>NC_090661.1:101887716-102487716 GCF_013368605.1 Nyctibius grandis | reverse complement strand
GTACGTAGTATAATGAATGGGTTTTAAATTTGTCAAAAAAGATCATATTAGTCTGCGACAAATCATAATTACCGGATGATCACAGCTGTATAAATTAACTTCTGCTAAGCAGCTTTTAGTTACAGTAAATACACACTTACTTTTTTAAAGTTGCTTTGTACAGCCCAGTAAGTTGGAGTGTCACTTTGTTTCTTTCAAAACTACTTAAAAATGCATTTACACGGATGGGTCCAGACAAAAGCGGCTCTGGAAATCATAAGAACATTTTAGCATGTTGCTTTGCCTAAATTAACGTAAACTGCAACGGGAACAGCACTGTGTCAACTATAAGTAGTTTTTGACTTGCTACCCCTGCCCACGTTATCGTACTTGCTGTGATAAGGGTGGAGGGCAGTGCAAATCAATAGGGATAGGTGGCTTCAGGATAGGGAATAAAATCTCATTTGTAATTTCACTGGACATCCTGCACTGAAGATGCAGACAAAGGATACTCATCATGCAAGGGCACAGAGAGACAATAAATAAAGATGTTGAGCAAAATCAGAATAAGTTCATACGTGAAGAAATAACACTGATTTGGAGAAAACCAACGATAGGATGAGAGGAAATGGCCTCAAGTTACGCCATGGGAGGTCCAGGCTGGATCTTGGGAAGAATTTCTTCACTGAAAGAGTCATTAGGCATTGGAACAGGCTGCCCAGTGAGGTGGTGGAGTCACCATGCCTGGAGGTTGGTGACTAGATGTGGCGCTTCAGGACATGGTTTAGCGGGCATGGTGGCACTGGGTCGATGGTTGGACTTGATGATCTTTTATGTCTTTTCCAACCTTAACAATTCTGTGATTCTATGAAAACACACCTCTTTTTTACATGAAGTAGCAAAGACAGAACAGAATGGAGTCCTTTGCTTTGCAAGGCAGCTGTATAAGCCAACAATCCGCATGATAACCTCAAGACATTGCGAGTCCCACAGCACGTGCTCCAACGTGGGGCCTCAGCCCTGCGTGGAGCAAGGGAAACGCGTAGCAAAGATCAATATAGGGTGGAGACCCAGCAAGCAAGGGAGGATGACTGGCTGATTTGGAACTAACAAGGTGTTGAATTTCTTTGAAATACCAAGTCTTTTGTACCGATACCATTTTGTACATCTGAAAATGCTATTGAGAAGCAAACGACTTTCCATCTTAAAAGACCTGCCCTGTATGCCATGAAAGTCCAATTTTTTACTTTCCTCTTCAATAAAGGCAATCTGCCCTCAGGTGAAACGTGCAAATCACAAAACCAAGCACAATCAGTGGCAATCTTGGAACAGGAAAATGCTGGTATGATGATGTCCATACAAAAGACAAGGTATTAGTATTTCATCTTTTGTTTGGTGTTAGAGAATAAATAAAACTTCATTCATTCATCTGGAACTGCAAAGGTAATCTTCGCTGCTGCCTCTGACAATAAAGGAAACCTCATTTTCTCATTCTTTAAGAAGTCTCACCACCCAAAAGAGTATGATTGATCCAGGTGAGAAGCAAACCTGTGCTTCTCTACCCCCTCACCAGCTGAATTCAATATTTTCTCCTTTCATGTAAAGAGCAGTCAATAGGCGCATCACTGCCCATGTACCGAGGCATGATTATTTGACTCGGCAGTGCAAAGGCAGGGACGTACACGTGTGAAACTCCTCATTGAAGGGGAATACAGTCAAAAACCTGGGCTGAGAAGTTTGTGGGTGCTGGCAGGGCAGTGAGGGTTCTGCCAACAGCCCCTTTCTTTCTGTGGGACTCCCAGGGAAGGTCTGACAGCAAGTTTGGTTCGGCAGATTTCAAAGCCAGGTGACTATTCATTAGTCTATACCTGGCTCCTCAGATGGGACAACAAAGAGTAACGTCTTCCCAACAGCATTCAGGGCATCCTTTCTGAAGGCAAACACGAGGTGAAAGCCCTGCACATCACTAGTGGTTTGCAATTATGTTTTTTTGACTTGAGGGACAGTTCCTGCATTGCATTTGAAAGAATCTTTAACTAAACTAAAAATAACAGCAATAATAGGCAAAGCTGAAAGAAAAGTGGGGTGAGAAGATGAAAAGATCATCTCTCCCCAACATTCCTCCTCCCACCCTCTGCAGGTAAAGCTGCTCGCTCCAGACAATGTTCTCTGCTGCTACTAAAGCATGTTGTCATCAACTCACGTTTCTAAGCTCAGTTTTAAAAAAACAGTAAGGAAGCAGAGATCAAGACCACCGTTCTTACCGGCTAAATGAATGCAGCAGGATATAACTTGTAAAAACTATCAAGTGCCTTGTCTGGTTTTGTGGTAGGCAAGCGTGTAGCAGGCAACCACCCATACCTCCCTAATGAATACAGACAGCTCCAGGTTTAAAACAACACATTTAAACTCAGAAAAATTTGAAACTGTGGGAAAATGTTTACAGTGGCTCCTCACGGCTTCTCCCACAGAAGAAGTGGTATCGGAAGAAATAAAACCTTACTTTCAAGCCCCCTCCCCAGACAACGGGATACCCTGAACAAAGCAGCAGCTTGAGAGCTGCCCTTCTACCTGCCAGCTCCTCCCCTGAACCACTGCACGCACTGAAGATGTGTAAGGAGCGCGTGTTATGACACAGTAAATGTTTTTTAAAAATAACCCAGATTATAAATGTGTAAAGTAATCACATCAGAGCTCCACATGTCTCAAACCGTTTTACATCAGCCTTGTATTCCTGCGTGCACGCACAGTGTGCCCCTCTGCAAGAAACCACAGCAAACCTGGAACAGCAGCTTACCAGCCACACAGATTGACTTGGATAAAAGAACTGAAGAAGCCTGACTATATAACATTTATTTCAAATTAATTTTCTGCCATCCAGCTCCAGCAGTTCATTCTTCCCTCTGAATGGGATCTAATAAGACCTAATAGGTGATAAATCAGTTTCCCGGTTTAGGGCATTAAGAAACTGCAGGGCTATGTTCTGCTAGACCAGTACGGTCTACAGCACTCTGTTCCACAACAAGAGGGGCATTAAATAGTCTTAAATCATCAGGCTGTCCCTTTCTCAGCTATATGACCACTCCTATGGCTTTGAAATTTCAGAATGAGAAATCATTCTTTATGGCAAACTCTATAGCTGCAAGCAAAGCAATTTAAAAAACACTTTAGGAGAGCAGTTCCTACACACTGCTTCTGTTACAAATTACTTTGCTTCAGCATTTACAAAATACGCAGTTTAAATAATACAAATGGGTTATCAAATTATCATGATGTAAACAGATAGAAAAGTTGTTTCCTATCAACAAATCCATTATAAACTAACAACAAAACAGGATTATTTACTCAGCATCTATTCATTCCTGCTAATTTGGCACAGTGTTATCAGAACTGAAGCTTTACATGCAACACACTCCAATTCTCAGGATAATTTGATAATGCAATACACGTTGTCTGATTCATCTTCTTATATGAGAAAGGTGAAATGAACATACGTGCTAACATCGCAATCACTATTCAGCTCTCATATGTTGAAGTACATCTAGCTCATTTACAAGTAGTAACAGTTTTACAGAAAGTTTTGATGAGGCTGATGTTTATTATCCTTGGGTCTATAACCCGTCTGCCAAAAGCTTTACATTCTAAGTGTAAAGCTGAACAAGGCTGTAGAGAAGGTCCCTTCCTACAGATGCAGCTATGCAAAGAGAAGCTGCTCCCATCCCTTCCCTTCTCACCATGCCCGCTGCTGGAGCCTACTGCCCCCGCAGCTCCTGCAGCAAAGTGGTTCACGAGAGCACTCTCACCTCCACCAGTCAAAATCAAACCTGTTAACTCAGTTTCCTGAAGCCACACAAGCCCGTCCTAGCTCTTTTTGCCTGAATCCAGTTGGGGAATGGTTGCACCAGGTGTTGTTCTGCAGCATTATTCTGGAAGTGATAACCTCCAGCAGAAAGAGAGGGGCTTTTTACAAGGGCAAGTAGTGACAGGACGAGGGGGAATGGTTTTAAACTGAGAGAGGGGAGATTTAGATTAGATATTAGGAAGAAATTCTTTCCTGTGAGGGTGGTGAGACACTGGCCCAGGCTGCCCAGAGAAGCTGTGGCTGCCCCCTCCCTGGCAGTGTTCAAGGCCAGGATGGATGGGGCTTGGAGCAACCTGGTCTAGTGGAAGGTGTCCCTGCTGTGGCAGGGGGTTGGAACTAGATGGTCTTTAAGGTCCCTTCCAACCCAAACCAGTCTGTGATTCTAAAAGATGGGCATCAGGAAGGACCATCTAGGTTAAACTTCACAAAAGCACGTACCTCTATGGGTTGTGAAGGGTGAATGATTGTCTACAGCTATGTTGATCTTCCTTATTTTTGTATAAAATTTTGAGTAATTTTTCCACTTATGCACCCAAGATGTCAACTGTGCTATCTCAACTAGAGTTAGGGGTTAATATTCATATGGAAAATGTACTAGTTATCGAAATGGAGCAGAACATTTCATGTGAAAATAATATACAATTTAAGCTCTGTTCTTCTCTGCTGTTGTTCACTGCATGAGCACAGGCAAATTACTTAATTCCTCTATGAATCAACTTGAACATCTGTAAGGTCAACATAACACACATCATCTTCCCCAGATGCTCTGAGATTCTTACAAAAATAATTCAAAGTAATATTACCGTTGCTACATAAAACCATCACTATAAATCTCACTTTATGGCTAATAAAGCATCTTTGACAATGGCACCCCCTTAGCAAAGAGAAGCTGAACAAGTTGGTAAAGTTTAATTTACCCACAATGCCCAATTGTTTGGGTAACAAATCCAAAATACCATTTCTCAGATTAAAATGTAAGAACAACAGTATACATATATACTTGCACATGAGATTAAATTGGGCTGGTTTGCCAAAGATATTTGTGTTGTAATTATCTCAAAACATATTTTAAGTTAATTGTATTCAAGCCAAAAGAACCTTTAAACTGTATTCAAGCCAAAGTACCTTTAAATCAAATACTCAGTTAAGTAAGTGGATTGTGAATGGAAGATCGAAAGTACACGTACCTTGTAATAGCAAACAAAAAATAATAAATGCTTTACTATGATAAACTAGATAATAAAATGCTATTGAAAAAAGGTCATTAGCAGATTTTAGACTATTATTTATAGAAAATGGAAACCAACACACTGTGGGGTCCTGACAAATATATCATTGATTTTCTTGAACCTTAGACTGTCACAAGATTTAGATAAACAGGGTTTGAATTTACACCACAGGTAACTCACAGCCCTCTGTGGGAATCAGTTAAAAGACTAAAGGAAAGTAAAATTTTAAGGTAAGTTAAAATAATCAAAACTGCATCCTTACTAATATCAGCAAATATTGTACTGGTGTTTATTTTCACATCATTTGCTAAGGCTACACAATGCAGCAAAACCCAATATGATGATGAAATACCTCCAAAGAGATGCCTTGGCACATCACCCCATTCCCCACTGCCCTCCTGCATGCTCAAGGATGGGAAGTGATAATAAACCTGTTAAGGAAACATCTCTGATTCTCCTGGGCGAGCCCTCAAAGCAGGTTAGAAACCAGCACCCCTTCTCCCATGTATGCCATGGTGCGTCCCCTTCTGCCAGCACCGGGGCCTAAGGGCCAGCACCTGCCTGGGCAATTTATCCCTGTTATCTTGAAGCGTGTGTCTATTACAGCCTTCGGCACATTCAGAAATGAGCTGCACCCATCGAAAGCATTTCTTCTCAGCAAGGGTCATTAGCCATTGGAAGGGGCTGCCCAGGGAGGTGGTGGAGTCACCATCTCTGGAGGGGTTTAAGAAAAGCCTGGACATGGCACTTAGTGCCCTGGTCTAGTTGCCATGGTGGTGTCAGGGCAATGGTTGGACTTGATGATCCCAGAGGGCTCTTCCAACCTGACCGATTCTGTGAAAACGTAGGCTGCTTTCTTGATGTAGCCATGACTTTACTGCTGGCATGTGAAGTTTTACCCTTACACCTGCATGACAAATTCCCTATGTTGCTGTCTTAAAATATCTGAATTTTGACATTAAATCTGTCATTTTCTTGTATTTGCTATAATTCAGGTTCCAAAATGGACTGAGGGACTCCAAAATATGGGCTAAAATTCAAAACCTTCACAAATCTTTCATCCTTCTTAACCTGTTGAATTTGTATAGCAGAATACGTTCCCCTTTAGTAGTTTTCCTGCACCCGTATCAGCTTCCTTGCCCATCCTCCAGCAAGACCCCTGAAAACGGGCTCAGTTATATACATGCATAAATCTCTGCACAGCTCAGCAGGTTTTGCTACCTGTTCGTGATTTTTTTTAAGACTTTTTCACTTGAATTTAATGCTACTTTTTAAATGTCTTACTTTCACATCAACATAATCCACCGAAATTTAGTTACCAAAAAAAATATTTACACTGAGATATTGACATAAAATTGAAAAAAATAGAAATTATTCACTCTCACCATCTTATTATGTATTTGCTAAATTAGTTTAAAATATGGTAAACATTTATTGCAAGTATGTTTACAGCTTTTAAAAAAACAAAGCTAGAATTAATATCAGTCAACCAATTTGATTAAGCACAGTATTTTTATCTCACTGAACTCCACAGAGATTTACTTTCTGATCAGTCAGGGACAAGCGAGGGTCAGTGCCAAAGAACCAGCATCCAAGAGCTACTGTGGCAAATCAGCCAGTGTTATTTATATTAAGATATAAATAACCAAAATACACATGCTGGGTATTTCTCCCTTGGATTGATGAGAAGGAGTTGCCCTTTTTGTGCTTCCCCGGACATTTAACAAGGCTCCACTCAGAGGCAGATCAGCAGCCTCGGCATTTCCCCCACCAGAGAGCACTCCTGGAGCCAGGCGATTTGTGATTCAGGGAAAGAAGGAAACATTTAAGGGAATTGTTTTGTAAATTGACAATAGCCAAAGCAATTGCTTACTGCAGTCAAGGAGAGCTGAAGGATGCTACAATACACCTGGAACCCAAGACTCACTTCAGTTAATTGACTTGCAAAACAGACTAGCAAAAAGAAGTCATTTTCATAAAGATGAATTTTAAATTATCCTATTATTTGCAGATCAGGGTACTTATATGGTCAGATAAGAGTATGTCCACATTTAGCCCACACCCAGGGTTAAACAATACCAGTTCTCTCTCACCCAACATCCCTTCCCTAAACGAAGGAGAGAATTGGGAAAAGGAAGGAGACTCGTGAGTTAGAAGTTAAACAGATTTAATGAAATAAAGCAACCAATAACAACAAAAAACACACAAAATTATACTTACCTACAGAGCACTTGCAAGTTGCTCCAGGAATAGCAATCACCAGGAATAAGGAAGATGGAGGAAAGAACATAGGAGAGCAAAAAGAACCCCACCTCTTCCCACCAAGCCCTCCCTTTTATAGTGAACTTGATGTTAATGATATAGAATACACCTGTGGGCCAGCCTGGGGGCAGCTGCCCTGCATTTAACTGCTCATGGCCCTGATCACCATCCCACAGCTGGCCACAAACTGAAACCAAATCCCAATGAAACCAGGACAGAGTACGTTGTAAATTTATGTTTGAAATTTAAGTATGTGCAACCATCAACGAATAAAGATTTATCAAACAAAGGGTTAGCATGAAGCGGAAAAAAAGGGCTGACAAAGTTTTAACTCGATATTTATTTTCCTCTGTATTTTACAACTAAAAAAAAAGGGAAAAAAAACCTGTGTTATAAAAGTTAAAGTGATGAGAAAAGTTTAGGATCACTGCATCATGAGCAGCCTGCTCATGCAGTCAACAGCCAAAATGCAGCACTCTAAAAGTGAATAAATAAATAAATCAAACTATAATCAATTACCAGTGCAATTTGAAGGAGAATTTGTGGAGGGAAATTTAGATCTATGAACAACATGGTCTAAGTAGAAGGTGTCCCTGCCCGTGGCAGGGGGGTTGGAACTAGATGACCTTTAAGGTCCCTTCCAACCCAAACCAGTCTGTGATTCTATGATAAGAATCACATTAATAATAGATTTAAGTGGGTATTACGGTGTTCCAATGAACAAACTTCACAAAGAGTTTGCAAAAGAAAGATGAAATCCTTGTTCTTAGCTCTTACAAGACTGACACGATGGTGTCCAGCACTAGAACACCCCTTCTACTGTTGGTGCACCTTCAGCCCAAAGATCTTTCACACTGAACTTTATAATTAATGTATCAAATTTAGCGAAGCAACAGTAGAGAGTAACACAAGACAAAACCTTTACATGGTGATCTCCTCTCTAAGCCTAAGAAATGCAGAATCACAGAATCAATCAGGTTGGAAGAGCCCTCTGGCATCATCGAGTCCAACCATTGCCCTGACACCACCATGTCGACTAGACCATGGCACTAAGTGCCATGTCCAGTCTTTTCTTAAACACCTCCAGAGATGGTGACTCCACCAAAACACATAAATCTCTTATTTTAGACAAGGCTTTTCAGGATTGCTCCTTCTCAGCCTAAAGCTCCTAGCAGATTCTGAAGCACTCCCAAACCCAGCACTGGCTCTGTAAGACATCTTACAGCACTCACCATCCCAAACAGGGTTATTCACGACATAGAGAGACTTCAATTATTAATAAATAACACTGAAGAGCACGCAAACCTCCCCCCTAAGCCAAGCTGGTCCATTATCACTGTAATTTCATTTAATAACACAGCTGGAAACGATTTGGTGAGAACTCTCTCAGTGCCTGTCATTCGTCCTTTCTGACCGTGCCACCTGATGAACGACTGCCATCCTTCCAGCCACGTGAACCTCTCCCATGGCTCAGAGGGAGAGAGCTGGACCTTCAGCTCCTCCTCGACCCAGTGAATCCTTTCTACTGCACGAGAACCTGCCGATGGCACCTGCCAAGTTTTAACAGCATTTATTTGCTATTTAACATATTGAGCCACAAAAGACAATTCAGCCCTTCCAGACTTTCAACTGAATTAGCTGAAAAACTTGGAAAAACAGCGTGTACCACTAAATCTTGTCTCGTCACAAGCCAGCTGTCTCAGGTTAATTGCGGTGTATCGTTATCATATGCCACATGCTTTCCGTGAGACATCTCTCACTGGTCTGTTTGACAGAGTGGAAAGAGAGTTTTTACAGATCAATTCTCACGATCACCCAGTCTTGCAGCCCTGCTGCTCACCCTGCACCCATATCTCTGCCCAGAACCCGCTCCAGTGTGTCTTTATACGGAACCTTTCTATTTATCAGCTGTAACAAAACTATCACAGTCACCACGTTAATCAAGGCAACGGTTGTATTTCAGCTATCACGCTTGTACAGGTAGGGTTTCCATGTCAGAACAAGAGAACAGCTTCAACAGAAACACATAAGTAAAAGGGATTAGATATTTTACAGGCCAGAGAACAGCATGCCCTGATTCCAAACTCCACGTACTGCACAGGGAAAGTTTACAAATTTAAATCAAATCCAGGTTAAGCACAAAATGGAGGAGTTGGTGCTGTCAGGGGAACCATGCGAAAAAACATTGAATGCAACAGCATTTTTGCCCATAGGCTGCAGTGGGGTGATTTTTTTCCCCCTTAACTTTCAGAACAAACAAATTAGCAATTCATGCTACAGATGTCACAAGCTATAAAGGAAATTAATGCAACAGTCTACCTGAAATGAGACTGAGGGAAATGTTATTATTTTCCCTGTGGACTCACGTCCACACACTGAGTTCTGCTTTGTGAAGATAATATCCAGAAACTGCTCAGCAAAACTTAAAAAAAAAAAATCTGTAGAACAATTCTGCTTTTTTTCCAGAGATGCACTTGAGTTTTGGATTGGGGTTTGAGGTTTTTTTAAGATCTAATATGGAAGGATTTGGTGTAAGTTTGTCATTGGCAATATTCTAGTTTTCTCCTACGGGCTTTTATTCCATGAGTTTTTTCTAACATAAATAATTAGTTTGAAATCTTGACTAACAGTGAAACAAACTCTTGTGAGTTAGAAGTGCTGAATGTCTAAAACTTCATTGTGAGTCAAACACACAGCACAGTACAGGATGGAAATCCAGTGTGCACTCTGCATATTCATACAAAACGATCAACAGCTTTAGTCTATTTTCAAATTTCTTATTAGCAGCTCTGATGTTGGAATTTAAAACACATTTTAAATGCTGGAGGAATAAATCACATTTGACAGCATAAATTTTTCATGATCTCTTCACAGATTCCTCATTTCTTGTTGTCAGTTTTCTTGGCAGAAACAAAAATATACAAAGCCGTAAAACCGTCCGTCTAATTGAATTAAGACAACTGTCTGCTTTCAGTAGGATTTGACAAGCACTGCGGGATGCTACGTATCACCCAGAAGGGACATCAAAGAGCACAATGGCCTTTTAGAAATACAGAGAATTCTAAAAAACCTGCATCACCCTTGACTAGTTGGTGGCCAGTTGAGTAGTTCTCTCCATGACACTCATCTTCATCCCCCAAGTCCCTCAGGTCTTATATTTAATACTTGTTTGTTAATTCATATTCATTACAAACTGTGTTTTCTTCCACTTCAGCACCAAATGAGAGAGCGGGATTTTCACCTTCTTCAATCAAGAAATAAGAGTTTACCAGAGTGGTGGATTTTTTTCTTTTGGAGACCATTAGACTAGACCAGAAAAGAGTTAATTAAGAGAGGAGGAATGAAGAAATGGATGCAGAGAGCCTTCAGCCTTCAAGAGAAATTACAGTAGAGCCGAGAACGTGCTCTTCAAGGAGCACAAGCCCCTGCTCCCTTCCTTACCAGTCTGCCTGTATCAAAACAGAGTTAGGGTGAAAAATGAGCTTTAAAGGTTTGGTCTGCATACGTGCAAGTGTCATGTGAAGGAAAGCCAAACTCAGCACACATTTACATAATTTCATTGCTACAGTAAGGTACTCCAGCAATGGATTTGGCAAGGAGCGAAAATGCAGTGATCCCTCTCTACACTCCTTGATCAGTATTCACCTGAAAAAGTACATTTGCTTCTTGGCATCCTGCAGGAGAAACATTTGGACTAACTGGAAAAGATGAGGAATAATTCTTAAAAAAAAAAACCAACACAAATCCTTAGATGCTGTCAAAAGCACTGAAAATTAGAGGTTGATGTAGACCAGGAAAACTTGGCTAAAAAGTAGTATTTTCTGGGATACAACACAGTGGCAAGTGCTGAATGCGTATGTGTAAGCCTGAAAAGCGCTTGATGCTGTACCAAAAGAGGAAGGTACATCCCAATATGAATATATTAGTCAGGTAATAACTATGGGATGTATCTCAAAGAGGGAAATATTTCCTCAAGAAAACTTTTCCTTGGGAAAACGTGACTGAAGTGGTTGTGGAAGAAGCACACTGTAAAAAAGTAGTTTGACAAATGAAAAAGTATTCAGTGTTCAAGAAGAACTTATATAAAACATGTGTGTTTTTGACAGTTGGCAATTTCACTTTGATTTTTAAAAATTAAACATGGTTCCTGGCTGAAAAAATGCAAAACAGTCCAGCAAGAAGAACATGAGACAACAACGTGGGAGGGAGAGTGAATACTTGCAAATACATCGTAGGATCGCACCTCCTCTTAAAATCTCACTGATAAAAACATGCAACTAAAATTACTGAATATCTGATTTCTCAGAGGGAAAATTTCAGCATGAAGAAGTAATGTCTTAAAGGTAATTTTTAAAGTTTTCTGTTAATACAGGATCACCTGTTTCTCCCACAAAGCTATTGCAGTTCGACTGCAACAGGAACCAAAACTTATTTTCACATGTAACATCAGAAAATCAGAAAAGAGAAAGAAACACCAGGGAAGGTGGATACAACCGTTACAGCCTTCCCCGTTTCGTAGCCTGTGCACTTCACCCACCCAACCCACACGCAATGCACCCTTGCGAAGGAGGAGCTTGATGGGCACCCATCGCTACACAGACGACCATCTGGTGGACTAAATCCCCAGTGGTTTTGAGGATGTTGACTTGCCACATGCTGTAACGCATCTCAGTGTTCACGTATTAGCAGAAGACTTCTTGCCCTGGGCACTCCCACCTAACTGCTGCTGTACCTTGACCCCAAGTCTCCTACCAGAGAACAGAGCAGCTGCCGGTCAAAAATTTACTTTGCAGCCTCAGTATGGATTTGATGAGAACCCAGGAAAACCAGCAGCGACCACGGGCAAACATCAGGGCTGATGCTCCAACAGAATCATAGAATCACAGAATCAACCAGGTTGGAAGAGACCTCTGGGATCATCAAGTCCAACCATTGCCCTGACACCACCATGGCAACTAGACCATGGCACTAAGTGCCATGTCCAGGCTTTTCTTAAACACCTCCAGAGATGGTGACTCCACCACCTCCCTGGGCAGCCCATTCCAATGGCTAATGACCCCTTCTGAGAAGAAATTCTTCCTAATGTCTAACCTGAACCTCCCCTGGTGAAGCTTGGTCAAAGCCTCCCCTGGTCAAAGCCATAGAATTTACAACAGCACAGGTGACCTCCATGGTCATGCTCGTGTTTGATGCCACGGTGTGTAACCTGCACATACTGCAGTAACTCCAAAGCGACAGCTGATATTCTACTCTGCCTCTTCCTGCTCACACTTATGGTTCTTACACCGCCTAGCCACAGCACTGGCGATCACCTAGACTGCAGTATAATTACTCTGAACAGTTTTAATAACCTGCCAGCTGTAGCTCTTTAAAGAAATTCTGATCATCCCCTCCATCCAGAAGACCACGTAACGTGTGCTATTAGCAGGGCAGAGGTGGTACCATGGCCCCCTGGCCCCTCCATGACCTACTGAGTACACACATATGTATGACCATATGATGGTGAGCAGCCTTCCCCATGGATGGCAGCCGGCGGGAGATGCATCACCTTTACAAACTGCTCGCTACCCAGAAGTTACGCGTGGTTTAGAGATACGAGACCAAGGCTGAGATACAGGGAGCAGGGCTCTCCCTGCCAGCACCCTACCCGAGGCCACACTGTCCATCACCTACGCATCACGACCCATCAGTATCCACTTGGTCTGGATCAGGGGAGCAATACCCAGGCTAGGAATTGGCCAGAGCACATGAGACACAGCCCTTGCACCAGCCCAAGGCTTTAATGCTGGCTCTACGCCGGCTGTAGAAAGAGAGATGACACCTGAGCCAACACAAAGCCTGCCAAAACAAATTATGCTGTCAAAAAAATTAACAAATTTAATCAGGCGGATGATACTGTACCAAATGAGTGCTTTGTGTTATGGAGAGGTGGTGGTTTTCACCTGGTAGCGGTAGCTCTAAAATGAACCTTAGCAAGTTGTCACAGCTCAGCCGGAGACAGTGGGTTCAGGGATCAGAAGCTCCCGTCTCAGGTGTCTCCCTGAAGCTACGTGCAGGTATCCTTTTCATTTTACTGATAATCACACTGACCTTAAAAATTACAGGTTTCGCACCTTCTGCAGCAACCATATACTTATTTAAATTTTTCTGTATTTGCCTGAAGTTGCTGGCAATCAGCAAACACCTCCCACAAAGGCAAGGCTGTAACACTTCTCCCGCGTCTGATGGCAAGGGCTTAGGCAAGATAAACGGCCAAGCTGGGGTGGGACAGGTCAGAGGAGGAGGCAGAGGCATCTCCAGAGCTCGGTCCTTCCAGCAGCCAGCGTGCCCGAGGGCTCTGCATGCAGGCTGTGGAGGGAGACTGAAGGTGTTGGGTGCTGGCTTGCAACGGGCAGAGGGGGAAGCGTTTCCCAGACGTGGCAGGACAAACACCTGAAAAGCTGGGAGATCAAAGCTGCTGTCACTGGCAGAGCCTTGAACGCACTGAACAGTAAATACCCTTAGCAGCTCAAAAGGCATTTGATGAATGTGTACAGACAATGAATTTAAAGAAGGGAAACATTTGCTTTTAATATCTTTCATATTATTAAGACTCCAAATGAAAAATATCTTGGAAGTTTAAAGTTCACCCATTCAAAGAACAGGAGTTGCCCAGAAGTAATTGACAGTATGTGGTCCAGCATTAATATTTTCTAACACAAATGATTATACATATCCATTAGCTGTATATTAAAGATGTTCCCCATTTTGGTTAATGTTAAATAATAATGAATTTACCTTATCACTTTAATCTGTCCATCCAAAGATCTGTCAATATGTCTGTTTTACCAGCTGCAGCAAGTGCCTGCCTAACACAAATCCTTATGATGAAAAACAAGAAACATCTGTCAAGAGCGGCTCAGCTAAATCTGTGCCTGCGATGCCAGTAAGAGACAGAGAAGATGACTTTTCAGTCCTTATATTCAGTGATATAAACCTTCATACTGGTGATAGCCAATGATATGGTATCTCTTTTCTCTCTAAATATACTTTAAACTTTTATTGTCCTATAATCACACACAATCGTCCACTCTGCTATGTCAGAGCATGAATAATTTTCTTTTTTTTTAATCTAGTCATTACTACACTGGCTGTGCTTTCTCATATTTGAACTGTAAAAGCCTGTTTTCTAGAATCTGTTCATGAAATACTTCTGATCCTAAAATTTAACAACCCCAGAAAGGCTTCACTGGCTTTTTGCGCATGGAGGCTACTGTTCTCAGAAGCCCAAGTGCTACATAATTGTCAGTCATTTAAAAAGATGAAAATCCAGAAAAGGAATGTCTTGGCAAGTTAAAAGCAAACAGGGTTTTAGGCATATTTTACTGAAATTATATTAAATTCATAACTGTGCTGGTCATTGTTATTGAGAATTATTAAAAAAAATCATATATAAACAGTTAAGTACTATTTTATAATACATCCAACACCTCTGTTTAATCAAGCTGCTCCTCCTACCACATTATTTAATATGCCACAAATGCGTGGCAGAAAAATCTTGCAGTAGAAGAACCAGCATTTGAAATGATGCAGTAAAATTATCACCAATATTCTGATCTTATTTTTGTTCTTGTACAACTCCATTCTCCTTGAAATGGGCTAATATTGGCAGGAGAAGGAAATACAACTGAAGCGGTGTGAAATGTGTTGGGAGGCTGGAGCTACCCCAGTGCCAGCAGCAGCACAGCGTGGGCCCAGCCTGGATACCGACAGGCACTTCTGGACACTTCTCACCTACAAAGCAACTCTTTTGGCTCTACAAGGCAAGAAAATGGGAGATGAAGGTTTTGGCACGAGACTTGGAGTCACGAGGGCTGGTCTGCTCTGACACGCTGTCTTCTGAAACACAACAGCCCGCAAGCAATACAAGAGATGGTAGAGTTCGGCTAAATGCAATGTAAGACTCTCCTGACACCACGGTTTCACCTTTCCTTGTCCATGGGCTTGTCTGGGCCAAAGGAAAGTGGCTCAAAACATCACTCCTTCCCCTTCAGGGAAAGCTTTTTCAGCTCACCACACTTAAACTGGAACTGGTACTTCCAAAAGAAAAACCAACTCAGCCCAGAACACCGTGTAAGATTTTTCTACACGCTATCCAGTTGTCATTTTTCACCAAATCCTGGCAAAATAAATCATATGAGATTTTTGAAAGGGCAGAGCGTAAAAGGATACAGCTCTGCATGCTGTGTCAGTCCTAAAAGTCACGTCCCAGGCAAAAAAAAAAAGGAAAAAATCATGAATAACCTTTAGTAATTCTCAAAGTCTTATAACCTGATGTATTCTTTACACCTGGACCTACACAGCCAGCCTCATTGGTTCAATACATGAAGTATAAACCTCTTCAAAAGCCTGCAGACTTTTTTGTCTCTCTCATCCCTCAGGTTTAAAGCCTCCTGACTTCTCATACCACCATTAAGAAATTTTTTTCTTGCATTTCTTGAGTGATAGCTCTTGAGATTGGTAATGGAGCTCCTTCTGTTTCCCAGTATTTTTTATTACTGTATCACAAAAAGGTGACTGATGGAAGGCAGCTGGAAAGAATAACCTGGGAATGTAACTGATACTGATTTGACTACAGAAAGTAAATCAACAGGAAGCAACACACTACAGTATCACCTGCAATGTTTGTTGATACACAAGGAGAGGACCACGTACTCAACTCTATTTTCCTTTGTACTATTATAACCTTCTCCCAGAAGAAATTCCTATCTCAGCAGGAACAAAGAGAAAAACTCCCACTTACATGAAATTCAACAGGCTCGGGATTTTCCTTCTTTGTTTGGAAGAAGGAAAGGGGCATGAATTTCTGTAGTTTTGATACTTTTTTTAATTACTATTTAAAGAAAAAATTATTTACAGAAAATAGGAGAATTACAGTGCAGAGCAATTGATTTTACTGGAAAAGTAAATAAAACGCTTTCTGAAATACGATTGATAAGCCAAAAGGCCATTTTCTCTCCCACCTCTAAGTGCTGAAAATAACAAAGTCACTAATTGATGGTCAATCAGTCAGTCAATCAGGTTGGAAGAGCCCTCTGGGATCATCGAGTCCAACCATTGCCCTGACACCACCACGGCAACTAGACCAGGGCACTAAGTGCCATGTCCAGGCTTTTCTTAAACCCCTCCAGAGATGGGGACTCCACCACCTCCCTGGGCAGCCCCTTCCAACGGCTAATGACCCTTTCTGAGAAGAAATTCTTCCTAATGTCCAACCTGAACCTCCCCTGGTGAAGCTTGGTCAAAGCCTCCCCTGGTCAAAGCCATAGAATTTACAATCCAGTTTCAAAGCAAACTACAGAAATCTTCATTACAGAGTAATGGCCAAGAGAAGCATTTAAGCCTGAACTTCCATTTATAGTATACAAATAAGCATTTTTTTGTTACTTCTAAAGACTGAAATACTGTTTTTTTTTAAATATTGGAAAAGATTAATAAAACTCAAGTGTGAAAAAGCAGCACATACTTCACTCACTAGGTATTTTTAAATGTGCAAGAATATTAACTTAAATGAAGCTGACACAGGAAAATAACAATTTTAAGTGAAAATTGCTACACTTTCCGTGTCAAAAATAGATATCACCTGACACCAGCTTTTACTGTTAGTAAAAATGGAGTCCTGCTAACATGCTTTTTGATTTAACACCTTCAGCTTCATTTAATTACCTACTGCATGCTGCTGCTTTTATAAGAAACAAGTATTCCCACAGAATTCTTGTGGACTCCCACCACCAAAGGACACCGTTATCATTCTCTCAGTTGTGGTTTTTGTCACGTTTCCGACTGATACTTAATTTTTCCTGTGGGAACCTAGAGAGCAATCACTCCTCTGGGCGGTCCCACAAAATTTGGTGCTGCAGGGAGAGAGACTGATCTGGCACCAGGACTGAGCACGAGGAGCCAAGCAAAGCAGAATAAAGCTGTAAGGCACGTGGTCACGAAGGCTTCACGAAATGAGAAAGCAAATATCCATCCCAAACACCCACAGTGGTACAAGACTGTGCATTCAAATGTTCGTGATCTGACCTTCCCTCAACCTTATATAGAGCTAAACTTTGAATATCTGCACACCAGGGTCTTTTGAGTGAGTGCAGAGCGCAAAAAAGAACATTCAGAATTATAAAATACAGTTTAAAATTTAAAATTACAGTTGCGTTTTTTCAGTTATAATTAGAGAATTTAGAATAAGAAATTTTAAATTAAAGGAACTCTTCCACTAAAGAATCTGTTGGAATTAAATGCAATCTGCTAAGGGTTTCTGTTACTCCTGAAACAATTAAAGCACAAACCAAACAAACAAAAATATCTAACAAAATATTATTGCCCACTATTCAGTGTGGAATATATTGAATTCTTCTTGAACTGAACCATTTGATAACGAAAAAAATGCAGAAAAATCAAACTGATAAATATATTGTTTGGTGTAATATGCTCATGAGTACAATGATCACAAAGTATTTTAATGTCAACCCAGGTTTAGATTCTACGAGGGAAAATTATATCCAAATCATTCTTTTCCATTTGAAACTAATTTGGCAACGCTTCTTCAGACCTCAATTAGACTCTTACCAGAGAATTATCGTGACACACAGTCTAATAACCTCTTGTAGCTTTCTTTCAAAACAATATATTAAACCCAGGAGCTCTTAACACCGTATATACGCAAGCTGGGGAAAGAAGTGCACGCATCCAAAATAATTAGTTGGCTTTATTAGTACCTTGTTAAAAACTAAAGAAACCAGACACCCACAGCATACTGGGGATGATGATTCCAGAAACTGAGGAAGAACAAGCTCTTTGCAATGTTCCCTTGCTTTTGTTTATTGTAAGCATCGAGCCAAGCTGCTCCTTTCGCTCAGTTGCACAGAGCTCCTATGCCCTATTTTTCTTTTAAAGTATCACATTTCTGAGCCGCTTCTGAAAACGATAGACTGTGAGGTGCCTCACAATTGCTCATTACCTGTTTGCAGAATAAATATTTAAGAGTTGGTAAAATACATCAAGGAAGATGACCAGCAGGGCAAACTCCTGGTGTAGTAGCTACCCCTGCCAATGAAGCTCCATAAAATACCCGGTATGTAAAAACCACAGCAGTAACATGGAAGTTGGCTGGACGAAGTATTCTTCTAAATATACACATCTCTTTACAGTTCTCAAGCTTTGTAAGATACATGTAGCATTCAAAATGTCTTGAAGGGATTAAACCTGCCACCACCCAAAGGAGGGCAACCAGTTAATGAACAGGAACATTGCCAGGTCCAAACCTTAGGACTACCTTGCTACTTACAACTTCGCAAGGAGCAAAAATAGCAAGGCCTTGTAACAGAAGAAAAGAAGAAAAAATCTCTAAAAAAATCTTACTTTACTATTTTTCCCCTTCATATATAAAACTTTGAACTCAGGAACACCAGCAGTTGGGATCATTTTATCCCTATGTGTTTCTTTGTAGCTCAGGAAGAGATGTTCCCTAACACGCACTACTTGTCTTTAAAGTAATTGTAATTTGCTTGTAGCAAATAAAATGCTGAAGTGTCACGGAATATATCGGAAATATTTTAAGACGTTACCTACTGAGCAATGAACATGTGCCCGTTAGTCTAATGCTCCACGGTGATATTTTTCAATCAAGTACTGAGTAAGGATGATTCTTTTCCCAGCAAAATTGAATGCACCATCTCCGTTGTGCTTTGGGGTGAAATGCACCTGCAACAGCCTTCACCTGATTTTATAGAGATGGCGTGGTACAGGGATCTACATTCCCAGGAGGAGAGCAAATCCCATCCACGATTTAGGGACGGAAAAATGGGTCTTGTCAAGGGAAGTATAACAAAAAAAGACCAAAAAAGTAGATGCTTGACACAGTCACCCAGCCCAAGCCCACCTTCCTCGCTGCAGGATGTCTTCACCAAAAATCAAACACATGTCTCCGAACACATGAAACCCATAATTTAGACTATATAATAACAATCAAAATGGTAACTATTTTAGAACTGGCAATCATTATTCCACTTCTTGACCCCAGAAGAGATTAATCATGATACAAATAGACGGAAGGAGTACTCAGAGAAGCAGCAGATGTTTTTTGGGGGGCTTGAAAGGGGCCACAACATCTCACCCATACATCCTCAACATTGGCAGCTTCACCGGTGCAAAGGCTGCTACTCAACTCCTCTAGCATAAGTGATCACAGATTAGAGAAATAAAGGAGAAAAACAGATCCATTAAATCCAGTGGACTGCCAAACCCACAGAATCACAGAATCCATCAGGTTGGAAGAGCCCTCTGGGATCATCGAGTCCAACCATTGCCCTGACACCACCATGGCAACTAGACCATGGCACTAAGTGCCATGTCCAGACTTTTCTTAAACACATCCAGAGATGGTGACTCCACCACCTGCCTGGGCAGCCTGTTCCAATGGCTAATGACCCTTGCTGAGAAGAAATGCTTCCTAATGTCCAACCTGAACCTCCCCTGGTGAAGCTTTCAATTCTCACGACAGTACTGTTATCAATACACCACCTGTGCCAGGCACGACATTTCTAACTCCTAAAGGCTTGGATAAAATAACCTGCTACGGGGGATGCTGCCTTTCCTCCTGCTACGGAAATCATCAACGGAAAAAAAGCACCCGCTGAAGCATATTCCTTCAAGGAATCTCAGCCTTTTGAATAAGAAAAAAACCCCTGTGTTATTTTAAACATAGCCAAGTACATTCATTTTACTCCCAGGTCCAGTTAATTTGACAGGTACAATACTAAACCAAAAATCTTGCAAGGTCTTTACTGAAAAGGTCAGTACATTATGCAACCAGGTTTTATGGACAGCAAAAAAAAATTGCCTCCATGTACAGAAACTGTATCTTTATATAATTTATCAACGTGCATTCATCTCTTTTATTTACAGATGAAGACCAAACTTCTGGGGCACATGAGTTAATTTGGAAAACTGGCTCCTAAGAAAGTTACATGCTTTGAAAATGTTTATGCTCAGTCTACACGTGGTAAATAGTGGGAGGTTTTTCTACACAGAGCAATATTTGGCACTAAAGAAAAACAAAATTGCTCCCATTTGAAGTCTTGTTTCATACCATCCCTAAATAAAATTATTTCATTGTTCAAGTTTCATGTCTGGGCTTTTTAGCTTCCTAAATAAGTAAGCACAGACCCCTATAGGCAATGTATTAATAGGAAAAGCAGCACCAATTCCTTCTAATCAAAGCTTTTCCTATGTTCAGACTCATAGCATCCCTTTTCCTCCTAAACTATAATTGCACTTTAAAAACTTCCTTCATCACAATATCCTATTTGCAAATGTAAAACAGTTACCACATTCCATAACTACACATATGGAGTAAATATTGCAATGATCAGTGCCCCAGTTACAAGTGCAAGCTTTCAAGTCACGTCTACTAATAACCTCTTTGAACATGGTACTAATGCCAGCTTCAACACCATATCTACGCAGGGGTTTTGGAAAATGAAGCCATGATTGCAAAGTTTTTTTGTGCTTCCCCACCCCGTATGTTTGATATTACTTGATAGTCTGAAAAACTGTCTTGTGTCCCGGCACCTTCTAGTTTTCTACACGGAATCTTTGTCCTCCTTCCAGACTATTTTCCCCTGTTGTGAAAACCACACCTCCATCCCTCAGCAGCTGGGGAGGGATTTTAAATAAAGGCTTTTGCACTTGCACCTAATTTGACAGATGCAACTTGACTGGTCAATTATGTAAGTACAAAGAGCCTATTTTCAGACATTTATTAAAAAACATAAGTGGGTTTTTTTTCTATATGCCCGTATAAAGCTTAGCAGATTATGGCAATTAAGCAAAATTTCAGTAATCTAAAATATAATTTTACTGTGGCTTTGGGTTACTTGTCAGTAAGCATAACTCTCAGGCAACGGAAGCTTGTACTACATTTTAAGGTTCCCAGTTACGCAAAACTCGCTCAGTTCATAACCATGTCAGCGTCTGCGCACTATTGATGGATAGTCACAGACATAGCTGGAGTTAATTCTGAAAGCGCACTATAGATCTGACAGGTACTGCTATGACAACCACGGAGCAGAACAGCCTACATTTCCCTGGAAGCTCCAAAAATAAACACTCCAGCTACACTGAAAAGGTATATGTTTACCAGACATATCTCCCTGATCCTTCTTCCTCCTCTTTGTGAGATTTTTATTGTTTTTCACACAGAAAATTCATTAAGACTCTGGATTGGGTTTTCAGGAGGCAACACACCTCCACTCACCTGCAAAGCCAATGCAGCACCAGGGGGGAGCAGGTATCACCCACCAGATTCCCTCCGCAGCAAAAAAATATGTAGGCACAAGAAACCTCATTCTCACTGAGAAGCACCCCATCCCTTCTTCTCCAACTTCAAATGGCAAAACAAGCAGGTATTTTATGTAAATGTGGATATTAGACACAAAATAGAATAGAAAACATCAAATTCATTTTTCATAGGCAACTCAGTTTCCACTGGAACGGCTGCAGATGAAAGTAGTAGCTACAAATTAATATATCATAAGGTCTACCAAAGGAACTGATTGTCTCAAATGCCAAAAGTAAGACCAAAGACTAAATCATTTTCATTTGCAGAAGCGTAGAGAGGAATTGTTTTCATGTTCTGAGTTATGTGTTGAAGAGGAACCTAAGTTTAGCTTGTCAGCTTATGACAAAAGTTAAAAACAATTTCTAAAACATTTCTGAACCATTTCTAAACACGATTTAGAAGGGGAAAATGTAAGCAACACAAAATCCCTGCCTTATTTTTTAAACGACTTTTACAGTTAAAACTCCTCGAGTGTGTTTTCCTGCAGGGGATGCCTGGAATGAAGAATCTGCCTCCGAAGCGCTCCCCGTCCCTATCCTGAAACACAGCAAAACCTCCTGACTCCGTGCAAGTATTAAATACTGGAGTTTATCACAGAGACCTGGGTGACAGAAATACCACGGTGGCTGAAGATCAGGACTAAATTTCATTATCAAGCATGTGGTGGATTGCTACAAAGCGGCTGTCACAGTAGCTGCCAACACAGCTGATAAAAACACTTCCTTTTAATCCAGTGATATTATGCCTTTACCTTAACAGGAATAACTTCCTGAAAATTTGAACACATATAAACCTTACAACAGATGTAATTTAAAGGTGCCCAAGTATCTTAAACAGAATTATTAACAATTTCCAACAGCAATATTTAAAACCACAAGTAGCATTTTCTTTTAAAGTTGTCTTAGCTCACCCGTACATTTGTAGGCACCGTGATCACGAATATATTTAGTAACCACTTGCCAGGAGTTTACCAGGCTTAAAAATTCACGGAATCACAGTCTGGTTGGGGTTGGAAGGCACCTCTGGAGATCATCTAGTCCAACCCCCTGACAAAGCAGGGTCACCCAGAGCATGTTGCACAGGGTCGTGTCCAGGCGGGTTTGAATATCTCCAGAGAAGGAGACTCCCCACCCTCCCTGGGCAGCCTGTGCCAGGGCTCTGTCACCCTCTAAGTAAAGAAGTTCCTCCTCATATTCAGATGGAACTTCCCATATTTCAGCTTGTGCCCATTGCCCTTGTCCTGTCACGGGGCACCACTGAGAAGAGTCTGGTCCCCTCCTCTTGACACCCACCCCTAAGGTATTTGTAAGCATTGATAAGATCCCCCCTCAGTCTTCTCCAGGCTGAAGAGACCCAGCTCCCTCAGAGTCTCCTCATAAGAGAGACGCTCCAGTCCTCTGATCATCTCTGTAGCCCTTCGCTGGACTCTCTCCAGTAATTCCTTATCTTTCTTGAACTGGGGGGCCCAGTTGAAAAAGAAAACTCAACAGGTGAAACACTACATAAATTCGAACTAGACATAATCCTAACGTAGCCCAACATGGAGAACCAGCACTGAGTGACCAACACCCGCTGAAGCACCGCGCAGGCAGGCGGTGAAACAGCAGAAGGCAGCAGATTCCCTGCCCGGAGCCCTGGGTGGCCGAGCACGGCAGCGGGTCCCTAGCAAAGCACTGGGCCACCCTTCACCACACTGATGATGCAGATCCTACAGACACGCTATGATATGAAGTTCACCTCCAAGTCCCAGCCCAGCATCCACCATACAATACAGAGTGACAGGGCTCAACACAACTCTCTAGAGATTGTTTAGTCTATTCCCCTTTTCCCTGGATTATAATTAACAGATGCTTGTCAATCTGTTTCTAAATACCTCTGCTGCCGGGGACTGCACAACGCCCCGAGCAATCCACCGCCGCGCTCACTCCTAGACTGTTTCCACCAGCCTTGAACTTGAATGCTTCTTGCCACAGTTTATGACTGATGCTTCTTACACAACTCAATGTCACTAGGCAAAGGCTATTCCCATCTGCTCTGCTGCAAAATTTCATCTATCTGAAGACCATTTCCCCTCTTTCTGCCCCTCTGTCTTCTCCCTTCTTCAGATTTACCCAAAAGCAATGGCCATTTCAAGACAATATATTCACGTAGACTTAATTATTAAGGACTATTTGGATATTCTTTTCAATCAACCGCCCCTAAAAGTACTGTGCTGGCAGGTACTGGTCTTTCAGGCATTCAGCTTTTTGGTTTAAACACAAGCTCTTGTTTTTCTCCTAGAAGCAGCTGTTTCAGTCGTAACGCGCTATGGTCTATTATTCATCTCTGTCATCCTGTCATCAATGGTTTTTTCAGTCTCTGCTGCTTGGATATTGTTGTTTACTGTAAAACAGCAGCTGATTTAGACCGAAATTTGACAGTGAAATGAAAAGCCGTAGCATCAGTTTGAATTTTGTGTTACCCTCTCCGACAACTTACGTTGCACAGCTACGCTGCGACCGCTGTGCCTTGCCACGTCTGAGCAGCAGCCAGCAACCAGTGCCACCTTGAACATACTGGTGGCCAACCAAAGGACTACATGAAGCAGGTGACATTCAAAACCTTGGAATCTTAATTAACAAATTGCTTTGCTAAAACAATAGACTCTGTTTTTAATTAAATTAGAGAAGTCAGTAAATAGACTATTAAGTGGCACATCTAAGAACAAAAAAAGTAACAATTATCTCATTAGATATGAAGATTTTTGTGTTCATTTCAGGTGGTAACGCAGCGTAACTATCTGTGTTATTGAAACAAAGGCACGCTGAGCATGGGAAGTAACCCTGTGCATGGCACAGCATACTGTGGGGATGGGAGAGAGAGAGTACCCTGAAGTTTTGATGCACTGTACCAAAAACAAGTGTACAAAGTATACAGAATGAGAGTAATTTGTGACTATCAATGAGCCACCACCCCTGGAGGTATTTAAGAGACATGGAGACGTGGTGCTTAGGGACATGGTTCAGTGGTGAGCTTGGCAGTGCTGGGTTAATGGTTGGACTTGATGATCTTAATGGTCCTTTCCAACGAAAATGATTCTATGATTCTATTGAGTGTGTGTGTATTTATGTATATAGGAATCCTACTCGTAAGGTTGAAAGAAGCGTAGTATTAAATTTTAACTAAACTTGTATTTGCAAATATTCCCTGTAATACAGTCGTTCACACGCATTTCTCCATTTCCCCTCTTTCCCCTGCAGCGACAACTCCATCTCAGCCAGAATATTTTAATCCACTGTTAATTATCTTGAAGCAAAGCATCCCATGGAGAGGAGCTGCCTGGGCTGTCTCTGCCATGAAGGTGGAGAGAGACCTCCCCAAGGACTAGTCTCTCCGCTGCACACAGAGGGAGCTTAGAGGTCTAACTTCCAGCTAGGTATTTTTTTTTCCTTTGTTTCACACTACCAGATATATTTCATACAGAGAAACAAATGAACTCACAAACATTCCAGATATAGTTAAAAATTAGCTCACTTAATTTGGTTTATGGCACAGAAATGCTCGATCTGCAGAAACAAAATGGCAAGTTCTCAGTTATTTCTATTGAGAGGATGTTGTAGCTTTAAAAGACAGAATTTGTTCTTAAATCTTTCCTAGTTTTCTTCAATAAAAGTTTATAAGGATGAAAATAAATGGACCAGATGGACACAAAAGGTATCTTACAATGCAGCTTTCTGGTTTTGGAAACCACATTAGCTTCAACACGAAAAATGAAAAGCACTCAAATCAATTCAGAAGCATTTACAAATAAGCTGGTGTAATGAAAATCAACTTGTAAATTAGAGATAAACAACCCCCTTTAGCACTTCTGCACATATTCATCAACACCAGAAAAACTTGAAAAATGTTTTTAACTTTAAATACTGCTCAAATATTCTATGGGTACTGAGGTTATTCAGTAAGAATCAAAGCTAATACCAACACATCTCATTTCTGCTTCTTCAGGACTTAATGTTCAGCACAGGCAAGAGACAGGACTATTTTTAAGGATCAGAAAATCAAAGCCCCTACCCTAACTGCAGACCTCTGCATCACACTTTGTACCACTCCAGATTTTCAGAGTGAGGAACTGCCTGATAAGTATCCCTTTGTGCTTTAAAATAAAGATGGTGGGGAAGGAAAGGCTTTTTCTGCACTTTTACTCTTACATTTCTATGACCGTAATTCCACAGTCAAAAAAGAAAACTGAGGTCAAATCTCCACCCAAATGAACACTGAGAGGTCACTTGGCAATCTCGTGAAGGTAATATAAGGAATACCCATCCTCTTTACATGTGGGGAAAGAGTTACTGTGCTATTGGTTACACCACCGTAACTGCCGTGTGACTGGTTAACTGGCACTAACAGTGTCCAAACACAGACGTTCCCAATCATATTTCAATCTCTTAAGAAATTCTGCAAAGCACCGAGGTGTTCTGTTCGAGAGGCTGCCAGGTAACACAGGCTGTGAGGGTTTCCAAAGCACCTGCAACACGACTCTCGAGACAGATGGAGTTCTTGAACCAAAACCACTTTCAAAATTAAAAAGAAAAAAAAAAAGAAACCCAATGGGCTTTAGATCTTCCTCATCAGCTAATCTCAAAGGGCTCTTCGTTCACAGCAGCAGGTGCTCTGCAAGCTGCAGCCATGCAGAAGTGTGCACCCATAACCCGCGAGTATAACTCAAAAGATGGCTGAATCTCCTACCTCGTATTTATTAAGAATGGATTTTATTAGGCGGTTAAAGAGACTTCGGAAGCCAAGATTAAAGTTACGGTGCATTTTTATAACCAGAGTAGGAACTGTGGTTCAGGATTTTACATAAGTAAACACTGACAACTTTATAGCCATGGCAGCTACCAGTAAACACAGAAGAATTTTCTCCAGGCAACTAGTAAATAAAATGGTTTTTCCTTATACTTTCATCACAGCACACATAAAAGCATTTGAAACGCTTAATAAATGTCACAAACATAAAATATTGCCCAAAAGAATGCTAAATAATGACAAAGCTGCAATTATGGAGCAAAAAAAAATTGAGGATTAGGGACATTTGCAGCCTGCCTCTTTATTACTGGACTGATGGTTTAAAATGTCCTCTCAATTCTTTCTTGTTAATACCACTGAAAATATTCCAGAACACAGAACTCCACATCAGCACATGATAACAACTAGTTTTTGAGATCATATGCAAAACATATAGTTTATCCCCAAAGGAATAAATTTAATTATTTTAAGATTTGTATAGCTCCCTACTGCATCTGCAGTCTGTTCCAAAATTCTGGTTCTCAGAATGATGCTACACTTTATTTGTGGTATACTCCAAGAGCCCCAAAACAGGCCACTAGAACACTGCCCCTGCAATCTCCAAAGCCAATTTTTAAATTATTATTTGCATCACAGAAGGAAAAAAAAAAACCCCACCAGTGCCGCATTGTGTTTTACTGTTTCCAAGCAACACTGTTGTTTCAGATCAAACACGGAACAGCCACCTCGGAAAGCTATGGTGCTTTTTCCTCTGTACTTACTTATTCTGCATCATGTTCATTATAACCCAGTCGAAGGGATAGACATTCTTCCCAATGAGATTCTTGAACATGATGAATGTTTCCATCAGAAAATCCTAAAAGAAGAGAAAATATTTGGAAAAGATCACTCTTCTAGATCAAAAAAATTCAAGGGATAGTGTCAGTTATTAATGACTACATTCAAAAGGTGTCTTACTGTTCTGCTTCATAAAAAAGCCATTATTCATATACAACTCACATAAATTCTACTAAGGCATATTTATAGATGATGTACATAAATCCTACAATAATTCTATTTAAACTTTTCAGAAATGATAACAGCAATCCTACATCGTAAACAACCCATGGGATGACTCAGGAACAAGCACTGATTTGCCACTTATCCAAAGGCAGTTTCTGCTGAAAAAAAACCATTTTCTTTTCTATACCACAGACAAAGTCTCACAGCCCCTTCTCATGCAGTCTGTGTCGCAGCATACATGTCGTGACACATGCCTGGCGTGTGTTGGAGAGTTGATAAAAGCATATTGGTACATGGAAAGAGAAAAAAAAAAAAATTCTAAGATATTAATTTTAAACTTATGATCACACTAAAAATACTCCCTGGAGTCAGTCGATGAGTTTTCCCGTCCCTTGTGAATACTCTCCTTAAATTTCCTCTTGCCTGAAATCAAGTTTATCTGTTTATTAAAAAAATATATGCTCTAGCTCAAAACTGGACTCAGGTAAGCGTGGTGGTGCACGGTACAAATGCTCAGAGAAAGATAAAGGGGAAAAAAAGAACTTAATGCAAAAAGCCCTTGATCTGCTCCACGCAGAGATAAAAATGAACTTTTATTCCAAGGTTAGAATATTTTTTCCTTTGCTACAGCTTCTCAGTAATGGTATTTATCTCGTCTATCTTTAAAATGTCAAATGTCTACCAAAAAACCCCAAAATGTTACATTCACTGGACTTTTAACTAAGGCTGGTTTTTATGTAACCTTTTCAGTGAGAAACAAATACGAAGGTATTGCTCTCGTAAGTATTTCTTCATGTGTGAGAGCCAGCCTCTTGGTCACATTTTATCTTTTGATTCCTTGTTCTGTTCAGATGTTTTTCCTGGCTCAGAGATTCACACGCATAGGGAAGAGGGAGCTGCAGAGATCCCGAAGACACAACATCGAGATCACGAAGCGACGTGAATTTCCAGGCTGCTCAGCTCTGCCCTGTGCAGGGCACAAGGGTTGCTTTGGGATGCTCTGCATCCCAGCTCCTGGTACCCAAGGAGACACCCAGACCAAAGAGGGCCACCAGAGCACCAGCAGCCACAAAAGACACATTTTAACAACAACAACAACAACAACAAAAAGAGTATAATACTCATAAAACTTCTCTGTTACATTGACAAAATCACTCCCAACCACACATCATCAGTAAAGACGTTTTGACATTAACAGGATTGAGCCAAAATTTGGAACTGCTCGTGGTTAATGAGATGTTACTGTTGCATAAGGCAAAGCTCATCCCAGGCGCACACTCCACCAGCTCAGTAAAATGTGTCTTCATTTAAAGACCAAACTGCATCCTTTATTGCTCATTTTTCATGTATTTTGGTGAAAGAGTTACATAATTTCTAATAATCACCTTGCATATTTTGCTGCCCAAGCATTGCACAGTACTCCATTTGAGCACATGCTTTTCACAGCTGCAGGTAGAGGGTGATTTTCTTACTGACGCTGCTTCACAGCTCAATAATTGAAATGTTAGTGGAAGTGGCACCACGTGAAGGGTCATCACCTATCCAAGGGGGCACATTTGAGCTCACTCTGCTTCTCCCCCCCATATATTTTATGAATACAGATGTTTACTTTCCTGATTTCTTGTAGCAAACTCTACCTTACACTTTATTTGTCACCGGTTTCAGCCGTTGAGCCCCTGCATTTTGCTGATCAAGCTGCCTGTGACGGTGGATGGGTTTTCATATACTTTGTTGATGATTCACATTTGTTACTGACCCTGGAGGTTGTGCCACGTATGGTTTGACCTACTTTGCTGATTCAGCTCTACATTTTAATCTACTGATATTTACATTTTAATAAACCTGGTACTTTAAATAATGCTGGATAACAACTAATCTAATTAGTGATCAAATAAAAAGCTTCTGATGCTTACCTCTATTTTATGTATTCATAATATTGCTCTCTTTTCCATTTTATCTTATAGAAAAGGAAATAGTTCATATGAATTAAGCTCATATTATGAGCAAAACCCAGCTTTTTTGGGGGGAAGATGGGAGTGGAACGGGGAGCTATCAGTTCTGGCTGTGCTGCTGTAGAGCTCACTTATTTTCAGTATCCCTAGGAGCAGAATAAATTGTTCTGAACATTAAAAAATGACAAAAACCTAAAGGAGTAAGGGCTGCGACTCCTGATCTCCCTCCAACTACAAATACAAATCCTATTTAATATCCCAAGGAAGCAAAATTCACAATAGATGGGACCCCTTCACCATTCCCATCCAATTACAGAAAGAAAACAGAGTAAGCTCAGCCCTGTAACTGGGTAGATGGTGACTGACGAGTCTTAGACAATTCCATCTCCCCCGGACCGCTGAGCATCACACCCCGATACACCTGTATCACGATATTTTTCACGACCTGGATTTCAAAGAAGCTCGTCAATAAATTCTCAAGCTCAATAAAAATAACTGGCTAAAACATGTAGGAACTCGGTATGAAAAAACTTTAGGCCAAGTTAATGAAGCTTTCAGCTTTGCCGAGTCCTGAGGTATAGGAGTTGGAAGTGAAATTCACTCAGCTACAGCTTTTCAGGACAACAGCTGAACCTCCACTGAGTCCCACTACAGAGGCTGTCTCTGGGAAGTCCTCTCTCCACCACTGTGGATGGCTCTGGGTGGGCTGCCCCTGTGGGGTCCCACCATCACGGGGCATCCCCTGTGACTCTCAGTCACACCCCGCAAAGGGTCTGCTGAAGCCATATCATCACGTGCTCACATCAATGGTTAGTCAAAGCTTGTCGTGAAAGGGTGTACAGTACTCACCAGTGCACGTACTCACGTTCAAAGCCAAAGTCTATGAGTGGAAAATATTAAAGATGGAGAAGCAAATGGAGGTGCAGAAAATTGTCATCTAAAACACCCTATGGAGTTTGTCTTTCTATATACTTCACTGGCTCCAGGACGTTGTCTTGAATGACTTTAGGGAGGAATACTTCTGAGATGCTCCACAGAGCAAAACCTTAACATATATTTTTTTTGTCAACTAATACCACATACATCTCAACTGAATATAAATTTTACCAAGTAAAAAGAGGAGAGAGATCAGTTAGTCCCAGAAATAACCTCACTGATTTCAGGTGATGTTTCATCTCAGGACAACAGTAGGTTTGACAGCAAGAAATTCCTCTTTGAACAGAAATACTTTAATGAACCTAAACAATATATTCTGCAGAGAGATACAAGACTGGTTTTATTGCATTCCACCTCATCTTTTCTAAGATTTTTGAGGACAAATAAGACCATTATAATAACCTAAACCTGACACCTATATAACACAGGCCATAAAGTTTCCTCTAGCAGTTCCAACACAAGGCTTATAACTTTTGGTTGAGCAAGAACACATGCTGAAGAAAGATTTAAGGGTCTGCAATGGCGAAAAAGCAACCACAACTTCACTTAAGTTCTCCCTTTTTCTTGTTAAATTTTTTTCAAGAAAAACCTACTCTTTCTGTTAGAATTAATCTAGTTGCAGATTTAAATCTCTGCTTCTTCAAGCCTTTGCGATTAAACTGAAAACCCTGTAACAGGAGATGCAGGTATCACCTCCGTACGCAAGGACATTGGGTTTGAATGAAAACACTTCTAGATCCAAGGTCTAATGGGTGAGTCAAAGGGCACTGGCTCAAAAAATTGTCAGATTAAAATGAAATTGATGAGGCTTTGAGCAACCTGGTCTAGAGGAAGGTGTCCCTGCCCGTGGCAGGGGGGTTGGAACTAGATGATCTTTAAGGCCCCTTCCAACCCAAACCATTCTATGATTCTATGAAATGGAAAAAGCATTAAAAGTTAAAACAAAGAAGTAGAGAAGGGCTTTTTTTTCCACCCAAACCATACAGCACCACAGAGTATAGCCACACAGTACAGTTCAGTAGTATCCCTCCGCTGAAGACAGAAAGCAAAAGCCCTGAGAAGGAAAATGGGCAAACTTGAACCACAGCACCGATAATGGCAAAGGAGGCAACGCTCCTGAGAGCCTCACAGACCATCATTTCTGATGGTGAAACATAAAGTCCTGAACAAGAAGTGGGTTTCAAATTAACAATGACATCTTATCTACGAGGAAATACTTATGAGGACAGTAACTTCCCACTTGGTTCTCATTGAAAAGGTTATGTAAGGTTATTCTCTTAAACAGAGAGTGGGTTGGTATCTTCAGCTTTTTGTCCTAAATCATGACTCGGTTTTATTTGTGTTTTAAAAAAATAAAAGAAAAATTAGTTTATGCACTGTAGTTTCCTTTTAGCACAGGATTAACAATATAGTGCCATTATACCTCCACACCTTCATTTATATCACTCATATTTTAAAGTCAGTTTAAGGTAGCATTATCTACCATTAATATATTACCCATTTAATGTTTTACCAGGTTACTATGTTTTTTTTTTCCCATTAACACATATTATCATTTAATCAACAACAATATTAAAACATTACAAAGGCACATTTAAATTAAAGATATAAAAAGCATTACAGCAACTGACCAAGTTCAGCTTAGTGTATCTGCTAATACAAACCACAGTGGCATAACAGTAGAAAACAAGCAGTCAAACAGTACATATGCTGACAGAAAATATGGTTTTAACAGTCCAGAGCAATTCCAGCTGTACAACCCAAGAACATGCAGAAAGGGATGAATATACAGAGTCAAGAGAAAAGAAAGAAGCAATTCTTCATGTATCCCAGTGCACTGCATAGCACAGAAATCAAACTCTTAAACCAAACAATTATAAAAAGACCACTTGCCAAAGTTCAAATACATAATTACTCCCTTGTTTTCACCAAGAAAGCTCTGACCTACAGAACCACGTTTCAGACAATTTAGACCGAAAAGCGAGCCTTTATTAAAATAAACACTTTCATTGTCATTAGAATAATCACAGATTTCCTAACCAATATTTTCCTCTCTGCATTTTTTCATTACATGTTTTAGGAACAAACTGCTTCTACCTTTTCCCATGTAAAACCCTGTAATCAGTTTGCCTTTTCCAGAGCAAAATGGTTTGAACCACTTTAAAAGTACACAAATATTTGGCTTGATTAACCTTAACACTCATGTCTTTTCTGTGTGTTAAAAACATTATTTTCACTCCCCTAGCTGCATTTAGCTCAGGACTGGTTTGTTGTTAGTGGAAAACCAACTGAAGAGAACTATCCATGGAAGAGCTCCGAGATCCCGAAGCAATGATGCCCATCAATGTTATGATGCCCATCTGCAGATCCTTGCAGTTGGACTTTGTCTTCACACTCCTGAATCGTCAGCTTTGTACTTTACTAATGCCAGATCAGGTACAAATAGACTGAGCACCAGCGGCTCTAGCGCCTTCTCTGGAAACTGGCATGGGGCAAAGAGCTCCAATCTTGCAGAACATAAGCAGAAGTAACAAGAACAAAAATTAAAGACATAAAGGAAAAGGGGAAAGTCCAAACATAAAGAAATTACACAAAGACAAGGTTTTGTTACGCTGGGTTTGGAAGGAAGAAGAGAACCTAAACAAAGGTCACCATGAAGACGAGAACACAGGCGAAAGCTGCCTAAAACACCCAACAGAATCCCCAGTACCAGAGCGGGTAATGTAATACAGCTGATGAGGCTGCAGGTCAGCCACTAATTGATGGATCTCAGCCAACAAGTTTGGTAGCTCCTTTGCAGCATGCACTTGCCATATGGCAATGACAGTTTCAGGTCGTTAGAGAGTTATCTCCTTAGCTATAAAGTCTCTTCTATTATGCTCTAATTAAGTTGTGTTGTTGGCTTAGTCAGGCTATTGAACAACTCTGAGAAGATCAATTTCAATTATTATTGCTTATTAAACAACTAAGGGCACCTTTAAGGTTAAAATGTTTTGTATAAAATGTAAAGCGAGCGGATCTGTAAGCAAAAGCTATTTAAACAAATGAAATCTGGAAAACATCTGGAAGATTTAATACTGAAAGTTCCTTTCCTCAAGAAAGCTTTTTTTTTTTTCCTTCTCTCTTTAAACAAAACAGATTTTTAGTAGTTGCTCAGCACTACTATTTCCTAATGCTTTCGTTTAATTGCCTTAAATCCACTGTCTCAGTGCTTGCTTTTTAAAATATTGAACCGCTCCAGAGACAAGCTATATTCCTGTGTGTGGCAGGAAGGTTAATTTTCTCCTTTGCAAATTCAGAAAATGTGTAAGTCATAGCACGTTATTAATTATTTTTATATTAAATCTGTAATGTCAAACACATTTTGTTTACATTTCACAAGTGTATTTAACAAACAGCAACAGGAAAAATCAAACACGAGCTAAACTATCTTATGAACGGAGAAAACATCTTAAACTTACCACAACATCTGACCTCATCTTCCCAAAAGTCTTGATTAAATGAGCGTAGTGATAGTCCTCCATTTGCCTTAAAATGGCAGTCATGCACGCAACAAAACTCCCCTATCAAAAACAAAAGTACAAACAAATCGATTATATAAGACAGGACAACATAATACTTGCTATTAAAACATAATATTGCTAGAAAGCACCACCCAATACAGTGGATATAATTCTATCATTTAAATTCATTAATGAATATGCAAAATTCTGTCAAGAAAACAAAAATCATCTTGAAAAGTTTCTATTTCCAATGGTTTTATCACCATCTTCACTGAAGATTTTGCAGCATATTCTTCATATAAAAAAATTGCTGAGGCATTAAAGGCTTTGGAAGGTAATAAACACCACTCCTAAAAATATCACACGGTATCAGGATTTGCATTTGGGAAGTCAATACTCTGCTCAAGGAAGAAATCTCTTAAAAATCTTTACATTAAGCAGTGCTGGGTTAACGGTTCGACTTGATGATCTTAAAGGTCCTTTCCAGCCAAAATGATTCTATGATCACAGTTAAACCCCAAGTTTTAATTTCATTGAGGGGTATTTTCAGATACTGTGATGCTTAAAAAAACAAACCCAAACCAAACCCAGGAACTTCCATAAAAACAGAACAGCAGTAGCAAAGATCTCTCTCTCAAACCACGGAAAAAGTAAAAAGTCCCCAAAAAAAGTTTAATCTTTCTTTCTGGCACATGAAAGTATCACAGTAACAACTCAAACCCACTTCTATGGCTACTAGATGTTCCGATCCCATAAATGACTTCTCTGTTTTTCCACCCTCCTCCTCTATCTGCTAAAAACCTGCTGACTGATTATGGTAAGAGCGTTCACACCTTTTCTGGTCTTTAATGAAGAAAAAAATGTTAGAAAAACCCAGCAGAATTACTCAGAAAATAAATGATTCTACATATGGTTTGATAAAATTGTAAATTCCCCTTTCTGTGCCGTTTTCAAGGTTATCCTACGCCGCGCACAGTCTGACAGAACACTCAGGAATTTTCTCTAATGCAGAAAGATCTGCATTACTTTCAATTTAAAATACTTATTCCTACATCAGTCCAAGCAATTGAGATCAAACGCAAGATGACACTAGGTTATCTGTGTGTGTGATGAGCCCTCTTATCCACAGTCTAATCCCCCAACCTCCACCAGATAAACCCTCCTTGAATTTGCTTTTCTCCAATGTAATGGAGTTTAAATCTAAACTCCCACATAACTGATTTTGTCCATGTGAGAGCATCATTTTTTCTACACGATGCAAAGGTACCTGGTGAGAGTTCTTAGGCGTATGCAAACGGCATGAATATGGAAGGGAAAGGCCAGCCGAGCTGCTGTTCCGGGACATCAAAAGAGCTTTATAACAAACTACGACAAGAATAGAAGCTGTGGCTGTACAAAGATAATGTTTACTACTATGAAATGTAAATAAGATGGGATCATCTCAAAAATCTCAAAACATTAATTGTCAAAACACCGTATAACAAGCACTCGGCATAACAGACACTGTAAAAGGGCTTATGCCTGCAAGAAAATATTCAATAGCCCATATTCAGTCCTATTCCCCTAATGATGTCATCAAGCAAAGTGATGTTTCGCTGCTAGTCAGAATTATAAATTTTTTAAATTGGCTGCTTAAGACTAGGCTGCAGATGTAATTCAGTCCCTCGCTTCACGTACGGTTCTGCAGATGGTGCAGAAATGCTCAGGAGAGCTGAAGACAAACTTTGTTTTGCCCACGGTATCTTTTTTATAGACGCTCACTCACTTCGATAATCTGTGAAGTCATTGCTTTGCAAACACATAAATATCTTTACCTTCCTTCACGTAAACACATGAACCCCATGTGTGCAAACCCAGCCCTTTCCAGGTAATCCAGCAGGCAACACGCAGCCTCTGCTGCCTTCTAACAACGTAGTTTCTATAATCGGTTAATAGCTTTGATCATATTTCTGTGTTTATCTACCCGTTTGGTGAGTAATTTAAGTTTATATACACAGCTGCAACAGTCAAAAGATGAATTTCATACAATTATCATGGCAACCTTGTATGCAAAAAAAAATGCGGAGCAACTGTTAAACTTTCAAATGCATTTTAATTTTCATTTTTAGATACAGGAGCAGCTAGAGATGTGGATAAATTTGATTGCCATCTCCTCTGCATCTGCTGGTGACCCCTCTCCCCTCCTCTGGCTGCTTGTACACCAGCCCTCCCTTGCCCCTGCCAAGGGACCCTCTCCCTGGAGCAGCACACCGATTCGGGAGGGAGCTGCTACGACTGTCCCCCATAAGCCAGGGAAAACGATGATTCACTGAAGAGAGACATAATTACAGAAGAATGTTGTCTTAATTAGCAGGGTGAGAATCAGAAAGGACACAGGAAAGTTTAATGTCTGGTGGTTAAACACTCTATTTCCACGTGGAAGTGTGAAAATGAAAACATAAAAGCTTGTTAAAAACCTGGAACGGTTGCTGAAGAAAGAAATAAATACAGAAAAATAAACAAGCTTAGCAAATACAAGTGCAACGTGAACGTGAGGGAAATCTGTAGGGCATTTAAGTTTCAGTTAAAAAAAAATGACAGAAACTTGCTAAAAGTTGCCATGTCAGCTTCTGCTGAGCCCCAAAAGTGGTGCCGAGCAGAATGTTTCAGGGTCCTTGACAAGTTAATCAACATTTTTTCCTGTTTCACTGCATAAAAAAATGATTCATGCTCATCTTAGTATTATCTCGGTAACAAAAACCCTTTCCTCCTTTGATATAATATTGTTCCTTTAAGCCTCTGTTGCATTACACGCACAGCCATCCCTGCTACATTTATCTTCAGATCCCCACCTGCTAAACAGTGTTCAAGCTCCTGCTGGTTAGGAAAATCTATTTAATATTATAAAAGTCCACCACCAGTCATCTGCTTACTCTTCATAATTTTCTTTGCACTTAGTGAGGTATCATTTGCAGCCAGCACGCTCTTAATTACAATGCTAATAAAAATTTGTAATTATTTATAGGCAATATTTGTAGTGTAGGTGTTTTTAATATGATCTATTAACTATTTAGCAGTAGCTAACAACATTATTAAATTTTAATCTTAAGTTGATTTTTAATCTTTAGTTGGATTCGGAGACCATTGTCATCTTCTGCAGCATACCACGCTAAGCAATACAGAGAAAAAAAGTAACTAATGTTCTAAAATAATCAATTTCAATTTTAACTGCAGGAGTAATTGCAAATGTACATTTGTACAGCAAGAACTGCAAGGGCAACACGGGGGGCTTGCCATTGCCCCAAGCGATTATTAGCTATTTATTCACTGAAATAGCGTCAAGGTTTATAGGAAAAGCCTTTCACATGGACCCAGGACATGGGCAAGCCTGTGGTCAGGGAAGCCAGATCCAACCCCCACGCTGGAGGACTGGTAATTCAACTCCATCAGAAGGAAAGAAAATAAAACAAAACACCAAAGAAGCTGATTCTTCTTTGGAAACAATGCATTATTATGCAGAAAATAGATTTTATATTAAAAAAATGACCAGGCAATCCCAAAATCTAAACTTATTTCTAATTCCTCTAAAACACAGTTCTGAAGGAAAAGCTGAAGCGGCGCATGAATGCCCAGAAAATACTTGTAAAGATAATTTAGGAAAATAATAAAATAATAAATGTTCAAGTGGTCCTTTAACAGATACGGGTAGAGAAATTTTAATATCAAATAATCCCCACAAGTAACACTAACACTGAAAAATTTCAGCATGAAGACAATTCCCCACATGCCAATGCTTTTCTACCGCAGGGGTAAAACATCCTATTTTCAATAATCTTGTCCATTTTCTTCCAGGGGAACCTCCAAGTTGGAAACACTAAGCTCTTTATGCATAGTGAGAAAATCTAAGAGAAATCAAAACTGCACTAAGTTAAGGGATGTTTCAGCATAATGTCCCTGCTACCATGATGAGGAACAGATGAAAAAGCCTAAGCTGCATTTATTTTTCAATTAAATTTTCCTTACATGGCATTAAAAGACTACATAGGTAAATAAATAAATGGCTAAACAATTAAAAAAAAATTAGCATGAACTTCTCACTGCATTTTGGCTTTCAGAACATGTTCATAGAATTTACTTTGTTGAAAAGGGTTTAAATCCATCACAATTACCAGACAGTTTGCAAGGATATAAAAATGAAGCAAGCTTTCTCTTTGCTCACAACATGTACTCTGTATATATTAGCAACAAATCAAGAAATAAAAATCAGCTGTTATCATTTCTAGAAGCCACAAATGAAATTGTCACCACTTCTGGACTCACAAGATAAAAATCCATCTTGAAAATGCCCCAGATTTCAACGTTTTGGTAACTGCTGTTAAGATTGTGGGCTGCCATGTGAGCTTGCACTGCAAGATGAGTTACCTCATTACTAAGTGTAAAATCCACCGTGTCTGCAAACAAGTTTGCTCCCTTAAGCAAAATATTATGAAAGCTATTACAGCAACCCTGGAGCAGGTCCAGAGGAGGCCACGGAGATGCTCAGAGGGCTAGAGCACCTCTGCTATGGAGACAGGCTGAGAGAGCTGGGGCTGTTCAGCCTGGAGAGGAGAAGGCTCCAGGGAGACCTTTATTGCAGCCTTTCCATACTTCAAGGGGGCCTACAAGAAGGATGGGGACAGACTTTTCAGCAGGGCCTGTTGGATAGGACAAGGGGTGATGGTTTTAAACTAAAAGAGGGGAGATTTAGAAGAAATTTCTTACGCTGACGGTGGTGAAACACTGGCACAGGTTGCCCAGAGGGGTGGTAGATGCCCCATCCCTGGAAGCATTCAAGGTCAGGCTGGACAAGGCTCAGAGCAACCTGATCTAGTGGAAGGTGTCCCTGCTCATTGCAAGGGGGGTGGACTAGATGATCTTCGGAGGTCCCTTCCAACCCAAACTGTTCTATGATTCTATGACAACCCAACATGCATAAGGCAGAGGATCTCCTGTCATTTCTTGTTCTGAAGAATACTTTATATCATGTCCCCGGTTAGCCAGCACCCAGGGCTAAGCAACACCCAGCTGTTCTATCACCCAAGACCCCTCCCCAGCTGAGAAAGGGAATTGGGAAAAGGAGGGAGACTCATGGGTTGAAATTTAAACAGATTTAATAAAATAAGAAAACCAATATCAATAATAATACAAAAGGCACAAAATTATACTTAGCTTATAGAGTGGTGGCAAGTTCCTCCAGGTATCACAACCATTGAGAAGAGAGCAGAGCAAAGAGCCCCCCCATCCCCAGCAGCTTCCCCATTTATAGTGACCCTGAGGTTAATGTCCCAGCACACACCTGTGGGCCAGCCTGGGGCAGCTGCCCTGGGTTTAACTGCTCATGGCCTTGATCACCAGCCCACAGCTGGCCACAAACTGAAACAACATGGAGCAAAAAAGGGACTCTATACATTTTATCCGTGCAAAATCAGGAAATATGGTATAACACATAACGACCCACAGCACAGAGCTCACCATTAGCTACCAGTTAAAAAGCACCAGCGCAGGTTCCTCATCACATCATCGAAGTAGCGGTGAAAGCACATGATGAGGGTTAAGACCCAACAGCAAATATGCCAAAAGCAGGAAGGGGGATCACTCTGTATGAAGGTAATTCAGAAACAAAACACCTCGTTTCTGCTGATGGGCTTTTCTCAGCGCTGGAGAGAGCACTGTGCCCCAGCAGTCCGTACAGCACGTAAAATGAGTGTGACAGAGATCCCTTAAGCTTCTACCAGCAGCATTTACCCATTTTGTCACACCAGTAAGGACAGGAATCAACAATAAAACAAAGCAGAACACTCCCAAAGATACATGTGTATGTATATGTAAACAAATTCTTACATATATTTCTCATAGTCTTAAAAAACCCATTTCTTTTCCTGTAATAGAAAATCTGACAGTAAATTCAGCAGCACCTTTGGATAGTAAGTTATTTCACAGATACAGCAGCAGAATGCAAACAAGTGCAAATGTTAACACTTATCACTTTTTTTCTTACTGAATATATGCTACTTTCCATTTCCTTAGGCCAAATCCTGCCTTCTTGAACACGGGTAAATGGAAGGAATAAAACACGTGAGTCTTTTTCCTTTGAGAAACAGAAATTAACATTTGCAATGATGTGAGTGATAAACGTTTGGGGTTTTTTCCTGCTGCCACAAACATTATTACAAAGGCATCTTTGTGCAAATCAAGACCCACTAAGGTTATTTTCAGCTGACAAACTTTGCTCTCAGAGCCCTTGGACAAGACGTGCCACCTCCTTTACCCAACCTGATTTAAGCAGCTCCGTGCTTGTCTAGTTTCTGCCTGGCAGAAACCTCATTTAGGTCAACTCAATTCAGCGTAGGGCCGTTTGGAATGCAGAAGACTGATACAGAAGTTTATAGGTGAATATTAGCTTATTTAGTCTTGCATAACTTGTTTTACCTCCAAACGTATTTTATAGACCCAGATTTGATCTCTGACAGTTCAATCGCTCTCAATCAATAGAAAACTTGTTTTAAAAGGAAATCTTTTAGAGGACTGCAATGCTGATTACTACATCCTGACCAGCTGAGCACACTGGTTCCAAACCAGAAAATAACGTAAAAAGAGCTGATTTTCCTGAAAAGAGTGCAAGGTCTACAGAAATTTTCCATTTTCACGGACGGGGTATGGAAGAATAGCATTTAGGTGTGCTAGCACCTAACTGGGATAATGATGTACACTACCTGAGGAACCTCAGGAGGTTTCTCCTCCAGCCTGCTGAAGGTAGGACTGCTCCAGGGTTGGACCAGGCTGCCCAGGTCATTAACCCATCGGGTCTTGAAAACTCCAAGGATGGAGGCCAACTGCAATGAAGAACCTGGCTCTGCCATCTTGACAGCTGCTGTCAGGTCCCCCCAAAGCCTCCCTAAAGGCAGAGCAGAGTCATCCTTATGCTGTCAGAAGTCACAAACTCCCAGCTTTCCCCATCTTGGGGACCTCTCCTGCACTGTCAGGAGACCAGGATCTGCCAACCCCTCTGTCGCTGCCCCTTCCCACAGCAGAGCAGTCCCACACCCATCTGCAGTCTCCAACCCCTTTGGTGCAAACTGCTGCATCCATAAGCTCTTATAAACACCACAAATCATTTTACATAAAAGAGAAAATTTGAGAGAGGTCAGTCCCACGCTGAGCCCCTGCAGGAACTGCTTAGCACGACTCCTACACGGCAACCCAGCGAGCAAAAATTTCCTCAGATACATTTTAGGTCAACAAAACCTCTTGCAATTAACAAAATAACTTTGTGGATGAAAAATAAATGCAACAAAGGTATGTTTTTCCATTTCCTACTTCACATTTTACTGAAAAAAAAGTAGCTTGAGGACTACAGAGGAAAAAAGCCATACTGAAGTACCGTAATTACGTATTTATTTGAGAAGGTACTTATTTTGGAAGGTATTTTCTTTGGAAAAGCTGGTTCTTAGCAAGAAGTCCTTGTCCAACCATTTGCAAAGTTCTTTCAACTACCAGCTGCCAGGAGAAGAACAAAACCCACAGCCACCTTCCCCTGTTTCGGGGGCAGCTCTCCATTACTCTGCCTGGATAGACACACAGGCTCCAAATCCTTCCCAATCTTGGTGAGCCCCAGCAAGAGAAAAATACCCAGCCAGCTCCCCTTCGACACCTTTCCATGCTGCAACCCTGATCTATTGCTTCTAAATGAATTCTGAATAAGCAAAATCCTGATTATTGTTTCATTTGAAGGAAAATCCTATATTCCCAAACAGTGGGGAAAAAACAACCACAACCCTCTGAACAGAGGGAAACCTCTCTGGCAGGAACAGCAGAAAGGCTCTTCACGCAGATCAAAACCAGAACCTAAGATCACGATAGCTCAACTGAAATTGATTTTGTAAAAGGCTTATTTATTAGAAACTTGATGATACGCACAATGAGAATACGCACAATGAGAATATACACAAAGCGTTCCCCAATATGAAAGTGCTTTGCACTAACTTTCGTAAAAGGCAAGCAAAAAATTAATGAGACATCTTAACACCACCATTTATCATTTTTCTAAGGCTCTTTTTCAAATAAGTCCATTTTAACCAAAAATGCTTCACTTTAAAAAGCTCTATGCAGTCTCAGTATTAAACAGCCTGCCCTTCGATTGAAATCACAGTGCTTAAGATTTCTGAAGGTCAGTCCATTTATTTTTGGTTTTCTAAATGCAATTGCCTTTCCCATCTTTTTTCTCCCCCTGCTATCCTAGAAATTATTTCACTGAAAATCTAGAGAACTGCCCTCACTAAATCTGTTTCAGATATCTTGGTTTACACTTCTATTAATGCTAATAATAAAATTATAAATGTAAGTAATAAAATACAGAAAACAACAGTATTTATGGGTATGGCCAGTATTCAAACAGCAAAAAAAGAAAAAAATAATAAGGAAAAGCCATACAAAATATGTTTTTAAAGAATTTTGCACACATGCAGCATTGAATATTGGAATAGAACCATTGTGGGATTTAGAATTACTTACTTTATTGTAATTATCACTAGTTGGCTCTCAAAGCCCTTCATACCACTCTTGTGCTATCTGGACACACTGTGAAGGACAAGGAAGGTGATGCAGACCAAGAGCTGGTGTGCCCATGCTTCAGCCCCTATTTGAGGAATGGTTTCCACAGAGCCCCACGCAGAGGAGCAACCTTTGAGTAAGGCTCCAAAGATGTAAACTCGCAGCAGAGCAGAGAGAGGTGCACTGACATTTTTACACTGTCTAAAAAGGAATTTGGAGTGGTAGTGGTGTCTCCGTTTAGCCTGCACCCAGGGATAAGCAATACCCAGCTGTTCTATCACCCAAGACCCCTTCCCAGCTGAGAAAGGGAATTGGGAAAAGGAGGGAGACTCGGGGGCTGAAATTTAAACAGATTTAATAAAATAAAAAAACCAATATCAATACAAATACAGAAGACACAGAGTTATACTCAGCCCATAGAATGGTGGCAAGTTCGAGGAGAGGAGAGGAGAGGAGAGGAGAGGAGAGGAGAGGAGAGGAGAGGAGAGGAGAGGAGAGGAGAGGAGAGGAGAGGAGAGGAGAGGAGAGGAGAGGAGAGGAGAGGAGAGCCCCCCATCCCCAGCAGCTTTCCCATTTATAGTGACCCTGAGGTTAATGTTACAGGACACACCTGTGGGCCAGCCTGGGGCAGCTGCCCTGGGTTTAACTGCTCATGGCCTTGATCACCAGCCCACAGCTGGCCACAAACTGAAACAACATGGAACAGAAAAGCGATTCTATACATTTTATCAACAACCAGTTGGTTTAAGATTTACCCACTGTCCCCAAATGCATTTAATGATGTTTTGCCAGCTTTGCTGTCCCAGCCCCAGCTGCTCACCCGGGTTACCTAAGCAGTAACCCAGCTGACATTCCCACCAACAGCGATCAGCAGCCTTCTGCCCTCATGCATGGCCAGAGAGGTTTTAATCCCACTCCAGCACGCACTGGTGTTTTTGGGCATCACAGAGAGCACCCCCCTTCCCACGGGACTCTCCCAGCCGTCTCCTTCCCACGGGCTCCTCTTAGCTCCAGCCTCCGCTTTTCCTCTGCTTCCATGGAAAATCACTCTTCTGACCCTCTTCCTTGACAATTCTACCCACCCTGTCATTTCAAGACATCTCTCTGCAGAAAGATCTTGCTTGCCCCTTTCAATCTATCTTTTAACTGGAATTTTCTTCCATATAACGCAACCAGCCTGGAGACAGCCTATCTCCAAAGTTCACGTGCATACTGGAAATCTCTGCTCCCCAATTTAAGTACCAATGCCATTATCTGCTACTTATTTTGGGCTTGGAGTTAAGCTAAGTGAATAGACATATTCATAAACACACACATTCATTTGGTCTGTACTTTTCCAAAATCCTCATCAACTGTTTCAGCCCTTGGGGAATCACTCATCCAATAATTACTCATACAAAAGCACCTCGCTGAGGCCTCCATCTCTCCCTGTCCCCAGCGTCGAACAGCAGCGACAGACACGTGAAGGAACAGCCCACAGAAATGAGTGCCTGCTCGCACACACGTGAACAGAAAGTGCAATCATCTCGGCACAGACTGAACATTGGAATAATAAAGTTCCCGACACTAATATGAATCTCAAACTGCCTTCCTCGCCCCAGGGAAAGCCTTTCATCTTGTTTATTTTAGGTTTCCCACCATAAAACTATGTCTTGCTTTCTTCACATTATTGTTAGGAAGCTAATTTAACTATAATTATTATTATTATCATCCTCCGAAGCACTCCCAAAAAAAGACGTATCTGTTCTAACACTCAGATAAACGACAAGGAAAAAAAGCTGAACTTTTGCTGGAGCAAACAGAAGCCACTGAAGAGCTAAAATCAAAAGGAAGCTAAAGGATCACGGAATCAGCCAGGTTGGAAGAGACCTCTGGGATCATTGAGTCCAACCATTGCCCTGACACCACCATGTCAACTAGACCAGGGCACTAAGTGCCATGTCCAGTCTTTCCTTAAACACCTCCAGAGATGGTGACTCCACCACCTCCCTGGGCAGCCCCTTCCAATCTCTAATGACCCTTGCTGAGAAGAAAATAATAACACGTCTGAGATGCAAACATGGGCACAACCAGCGCAGGAGCGTGTCCTCTCCTTGCAGGATCCTCAACAACCAGAGGGGTTTGTTTTTAACTGTGATGCCCAGGCTGCTGCAGCAGCACCAGCTACAAAGGCAACGACCGGGGCTCAGCGCCGGCCCACAGCAGGCTGACGGCATCCCAGCAGGAAGGAGATGCCCACAAAAGCCAGGAACTCAGCCTCTTCCAACACGGTCAGGAGGAACAAGGAAAATCTAGTTTATGGATCCTACACCACACAACTTCACTCATGGCTGAATGCATCGGTAAACCACAATGTTAGTTAATGCAATCAGAAGCACAATTTTACTCATCAAACATGACCAATGTTGAAAGCCATGTAAACAAACCGTGATCACGCTGATGAAGACCAGCTAAAGAATTTAAGTTTTGCAAACAGAAGGAAAAGATAATTTCAGATAACTAGCATCCTATGTTCCGAATGACTGCAGTAAAGTAATTGCAGTAATTGTGATAGCCTGCAGGTATCATGGATATCGTGCAGCAGGCAAAGGACGCTGCAGTAAGACATCACTGTGACAAATCCAGGGAATACTACGGGAAGATATATTATCTTTTAAATGAACCTCCTCTTCACGCCAGACAGGTGACCCTGCCAGATGAATACACTTCTAAAAGCAAGAGCCATTTTTAAGATAAATTATTCTTATTTTAGAATCATAGAACCATAGAATGGTTTGGGTTGGAAGGACCTTAAAGATCATCTAGTTCCAACCCCCCTGCCACACGCAGGGACACCTTCCACTAGACCAGGTTGCTCCAAGCCCCATCCAACCTGGCCTTGAACACTGCCAGGGAGGGGGCAGCCACAGCTTCTCTGGGCAACCTGGGCCAGGGTCTCACCACCCTCATAGGAAAGAATTTCTTCCTGATATCTAATCTCAATCTCCCCTCTTTCAGTTTAAAACTGTTCCCCCTCGTCCTATCACTACTTGCCCTTGTAAAAAGCCTTCTTTTGGTGCTTCTCATTTGACTGTTGTGACATAAAATATTTAATAACTGGTTCATTGAGGGGCTTGGAGAGCTTGAAAGAAAGATCAGAAGTACGTGCAATCAAAATTTAATTGATAGAAACACGCAGTTTAGACATCCTTGGATTAAAAAGCAGCTTGCAAGAAGAGGTCTCGTTGGGAAAGCTTTGGTATTTTTGAACTGATTTCTACCTTTGGTTCCTAATCTGATAAACCACCACACCATGCATCACTGGGGCTGTCCTGTTACAAAGCTTTTGGGATAGAACAGACAGTGGATATGGGAAGGAGGTTTATGGGGAAGGCACTCTCTGATGCTGTGCTGTGCTTCTCAGCTTTCGGTGCTGTACAAGGTTATATAGTCCTTGCAGACAGGGATTACTGCAAGGCTCTCATCAGTGTTAAAATAAAGACAGGGCTCTTTTCACTTTTGCATGTTATCAAAATGAAAACCCCGTTATGGACAATATTCTCATTCCCTCCTTCCCAAAGAGTAGGAAAATTGATTAAATAGAGAAAGATAGCACTGCTGATAACAGTGCAGTCCTTTATTATGACTTTTCTAACTTAAGTTCAACTTTCTGTGATATTTCATAGTATAGTAGCGAAATTAATAGTATTTATACAAATTCACGTGCCATTACGGTAAATAAGAGAAATACAGTTCCCAGACAGGTCACATTTTAAGTTAGACTTTCTGCACCAGCACTGACAGGTAAGAGGAGCCGAAAAGATTAATACCTAGTAGTAGCAAGGAGGGGATTTCACAGAAGTGAAATTGCTCTTCTCTGCCTACAGGAATATCCCCCCCTTACCTGCCTCCTCCCTTGGAATGTGGCTCCCAGATCACACCCGCCCTCCTCCAGGACAGACGCAAGGACGGGGTCTGGAGGAGCACAGCTCCTGCTCACACATGTCACAACTTCCATTCAAAAGCTAGAACACGATTCACCAGAGGAACGAGCAAACCCAGTATTTCCATTGCAGAGCCACAAAACCAGCAGCACAGTGAGCAGATGCCATTTGCACGGGGTCCCAGGCGAGACCGCCGCAGAGCTGCACCCACCTCAAGGTCTGGGCTTCCAGCTTCCACCTCTCCCACGGGGACAGACAGGAACATCACCACCACCATCCTATGGGAATTGTCTACCGGAAAGTTTTGCCTTATGTATATGTAGGTTGCCTCTTGCACAGGCAATCTGACTTTGTAATTTCTTCAGCTTGTTAGATTTTGTACAATATGTGCAAAGTTTGCCAGCAGCAGAGCAAAAACGCAGTAGTGTTTCCTTCAGACAACAAAAAACCAAGAAGTTCAGATTTAAATATTTTCCGACAGGCAGTGTGGGAGGCTATCTACAGATATTTTGAGAAGTAGCTATATCTATATTTCATAAGGATACACTATCAAGGAACACAAACCTATTTAGCACCTTGCATTTAATTAAGGGAAACAGGGAAGGACTCATCTGCAGAGCCTGAAAACAATAACATATTGGTTGTGTCTGCAAGTACGACACAATTCTTCCCCATAACATTATTAAATTTGAATTTTATTTCTTATTAAACTCACAGTAACTCAGAATACTTTGGGGGATTCTTTCAAACAAGCTATTGCTAAACAATGTACAGTACCAAGACGAGCTTCAAAGCTCAAAGATACTTCACGAAAAGAATACGAAATCCATCTGGAATATGCAATCTAAGCAAAGAGAGCTGAACGTCTACATTGTGGAAAACTAAATTAATTAAATCTCTTTTTTATTACTATTTGGAACGATGACCACAAAGTTCAACATAATATGCTCCAAGAGGATGATACTGATAAATAGCTCTTTCTCCTTTCCCTACTGAAGAAATCAGCACACCTAAGCTCAGCAGAAATCCAACCCCAGCAGGACAAAAGGAGACCACCAGGTAGGTTAAGGACAAACTGGGCTTTTGTTTTTTTCTGATTTGGGGCCAATCACAACATTCAACAGTGCAAAAGGAAACACGAAACTCCTGGCAGGAGCACAACAGAGCCCATGGGACCGCAAAGCCCGAGCCAGGCAATCCTCTCCTGGACCCGCCCAGCTTTTGGGTACATGCAGGGACCTCTCTGCCTCGCCGTAAGGCCAAAGGAGCCACGCCGGGTTCCAGGAGCGGGAGGCAGAGTGGAAAATAAGGCAGCAGACGTCACGAAGACAAGAGTCCGTACTCAGCTATGGGCACAGAGGGCGATGGGAGGCGATTTCTGCTTTCAACCCCTCCTGACAGTTCTCAGGGTAATAAACAGTAAATGGAATAAACAGGAATAAAAGGGATGAATTCAAAAAGCATTAAACTGAAATCTATTTCTTTAAAAAAAGTATTCAGAATACATGAAAAGCACGATGACTTAAAGAACTAATCGGTTGGAATAACTGAAATTTGAAAAGCCTGCATTTAGAAAGCCTTTTCCATTCAATGGAAAAGCCTAGACGTGGGACTCGATCTCCCAGCTCCTGAAGGACAGAGATCATCTGCATCCAGTGACCATCCAGTGACAGCCAGGTACCCCCACACCTGAAGGCAGCACCCCAGTGTCTGCACAGGGCTCCCCCCACGCTCCTTAGTCTGCCATGGCAGCAATAAGCACAGGGCCAAGAGGGCATATTTGCTCATAAAGCTCTACTGGTTCCAGATGAAGCTAATCCAGGTTCTCTGTGCTTGCAGGCCTACCAAAAACCACCTAAAGCATTTTAGGGGAATACCTTCTGTATTGAGTAACTCACTATGACTAGAGTGCAAAACATGTTTTGATGTCTGGATGTGTTTAAGAAAAGACTGGACATGGCACTTAGTGCCACGGTCTAGTTGACATGGTGGTGTCAGGGCAATGGTTGGACTTAGTGATCCCAGAGGTCTCTTCCAACCTGATTGATCCTGTGATTCTGCAATAATTTTCCTTCTGATATCCAACACACTCAATATATTCAAGTAACAACAAAGCATTTTTAAGTGCTGGTTTTCCACCACTGAAATAAAATTCAATTTATAATTGAATTTCATTTTTCTTTCAACATCATCTTGGCAGAAATCATAAGGGAAAAAAGTAAATCCCCTCAAAAAATAAGAAATTGTTTATCATCTTCTAATACAATAACACTTGAACATTAAGAATAGGATTAGACGTATATTCGACTATGTAATTGCTTTCACGTACGTACAGCCCATGCACGTGGTTAACAAAAGCAACTTAAGTTGAGAGATCTTTTTTAATTACATATCCACACCTAAATGAGAATTAATCTCTCTTCGAAAAAGCAATTAAAATTAAATCCGAAAACAAGATTAAAATCAGTGACTTAAAACGTTCCAAAGTAAAAAAACAACTTCTCTGGCGGCAGAGGAAGAGGCGAGGGATGGCCAGTGCAATGGGGGCAAAGCAGCAGCTCTGACATATATTCAAAATACATAAGAACTATTAAGAAAGAATAAGTAGAACTAAAATCAGTGCACAGGCTAATATGGAAGGAATTTAATTTAGCAACGCTGCCTCCCCTGCCACCTTTAGTTACTATTCAATTAAAATTTTCATGATAATCCACATATTTATGTGCATAACACTTCCTCATATGGCTGTAATTCGGCAACAAAGCTGAGGGCAGAAAAAAAATGTGTAGTTTTTTATACGGCAGACTGCAAGTTGTCACAGCTCAATAAAGCCAGCAGCATTGCAGCGACCTGCGTCATCTGAGCACCCCGCCCAGGACAAAGGAGATGGTAACCAGGCCAAGGATGGGCTCCATTTCTACATTTGTGTTTGAGTCGAGTTCCATTTTTCTTCTCATATACACTCATGAGACATTACTGAAAACTGCGGGTCTGCTTCTCTTTGTGAAGAAAAGAGAAGTGGAGTGGGAGTCGGCTTCGTCTCCCAGGCAACTAGTGATAGGACAAGAGGACACAGCCTCAAGCTTCACCAGGGGAGGTTCAGGTTGGACATTAGGAAGCATTTCTTCTCAGAAAGGGTCATTAGCCATTGGAAGGGGCTGCCCAGGGAGGTGGTGGAGTCACCATCTCTGGAGGGGTTTAAGAAAAGCCTGGACATGGCACTTAGTGCCATGGTCTAGTTGCCATGGTGGTGTCAGGGCAATGGTTGGACTCGATGATCCCAGAGGGCTCTTCCAACCTGGTTCATTCTGTGATTCTGTAATTCTGTAAAGAGATTCTCAGTGGAAGACTTTCACTACCGAGATGGAAAACACATTAAAAGTCTGAAGATGCATTCAACTCATGCGCATATATGCAGCTGTCTAGTCCCCAAGTCCATTCAGAGATGAAAATTAGGTTTTGTTTGGAACATTTTTCTCTACACTGAATACTAAAAATCACTTCATACTGCCACAGAAATCTCAAGGGATGCAGAGGGAGTTAGACACAAAGCGTACTCTTCCTGCCTTTGCATGCTTAGATCTGTGCAAAACATTGCACGGCCTTCACTAGTTCAAAAAAGCATGAGCTTATTTTTTCTTCAGATCTTTTTAAAGTAATACTCAAAAAGTAAACTGCAAGCAGGATCAGCAAAATTGTCCCACTCAAGTGTGTACAGGTAAAAAACAGCTTATGTATTGCAAACCCTCCGTTCTCAAATCATAAACGTGCCCGCTTCAGGCCTACTAAACCCTGGATTATTCTGGAAAGCTTGAACATTTATTGTTTGGATACCAATAATATTTCTGAAGCAGATTAACTTATTTCTTTGCAAGGAACAATCCCTGTCACGGTTTAAAGCTGGGTCGGCTATTAAACCTGTGGCAGACACTCTCTGTTAACCTCCCCCCCGCCCCGAAGGGAAAGGGAAAAGGGAGAGAGACTTACAGGTTGGAAAGCTAAAACAGTTTTAATAAACTATAATAATGAAAAAGAGTACAATAATAATATTGGAATAATCAAATATATACAAATATATACCAAACCAAGATCGAGCTCCCCCGATGTCGGCCACGTCCCCACCGGCACTGCAGGGCAGGCTCTGGGAAGGCCCAGGCTGGGCCCAGCGATGGTCGAGAGCTGGATTCAGGGATGCCCGGATCGGGATCGGGGGCAGCAGGAAAACGGACAGAGTCCTCCTTGGACACTGGTCATAGCATTAAGAGAGCGAGACCCTCATGATCCCCCCACTTTATACCAAGAATGACGTGTATGGGGCGGAATACCTTCGTTGGTCAATTTTGGGTCACCTGCCCTGTCCGCTCCTCCCTGCAGCTGCGACCCCCCTTCGGCTCTTCACTCGTAAGCAATGAGGAATTCAGCAGTGACCTTGGTTTCTCTAAGAACAAGTACAGCAAGAGCCTTTCTGCGCAACATCCCTGCCGGTGCCTCAGTGATAACCACAAACTTCGAGCGTTATCAGTCCTGGAAGCAGACACCGTCTGCAAAACATGCAGCTAGTTTCAGAAAGTGCAGTTACTTAGAAGAGACTGAGCTGAAAGTAAAAATCACTGAAAGGAAAATTGGCCTGGTTTAGGCCAAACCAGGACATTCCCGAAAACACAGTCGGACACTAAAGCGGCGGGAGCGGAGGACGGCTGCGCAGGGGCGGTACTGCGAGATTTTCACTCCCATATTTGAATCCCGTGGTTTATCCAAATTAACAATGAATCATTACAGGAAGCTAGGGTAATTCTGTTATTTTCCTGAGAAAAGTTATTGGCTTTTATGTTCCACTAAAAACACTATTCCATTCGGTATATCAACATAAGCAATTTCTTCATGACACCGATACGAGCATGTTTACCACCCATTGTCTTTCCCAATATTTAAAAATAACAGAACTACCATATCATTAAAATATCACAGAATGCAAATATGGCACTATATTTCTATATGATACAATACTACTTAGATGTACTAAAAATATGAAAAATACGAGAAGAGAAAATACCTGAGAGATCTGAAATATCCCAATTAATCCCAGGGCCTGTCTTTAGGTCTCAAAACACGAGTGCAATGTTTTATTCCTACTTGAATGTAATTGTATCATTATTTTGAAAGTATTTTTCCTGCCGTAATGTCCATGCACTCAACACCATCAGAACTACCTCCTTTTGGGGCATAACATTTTAAACCACAGCAGAAAAATAAACCAACCCCAAGTTATGGTAAGGCCTACAACACTCAACTCACTCTTGACATTTGGCAAAAATAAATCTTGAAAACAGTAAGTACCTTGTATTGCTATGGCTAAAAAATACTCATTATCTGTTGAGGAGGTAAATTTAAGGATTTAAAAAAAAAAAAAGTGTGCTTTAAAAAGGCTTTAGAAAAACTACTTGGGGTAAGGCAAAATGTCTTTCAGGGCTAAGGAAGTAGACCTGATTAAGTCTATTCCTATAAGTAACTGTGAGGTATATGGACAATTTCTGGATAAAGAGAGTACAAATATTGTCATTAACTGGTAGGCAGGAATTAATACGTTTACAATTCAAGCCAAGTGATAAATATGCATAACTAAAAGGAAAATACTCATTGCATCCCTGTGAATTATTAAAACTTTTTTTGTTGTTGTCCCTTATTAAATAGAAAAATTAACATGTACAAGTATTTGGCTTTTTCCAGTCACCAGGGTTTTTCTAGCCAGGAAGCCTCACCTTGTAATTTTTGCTAAACCAACCAAAACACCAAAAAAAAAACCAACCAAAAAAACAAAACCAACCAAACAAAACCAAGTTCAGCTCTGTTTAATTAAAATATTATGAAAAACATCACATCATAAATTCTCCAGTAAATGAGCTCCTATGGAATACAGTGACAAGAGCAAGGGGCACGATCCTTCACGAATTGTTTTGTTAGAGGAAAGGACAGAAGCACCTGCAAAAACTGTAGAGACCTGGGAAAATACAAAGGAAGCCCCAAGAGAAACCCGAACCCCCCATGGGATGGGGGGATGCTGTGGTTCTCGCATGAAGGCTCTGCAGCCCACACACCCAGTTAAAAGCAAGGCAGTCCCCCCTTCCTCCATGAAACTCTCCAAGCACGTGGGACTAACTCATCCTTTTTCCCCCCTCCAGTTAAGAACTGGTGTCCCTCGTGTCAGCCAACAAAAATGTCAGTGACGTGATGTGTCAGCTTGCAGGAGGCCACTATCTGTCCATTTAGCATCACCTTCAGTCCCCAGAAGCTTTCCCACAGGATATCAAGCCCCTTATTGAGATAATCAATTGCTGCAGAGCTTATCTGTCATCTGGTAATTGATGGGAAATAACAACATTATACATCAAAACAAACCTCATTAGCTCATCATCCCAGCTCATCATCCCAAGTAAAAACTTAGCTCACAAATAAAGTTCCAGTGATGTTTACTACTATCCTTCAATGAAATCTTTGATTTATATCATCTCACAGAGAAGTGAAACTGAATTCAATAAATAAATACGGCCTCCATAGCTTGGGAGGGGCGTGACAGATTGCAGAAGGTACAGGGAAGGGCCACCAAAATGACAGCCTGGAGAAGAGAAGGCTCTGGGGAGACCTTCTTGGAGCCCTTCAATACTTAAAGGAGGCTTATAAGAAAGATGAAGAGAGACTTTTACCAGGGCCTGTAGTGACAGGACAAGGGGTGATGGTTTTCAAGTGAATGAGGGTAGGTTTAGATTGGACATAAGGAAGAACGTTTTTACTTTCTTGGTGCTGAGATGCTGGGACAGGTTGGATGCCCCATCATAGGAAGTGTTCAAGGTCAGCTTGGATGAGGCTTTGAGCAACCTGATCTAGTGAGAGATGTCCCTGCCCACAGCGGGGGCACTGGGCTAGATGATCCTCAACAGGTGCCTTCCAACCTGAACCACTCTGTGATTCTGTGACAAGGGGATGGAGCAGCTGCCTCCTGAGAAGGGGCCACAAAGTCCCAGATTCTTCCAAGAAGGCAGAGGGGAAATTTATATGGCTGAGGTTTACAAATTCACAGAGGTGGTGGATGAAATGAGTGCACAGCTGTTATTCACAAATTTCGCAGTATTAGCATCAGGAGGCAGCTGCTGACACTAATAGGAGATGAATTTCCAGCAAATATGAGAAGGTATTTTTAATTTAGGCATTTATTTTTTAAACGCAGTGAGCGACGGAAGTTGCAGCTACAGAAGTCGTGGAGGCCGGCAGCAAAAGCAGGTCCAGCAAGGGACTGCACAAATTCTGTGATGAGATGGTCTGATGAATGAGTAACGTTTGGAGACAAGAAGGAACCATGCCAGCTCCCTGTCCAACAAACCCTCTGCCTACAAACCCTGCCTGACGTCCTCAGCTGCTGCTAAGTATTAGTATTTAAAGTACTGAACTTGCTTAAAAATTGAAGAAAATCAAGATGTGGTGCTACTTTTAAGGGGTTTTAATACACTATCCCAGTGATCATGTTTTACAAAGGGCAGAGCCTTTCTTACCACACTGTATTTTGCAGAGCCACAGAGCCAGGATTAAGGACGACTTCACTTAGCCTCTGCTGTCAGTTGTAAACTCATTTAATGTCATTATCAGGCTTTCCATATTTATCATCAGACTGCTGCATAACACAACTTGTTTAAGTATTTTGTGCTTTTAGGATTTTCAGGCTTTCAGAAATAACTTTTTATATTCCTTTCTTAAGGTAAAACTTAGTCACATACATTTTAATACATAAAAGAACCAAGTCTTTGCACAGTCAATCATAAATTTAGCATACCCTTACTTCCAAATGCTTAAGTTATTTTATTAAAAAAAAAATAAAAAATTTAGCTGGAGCACTGGCACTACTCAAAGCTTAACATACTATTTTTCTATACAAATATTTGACATTAGTCAATATAGATGTGAATATTTTGGTCGGCCTAAGTTCTTTAAAGTCTTCTAATGTGATGTGCTATCGCATACTGTATTAACAAAGTGAGGATTCCAACAGTTCCCAACTGGTTTTGGATTAAAAAGTTACTGATTTTTTTAAGAAATGTCAGACTATGGAAGTGTGTTCCCTGTTTGCAAGCCCCATTATGACATGAACATTTAAACTATTGTTTTTAAGAAATACACAGTGGATACAACAATACTTTTAAATAAATCCCAAACAAGACCCTGTTGTTTAATTATTCATTCTGCTGGAAGAAATTGCACGAGAAAGACCGTATTGACCAAGACCATACAGAAGTTTTGCCTTCCCAGAGCAGCGAGGCTGAGGTGCCCATCGTGTTGCAACCTGCCTCTTTATTTCAGTTTTTCTTCACTGCCATCACTCCTCTGCCATGTATCAAAACTATTGAGGGCAATTTTATTTTGGTGCCTGCATAGAGATTTTGGAAACTACACTGAAGAGGTCATTTCTGAACATTATGGCCAAAATACTTAATACTCAGAGCATTGATAGAAATGGTGCGTTCAATTTACTGCTATTTGCACTGTTTGCTTTTCTCTCTCTTACATAATTTTGTATGATTTTCATTTTTCACTTGTTGCATACATTTTATTTTAGCTTGTTTTTTCTGTTAAGTGTTCTGCATTAGCACCAGACTGCTGTCTGGGCTTCTAACTTTAAAGTAACATATAACAGCACATAAATGCCTGTATTTTTTATGCTATATTCAAATTTGAAATAGTTCAATATTTCAACCAAGAAAACCTTACTGAGGGTTTAGGAGTTTACATTACCTTACAGCATTTAACGGTTCTCCAGTTTGACAGAAAAGTTCATCAAATCCTCCTTCTAATGAAATCAATGTTGTATAAATAAAACATTATTCCACCAAAGAGGAAATATGAAGCAGATTAAAGTATCTCCATTATTTGTTACATTTGCCTTTCGTTGGTAACTTGAATTCTAAGATGGAATTCATGCTCATCCCAGATGTTATTAGGTGCTTAAATCTGAAACCGTTTGTTTGAAGGCAATCAAAAGTATGATCAGATTTTTTATTTTTAAACAGGGCAGTATTTCTCTCTTTGCCATAAAGCAGTTGGAGACATACCCCTAGGATTTGAAAAGGTAATAAAATAAACAAGACAAAATATTTTAAAACTTGGCATAATATTCCTTTAAAAAAATTTTACCCACACCTACAGTTTCTCAAGACATCTTAATAAGAATGTAATTTCACATTTGCTCTTACTGAACAAATCAAACACGGTGATTTATAATTCAGATGGGCACCAAGGATTTCTGAAATGCAAAAAGAAGGGCTATAAAAGCACAAATCACCAGTAATGACGACAAGCTAAACTGCCTTTCAAATATGAACAAAATGCAGCCATTTCGGGTATCATACATCATGGTCTCCCAGACCCTCATTTATTTCCTCACCGTACAGGCTGCATGATAATTTAACCCGTGTAGAATTCTGCACCTATTGAGCCCATCTTTATTAGGCAAGTGATTCCACAGCTCATACGCTCCACATGAGAACAGCTCATAACCCCCATCCTTAGAAGAACAAACAAGCATTTCCAATCATCAGTTTAGTTCCCTTCCCCAAAACATTTGTATACTGAAAATGAACTTTTCTGAACTATAAACACGGTGAAAAGATGAAAAAAACCCCTCCTATCCCAATAAAATTAGGAGTTCTTTCTTAGTATGAATGATAAAATAACATCTACAGCAATTTGGATACCTAATGACATGGCACTCAACTGGAACTCAAAATCTCAGCTTTAGCTGGTAAAACCTGTTGTTATATTTTTCTTCCAAGGATCTCTACAAAGGGAAATTAAGAGAAAGGTCTAAATCCTGCTCCTACTTATACCAACGAAGGACAGAAATAACTATCAGAGCTAATGAGGTTACTCAGCATTTTCCTTCTTAGAGCAGAAAGCCCACAAACAGCAGTTCACTTAATCAGCTATTTAACATTTTAGCCACACGCAGGTATTATGGGTATTATACACATAATCTTAAATCCACTTTATCTTCCAAACGTTCCTCCAAGTTAACAGATGTGCAATTACTCGCACTTTACAGATAAAGAACAGACATAAGCACGGTCTCAAATGAGTTGTCCAAGCTCATGGAAAAAAACTTATTATGGAGCAAGACACTAAATTAAATCTCTCAAATTTCTGCCTAACATGACTCCGAGAGACCTTATTTCTTTGTCATCACAGCCGAGCAGATTATATCCTTCCTCAAAGTAAGGAGCACCTCTAAGGATTCGATTGCAGGAGGACCTGTTTGAAATTCAAGCCCAGTTTGCATTCACCTCAGCTGGAGGAGAGGAACATATTTAGCATCTCTCCATTTTTCTTCCAATGGCAGGTCCAAGTAAATAAATAAATAAGAGATTTAGCACAGAAAGCCAGGCAGCTATCATATAAAAGCATAAAAATAACGACCTAATTAATGTGAATGAAGATTGAGCAATGTGAAGATATTTGCTTTTAGCAAAGAGATAACGATAGCATCAGTCCCATATGACTGCAGAGAGAAAAGGCACAACAGCATTCACACCTCCAAGTTTCAAATCAAGTAAACTTCACTCTCGTTTCACCTAAAAACGAGGCGGTAAGGTTCTGTGACAAATTAGGCTAGGCCTAAACAATTACGTATAACCCTAGTAACCCAGCTCACGTATTTAGTGTCAGCACTTAAATTAAGCCTCCTAATAAAAGTTACTTAACCTGTATCCAACAGCAGGCCCTGCAGGAATGGTACCATGCGGTAACACTCTCCTGAGACCGAGCCCACGTCAGCAGCTCGCCGCAGCGACCCTCACCCTTCGGCTGGGCTTCGCTCAAGGCAGGCGCCATCGCCAGCCCAACATCCACCCGGCGCACGTGGCACCGGCGCTTTCCTTGGCTTTTCCCTTCCGACAGGACTCGCTCCTGCACCCGCACCTCGGTGTACAGTACACGCGTAAAACGAGGATAAGCTCAAATACCAGCTTTCACACCAATTTTGAAAACGACTTTGGTGTTGGTTATCACCTTCCCCATGCTGGCGTTAGCTGAAACGCCTGGCAGATAACGCAAGCTCTGGCTGCCACATGCTTTTCCCTGAGCTGGATTTGGGCTTGTTTCCTCAAGGACTGACAAGAACTTCATAGACTATTCCAGAAAAATCACATTTGAGCATTGCACTGTAGGACCCGCGTGTTCTAGCGGAGCATAAACATACCAAGCAGCTGCTCAACACACACATCTCCCTGGGGCACCGCGTTCACCGGGAGCAGCCCTCTAGCCAGTGAGCGGGAGGGGGACATCAGTATGACGCTACTATGAAATCAGCAGTGTGGTAGAAGGACCCCTCACTGTACTACTTCTCTTAACTCCACAGAGACACCACAAAAAGGTGTATCTCACCGCTCTCGAATACAACCTGATGATTTTATCACTCACTCCTAAGTCCAAGGCAGGGCTTCCATCCGCACACCTGCACATGTTATGGGAATGAGCCCTGAGCAGTGCTCGCTCCTGACAAACACCTGAAGACAAAGGCAATCTGGGAAGGTAGGACACTCCATTAGAGAGAAATTAAACTGTAACCTAAAAAATAATAATAAATGGTCTCTTTTCTCTTTGCATCTTTCCAGGTTGAAGTCAGACCCCTCTCTCCCTTCTCAAGCATCATTTTGACACTACGTTTCATTATGCAACAGTTGCACTCAGCATTTTTTAAAGGCTGAAAAATTGGCAAATGGGATGATGAAGCATCTCCATTTTCCCACTGTATTTACTTTTATATGCTTTTACAGTAACATGAAGCATGATAACCAGGAAACACGTTATTTTTCACAAACCATGATTCAAAATATCTCTCTGTGCACCAATGGCATCAGCAGTTACACATGTGCAAGATAATTAGGAATCTGGTCCACAACTGGCAAGTCATTTCTAATTCTCTACAAATCTACAGAAAAATGCCGCACAGTTGCCTAGCTTTATAATGGGGGCATGTGCATAACGCTGCTATAATCAGCTGAATAATCAGCCCTGGGACAACGGCCTCTATATATAATTATGGAGAAGATAAGAATGTTGTTTTAACTGCTGCTTCTGTCAGAGGGCTTTTGCTTTCAAGTTACTAACGTTATCAGGTACTAGTGTTTTCTTCTAGCAATCGTGGTCTGCACGTCCTGGGATGGGCAGTTCACATCTTCAGCTTGTAGAAAAGTAACATCATCTACTACCACTGATCTATTTGCTTCTGTTGAAGCAGCATACATATTTAAAACGCAGTCGCTGTACCATGTAATTTTACCCATGTCTGTATACAGGCTGCAGCCAAGAACAAATTTACGCTGGTGTAGAGAAAACCACAGAGGTCCTGGAATACAGCAAGTCAGCGCAGCCGAAAAGAAAAGGAGGGAAAGAAAAAAAGCAAGGAGGAGGGCGAGCAGAGTAGCAGGACAGGTAGCAGGCGGGGAGAGCAACTTAGCTGCCCTCTGCCGACTGCCTGGTTTGTGAACACTCCCCTGATCCACTCCTGCACAGCTAAACTGCAATTTAACAGGCGAGGATTTCTGTGAATTCTTCTCCACCCTTCCAACTGATGTTTACGTGACAGCTGGGTCCGTAAGGATTTCTTTACTCACTGTCAGGCTCTACCAGCAGAGCCCTGTGCAAAGACAGCAAAGCTGGCACAAATCCGGTACTCCAGCCGCCACCGCAGCAGCACGCATTCGTTGGTGCAATGGTCTGCTCCAGCTAATTAACTCTAAAAAGATATCCAGGACTTGAGCCAGTATTTCTGCTGCATCGTGCTACGTACAGGTACTACCTTGTTTAGTGCTTAGCTTGGGTGTCTCTCCCTGCTGCGGCGTGGCGCGGTGCACGTTCAGCCCAGGCAGCAGCGGGGCATTTCATGCTAAGGCTCGTCCAGCCACTCTGATCCGCCACTTCAAATCAGGGGTCCCTCCAGTACATCCAAAGATCAATAATCCTCATCAACGCTACCAATGGTGACGATAGTGCCGCTACAGACAAACTACGTGGCCACACCAAATGAGCTAAGCGAGTTTCACGCTGTGGTGAAAAACATTTGTTAAACAGCAACACCCCTAAAACCCTCAAAAGGGAAGGGGACTGAGCCACCGCTTCGCAACTGGGACAAATTCTCGTGCCTCTCATGACATCTTCTGTCTGTCAGGGGGTTCTGATTAAACACACGATCCATTTAATTTCTAACTTTTTCTTTTAATTAAAAACATCTCTGAAAAGCCCTATATAAAATGATAAAGCGGTTTAAGAGACAAGCAGGAAAGGTTGGGATTTAAGCGCTGAGAACATTATCATGTTTGTCGATCCTTGTTGCTTTGTCAAACCGCTTCACTTCTAACTTGCATCCGTTTTATCTGAGGTTTAAAAGCAAACGGGAGCATCTATTCATTTGGTGCCTTAAACACTTTTCCTCCCAATGAAATGCAGCGATGTCGCTTTAAACAAGCACTTCGGCGAAATCCCAAACGTACCAGCATCACCCAGTACCAGCATCACCCACTCTGCGGCTGCTCCGGCGTTCCTGGTTTAAGCAGCGCAACTGGGGAGCCACAGGGTGCTCAGCCGCGATCAGCAGCGCACACGCTGCTGCCGGATAAATCTGTTATCGCTGAATCCCCGCGTACAGGAACAACCGCGGATTTTCGGGGAGGCAGGAGCGCTGCAAACCCCCCGTCCTCCCCCTCCTTTTGCGCGCACCCAGCGCAGCGAACCCCTCGCCGGTCCCCGCCGCGGGGGGCTCCTCCTGCCGCCCCCCCCCCCCCCTCCTCCCGGGCGGCTCCCCGCCGCCGGCCCAGCCCCCGGCTCCTCCTCCCCGCTCCCTCCCGGCTGGGGGGACGCCCGCCGGTCCCGCTCAACAAGTTCCCCCCCGCTGCGGGGACCCGGCCGAGAGGACACCCCCCCTCCACCCCCGCGCCAGCCCCCGCCCCCCGAGCCGGGCGCCGCAGCCGATGAGGGCAGCGGGGGAGCGTGCGGCGGCGGCTGCCTCTAGCGAGCGCTCGGGCGGCCGCGGCTGAGCGAGGAGAGCGGCGGCGTGGCGGCTCCGGCGGGCGGGCGGCAGATGCGCGACCGGCGCCGAGACCGCCCGACGGCCAGCTCGCCCCGGCGCCGGGAGGGAGATGCAGCGCAACGGGAGCGCCCAGACCGCCGCTTCGCTCTGAGGAAGCAGAAGGTAAGCCCGGCCGCTGCCCCCAGCCCCCGCCAGGCTGCCCCCGCCGCGGGCACGGCTGCCTCGCCATCCTCCCGGGCGAGGCGTCCCGAAAATACCCCGGTCCCGTTTTTTTTTCCCGAGGAAAACTTCGTAGGGACGAGCAGAAAGCGTCGCGGTGGGCGCCGGCGTTATGCAATAGTGTATCTGCCTGCCTGGGAGCAGCTCTTGCATCCAGTAACTTTCATGACAGATAAGGAGAGGATAAACCCGCTATTTTCTTCTAATGCTACTTGGTAGGGGAGAGTTGGAGCTGGAGGGTTTGTGGAAGATGCACAAAGTGCTTTAGTTTTTCACAAGATTGATTGCGAGGAACTACGGCTGCTTATTAACTTCAGTGCCGGGAAGCCCAAACGCAGCCCTCACGAAGTGTCCCTACCCCATGGCAAGGGAAGAACATCGGTAACTTGCAGTATAGCACTTCATTAAAAACGAAACAAACCCAAAAAGCCCCATCAGGGCTGAAGCTGCTGCTATTCAGTGAACTGTTATTACTGAGAAGCAGCAGTTCTCTCGATTTAATACACCATTCCACCCCCGAGTCCCCTGTCACCATCATCAAACACATTTAAATCGGAGATGACATGAAAATGCAGTAGGCAAATGGGACCAAAGGTAGCACGGATCCCACGCCAAAGTCATCGTCCTGGACCCTGCCTCTTGCAAGGCATCCACAGCTTCCCACTTCGCATTCCCATCTTGCCTTCCTAGTGCTAGTAAAAATCCTCTCCTGTGACCTCAACGTCTCCACCACTTCGTGCCATGTTTACACAGAGGTACAGCAGTGAGGGGGACGCAGGGCTGCAGCGAGCCTGGATCTGTTTGGGGGAGGCAGGGGGGCGGCAAGCCCCAGCAGAACAGGGACATCTTGCCATGGTGAAAGCAGAGAATATGTTCTCAGCTTCTGTCACCATCTCCCGAGGGGTCTGTCCCACAGGAACTGTGCCCCCCCTCCCTCTGCCACGAGTCACGATAGGTCATGGAGCAGTTTCGTTTGACCTTGTAGGTCTGAGCAGCTAAAATCCCCCACAAACATCACAGAGGAAAATTTAACTCGTTAAGCTCTATGATCGGGAAGTTTGGAGAGACCTGTTTTCCCAACCTCCAAGAATCATTATTTTTCTGCTGAATAGCGGTAACAGACGACAGTAACGGGTCATGTCTAATATAAGCTGGGAATTTATTCCCTCTGCTTAAGTGTTTCATCGTGATTACCGTTCGTATTTACAGTGCTGTCAGGCATGCTGCATGGATCAAGGTTAAGATCGAGCTGCTAGATGAAAAACTACTAGCTAAAAAAAAAAAAATTAAAAAGTATCACATGACATGTAACCGTCCTAGCCACGTACTCAGAATAATTTAATGTAAAATTGCAAGCAAACAGATCTATAGTAAAAAATGACAAGCACGGAGAGTAACGTATTTCCTTACTTGTGGTGTGAAGCCTGTTGGTGTTCTACCGTCTCCTCGTGCCTGCCTTTTTTTCCTACAATAATACTGGTCTCTTCAAGTACAAATAACAGTTCCAAGTTAAAAGCTGGGTTTTTTCTAGCATTCCAAATGCATACGAGCAGCTCAGATGAAAATATCTCAGTGCACAGATACTACTAATTTATCATCTGGAGGTTCTATACAGTGATGGCACACAGTCACTGATTTCAATAGAAATACGTAATGTATATTGCTAATCTAAATATTCATAAGGAACAGTTGTAAAATAAAATTATTGCCCCAGAGTTTAAGGTGCTGTTGCATTTACAGCATACTGCCTTCACAGGATGAGCTCACTGGGGAAGGCTGATACTAAATAAGCTTTTTTTTTTTTTTGGTAAGGACATCATGATGCCCTTGATGAAAAATATTTGTTCTTTAAGACTCCATAATTATTAACAATGTATATTTTTAACAAGATGCTCAAAATAATTCTAATCTTGAATGAAATCTGTGCCTTTCCCCTAGACTGACACATAAAAAACCAGCTGGGCAACAGCACCACAAAAGAAAGTATTAGTTACTTATCAAGAGGGACAGCACTTAACATTCAATGCTCCCTTCTACTAATGAAGCTCACAAACAAGTAGCTCATAAGATCATTGCTGCATTTTTTCCCCAGTTAACTGTTTCACTGACAGAAGCATTTTTGCATGAGATGCACAGAATATATAATGAAATCAGAGGAAAAAAAAAAAAGAGTAGCTAAGTTCAGTGGAGATTAACGTCTAGAAGGAGAATATGGCCAAGAAGCCCAAGAGCCTGCGCAAGTGCCGAATCACCGAGCGTTGTCTCCCTGACATGCACTACTGGGGACCGAGCACTATTGGTCACCGCAACACACCGGTAACGTTACTTGGAAATCCAAACTCAACAACGGATTGTACAAATGACAAGGAGATATTAACACTAATGGTTAATTTATCCTGTTCTAGAGAATTTAAAAGCAAACATAACCATACCAGTCCTTTGCAGTGGCAGGGAAAGCCAGGGAAACCTATGAGCTTGCCAAAAATCTGTGCTAAAATGTACCTCCACAAAGGTACTGAGCTGTGACATCTCAAGGCAGTTCCTTATCCAACCATAGTCATCTTGGGCAGGGTGAACTGAGGATGTGTAGGCACGTAATTCACGCATACTTGAGGAAATTACAGTAAATCTAGAATATTTGAGAACATAAAAAATTCAGATGCTTGTTTAAACTAGCTATTAAAAAGGGCTCCTATTCTGCTTTGACAGCCACTGTGTAAAGAACTGCTGAAAATTTGTGCAAGATATTAAAAAACATGTAAGCAACAAATCTACTTTATAGCACAATACCCCCTTACATTTCTATTAATCAGTTTCCAAATTGAATAGGCTTTAAGAAAATAAGATCACGAGCGTATTTTAAGGAAAAAAAAATACCTCAGAGTGGTGAATTCACTGGGGGTTCCACATTTAGCCTTCTGAAAATCGGTGCTTGCTTTTATTCTGTGTAGAAAATACTGTATAACCTCTGAACAGACACAGGTAGGACTCACGAGGTACCGACATGCAATTTTAAATTATTATTGACCACACAGAACGTGATCAGAGCATTCTCTTATTTTAGTGGCACATCCCCACTTTGAGTCTACTTACTATAATTTTACTACATTCTGACAAAAAACAGCCTCTCTGCTGATCCCTTAATACTCTCAGAAATAGTTAAACTTGTTTATACATTTGCACAGCACAGTGTCGTGGTGATCAGTGCCTTAAAACTCACCTGCTTTCCAGTTACAGACATGAGCACAAGTCTCACAGGCAAAGATAACTGGTTGTAAAAATAACAATTCAGTGATCAAACAGCAACTTTTGGTGTCCTCCTCTTTGTTTTTCCCTTCAGTGGCAGAAAGACACCAGGCCTGATCTGACTCCAGTAATAGTTTTCCCAGCCAAACCCACTGATTTCAACACAGAGGAGCATAGAAGAATAAGGGCCATTTTCCCAGTCTGAATTAAACAGAGATGGATTTAAAAGCCCTGGTTCTGAAGGCCTCCAAGTCCTACAATATTTGGGTGATGAACTGAACATCTTAACGTATCGTTACAAGAGGAAATTTTTGTCCTTGCAGGGAAGTGCTGAGCTCTACCACCCGTCAGATTCCCCAGTCCCTGCGCAGCACTGACCTCAGACTCAGCCCATATTAAAACAAAAGTGTTAAACCACTATGTAGTTATGGCCAAACATATCTGATGCTGCAGCAATTACAAAAGACAGACTGGAGTAGTCATTGGTGACTGGTAACACGCTTGCCCACAGTGTGCTCATGTACATGTTACAAATTCAACTGTGTGGCTAAGTGCAGCCAAATGACGTAGAGATTGCTAATGCTTGAAATGAGACCTCAGTATTAATTTTCAATATAAGAAACTACAACTAGTAAAATAATAATATTTGAATACTAAGAAGCAAAATGAACCAAAGTATTCACCCATAGTCCAGTACTTAATAGAGCAAAACAGAGTAATTGGGCAGCGACACAGAGAAAGGAACGTTTCACCACAGGACTACAACAGTCACAGAATCACAGAATGTTCAGGACTGGAAGGGACCTCGAAAGATCATCTAGTCCAACCCCCTACCAGAGCAGGATTACCCAGATCATGTCACACAGGAACGCGTCCAGGCGGGTTTTGAATGTCTCCAGAGAAGGAGACTCCACAACCTCTCTGGGCAGCCTGTGCCAGTGTTCGGTCACTCTCACCGTAAAGAAGTTTTTCCTCATATTTATGTGGAACCTCCTGTGTTCCAGCTTGCACCCATTGCCCCTTGTCCTGTCAATGGATGTCACTGAGAAGAGCCTGGCTCCATCCTCATGACGCTTGCCCTTTACATATTTATAAACATTAATGAGGTCACCCCTCAGTCTCCTCTTCTCCAAGCTAAAGAGACCCAGCTCCCTCAGCCTCTCCTCATAAGGGAGATGTTCCACCCCCTTAATCATCTTCGTGGCTCTGCGCTGGACTCTCTCTAGCAGTTCCCTGTCCTTCTTGAACTGAGGGGCCCAGAACTGGACACAATATTCCAGATGCGGCCTCACCAGGGCAGAGTAGAGGGGGAGGAGAACCTCTCTCGACCTGCTGACCACACCCCTTCTAATACACCCCAGGATGCCATTGGCCTTCTTGGCCACAAGGGCACACTGCTGGCTCATGGTCATCCTGCTGTCCACTAGGACCCCCAGGTCCCTTTCCCCTACGCTGCTCTCCAACAGGTCTGTCCTCAACTTGTACTCATACATAGTCTGTGATAAACCGTTCACTGCACTGGCTTTTCCTGCAGGAATGCTACCAGCTTGGTTTCTAAAATCCTTCTCTAACACCAGAGTTTCATCAAACAGGCTAAAAATGCAGTTATACAGTAGACCAAAGAACGTGTAAGCACGTGGCTTTTGCACCTGATTCAACAAGATCTGCAGGAGCGTGGCCTGGCACACTGACTTCTTACAACAAACCAACATTGTGGAAGCCCTCTGCAAACTTTTTTTCTCTAGGTGCTGCCTGCCTCAGCTGCACATTTTTTTTTTCAGCAGCAGTTCTGTGTGCTGAAGAATGCTTTCTCCAGTATTGATTTCTACTTGGATATCCTGCTCCTTTGGATACAAAGCTGGAGTCTTCTGCCCGTCTCCAGAGAGACCATTAACTTCTTCTTTTTAGTCTACACCATCCAAAGACTTTTTCCTCTATCTGGATTTACTTTTACTGCCATTTTACCTGGTGCAGGAATTCCTTATTATTTGTACTGAAATAATACTGGCAAAATCCCAACCTTAACTCATGTTTATGATGTCCATGGGGAAGAGAAGCAAGCGGTTTGTGTTATTTTTGCCTGTCCATGATTGCTATAGCATGCCTGCAAATAAAGCCCACATAGTTACAACATTAAACCATTTTAAACAGAAAAGCAAAGGAAGATCATTCCATATGGTCTGAAGTGAGGAGGAAGTGTCAAAAGCTTACAAAGAAGGATTTACTTGTTTTGTTCTCTTCCCCCCCTTCCCTGCTTGTCTTATGCCTGCTCTTCCTCACCTCTTCATTTTCTTTTAACCTCCAGGAAAAACGCAGACACCTAGTCAGTAATTCCATCACACAAGAGACAGTCCGATGAAACAAGCCAGAGCCACAGCACATAAAGCTGTAGAATCTTTGCTGTACTGCCAAAAATGTCCAGCACAATTTCCAATTAGTTAAAAATCGTCATTTTGTATTTAGACCCAGCTTTGACCAGAATTACAAGACTTAAATACTTCCATCCCACTTCCACAGTGACCTAAGCCACAGGACTAATAAGACTTGTTAAATATCAGTGAGACACACAAAGCAAAGCACAGGTATGACAGCCCACCGCTGTGACTACAGCGTGGATGGATATATCCAAAACTATCTTTAAATGAGGATCAGTAAGACCCCAGCTTAACCACAGCAAGCCTGCTTTGTGCTCCCTGGAAAATCACAGCAGCCAACGCTCATGCCAGAGTTGTGATGCTGTTGCTTGGAACAAGTCGGTAAGGTCAAAGCTGATGCAAGTTATACAGCCCAACCATGGTGTAAATCACTTTTAAAATCTGGAACAGAGGCTGTACGATGCTCAATACAAAACCACTTAAGCAGGTGTGTAAATTCAGGACTGTATTTTAAAGTTAGTAACATGAAAAGTAGTTTTGGTCTGCTTAATTGCTTCCTGCTTTCCTGGGGAGAAGGAGGAAGAAGAGACAATTCAGTGAAATCACTAATGTTTGTGTATTTACTACAGCAATTCCAGTGTCTCCTCCAAATCATTAGTAATTGGTTGTTCATGCCCATTTTGTTATTATATTCATTATTCTCTTCTGCAAACACAATCAGAAATGGATGAGGAGATACCCACAAGTCAAGAAGTTTAACTTGTGGATCAGTTTAATACATTTTTGTGTATCAAGGCCATAAGCAAATAAAACACAGCAATATCTCTAAAGAGCTGACAAAGAGACAAAACATCCCAATGCTGAAGAGGGTAATTCAGCAGAAATTCTGCTTGAACTGCCTGGTAACACCGATAACACTGATCCATTCCGTAGACTGAGCCTAAGTTGCTGAGTACAAGATGAATCTGTCTATTTTAGGTAGTCCTAGCTGAGTAAGTTGGTGAGAGTAGTGTGTTATATTCTTGCATTTACACTTTGTGACAGTATAAAAACACACAAAGCCACAATAAACATGATGCAAATTATCTGTCTTGTAGACAGCTCTGGCACCTAGAGCGTCAGCAGGCAATTCTGATTAATAACTGGGGAGTTCTCAGCCACCATCCTGCAGCTTCAGACAATCAGAGTATGTAGCTCGGACAAAAGGGGCATATGAATATTCTTAACAGAATCTCTGATTATTACTTTAATACACTTCCTAATCATCCATATCACAAATAACCCATCCTAAAACACCATCACCAGAACGTGTGAGATCCTCCTCCACATTGTCCCGGATCCACAAAACCTGGAAGCAGTTTACTGAACATCTCCACACCATCTTTGCACGCTCTCATTGCTTCCCTCTTCATTCTCCACACAGTTCTTCCCGTGTGGAACCAAAAACATTTTCCTTGGTGATCTGCAATGAGCCATTTCACAGAATCACAGAATGGTTAAGGGTTGGAAGGGACCTCTGGAGATCATCTAGTCCAACCCCCTGCCAAAGCAGGGTCACACAGACCATGTTGCACAGGGTTGCGTCCAGGTGGGTTTTGAATATCTCCAGAGAAGGAGACTCCCCACCCTCCCTGGGCAGCCTGTTCCAGTGCTCTGTCACCCTCAAAATAAGAGGGTGCACTGGTGCTACCCATCAACTCTGACCCTTCTCCCAGAGTCCTCATGTTTGATGAGAACTTGAGACTTTGGGAGTTGAGATTTGGAGCATCCACACCGATGTTCAAATTTGAGACAACTTCCCCTCACATCCGAGTTTGGCTTTTCCTTCATGTCACTTATTTCAAAAGCATCTTAGAACCAGCTTCTATGAAAAAAGTTCTGCAACTTGAGGGACTACTATTCACTCACAGTACAGCAATTAAAGCTCAGCTTTTTGCTCTACTAACAACACTCTTTTTGGGTAACTAATGCTCATTTATGTACGACCCTTTGCTACAGCAGAAGTCAAACTGACTTGTGCACTTTGTCCTTCACCAACATCAGCGTGCTCAGGTCTAACTGTACATTGATAATTTACTAGTACAGCAGAGCCAGAACCAGAACCTGCTTGAAACCAAAAACTGTTCACAAATGTGCTCCTCCTCAAGAAGGTGAAAATTACACAGCCTTAATTTCCTGGTGACTGCTGACCGCACTGGAGTGCACATACAAATCTCCCAGACTGATATTATTCACCAATTAATATCCTGCTAATGAGGTCAGGTTTTAGACCTAAATTACCCAGCTGGGTGGTTCAGCGCCACTTCACACCCTCCCAAGGCTTGTCTGCACGTAACTCTAATCCAAGTAGAAGGAGCTGACAATGTTCTGATGCCTGTCAACCACAGACCTCATGTCTGTCATCTCCCATTTGTAGTAAGCTCTAGCACAGACTACAAAACACCTTTTCCATACAAGGAGATTATCTGCATTCCCAGGGGAACGGACTGATCTGCATACGTTGCACTGCACCCAAGCACACTGCGGTGCCTTTCCATCACCTGCACAGCAAACCTGAAGATGCAAGACCAAAGCATGGAGTTGGAATCTGCTTATCTCATTTTTCCTCTTTACCTTACCCAACATTTGAAAAGCTACGATGAAAAAGAAAATAAGCTGAAGCTGATGTAGACATTTGCAGCCTGGACATGCTGTCAGTCCCTAGCACCCAGATCACTCTCTCTGGAGGTGGGACAGTTTTGCAAACCTGTTGGCCAAAGCTGAAGAACAGAACTGCTTTGTTTCCTTGTTGTTTTTTTTTTCTTGAACACCCACAAAAACTATTGATGTTTACTAAGAACAATTAAAAGTTAGCATTCAACAATAATGCAGATAAGGAGCTGTCCTTAAGCTCTTGTTTTCAACAGCTTGCTGTTTAAATTATTTAATAGAAAGTCCCATAAAAATGAAAAAGCCTTCCAGTGAAAGTACGCTGGCTTCTGGGCTCCTGGAAGACAGTACAGCATGAGCAGAACTAGTTGTGATTCTCCTAGCAACACATCCTCAGCAGCATCCTTCTACTGCAAGTACCAGCTGTAACACCGACAGAATGGCACAGATTTAAATGGCAAAATAATGCTAATAAACCTTTACTCAGGGTTTCATAGTAACAGTAGCTGCACAGCACAGTAAGAAAAACAAGCATAATTCTTTTAATATTAATATTATTTTTTCCAGTACACGAAATCCTAGCAAATGTTTGACATTATAACGACACTATGAATTGACAGGGAATATCTTTTGATATTGCATTTGTTTCAGTATGAAGTTAATAGTTACTAACTCAGACCACAAGGGTCTATGATGTTTTTAATGCAAGTGCAAATCTCCTGTTAGCTTTACTATTAGTTGCACAAACATACTATGGGAAAAGCAACCCTTATTGTACAGAATTTTATCACATTGAATAGATTCCTTTTAATTTCATACATGTAACAATATAGGAAGCAACAAAACCTAAGTATTATTAACATTTGTGTTCAGAATGTGTAGTAAACATGTCAAAATTATAGAAAATAGCACTTACCAGCTTGTGCATTCAGGGAAACTGTTTTGTTTTGTAAGGAAAATTTTAAGTAGTTTATCCTACAGTAGATTCCTGTTTTATCTAAAATTCTACAGTCTTCTTAAATCATACATTTTATTTGTTGCCACTTAGTTCTAAAGCTAAAGTTCACAGGAGCATTTAGAGGCATTTGTTGTCTGTCTCAGCCATTAGCCAGGATATGATTTTTATACATCACTCTTACAGAGCCTACCAATGGATGGGAGGGGGAAAAAAAGACAAATCAAATGCCATATGATCATGTTTACTCCAAAGGAAGATTTTCAAGGCAATTATGAATCTATCATATGTCATCACTAAAACGAGATGATCGACTGATCCATTTTTTTCAAACTGTACTAAGAACCACCACAATTCTACGTAACATTTGTAGTTTACAGTGCAATGCGTTATTCCTAAGTAATGCATCCCAAAGCTGGTTTTTGCAGGAGAATGTAAGTAAAAAAGTCTACAACTACCTGAAGGGAGGTTGTAGTGGAGTGGGAGTCGGCCTCTTCTCCCAGGCAACTAGCGATAGGACAAGAGGGCACAGCCTCAAGCTTCGCCAGGGGAGGTTCAGGTTGGACATTAGGAAGCATTTCTTCTCAGCAAGGGTCATAGACGTTGGAAGGGGCTGCCCAGGGAGGTGGTGGAGTCACCATCTCTGGAGGGGTTTAAGAAAAGCCTGGACATGGCACTTAGTGCCATGGTCTAGTTGACATGGTGGTGTCAGGGCAATGGTTGGACTCGATGGTCCCTGAGGGCTCTTCCAACCTGACTGATTCTGGGATTCTGTGAAGTTAGTAGACTGTTTCAGTCTGGGGAACCTCTTTATTTTTTTCAGTGAAAATATAACCCCCCCCCTTCACAAACTGTACTTTTGCTAGGGAGCGGACATGAGCTTTGTTTTCTGTCATGCACAGCAACAATATAGGTGAGAAATCCCCAAGCGTCCCCACACGACAGCCTGAAAAGCACCGATTTAGGTGATGGTAGTGATGCTCTGTAATTCACTGAAGTGGTGCAAACTTCTCAAAACAGGAAGATTATGAGGCACGGGCAATTCACCCTCTACTTGATAAAAGCCAGAATACTTAAATGCAGCAATAAGAAGGAATTCAGTATTGAGCAATAAATAAGGAAAGTTCAAGAGAGAGAAAATTCAAGTTCAATGCCTAAGGGTTTCAAAACAGATTTAAAATAAAGTACTACTCTGACATTTACCAGCACTGCTAACTCTATTATTCTACATGAACAAGTCTGATAAAAGGAAGACTGACTGGTCTACCACATCAGTTTTGTATGTCAAGAGATACATTGCGGGGGGGTTCCTAATAATAGTCATCAGTACTTTTTACACCACAAAAATTGGGCATACCTGCACCCTTGAATTTATCTGGAAGTTATATTTTATCTTCATACTTGTGTATTAAAACCCTATATAAAATTTGTAACAAACACGAATAGTTTCTGCAAACAGCTAATAATTAATAACTGGCTAAAATAATTCACATTTTCCAACATCAGTACAGTTTTGTTTACTGGACATTCTTACTAATATTTAGGATACCACTATATGATTTTTAAGTTTGTATCACAACAACACGGTCAGTAATCTACCAATTGGATTCCTTTTAAAAGACTGAAAATAGTCCTAAATGAATTTAATGACAGGTCAAAATGTCTGAAAGTTGAAGAAATAACATATTAGAAGCAGTCTATTTAACTGGAAATTAAGAAAAACATGTATATTACATGTAAAATATCCTCAGGTTGCTATCACCAGTTTACACGATGGTATATTTAGAATTAACATAGAATAGGCTTCTATCTTGTATTTGTTTATAGGAAGTAAATCCAAGTTTCTTTCAAATGTCTATTTTTAAGGGTAGACCTGTATTATATTCTATGTATCAACTTACAAGATGACTTACAGACATCAAATAGTTTTTGAAAAACAAATATGCATTATTTCTTATGAGAAAGGATAGCCTCCATATATTCCAGAAGCCTAAAGATGCTGCAAATCACTAATGAGCCTTCCTTTATATGGTAAAGCCCAATTATTTGCAATCCCTTGCATTCTTTGTCCTTTAAGTTATTACATACATGGACAAAAACTTTTGTGCTTTTCATATGTGCACAGAAGTTTACAGCTACATCTCTAAAGCCTTCATTTGGTCTGAAAATACCGAGACTGAAATCCGTGCCTTTCATCTGCATTTGGAACTTGGAAAGTTTAACTCCACTCTGCTTATTAACACATTTTGTCTTTGAGTATATTTCTGTATCATAAAACCGACAGAAAAATTTAAATTATATAATAAATTTAATTTATTGTATATTTATTATATATTATTATATATTAATTTATTGTATATTTAATTATATAATAAATTATATAAAAAATATAATAAAATTTAAATTATAAGGTGAGGTACAGATCTCCTTTCCCTTCATTAACAGATCAGTCTGGAAATTCAATGCTATAATTCACCTTGTAGGGCAGTGACTTTGTAGAGTTTTGGATTAAGAGTGGAGGTCCTGCAAAGATTTACTTAATGTACCAGGACTGTTGGCAACCCACTGCTCCTCCATAAAATAGGTCTCCTTCCTAGAAATGCCCATTGCACTCCTGAACTGAGGGGAAGAAATCTGGACAGCATCAATAAATAGAGAACTGAAAGGGAAAGATTTATTTAATTTAATAAAACATGCTATGGAGAACGTGAGATAATAAAGGAGCTGGTTTCCATAACTTACCCTGAAGATTTTGTGCTAACTTAAGGCTTCTCTGTGCATCGCTTTTTTATTATTATTATTTAATAGTTTATTTCCATATCGAAACATAAGGGAACACTGCTTAAGGGTAATCAGCCAGAAGTTTATAAACAAATCAGGGCTAAAAACGGAGAAATAAGATCTGTGATTTCGTACATATTTAGCTTAGCAAATCACCTCATGCAATCAGGGCTTGTTTAGAGTAACTACAGACAAAAAGTTTGAGTCTATTATCTCTATTTAATTGGCATCTGCAACTAAAATTCAAATTCAAAGCCTTTATTAGCCCCCTGACGGAGGAAGCCATAAACTCTGCAGTACTCATGCAAACCGAGAAACTCCATCTCAGTAGTTCCCTGAAGTATCCAAAAAATCCTGCAGCTTCTATCGTTATTTCACAGCCACACATTTTATGTACGCCAGCCTTGCCTCGCGTTCCAGAAAACACTACCGAGCTGAGTAAGGAGGAGCAGAATTACAGACAGGGAAAGCAAACGCATGATGACAAGATTCCCTTTCCCAGTCTCCCAGTCCGGGTCCAGGCTGCGCCCATGACATGCTCCCATTCCCCAGGGAATCTGTATGAATGTTGGCACCAACTTCAGCAGAGAAAAGGGCAGACCTCTAGCACGGTCTGATCTCAAGTACAGGTTGAACGATGAAGCAAAGCCTCCCAGGAGACGACGCTGCAAATGCTAGTGCCTAAGTAAGCCGAAAATCAGAGTCAACACCTTGTCCAAAACAAAAATGAAATGAAATAAAAAGAAGTATTTTACAAACTCTTCCGTGTTAAATATTTAACTCGCAATCAACTGTTTGCTCAACCGTTCTTTTATCAAACATGCACGCACAGTTCTCCTTGGAGACACCGAGATCCACGTAAGGCTTAAAAATATCTAGTTCTTTTGGTTGTCGTCATTCTTAATGACAGATACCTATAAAATTGTTAGTACGAGCTACCAGTGGGAACAGAAAACTCTAGATTAGCTAACTCAATCAGGCCTGTGCAATTGGGAAAGGGAGACGAGCAATTTTTGAAGAATCAATTTATCGGCTATTAAAGACACGCTTAAAATTAACCGCTTCACAGAATACAGTACCCCATTGATCTATTTCTATTCTGTAGAATATCGCCAGACTCCTGGTTTCACTTGGGTTATGGACTCCATTAATTCCATCTATTAAATCATTCCAAAGAGACCCGGTGATGCGGCAGCCCCAAAGATTATGGGATTAAAGTGGTATCTGAAATAATCTGAAAATTGAGACAGGTCGGAGGTGCCCTAATAAAACATCAAGCCAATGCTTTAGAATAAATTGCACATTAGTGAATCCTACTGTCAAATAAGCAAGTGCCAGAAAACTCCCTTTGACAGCTCTGAGGTCTCCCACGAGATGTTTGTAGGAACTTTCAGATCTAACCACCAATTTTTGTGAGCCTCTTTTACGGGTAAAAAATGCGTGCCCTCTTTTCAGACGTAATTACTGCATACTTCCCATCTTCGTAAATGCAACATTTTGTATTTGCTACGATTTCTTCGTAGTGCATGAACTCATATTAGCAGATTTGAAAACTAATGGATATAATGGATGTTGTGTTTAGTTTTTTGGTAAACTCCTTAATTTACCAGACCGTTCTGGAAGATTTGCTTCCAGCAGTTCTACATTAATGAAAGCGCAGAGGGTTTTGTTTTGACAGTCGTTTTTACAACATATTTTAGCTGTGTCTAAAGCTAACGGCTGTCCAGTTGCAGGCTAATGGATCAGGTTTGTATCTTAGAAAGCACTTTATTCACTAAAGCATTCTGAAATTCCACCCCTAGACAGACAGACAGATGGATGTCTGTCTGGATTTCCTACCATCTCCATCATTGGAAGCTGTGAATCAGTGGGGCTCTGTATGCAGAATGTCTCTCAAATAAAGGCATAACTTCACTTGGCAAACATTACTATGATTAAAAGACAGCCCACACCAGCCAGTACAGGACACCAATATTCCCCACACACGACTGACTCCTTATTTAGGGTTTCAACTGGAACAAAAAAAATCCTGACATTCATATGTAGTAAATTTATTTCCCCTTGGTCACCCTGGTATCAGATACTAGCCTTGTATATACATATCTAGTTTGAAAACTAGTATCTAGTAATCTCAGATTCCATTATTTGAACATTTTTCTCCTGCATCTTCCCTCATTTTGCTTTCTGCTACAGACTTTCTACTACATCGCACAGATTCAGATAGAAACTTCCCCTTCTAAAATGACTGCTGCTCACTCACCGCTACCTGAACCTGACAAGTTAGATGGAAAAAGGCAAACTAGACGGATTCTGGAATATTTCAGTTACTTGCTCAGAAATTACTGGGACCAGGGAAGTAAAATATTGAAAAAAAAATTTAAGTAATGACACATTCACATGAGATTTTTTGAAAGCAATTTGATAACCCACCAGCCTTGCTGTATACAGATTATCTACCATGCACATCTCTGAGTCTTTAATAACTTTTGGGAAATGTTACTATTACTTTTAAAAAACAACATTCAATTTTCCATTGAAAATAATTTCTCCGTTATGTTTTCTTAAATTGAAATTAAATATAGACTAGTCATAAGGATTCACTCCCTTGTGCCACTGAGGTGACTTTATAAAACATATGCTATTGTGGCACTTAACTCTTTGAGAGTTTCACATTTTTTATTTAATAGACAAAGGAATTTTAATTAAAATTGTATTTCCATTACCACACCTGAAAGTCCCTTTACTCATTTTACATTGTACTCTGAGTCCCTCTGAGGGTCCATCGGTGTTTAAATAGGAGATACATGCAGAATACTTGGATTAAGTGGGAATTTGGTAATTCAGTAAATCTCAGCATTTGGGAGAAATCTGTGGAACAGGAGAGTAAAACCGACAACTTCAAACGAGGTGTAAAAATGAAGTCTTAACTATCCAGTTACTACAGATCCCACATGAACTGTACAACGATAGAGCTGTTGGGTTGTTTTGCTGTGTGCTGTGTTCAGCAGTTGGCATCTTTTCATCCTTGAGGAGGTGCTTATATTTCAATAGCAGATTAAGTCATTGCTGTGAAACATCACAGGTTTTTGGTGGGGCTTTTTTTTAGTGCTTTAGGATCCTTTGGGATAAGAAGCTCTATTACAAAGGCATATTACTGCTTCTAGTAAAGGATGGGTTGTTTGCATTTGAAGCTAAACCTTAATTGATGCACTGCTGACCTCTTCCACAAACTTCAATAGTTCCTAAATTTTACACATAAAGCAGTACCAACCAGTTGCTAATAATAATTGATCTATATCCAAGCTGTAGGTTTAGCTGGGAGGTAGTTTTTTTTAAAAAAATCCAAATAATGACACTTCTAATGACCAATTAATTTCTTGCAAAGATGCAGAGTACATTACACAGAAGAAATGTGTTTCATAAGCAAGCATACTGTAAAAAATAATGCCAGTTTGCCACTTCTTGCTACCAAATATTTGCATTAGAGGAGCATTAAGGGTGATCAGCGCTCTCGAATTTTCTTTATTTGTACAAAGACACTTCTTCTTCATTTTCCCTGTACTTTTTCTTAACTACCAAGTAGATTCAGATGATTTGCTTCCTGAGAGCCCATATTGCCCTGCCATGAAGTCCGAGTGCTGAGCTAGCACCCCCGGCGTGGCAACCATGGTGCCTGTCCTCTGAAACCGGGTCTGGAAAACACTTCTGGTGCCACAAAAACAGGTTGAGCCCCGCTCCTCTCTGAGAAGCAGGCGTTAACAAATCGAGATTAAAAAAGCATGATTTTCTAGCAAAGCACCAAAGTCTAATATGAAGGAGTATGACTTAAGAGAATCGAGCAAAAAGGTTGCGAGTGGCAGCCATTTTAGTCAAAGAAGAGGAAGTCAGCTCAAATATTGCAAACCTGGGGGGGAAAAGTAGCATTTCTGTCATAACATGAGGCTTTTTGACCTGTTTTTGCATGCAGGCATCATGGTGAGTAAGGAGCCCAGCAAATGCTTACTCACCGCCTCGGAAAGCGAAGTTGAGCCAGCGGCTTCACTGGCGTTGGAGATGAAATACGCGCTGGATCCCAACCGGCAGATCAAGAAACGAAACAAAGCCCTCCAGGTGAGATTTAAAGATATCTGCGAGGCCCAGAACGAGCAGAGGGACAAGCAGCTCTCCAGCACCCAGGATCCCAACAAGAGAGAAGACAAGGCCATCTCCTACAGAACGGCTTATCGCAAGTACATGACAGTGCCTGCCCGGAGGTCCATCCCCAACGTCACCAAGAGCACAGGAGTTCAGACTTCACCCGATCTTAAAAAGTGTTACCAGACCTTTCCTCTGGACCGGAAAAAAGGGAATATTCTTAAAAGCGCCTCGACTGTCGACACCTTTAAGAGTGAAAACAACGGGTTTCTAATAGACGTTAAGGACAAAGACGGCAGGAGCTCAGGGGAGGCCGTTCCGTGGAGCAGGAAGGCCGGGAGCCTGCAGACAGCGGAGTTCATTTCCCACATCAACGAGCGCGGCAACGCGGGATCTCGCGACAACGGGGCCGAGGCCTGGCAAAGCAGCGATTTGCACAGCTCTCCCAAAGAGCCACCTCCTCCTCTCCCGAACTCAGCCGGCCCTGCTTCCGAGGAGCCCGCCGCCGCCCGAGGGAAGCAGGCGGCGGGGCGGCCGGGGAGCGAGGAGGCCGCCCAGCGCCTCCACGGGAGGGTCTTCAAGACTGAGGTGGCCACCGTTTATTTACCGGCGGCTGGTTCGAACGCCTCGCAGCCCGACCTGCCAGACCTCGCGGCCGAGGCCGACTGGTCACCGTGCCCGACAGCCGAGGAGGACAAAAAGAGGACTGTGCACCTGAACGGTGTCCAGCCCCAGGCGGGAGATGCTCGAGCCTGCTCGTCGCGGGTGCAGTGCCAAGCCCCCGAATGTAACGAACAGACCCTTCAGATGAACGTTTCGCCTATGGAGGAGAACCAGCCTTGCCAGACAGCCGTCGCGGTGAGCGAGGAATGCCAACAAATCGTGCCTCACACGGAAGTTGTGGACTTGAAAGCGCAGCTTCAGATGATGGAAAATTTGATCAGCTCTAGTCAGGAAACCATTAAAGTGTTGTTGGGTGTTATACAGGAGCTAGAGAAAGGAGAAGCTCACAGAGAAGGGTGAGTAGAAGCTTTTTAAATGAGTATAAGCTGTTTAAAATGGCTATTCTAACAAGTCCTGCCCTTGAATTTGCTAATGTAAATTTGCACCCGCCACCGCTCATTCCTCCGCAGCACACCAAGACGTTACACATGGCGTTGCTCACGCAGGCTAAGTTTGGCTGCTTCAGAGGCAAGTCCTAGGGAAACCTGCCAGAAGGATTCGCAGATTTGGTATCTGCTTGTCCTAGGATGTAATTAAGTAGTTATTTAACGAAGGAGCTATAATGTCTTTTCTTGTACTGTGTCTACTGAGCACAGAACGAGCCGCTCTCCAAACAGGATTAGTGAGGATGCTTTCACATCAGCAACTTGTATTAACTGTAATACCTCACACCGCATGAAAAGCGGCAGAAAAACCTTAATTCTGTAAGAGACTTACCTTTTTAAGATTAAGGGATATTATTACAACTCTTAATATAATTCCATTAATGGCATATGAATCCTGTCTGTTTTACTTTCACCTTCTGAATTTTTAATATTTCTTTCAGAAAGAAATTAAATTACAACTTTGAATATCAAAGTCTTTTTTACAGCATTCACACTACTCTACACACGACAAACTTGAGCATAAAGAAACAAGATTTTTTCTTATCCCTAACTTAGGTTACTTACATCAACCTATAAGGCATTACAAATAAGTTACTATAACATAGTACAACCTTTAATTTTTACCTAGACAGTTCAACCTGTCTCTTACATTATCTTAACAAGCATTCCTCAGACTTACTTGCCTTAGTTTACTAATCTTTATTCAATGAATGCACCTCAAAATGTATGTGCACTGTTTGTGTGTTTTTAAATACTTCTGTAATTAAATCATAATTTGGCAGAAGAAATCTGGATTTTAAAATTAGAAGCCAGTAGCTCTTGCTACTTAAAGCAGCACATGTTTTAATGGGAGTCAAAAAGGTACAGCTTAAGATTTGTAATTCAACTGTTCCTCTAGGAATGCAGAAAATATCTTGTTAATCCTAAAAATTCAAAATGTTTTTCATTAAAAAATCATCTTAGCTCTTGGACAATGTTGTCAACACAGCCTTAGCATTTGCAGTTGATTTTACAGCTGGTTATAGTATTTTTAGAATACCTTGTCAAATCCTGGAACTTCAGACTGGGAAGCTTCTTGATCTAGCTGAAAGCAACACAGACTCGCTGATTATTTTTTTAAATTGTTATTCAGAAAAAGTATTCCTCTGACTTTCTTAACTTACTGAAACTGCAGGAGAATTGGAAAGAAGGGGCATGCTGCTTCTCAAATCACAAAGTAGGGAAAAATATTTCTTCAGCATAACTCATCATCTGATCATCAAGAACCCTGTGTGTATGAAGACACACATCTACCCCCAGTCGTCTGCTATAAATACCAATGCTCCCTCCATATACTTATATATCTGGTTTTTTTTCCTCTTTTCCCAAAGATAACAGAGCAGCAAGTGCAGCAGATACTTTTTATTGCCTTCACATAAGCTGACCCATTTAATGTAGTGAACACTAGGAGTATATCCCTGCCCTTAGCACAAACTATTGATGGTTGCTCGTATCTTCACATAATCCCTCTGAAGTTGTCAACCTGACCAAGCTGTATCCTGTATTAGCCCTAAAACAGTGTAACTATGCATAAACCCCAGTTCTCCAGAATATCTCTACTGCCTCTTATACACACAGACTTGTGTATTAGAGTCTGCAAGACTACATTGTATTTGACCAGAAAGAGCATATTTATTAGCACTCCTTTACTTTCCCCCATAGGTTCCCCAGCAATGGTGAAATCACCACCTAAAGCTACATCCCACATTTTGAAATCTTTTCAAGCATGTTGTGATATGTGGAAGAGACAATTAAAATGTTTTAATGATTCTTTGACATTAACTGTAACCAGTGGCAGTCACACCAGGGGTCAAGGTTAAGTATAAAAATTGGAAGCGAAGTTATCTACAAATCAAAGTGAGGTTTCACACAGCGGGGTTGTTTCAAACACAAGGACATACATAAAGGTGCTGTCTTAAAACTTACTGAGAGCAGAAAAGGGCCTCAACTTGGAGCTGCTTTCAGCTCCAGGCATGTCCCAAACATGCCTCCTTCCAGCTAGACACGAAGGATGTAAAGATGGGGAAGGAGGAAAGGAGGGACATGCATACTTGCACATTTTCTCATGTTTTAGGAATTCTGCTCTTCCAGATCCATCTAATTTTCTAGCACTTGGGTGATTTTAAAGGAGATTGCACAAGGGAGTCCAGCATTATGCTTGGGACATTTCTGTTCTCCACTGATCACACTCCAGAGCTGAAAGAACACTCTGTTCTTGTGCAAAGCACCAACGCATTATTAACATGAAGCCTGTCTTTATCCCTATTTCCCTCAGATTAGACAACTATTTCAATAATAGGTGCCCCATCCTTTTATTAGAATAATTCTTTCCAATTGCATTCATTTCTACAACATTTTTACCACACAGACCCACCACTGTGTACACTAGCACATATCTTCTCAATTTTAGCACGTTGATCTTTTTTCCTTGTACAACTAGGTGTTAGGTCAGTTTACAACAAGAAATTAAAAGCAGCACTACTGCTACGTCTCTCACTGCAGCATATACAAGGCTTCCATCTGCTAAAACAGAAAACAATGGTCTGTGTTTATGAAGCTCTCCTAGTTTATGTATATTAAATTCCTTACAATAACATACATCAAGAAACAAATACAAATAACACACTGCTGGTAAAAAAAAACAAAACCAAAAACAAAAACAACCAAAAAAAAACCACCAAAAAAAACCCCAAAAAAAAACAAAGCACCAAACCCGCAGCTAAATCTCTTAATCAGATTTTTCTCCCTTCAAGAAAATCAGTGTTCTTTAAGTGCTGTTGTAGTGCCATGGGACTAGTGCTCAGTGGATTCATTTTCACTAATACGCTGTAGGTCTTGAACTGCTATTACTGCAATTCATCACTAAATGAGTCTATGCCAGCAAAATTGTGTCAGCATCTCTGAAGATAGTAGTATCATCCTTTGGGTGCATATCATCTCTGTATACTTTTCAAAATGTCAGTACTACATTATCTACAATTAGCAACAACAGACAGCACTCAGGAAAAAAAAAAAAAAACAGAAAAGAAAAGAAAGGGGAAAACCACCAGAGGAGGAAGAGAAACAGAGTGGCTCTAACACCCGACGGAGCCGAGGGCTCACGTCGCTCTGCCAGATCCGAGACTTCGAGGGTGCAGCGTGACCTCTCGCTTCCCCTGACCTGGGATCAGGCCCCATTTATTGGTCACAGAATGCAAAATTCAGGCCATCAGGAAACACAGCTCTTACCATCAGGCACTGCGTGATTTTAATGCATTAAATCTATCTAAATAACACATAGTAGATTTGGGGACAGGGCTAGAAATTGTTATTGCTAGCCTGTGACCCCCCCCAAGATCAAAGGAAATTATTAAAACTGTATATTTCATATGTGCATCATTATTTACTATTTGGCAAAATGGTAATTACATCTCACTATGTGGAAGCTTCTACAACAAGAAAAATTACAGCAAAAGGCATTGAACAACAACTGCGTTAAGTCATGCATGAACAAAAGTAACAGAGCTACAGCTTCAGTTCAGGCTTCCAGCTCAAAGCTGGGAAAATGTTGAATATTACATGAAGCAAGGTGCAGCTTTACAACACAAAACAAGGTTCATGCTCTGAATGATGTTTGCTTTAACTATTAGCAATCTGTATCGACTCTGGACATATTTGTCTGTATTCAGATCCAGTGCATTCAACTAAGGGAGCCAAATTCTGCTCTGTTTACCTGGGTGGGTCTTCACTAAGGACAGCAGGATTGAGAGCAAAGAGCAAGTCACTAATTCCAAAACCTGCTTAACTGCAGTACCGCCTATGAAATATGTAACAGAAAATGAACAGATAATCACAAATATTTTGCAGCTGGAGGACACCGATGACCTGCCCCTTAAAGCCTTACTGTGAAAAGTAACAGTAATCTCATTATACAACAAATCAGCCATTTTAGTAAACAAAGAACTCAATTTGCTGTACAAAAATAAGTCACAGTATTTTGACTCTGACAGGCCAAATGCTACACATTAGACAAGAATTAAATGAACCTGTTTCAGAGATAATTTATATTAATTTATACAGTGGTTCAGGAATTTAAAGAGCTCTCAACAGTCATGAAACAAGGAGTCCCAGGCTCCTTCGAAGAGGTTTTGAAAGAACATGTTCTCATGGACAGAATTTAGATGTTATTTCATGTTTTCCAATCAATAAGGGACATTTGTCTCTTTCTGAGGGACACGTAATTTCTAAGCAGAAAATAAACCAATACTGTGCGTGTCTGGATGGATGTTTGAACCAAAGAGCAGAGGAGAGCTTCACCCAGTGCGAAGCATCCTCACCCAAATACTGCTGTCTTAAAAATACTGCAAGCCATCATCCTCAGGGTCACAAGAGCTGAGCATAAACTTACCATCCTGACTCAGGAACGATGGCAAATGAAAGTCAAATAGCCAAAGCAATTATTGCCCAGATTGTTTGCTTTTCTCCTTTTCAGAAGCTACTTCAAGTCCACTTCAGCTACTCAGCTCAAATGAAGGAGACAGAGCAAATAAAGGTAGTAACAACCTCTGCTGTCTAACTCCATTCATCTACACACGAGCCAATGCTCTTAAAAACTGGGGGGGTTCCTTCTTTCACGTAAGGAGGAAAGAGCTTACAAGAATACAGCCTCTGAAAGCACAGCCTTACATTGGAAGTAATGGGCTAGCTGCAGAAATGATATGACATGGTTTCACTGGGGATTTCCCCCTCCCTTTGGTTTTGTTTTGCTTTTTCAACTGCAGACATGGCACAGGAAAAGTTTAAGAAAATCCTTTCTAAGAGAAAACCAGGAAATGGAGGGAAGCAATAGACAGATATTAACAGCAGAAGACAGCTGCGCTACAAATAAATATATGAAAACCAGAAAGAACAAATTCCATCTGTGATGCACAAACTGCATCCTACACTGAGTGCCACCAGGTTTTACGAGCCTGTAACAGCAGTCCTTTGGGACAGGAGTATGATGACGAGCTTTATTTTCAGCTCTGTGATCTTTACATACATCCATTTTGCCTGGCCTTTGGAATAGTCACATTCATTCTGACAGGCAACTAGCGATAGGACAAGAGGACATAGCCTCAAGCTTCGCCAGGGAAGGTTCAGGTTGGACATTAGGAAGCATTTCTTCTCAGCAAGGGTCATTAGCCATTGGAAGGGGCTGCCCAGGGAGGTGGTGGAGTCACCATCTCTGGAGGGGTTTAAGAAAAGCCTGGACATGGCACTTAGTGCCATGGTCTAGTTGACAGGGTGGTGTCAGGGCAATGGTTGGACTCGATGATCCCAGAGGTCTCTTCCAACCTGACTGATTCTGTGACTATTACTCTACCTGAGACCACCTCCTAAATTCCCATCACTCTACCCTCACTACAGTAGTTGTATTTCAGAATATGCATCATTTACAGATCATTCCCAAACTCAGATATACCAAACCACCTTGGAGATTGGAACAATTCAGCTTTCTAAGGCAGAGACAGGAATTCTCTTTGGATGCATCTTCCTTAGTCAAGGAAAATAAATAATTTTTGCACAAATCAGTGCTTTGTGGATCTTGCGATCCTTGGGCCAGTGGGTGGTTGGGTGTTTTTTTGAAGTTCTCATCCATACAGACCATTTTCTCTGCTGTTTCCACAAAGATCAGTCTTAGAGTGACGCATTCGACTACTGTAGTAGCGGTTTTTATTTTCTAATTCCAACAGCAACAGAACACCCTTCTCTTCCTTGTCTTATACCCATTCATATAACTACTCCCTCTCTTTTTCTAAGTATACAGTTAATTCTAATCATTAATAGCTGAACTGTCAGGCTTCATCACTGCCCAAAAGGTGTATGTGTCACGCTATAAACTTAAGAGCCATATTCAACCAAAATGCATTCCACGATCATTTATGCTTTTCCATTAGGTCTAAAACTAAAGCAGTTTTCAGATGAATTCTCTGCACGTGGACCCGTGACAGGTCCTCTCCCCTTGCCCTGTGCTCATTTCCCAATTACAGCTCATCCCTCAGCCATCACGCAGATGCTCACCTACCCTTCCCTGAAAGCAGGATAAGTATTAAGATGCCATAAAAGTCCATTTACCTGCCCTCACCATAAGTAACTTGGTTTTCCAAGGTATAAAGCAGCGGGCCAGCCTTCTCCCTTCTGTATTCCCCCCAAGCACAAATCAAGCAGATGTGGCAGAGCAATACGCTACACACTGACATACCTCCTCACTGCAACAGTTTCATTATATGCCAAGGCTGTGTATTTCCTAATGGAGACTACTTCACTGTCAGCCCACATGAGCACCCTTGTGCCCTCTTATTTAAAATTCTCCGTAACCCCAAATGAAAGCTGATTATATAAGATCGATCGTTAAAAGATCCAGTATCATTCAAGGTAAAAGATCACAGTATCAACCAGGTTGGAAGAGACCTCTGGGATCATCGAGTCCAACCATTGCCCTGACACCACCCTGTCAACTAGACCAGGGCACTAAGTGCCATGTCCAGGCTTTTCTTAAACACATCCAGAGATGGTGACTCCACCACCTCCCTGGGCAGCCCCTTCCAATGTCTATGACCCTTTCTGAGAAGAAATTCTTCCTAATGTCTAACCTGAACCTCCCCTGGCGAAGCTTGAGGCTGTGTCCTCTTGTCCTATCACTACTTGCCTAGCGATCAGCATCAGCCAAGGTTCAACACCTCATATTACACTTTTTCTGAATTAGATCACTAAAAAACAATCCGGAGTTAGATCTACAAGGGCAGGTAACGTGAGTATTTCATAGCACAGTATTTCATAGACCTTCAAAACTTGATGAGGTTTGTATTTTGGATCGGATTTTTTCATTAGAGTTTATGCTGTTACTCACAATCAAAGCTTCAGGGCGTATAAAAAGGGCAAACTTTTATGGTTCACAGACGTTCCTGGAACATGTGTCACAGGTATTCAGAGTACCTAGATACCATAAGGTGTAAGATAAAGAGCTCTGTCTTAAATAACCCTACTGTCATAGCCAGCTTACAGCTATTAAACGTCCTTTGTTAGGAACACAGTGGTAGGAGGTTTTCAACAAGCAAACGATGATGTACGCAAATGAAAAGCAAACTGTTAGCAACAACCACTATGTGGAATAAACATAAAACATAAACAAGCAAAAAAAGAAACATAATATCTTTAGCAAAGTTACTTGATCTTACTGCTTACTCTTTTCTCAAAAAAATGACACTAGGAACATTCTGAGTCTCAGAAAATATAACTTATTTTGTGAATATATTCCAGCTTTTTATGTGCATATACTATACAGGCACAATTTGAAGAAAAAGGATTTGAAGTATTCAGAAAAATAATTTGATTTATATCTAGTTGCTATTCGATACACTTTAAAAACAAGACAAAATACCTTTCACCACCACACCTCCCCATTTCAGCAGGGTTCAGCAGCACTTCAGGCTTTTGATGTGAAAATAAGGTTCAAGACTTTTCCATCAGGTTGGCTGCAGTGACACGAAGGCCAATAAAAGCAAACTTCCACCATTCAAATCTGGAAATGCTGGTGAAGTCTTATAATGAACTATGAGAAAAAAAAAAGTAAGCAGACTACGTTCTTGCTAAATATATCCCTGTGAATTACTGCAGATCATAAGGGAAGCTTTTCCAACTGTCACCAAGCTGTCCAAATTACATACCTGCAAGGAGAGTTTTTCTGCTAAATCAGTCTTTTAAAGAGGATGTTATTTAGGTACTGAATTATCAATTTTCACTTTACACAATTAGAGTAATCCTTTAATAACTGCATTTTGACTGTCGGTAGTATTAGAATCCAAAGAGGCAGAGCAGTGAGCCAGGTACCTATCCAGTCACGTAAAAATGAGACAAAACGAGCCTTATAGCATCGAATTTCTCACTGCTGTTTGTTCGCCAAGAGATTAATCCTGAGATTTCTAACTGACAGCTCCTTCTGAGCCCCTACGCTTACCCAAAGAAACACTTCTTCTGACTTGGGAGAAATGGGTTTCGACTGGACAATTTCAGTAAAAAGTCTTGTCTGAAGAGGGGCATTTTGTTTTCAAACTGTTGAGGCTCCCAGCGACCCCAGGTTCAGAATTAAGATGTAAACATGCAGTTCAGTCTTAAGAAAGCTCCTGCGCAGCACATTCAGGGAACTGAGGGTAAACAAGCGTCGGAGATGATGAAGAGTTGAGCTGGATTCAAATATCTGTGGACTGTTCCAGTAACTGGAAAACACCACCTCTGAAGCGAGGAGCTCCTAAGCACGTGTCTGGCCATCCTGCCTGCGTGCCACCTCTGTGTCACTGCTCGCTTCTTTGTTTGATTACAGATCCAGGATCTGTTCCCAGCTCAGACCTTGAAAAAGCTAAGGTGGTCTACACTGTTTCTTAGATCTTAAGGGCTTCATTTTGGGCTTTGCAAACACAGGGGAATTTTGAAGATAGATGAGTAAATAGATAATCAAGTTTAGACACGCATGGCAGTCCAACACAGGGGCACGGGCACGTATTCGCTGCCTGCAGTCAGCACCAGGCTTCACTTCCCTGTCATTGAACCATTTTGTCCGTGTTACAAGCAAACACGCAGAAGAGCAGCAGTTTAACAGAACACTTCAACAAAATCTGGGCAATTCAGAGCTTTTTGCGACGGTTTATTGTCATGGTTTGGTTTTGCATCTCATGGAGCAGCAGCGTAGGGATCGGCTGTGTCACAGGTCAACCAAGAAGGAAAGGTGCCGTTTGACGGGAGGCTGGAAGCCTCTCCAAACATGCCCAGCTGTGCTTAGCCCTATTTTATGAATAAGATGATGATGGAGGATATTTTTCACCACATCACTTGCTGCATGAACAAAGCAGAAGAGGACAGAGAGCACTGTATTAGGTATACTACAATTTTTTTCTCTTGGTTCCAATATCCTGAGAAGACGCGACAGAAGCTGAGTGTGGTCTAATAATTCATCAGCACGAGAGACTGGGTTGTAGAGATGAGCAGAGGTATTTTGACGCTAACAAGGCAATTTACACTCCGGAATAGTTCAACCTGGGATGACTTAGGTGATTTCTTTGGTAAATGCGAAGAGATTTGTTTACTTCATTGTTATCCATACAAGCTCAGAAAAAATTCCCAGGGATGAGACTTTCTGAGCATCTGTGTACAAAGCTCAAGCAAATGCCAAACTGCTGCTCTACAGATTCTACTGTACTGCAGTGAAATATTAAACTGCCATTATTTAAGGAAACCAGAAAATAGGAAGTATTATTCAAGAGTTATTCAAGCTGCAGAGAAAAAGAGTTCAGCACTTGCAGGGTCCTTCCTGCTGCTTTTTTCTCCACACAATTCCCCACCCTTCTTGCAAGTACCATGCAATCAGCAAGATCAGTGGCCAGCAGTCATACTCCATAGTCTCAATTTTATGCTACCACATAATATTTAGAATTTTAAACAAGCTCTTTGGTTTGCATATGGTATGGCTGATGTAGTTATTATTGTAAGCTGGTATATATATTACATACAGAATTAATTAATTTTAAAATTATGTGGGTTTGGGGGTAGAACAGCAGTGGGAAGTTGGAAAAGGAACATAACATGCTCTGAAGCTGCAGTAAAAGGACGGATGCAGCAGAGCTGATGATGAGCTGCAGGCTCAGAAGTCTCAGGGCATCTGAGTAACGATGCTCTGAGGTCAGGAGCAAGTCCCAGGAGAGAGGTGTAGAGTGCAAAGGGTAAAGAGACAGACCTCATTGTAGTGTAAGTACTGAGTGCGCTCCCTGATAACCCGCTGGATGCATTTGGCCTAAGAACTATACGCCAGCAGTACAGTTGCTACTCAGCTAAAGCAAACAAATTCCCTGAATTATTATTAATACAAAGGGTTGACATTTTAATTATCTGCCTGATTTTTCTGATGAGACAACAGAGGTACAAGTATTCAAGAGAGACGCTAGACCTTGCATGCGCCTAATTCCTATAAGATTTTGTGATTTCACTTGAAATACATTTTAATTCTCTCCATTCTCAGTGGTTTTTTTTCAATCACTAGACAGCCCTATTAAAATATGTATTTTTTTAAAAAAACCACTTCACTCCCTGACTAACCTGAGTATAATATAAAATGTATTTACGGGGTGAAAGCACTTGAATTGCTGTCTTGGGAGTCATGCCATACACCCACAGTGCAAATATCTCAAAAAGAAAATTACTCATCTGCTTCCAGCTGTCAGGATTCAGTAAAAGACAACAAACCACTGTCTTGGAAACAGTCTGAAAAAATCTCACCACTGAGCTTCTGTACATTTCAAAGTATTTTCAGAAACCAAATGAATAATATCAGGCCTGTAATAACAAGACAGGGAAAAAAAGTGGAAAAAAGATTTTGATATTTTAGAGCATCAGAGGATTTCTGCTTTCATCCTCTGCCATCAGTTAAAAAAAACCTTTCAAAAATGAGTCAGTGAATTTGTGCTGTGTTTCTTTTGCCTTTTTTTTGTCCATGTTAAAACATACTTGTACCCAGCGTGACAGCTAGGGCCTTCCCCACTATTCTGGTGACAGTCAGAGGCTGCCTGGCCACAGGCTGCTCTGAGTAGTCCAAGGACTTCCACCCTGCTCACGGAGCTAACCCCTACCTTGCCACATAGAGGGGAACAGATCCTCTCCAACACGAGTAAGGGGCCCACGTTTACGGGGAGACGCACCAAGGATGCTCCCAGGGCTTGTACTGGGGAACCAAACAAGCAAAGCCAACAAACGCTGGGGCAGGGGGAAGAAAAAAATCTTCAGGTGAAAGCCAAGGAGAGAAAAAAGGGGAAGAAAAAAAAAAAACAAACACAAAATACAACATACCTCTGAAAATAATTCAGTGTTTGCATCCAGCAGTAGACATCAAACAAAAAAGCCTCAAGACAACGCTCAAAGCACAACGCTGTTCTTGATTTTTATCGGGCTGTACTGCTATCGTCTACAAATGAAAACTGCTAATTAGTAATTATGAATGTAATGAAAACACAGCAGCAGTAAGGCTAAAACAATTTTTCTACTGGGCAAGTGATTTTTCTGAACACCTTTATATGAGCCAAAGGCTGAACCGAGGTGTTTTATACCTGCATGTACCTGCTGCTTTGACAGCAGAATATAAGTTCTTGAGGGAACCAGAGGCAGATATTCATCCAACAGAAACATGATTTTGCGGATACAAACGCATTTGTATGAGGCTTTGCACTGAGCTAGAATCGCAAATCTTTCCTAGGTTAGACTAAACCTATATGACTAAGCAGGATTTATTTTAACCAGCAGTACATAGAAGTGATTTTCCTGCAGTTTACATAGCTAAAACATGAGTTATTTAAGTCATAAGGACAACTGAAACACACATGACATAGTGAAGTCATCTTATTCTGCCAAAAGGTGAATTATTTTAATAGTAAGTACGGATGATTTTCTCTTGAAGCACAGTTATTAGGAATATTAGCTCCGTAATACTTCACAGTAGGAAGCAAAGAGTTTGAGAAGTTCTCCACCAGACTATTTAGTTTTAAACTGTTATTCTGTAAAGCCAGGTAACATTAGTGTATTTAACTAGCTATGCTCTAAATAGGCCCAGCAGGACAAGGCCATGCATGGAAATACAACACCCGTTTATACGAAGACTTAAGGAGAACCATGGCCTACACTTCCTCAGCTATTCAGCACGGCCAGAACCATCACTTCAAAACCACTTCAAAGGCCCACTGCCTTCTTAAGATAATTCATTTCACTATATTTTAGTAAAAACACCACCAAAAAAAATCTTGAAGCCTGTTTATCCTCCTTGTTGGTGGTAATACATCAAAAGTGTGATGAACATCAATATCATCTAAAGAGTGCACCCATCAGAGCAGAAACACACTCTGAAGCGCAGCCACTTCTGCAAAACCGTGCCATTAAGTAACTCAATTAAAATGAAGTGTTCCCCACATCCCAGCAGATACGGGAAGACATCCAGGCATAACAGATATATCCTTCCAAATCACTTTGTAAAAACAAACAAAAAATCTTAATAGATGTCCAGGATACTTGAATTAGTGCCCCTTCGCTAGCTACCTACTGAACAACAGGAAAAAAAAAATCAGCATATACAGATCCAAGCTTCCCTTTCTCAGCTCAATGGAGTCTAAATTATACGAGCAAAAAACTACTCAAATGCAAAGATTTTGATGATACAGTTGGTATTTTCAAAAAGAGCCTCAAGCAGGTACACGAATTCTGCATTTCACAGGGATTTAGAAGGTGTAATTCCCTTAGGCTCCTCTGAAAATTGCAGCCTATTATTAGTTACTGCCAGTCCATGTCAGCAAAATGGTTGTTCTTCGTTATAATATTTTAATACTTGGAAGTGTTAATTGAGGTTAAGCTCAGGTTGTGCCAAGAATGCTAAAAGAAATGCATTAAAATGAAAGCCGCCTAAAAAAATTGGCAAAGTAGATAGCAAGCATAGGTGAAAACCTGAGTACGGAGATGAGACACCCTTCCCAAGATGGCAGAGCCAGTGAGATGCAGACAGAGCAATACAACTAACCTCTGTCCATCCCTTCTCCAGAACCTGGACCATACAGCACCACGTAATACATGAGATTAACCATGCCCATCTGCGCACATCCACATGAAAACAGAAAATACAAGATGTAGGTATCAAAGAATGAAGCTGTTGGGAGTAATGATCTCTTGTTAGTGTATATCAAAACACATTAGGTGCTAAAGTAGTATGAAACACAGTAATAATATGAATACCAGGGAAGCTGATTAAACATTCCAGTATATGCATTCAGTTCCCTTCTTCCCCATCAGCATGTATCCCATCAAACCAGAAACGAACAGTGCTGTGTTTACTTTGCTGTATTGATAGGATACCAAAAAAAAGTATCACTCAAGTCTATTTTCTTTATTGTTTTTGAAAAAAAAAATCATAAAGTAGTATAGGTTCTAGCCAATTAACCAGAAAGCAATCTAATTAAACCAAAATATTTCCTTCAGCATCCACAAGATAAATATTTTTCCAAACATAAAGTAGACCATCTTTCTTCCTATGATTACTGAGGACAAAATGGGGAGCTGCTGACTGGTAGGGGAAGGGGTTACAGTTGGTGGGGTCTGACCCATGGAAGCCAGCAGTAGACATCAAGAGCGAACTCATGTTAGAAGGCAAAGATGCCACGTGCTGCCCTCTGACTGCACCTCACATCTGAACACCAGCAGATCTGTTCTGAAAGGTACACGCCAGATGGGTCAGCACAACCTCGTGGTGATCGAGTTTAACCTTCTTAAAGAATGGATGAAAAAAGGGAGAGACTGAAGCAAGTTATGAAATTTAATACTACTTATACTTAAATCAATGAGGCATCCCCAAAACCAAGATGTTAAGATTGGTAAAATGAGCTGCAAGGCTTAATGCTGAGATTATTTTTCCGTGGAGTACATCGCCCACGGGAGCTGCAGCTCGGGGGACTGCCAGCTCCCAGGCATCTCACTCAATACAAAGTGAAATACTCCACTTTGGATCTAAACCAGACCAAAACCAACTTTAATTTCTCTAAAAAGAAAAACAAATGCTCTGTAGGAATCTTTGTTTTGTGGAAAACTTTACATTTTACAGGATTTACTCTTAGAGAAAAACACCGTCTAGTTTACCAATGGAGAGAAAAGGTTACTGGTCTCTAGCCTGAGCTCTTCTACACTGGAATACCCTTGAAATTATTTTTAGGGGGAGGGGAAAAAGTAGCTTATCCAAAATACTCTATCTCACAATCACCCAGAACTCTGCTCTCCTGAGCCTGGTATCCAGGCTGTGCTCACAGACTGTTTTAGCAGTTAACACTGATCGGAAGCTCTATTTTTCAGGCAGTCTGCACTGCAAATCAACCTCATTGCCTAAGATTTACATGGAAACGCTATGCCACGAGTAAAATCTTCGCTGGCATGAAGTAGATTAATTCCATGCAAGTGTTTATGTAGATAATTACGTGAAAACAAGAAAGTGAAAGTCCAAAGCCCTGGGGTATCAACAACAGAATTCGTTCATGAAGAATTTAATTTATATAGAAATAATTGAATTTATTTCTAATTGAGTTTTACTAACACTCACACAACATAGTCTCAGCTAAAGAGCTATCAAACTGCCTTATGGAAACCAAACACTGGGACACCCTGTGGTGTTCTCGGGGCTTACAAAGAAGGCCAACAGGATGGTTCAGAGAAGGTAACATTACTAAATCCATAGACTGAAAGGAAAATCATCACTGAAAGGCCAAACGTATTCAATATGGAAAATGATGCTTTAAAAGTTCATCATAAATTACATCCGACTGGAAAAAAAATGTATCGCTGTAAACAGTACAGTTTGTGAATGATGATGCTGCTAAAACCGAGCAGTGCTGAACGTGTAAGCTGAGAAATCAGTATTTCAAACTGATCATCCAAATATGATATCATTTTTAAATATGCATATCAAAGAACCATTTTCATCAACCTAACGAGTCTGCCTTATGCCATCAACTAGGAAATATATTTTTAAAGCATTTGAAAGTCTGTGATTATTGGGCATTTAAAGATCATCATACACTTTAGAAACTAATTTAAATAAAATACTGAAAATATTGAGAAAGACAGTTTATTAACCTAAAGTGTATATACGATACCTTGTTTTTAATAAGATATCAAAAACACTGCCAGTTATGGAAGCAGGACTATAGTTCATGACTGCACTGGCCCATCCACATTAAGACCAAATATACTATGGCTTTTGCTAAATAACTAACGACCCTACCAGCACTCCGTGAGTTTATCACCATGAAAATATGACTGGTTAAGATGGGTACAGTGCCAGTGGAAACTGATTAGTAAACCTTCATAGTAACAAAGGTGGTGACCATACACATACTTCTCTTTCACGGGTGTGAGCATACAGGGAAGGGAAGGATTCAGAGACGTGTCTGTAGGATTTTTAGCACTGCAATATGTTTATTTGGGTGTTTAATCCCCTGAGACTTCTTGCGTTTCGAAGTTCTGTGCCAGACTGAGCGGGCTAGCACTAGGATACTCCACCACTGCAGATCTGTCCTGGGGTTCTGATTTATCCCTCTTAGAATCACAGAATGGTTTGGGTTGGAAGCGACCTTAAAGACCATCTAGTTCCAACCACCCTGCCACAGGCAGGGACACCTTCCACTTGACCAGGTTGCTCCAAGCCCCATCCAACCTGGCCTTGAACACTGCCAGGGAGGGGACAGCCACAGCTTCTCTGGGCAACCTGGGCCAGTGTCTCACCACCCTCACAGGAAAGAATTTCTTCCTAATATCTCATCTCAATCTCCCCTCTTTCAGTTTAAAACCATTCCCCCTCATCCTGTCACTACTTGTCCTTGTAAAAAGCCCCTCTCCCGCTTTCATGTAGGCCCCCTTCAGATACTGGAAGGTTGCTATGAGGTCTCCCCGGAGCCTTCTCTTTTCCACTCATGGTTTTCAGCACACACAGTACTCCTCATTCTCTCTTCTCTTTCAAAGGAAAAATCCTCACCTTTTCCCAGTGCCACAGTGAAAGCCATGGTTCTCAAACACCCCAATTAGGGGGAAAAATAAAAATAAACACTTGTTAAGATTCACTGTAAACAAATGACCTGGCCACCTTGCTTATAAAACTGCTGCCAGAAACCTCACTCTTGTAGAGCAGATCCCTCGGAGCAGCAGGCACGTCCCTAAAATACAGCCAACCATCTTCCTAAGGAACTTCATAAATAAGATGTCACTGTCACTCTTTGTCACAGGGCTCATCTCACAGCAATCCAGGATAATGCGACAGGTATTAGGAGGATAAATAACGTGGATACTGCAGTTTGCTTCGTAAAGACTGGACTTTGAAAAACTCATTAAAAAAACCTTATTATTAAATTACTTAAACAACAGAGTGGTCGGCCAAACGTGAACAGCATAAACCCTGCAGCACTGGGCAGAAACAGGAGAGACTGGCAGAGAGGAGGAGGTGGTTAGTCTACGAGCCAGATAATTAACTGTGTATTTGAACGTTAGTTTGCAGTACAAAGATGAATGAAAATGTCCCAACTGGAAACTAATCGGAAAAAAAACCCCAACCTGGCACCCAGCACAGCGTGTTTATGCCTTTACCTGTAAAAAGGCACTCAGACAACTGGGCTGTGTTCCTCTGAAGGCGATTATTAACGACCCTTTACATCCTCAGTAAATAAAGGCTTTCATCAACTGATCTGGAGACTTTAAATGTCGTCTCTTTAGTAAGAGTTTGGAGTATTTGGTCAATAGCTTGGAAAAGACACTTCACAAGTCCAACTTTAATAGTGTGGTGACAATTTGAATGTCAACTTCCAAAAAGATCTTAAAAGGGGAATTGAAAAACAGATACTACTTTGCTCTTAGAGAGCATAAAAAGTAAGTATAATCAAATATAAACCAGTACTGGGTTTTTTTTCCCCCCATAAGGGAAAAATATATATAAAAATACATAATATATATATAAGTACATAATATATAAATTCTGCTTTGTAAAAGTTCCTTTGCACATCTGGCTTTACTGTTGTGTTAAAATTTAGCAATCTGAGTACGTTCCTCTGAATAAAAAGTATTTCTGAGGCCACTGACTAATTCCTTGATATCAAGTTTCAAATCCAGAGTGTTCCAAGCCCTCTTCAAACAACAAACAACAACTAGAACAGCAAGAACCCTACCTTGTATTTTGCTTTCAGAAAGAAAAAAAAGTCTGCAAAATAAAAGTAGATTCACCCTATTACGAGCTGTATTCACAGGCCCAGAGCACTTTGCCATGACATCACCCCAAACAAGGGATAATCAAAGTCATCAGAGTGGAAGTAGAAATGTCACCTGTGAAGACAAGCTTAGTTTAATAAACCTCAGGGTCACTCTCTGCCTTCAAGTTTAGACTAATAAATTTCTTCTCTTTTAAAAGTATAAGTTTATATAAAATATAAATTTATAAGTAATGTAATAAACTTGAAAACCAATATTCAAACCTTTAAAATAGTAAGGAAAAGTGACACAGAACAAGATGGTCATTTTCAAAGAAAACAGTATGTTCATGGAGATAAATAAATAGCCTGCAGCATTTAGGAAATGGTGATTTTCCATCTTAGGGACAGGCACACTACACAGTTTGTGTATCATTTCCCATTAATACTTTATATTTTATCACATAAAAATTAAGTCAACTCTTCTGCAAATGTTGGATTTTTCATTATTGTTACTTTGTCAGGGAAGCAGAGAAAAAGGTGCTCTGTCCCCATAGCCAGGGCAACTGAGGGCAGGGAGGGTGCAGAGATGCCCCTGTTAAGCAAAGCCAACACTGAATTAGTTGAGTTCAATTAGTTGGAAGGTCCCAGGCTTCAGGGCAGAATCTGACTTCAGCAGCACTCCCTTAAGTAATCCTGACCAGATCTATTTTCCACATCTTCAAAGTTCCACAGAGGAGGTATTTCCCCATTTCTTTAAAAACAACGATGAAGAAACTTTGCAGAGATTAGTCTGTATTTTACACATCCTGAAAATAACTTTAAAAGGTTCTAAGGTCGTGATTTTACAAAACAAGGAAGTATAACTACATATATATTGACTTAGGAATTTTAATTTTAAACTGATTTGCATGCAAGAACATTCGTGTTGATAGGCAGGCAATTGTGTTCTTTTTAACTTCATTTAGTAAAATTGCTATGTACAAAAAAAGTACTTGCATACCTTAAAAAAAAAAAACCTTTTCAATTCAAATTGACCAAGTCAGAGACAATGCACAGGTAAATTAAGAGACACTAACAGACTTCAAACCCAAGTGTGACAAGGGATAGCTGTAGGGTAGGTGAGTACATTTTCTTTCTGTTGAAGACAAACATCACAACAGATCTTCAGACCTCATTGCTGAGGCACAAAATTTCTAACCAGATGCCATTTCCCAGTATCATGTTCGATCCATCCAGCAATAACTAGGAAAAGCCTCAGGTATTTGAGAAAGCAGAAGAACCCCAGTAAACCAGCATGGTCACACCTGTGGCACCTGTAAGGGTGTCCCTTTACGGTGACGGTTCATCACTTTGGTACACAGCAGCTTCACGTAAAAAGAGGTTCATGTAACTTGGTTTCTTTGTTGTTTTCCCTTTTAATTTACCAAAGTATAAGGGAAATAAATCTTTTATCTTCTCCTTGCAGTCATTAAAGACTCATTTTCCAAACAAACTTCAACTTCCCATTGTTCAGTGAAGCTGAATATGCTGGTTTGGATCCTGTTTTCCTAATGGCTAGATTTTTGTATCCAATATTAAAGTTTAAAAAAAAAAATTCCTGAAGTTCTGATTTCTATGAAAAGAATCATAGAAGGCAAAAACATGTTAAAACAAATTACTTCTTAATGACCTCGTGTTCTTGTCTTTGTAGGCTTTCATATCGGACTGGTCAAGACACGGCTAATTGCGACACATGCAGGAACAGTGCATGTATTATCTATAGGTAGGTTAAAAATATTAATATTCCCCCTTTTTCCTGAGTGACAGCAATGATTTATTCACTAATGCTTGATCAATTGTTAGCCTTGATTTTTCAATAACACAAAAAAACATTTAAAACAGAAAATAAATTTAACTTCCCTAAATTAATAAAATTCTTTTTAAGTCCAAAATTTTCAGATCAAGAATAGACAATTATGGTCACTACTACTGCTGTAGCTCTTGGATGTGAAGTGTTAACAAGGTGTGAGCTTCACTTGCACTCAGCTGGAGATATTTAGCATTTTCTGTCCAACAAGTCAACATACTTCAAATTACAAACTGCTCAAAGGTTTTGTTAAAGATTGTTTGTACCTGCTACAGTCTCTTCTCCAGAAGGAAATACCTGGAGCTGGCTCACTAGGACAGATCAGGTGCAAAAGGTGAAAGGATACAGCTTCTCATTTCTCTACTCCTAAAATTTGTCAGCCAAGAGACCTATTTTGGCATGTGCTATATTATAGCGAAGGAATAACAGATAGGCAGTGGGCATGACATGAAGCCATCATGAGTCTGATGGTGTGTTTCATACTGACAACTTAATTGTCCTCCTCCATTAGAGTCTGAAAAAAACAACTGAATATTTTCATGCGTTGCAGGTAAGATGAAAACAAATGCATCTCAGTATTAGACTATTTCAGAAAATCAGGCAATATAGTACAGATGAAAACGTATAAAGATGACTATTAATTACAGTGAAGATACAGACTAAAATGAAGGTACAGATGTTGGCTAGCTCTGAAAGCATAGCATTTCCCCCTCACCCGTAATTCTCTACTTGGTCTCTGATGTAGCAGAAGACCTGGAGCTATTTATACATTATCCCCTAAGCTGCCTAGAGGTGAAGGAAAAAAGGATGGAAAACTTCAACTCCATCTTTCCTACTTACCAGCTAACTAGAGAAGGGAACAATGCTGCTCCGCACAGGGGAAGAAACCAATTAATTTATCCTTCCTCTAGAGCTATGTTTAGAAGCACAAAGCCTACCCTGCCTCCCTTTTTCTGAGCTCACCCCCGTGCAACTTCTTGCTCAGGGCAGCCTGGGAAGGTACAACAGAGCACATTTCTAGCAGGGAAACTCGTTTTGTTTCATTAGCTAAAAAAAAAATCCAATTGGAAATTTTTTAGAATCTTGATTTCTAGTCAGCTGATTTCAAGTTAAGGAACTTTCCAGTTTCTACCTCTTACACTCGCTGCAAATTAAATGAATCCAGAAATGCAGATTTCAAGTGATTCCCTAGGGACAGACTAACAGCGTAGCAGGCAGGTCTAGCTCTTCAGGATTTCCCACCAGAAGAGCCATTCGCACTGACGCTATCGATGCTGGGCATTGCCTAAAGCAATGTTTCCAGGGGAAGCTTTAGCAAAAATCAGCTCAGCTCTTTGACAAATTAGGAGAACACATGCTGCAGGCAAGGAGTCTAAAACCAGGAGACAGTGCAAAACAGGGGAGCTGTGAGAAGACTGAATTAGTAAGACTACATACGTAGCCAGAAGGGAAAAAGGGAAATTCACTGATAGAAGTACCACGAAGACAGACGGGCTTGTAGGAGCTTCTGCTCCTCCACAAATCAAATACTACAGTACCAAAGCCTCTGAAAGAAGGGCAGCATTTCATCAGTAAGCACGCTAAAGCCACCCTTAAATCTAGATGCAGTGATATAAGCCACACCTTCGCAAAGAGTTTGCATGACAGAGTTACAGGATTTCTCTTTAAGACAAAACACCTTTTAGGAACAGAAGTTAAAACTCAGATTAAACTGTTCAAGATGCACTGAAAACCCAGATATCCTTGAGGGCACCAGACCCTGCAAGCTGTCAGTAAAGGTCAGTGTCAGACCAGGAGGATCGTCCTGTCTCACCTACTGCATGTTCCCTGACGGCTTCTACACCATGCTCCTGTTCTGGACCCTCCTCAGTCTTGAGCTCTTTCACCCAGGAGTAGGCAGGGGAGACTTAAGAAAAATACAACCAATGCCCTTATGGGACAAATCAGTAATTTAAAGAGAAAATCTTAACTTTCACATAGTTGACTTTTTTTTTAATATGATTCAATTTTGAATACAGTAACATTTAAAAAAAATGTTCAGAGCTGTTTCAAACTTTTATTTTTAAGCTGCAGTGAACCAGCATCTTAGAGGACTGATTAAGTTGCCCTACAGACTACCCAACTGCATTCTGTATAGCACAGATGAGAAGCTAGAATGCAGAAACAATCAATGTAATTAAATGCTTCCCCCTCGAGATAACTTTTTAGAATATTAATATGATGCAGCACAAAAGCTAGAGACAGTGTAGAAGGCAACAAAAAAACAGTGTTGTACTTTAAGGGATCTTCAGCTGCTTTTTAGTATCTAAAATGGCAATCGATACTGTTAGTAAACACTCTAAGAATAGGTTCTTGAGAATACAGTTATTTTGCATATGAAATTTACATTTTTTGCTAAGATTCCAAATCTATTTTTGTATTACTTTGTCTTTATATTTAAAAAGAATACATACTACTTAGTATTAAAAAGGAAAATCAAGTTACTTTCTCTTTATTTTTTAATAAAGAGAAAGTATTCAAACATTAAACACTCTTAAAAAGGTACCAAAGTCTTAAACTGCTTTAGAAATCAATAGGAAAAGAAACATATCTAAATTTGATTCCCCATTTCCCTGAAAATTCTACTTATTTCTGCAATGAGAAATATGTTCAAGAACTTGACAGAAATTCCAGACACCGGCATCACTGATGCCTTCTTCATCACATGAGATGAGCCATGTTAACTGCAGCACACATCAATTCACTGCTTCCACTCCCAATTAAATACCCATTTAGCTGCTACACTTTAGAGGGGAAAATGCTTGAGTCATTACCCTGAAGACTTCACCAGCCCGCGGCCACCAGGGTTCTGGTAAGGACAGGATCAGTTGTGCTGCGTCTTATGGGGCTCCAGGCTCAAACACAGCAGGAAAAGCTTTTATTGGGCAACACCATCACTACAGGTTTTAAAGCCGGAGTATAAAATCCCAACTCCGTAGCAACAGTCTAAATCAGTCAGTAAAAAGTATTCAGCGTCGTCTCTTTATAGTAATTACCAGACAGTATTTAAATTAGTAGTCAAAAAATGGGATTAAGTAGTGAAAATAAACGATTTAATCAAATGTTAATCTATTCCATTAGTATCAATATCTCAAACTGAGGTCACAAAAGTTTTAAAATCGTCTTCTACAAAATAAGACAAATTTAGAAACGAAAAACAAACAAAGTTTTACATCCATCTTCTACAAACTGATGTAGATTCACCATTGAAATTTTTAAAGACAGAAAATAAGTTTTGCCATGGTATATTGTCAGGACAAAGTCAACTTAAATACTGAAGTCTAGCAAAACCCTGCTATTAAGAAGAAATCGCATCGATATGCAGAAACTACCAATTCTGTAACACCCAAAACCCACATGGACTAAATCTTCACAGCCTGTTTTATTCTGTGATTATCTTTTAGCAGAACTGCCCTTTCCGCTCCTGTTTAAATTACCATCCCGTGTGAATTTTAATCCTTGAACAGAAATCTCTGTGAGAAAATGAGTCTTCTGTTTAATATTTTGTGTGTTATTCTAAGGCCTTTATCATGAATTATTTCCGTGAAGGAGCATTTGGAAGAATTCATGCTAGACTTCCCTTCAGTCAAAAAGGTCAGGAGTACTCAATAGCTTTGAGTAGTACTTACAAGTAGTACTAACTTTAAAGTACTTACAAGGCTACTTTAGCCTCTGGAAGTAAACTTTTTACTAGATCAAATCACCAGCCTATTTTTGCGTAGGGGGAACAAAGAAATCAAGATGACACTACTGTAGTTCTTGGGGGGAAAAAATTACTCAAAGCTGTATTAATTATTAATTAACCATTAATTTGGCTACTTTTTACTCCTTTGAAATGTTGAATTATGCTGGTTTTCAGGATGCAGTTTTGTCTTTGATACTGAAGATATTCTAAGGTGTATTCCAACTATTCAACAGGAAATATATTATTAGGATCTATGAAATGTAACTGAATACAACAGTGGCAAATGAAACAGGTTAAAATCACGGTGATACAAGTTAAGTAGGTAGCATGGAGCCCACATGGAAGTAGTTCACTTGTAAAGGTCAGATATAGTGATAATTATTAAAATTAATAAATCTGAAAATAAGACAAGTAGACATAAATTCCTAAGATAGCATCAGCATAGCAAAATCAGGTAACTAAATGATGAGAACAGTAATTTTCATCATCTTTTTATTTCCTCCCCACATTAACTAACTTAAATTCTTTCTTACTCATCTCTAGACTGTAAGATGTTTAGTAGAAAAGATGGATCTTAACGGCTTGCTAACGCTGCCAGTGCTTTGGACCCTAAGCAGTTGTGATTTTCATGTTGAAACAGGAAATTTATCAGAGATTGCTAAAAAGGGTAGTAAGGTAATTTTGGAGTGATTAGTGCTTATCTGGATCCCGTTCTTCCAAGATGTGGCATGCACTAATGCCACGTCATCCAATGAACGTGACCCAGAAGGAGACACGATGATGTTCTTCATTCCTGCTTCACCTAGCCCACTTAAAAAAAGAGTTAAGCTGCTCTACAAATGCTTGCAGGATTTGGGCCTTAACGTAACAAACTAGATAATTAAAAGGTAAACAGAAGCGGTGTCGGCTGCAGTGAGAAAGGTTCAGGTTGAGTAGAAGGAGAAAGGTTTTTCCTGGAGGCAGAAAGCAGAGGGACTGGCTGCCCAGAGCCTGTGCAGGCTCCATCCTTGGAGGTTTCAAGAGAGAACGGGATAAAGCCCTCAGCAACCTGGCCCTGAACCTGAATTACTGTGATTCGACCATCCTGCAACTAACCAACGTATCCAATTATTACCACCTAGTAGTCTTAAAATTATTCATGTTAATAAAGTGTGACTATGTTAGAAAAGAAGAAACCCCCTCCGTATTTCTAAGCTTGTTGCTAGATACCCTCCCACAGCCCATATGCTTAAAACCAAATGGTTATGACTCCTCAAACTGTGTTTTCAATCCCTTACACAGCAACAAAATTAGAAAAAGTTCACTCTACTGCCAGCATGCAGAAAATAAAACTCATTTACATATATTCTCAAAATCCTTAAAAAAACCCATGAAACCAAAAGCAGAAAATCCAGTTCACCAGTCCCTAATCCACAGCACCAGGATTTAGAAAATGGGATTACAAAATGGGATTAGCCAGAAAGAAGCAGCCTGAGCGAGCTGGCCACCTTGTGTGCATGCCTTGAGCGAGGTGTCCACCTGCGAAGGGCTCTGTATCACCTCCTTTACCATACAAGGGGCCCTACGTACATAGTTGTAACACCTCTTGGAAGCACTGGATTTCACCCGCACGCATTATATAGCACGTGCACACAGGCATATCGTGTCACACAAAGCCCAAATCACCTCTGAGATGTTCTTGGGGCCCCCGAGAACGGCTGGAGGCCAAACAAACCCTGTGTTGATCAGCGCTGCTGCACCATGAGTGCTCAATTAGAAAGTCAGGCAGTTCTTTACTCCTCTCCCTGTGGGCTTCAGGCACCAAGCACACAGTCCTTCACTGATGAGCAGCTATTCAGTATATTTTGTTTCTCTTTCTTTCCTGAAAATGATTCAAATTCTGCACAGAAAAGAGTCTTGTTCCAAGTCTGTCCTGGGGTACTCGTTATTACAGTACGCGAGTCTTCATTGTTTCCCAAACACAACAACTCCATTTCACAAATACAAAAAGCCAAGGCTGGGGGACACAAAGCCCAAAGCAAAACAGACAGAGAAACCCCACAGAGGTTCCCGCTGACTTCAATGCCAAAATTAACAGTTGCATATCAAAACAGTTTCCAAGGCAGCATTCGAGTGCCTCACTGTGACCCTCTACTTTTTTGCCACCCTTTGCCTCACTCGCTATAAACCCCACTTCCATAGCGAGTCACTGGTGCTTCCTAGGGACAAAGTTCCTACTGTCACACACAGAATCACACAGAATCAACCAGGTTGGAAGAGCCCTCTGGGATCATCGAGTCCAACCATTGCCCTGACACCACCATGGCAACTAGACCATGGCACTAAGTGCCATGTCCAGTCTTTTTTTAAACACCTCCAGAGATGGTGACTCCACCACCTCCCTGGGCAACCCCTTCCAATGGCTAATGACCCTTGCTGAGAAGAAATGCTTCCTAATGTCCAACCTGAACCTCCCCTGGCAAAGCTTGAGGCTGTGTCCTCTTGTCCTATCGCTGGTTGCCTGGGAGAAGAGGCCGACTCCCACTTCACTACAACCTCCCTTCAGGTAGTTTCAGCTAGGTACGTTTAGTGCACGTCCATGCTGTGCAATAAATACCACCAGGATCTGGGAAATGGGAAAGGAAGGAAGAAAAAAATAAATTTTACAAAACTCTCCTTTTGGGTTCCCTTTGCACTGGTATCAGTCCCGAGCAGAAAACAAGATGACAGAAAAAGCAGGCTCAGGGTCCTCCGCTCTGGGGCTCAGTCAAGCACAGACTAATGTAACTCAGAGCTGCAATTGCAAAGAGATTTTTGATCAGTCCTGGACTAGACCCATCTCACTGTGAAGGAATTTCAGAGATTTTAATTACAAAGTTCTAACGCCTACGTTTAATGAGCACATCAAAATAAAATTCTCAAAGGTCTTTTCTTTGATTTTATTTGGCCAAATTTTCATGGGAATGACATCTATGCAAACACTACGATACACAGGCAACTGCCCTGAAATACAGAGTTTCTGTTGTAAACCTTGTAATTATATAGTTGTTTTGGGGTGAAAACAAAGCCAGAATATTTACCCCAGACAAAATGTTACTGCTATAGTTGTTGACAAAAACAGCCTATCTATTTGCATTAGAGTTTCATGCATAGGAAAGCTTTGAGATAGGCACTGAACGGAGAGAAACTCCAACCCATGTTCCAAACTTGGCAACACTGTAGGGAAGTGAACCTTTAGTATGTCCTCACCAGATGTGCCAGGCAAACGTTTGTGATACTGGCATTATAGAATATTTAGATTTATGTCTTGTTTTTGTACTGCTTGTCAGTTGTCAGTCTATTGAAAAATATTATTATTTCATCTAACGAAGAACGCTTCTGAAGTCAATAATTATATCCTCCATCATGCATAATGCTAGAAGAACATATGATCCTCACTAATTAAGTTTGTGGAGTTATCATGGGGAGGCTTAAAGAAGAGACAAAACCAGACAAAGTGTGAAGTGAAGAGAGGCCACATGGCATAGAGAGTATTTCAAGGAAAGGTCACGTTGAGAGGAAACCCATAGACACTTAGGATACAAAAATAGCAAAACAAAATTGTTCAAGCTGTGACAGGTGACAAAATCAAGTTCATGAATGCAAGAATTGGAAAGCCAGAGGAGGAGGCTGTAGGGAGTACCTGCAGCTCTAGAACAAAAATATAGAGAAGTCATACAAATACGTAACACTTGCTGAATTTAATAGTATTTCATATTGTTCAACATAAAGTTAAAGACCAAAAATAAAGTCAGCTATAGATAATTTAGAAAGAGAAATGAAAAATTAGAGAAGAAGGTTTTTGTCTTATTACTGCAGCACAAGCAGGTAAACACAAAACCCAAGTTTGCAAGCAAATAAGTTGCCTGAAAGAAGCAGTTACATTAAAAAATTTACAAAGCTAAATAAATTGATCTTGATAAACAACAAACAATTATTCTGCAAAATTTACAGTTATAAATGCTGAAATAATATGAATGTTTTCATTCATCCTCTTTATACTCTTCAGAAGCAAAATCTTTCACTTTGATGTAAACAGCTGAAAGACAGCCTGAACTGTGCTGCAAATGGGTTTCTGCAGTAGAAAATGATAATAACATGGGGTTTGTCATACGGACTAGAACTAAGATGGTTTTTCTCTTGAGGTCTGTCTGTAATAGAAATTGATTATGAAAAGTTATTCTCTTCAGCAAGGTTTTTTTAAACCAATGTCTTTTACATCAATTTCAAGTAGCTCTTAAGAAAGCTTCCCTGCAAGAGTAACATTTTGAAAGGAGTAAAAATGAACTCTGCCAACGCCAGAGCTGAAATGCCTTTTTTTCCTCACCAAAATTTATACTGAGAAACAAACCACATACAGTATACACCAAATTCTGCAGAGATTTGCATGGCACTTTAAATGAGATTTAGAGAGCTCTTAGAGAAGAAGCTATTTCATGCCGAGGTTCTCTCACTGTATTACTGAAAGCATTTATGTGGTGGGGCATTCACAATAAACCAGCATCCCAATCTTACCACAAAATTAATGCCGCCGTTATCTAACCAACTGCTAGCTAAACTGCCAACAAGAACATGTTATCAAGTTGAAGACGGCGTTGTTCGTTCATTAACAAGGACAGATAGTAGATTAATCAGGAGGCTCGTAGCGTGCTTCTGCAGTAACAGGGTACCCAACTCAGCTGTCTCCTGCAAAGTTAGTATTCAGAGGTATAGTTCTAGCATACAGCTGAAATTATAAAAATTATCTTCTTCAATTTAGAATGTCTTTTTACTGCTTAACAACCTGGAGGTGGGAAAAATATTTTGAATATTTGAACTCTTACCTAATGTATTTCTCTCCTCCACTATTAGAAAGTTTATCCAGATCACTCCGAAGCACTGAAATGCTGACACTTTTGCTCAGAATGTATTTAACAGTTAAACTAGGCACAGCCAGATGGAAAACCAACGAAACACCAAACTAGGCACAGCCAGATGCCAAAAAAAAAGACCTTACACCTTTCCAGCACCCCTTTCCAGGGCTTCACGGCAAGTCCTTGTCCTCAGACTCTTCAGCTCTTCAAAAAAACAAAGCACAGAAATATCCCAAACTTCTCTCAGCATCTGCAATTCCCTCTCCCCCACCCTAAGAGGAAAATACAATCCACCTACACCAGTAGATGGTACTAGATGGTATGATGTGCTCAATGTCCAAAGGCAACCTCGCAAGTGCCCCAACAGATGCATTCACACAGAGTCTTCACCTCAGTCGTTAACTGTTGGGTTTAAAATATCAAGCAAAAGGTAGGGAAGAAATAAATTAACCCCAGTGTCTCAATTCCCTTAATTTCACCCTATCTTCTAAATCCATCCTCTGATATCCAGGTGCCACATCGCAATGTAATGCACAAGACAGGATGGAGAGGCGCAGTGCAGTGCTTGGCCACGAGCTGCGGTACCAAATGCAGCTGAAACCACGAAGGTTCAGGGTATTTGTAAGTGGCCTAGATTGGGTTTTGAGTATCAGACAGAATTAACCTTGTGCTGAAGTTTATAAGGTAAACTTGAAACGATCTATGTTGTTATCCTCGTTACAGGGCTAAGTTTAGATACTGTCAGCATATGCTAAAGGGTTGCACTGCAAAAGAGAATTGTTTCTTCATTTATTTATTTTTTCCACGTGTGTATATAAGTATATACATGACAGCAGTTTGGTGAAATTCATCTAACTCACGGTACAACCTGCAAGAAACAGCTCAGGTAAAGGAATTGCCATGACAGCCTTATTGCTTATGGTCAACCCATCATAAATTAAGCACTTGTGCATTGGTGTCAGATGTTGGCTTAATTGAAATCTATCATCATAATTAGTAACTAATTACTTTTTTTCTTCCCATTTTTAGTGTGGAATTGGATTTTAAACAGCAAGAAGATAAACTACAGCCAGTTTTGAGAAAACTTCATCCTATTGAGGAAACTCAGGTTGCACCTTTGCCTTATTCTCAGGAGAGCTACTCCTCCACTCCCAAGCAAAAAGCCAAAACTGAATCAAAAAAGCATGGAAGATGGAAACTCTGGTTCCTTTAACCCAAGTCCATTACATGTGGAGTTCACGGCCTTCTTTGAAAAATATTTGGAGTTCTGTCAATCATCTCTAATGGGATCTTGGTAGACTGATCAGCGTTACCGGCCAACGCAGTTCTGATGGTTCTGGCAGCATTCAGTTCTCACCGTATGTACCAAAAAAGGCCTTTGTACCTATAAACTAGTGTCCAGAAGCAAGGTGTGAGCTAACACCTTGCCAACTTTTATTTGCAGTTCACCAATGTGGGATGTAAAACCTGAATTGAAATTTGTACAAAGATGGAAAGTAAAACTATTTCCCCCCCTTAGATCTGAAAGAGTCACATTCTAACCTGTTAAATTGTAGGCTGTCATCCTGTACACAGCTAAATATCACTATTGTTTTAAAGCCTTTCAGGGGTTTGGTTTATCGTCTTCAAACAACGACGAGGGGGGAAAAAAAGCAAGCAAGCCTTATGTTTGCAATGGTCTTCAGTTTTACAAATCCATGTTGATCGGGGAGTGCAGTTTTCAGCACATATATCCTGGACAAAGCACAATTTTTCATGTGGTCCAAGACCAAGAATAATCTCTAAGATGTGACTATATGTATATTTGCCTTCACGCGATGTAGACTTCAGCCAAGCTCTCACATTTCGACAAGGCACCATCATTTCTAATTTAGCTATGTCCTCATCACCAGACGAACAAGTCTGCTGCTCATCTCCAAGGGGCGAGCGGCTAGAAACCTCCCAAAGTCAGGACAAGCCTTTAACCACACCACGCTGACAGGGTCAAGGCTACGGGGCAATCATCTGTCCTAGATCTCACTTGCAGTCTTTTGGTACCCAAAAGGTCTAAAGGACACATTCTGGCACAGAAATAAAAACCAACCCCACAGACAGAACAAAAGCTCTATGAATTGTTAGCGTTTGCCATAGTTTAATATCTTTTTGTAACGTGGTCTTTGGAAAACCTCTACACTATTGCACAAGGCACCAGAAAATTTATAGTATGCATTACGCTTTGAAACCTGTTTGGAAGGAGCAGTAATTTTAAATGCTATTTATTTATTAAGCTTCTCGGATGGGTTTCCCAACATATTATAATTTATATCTCAATCTATTAATTGTACTTGCTAACCAACACACTTAGGGAAGAGATGTGAATCAGTTTTTTCCTAGGGTTTGTGTTTTTTTTTAAATGACACTTAAAATCTCTGAATTATCAACTGCAACTTTTTCCTTTAAGTATTCGCTACTGTCATTAAACTTGCACCTAGAATGACCGTTTGTGGAAAAATTTCTCCTGCTAGAAGTGGCCAGGGAGTAGGAATCTTCTTGTCTTTTGTTTGTTTGTTTGTTTTTAAGGATTTAAGATAATTTGAGTCTAATTTAGACTAATTTAGGTTTATTAAGAAATGGGTTTGAAGTTGCACACTCTGCAGCATCAATAAGATACAATATAATCATCAGCAGAAGAGTTTGCATATACTAAAAAATTCAAAATGTTTTCATTTACACTATTTTTCCCCTCTTAGTTCAGCGTCAAATCCATTACTGCAAGAAAACTTGAGGAAAATAACTCTCCCCACCCCCAAGCAAAGAGCAAGAAAAGGAAGTTAAAATGGGAACAGAAATGCAGAACATGTCTGTGTCCACCTCAAAATGAATTTCAGCATGCTTTAATGAAAACAAGTCACCTTTGCAGTAAACCTTCAAGAGGGCTACGAGTTCTTGTACATAAGCAAACAATACCCTGGAAATCTTTTGTGAAAGCTGAAGGATTAGAAAAGGTGATCCTGTGTACCAGGAAGGAAGTGCAATAGTTTCATGTGGAAAAAAATGTGTTTCCTGTATTTTGTACCGTTTTTTAATTGAAAATATAAACTTGTTTACAAGACGGCCCACCCTACATCTTTTAGAAACCCAAGTATTTCCAAACAAGAAAATTATTTTTCCTAAACAGAAACATCAAATATGGACATAACAAGAAAATACAACAGGATGCAGTATTATTTTTAAATAGAGTTAATAATTAATGAACTCACCCATGCTAACATGCCTAGTGTCTGGGGGTTTTTTTTAAGAGGTTAAATCAAGCATCTCTCAATGGCAATCAGTTACAAATCGTTGGTGTCACCAAATCAAGTAGCTTTTCCCATAAACGTTCTTGTGTGCAGGGACTCCGACACAAAACTGAACTGTTTTTATGTGCGGTTACTGACTCATACAGAGACCAGTATTCTGTAATCATGGAAAATGACAGAGGAAAATTCACTGGTGAAACATGTAAGAGCTAAAAGTGAAAGTTCTCACGGCGTGTTCTGTACATGTCCAGGCTATTTTCTTAAGAAGTTGCAAATTTTTAATTTTTTACATTTTTTTAAAACTGGAAAAGCTAACATACATATAGTCTTGCTTAAAATTACATATCGTGTTCTATCGTACCATACAATGTAATTTGTAATAAAATGTTTTTGCAAGTGTGTAAAATGTATCATATTGTATTACGTTTAGAATCACTCAGGCTCAGGTTAGATACAGAGAGAAAAAAAGTAATTCTTTAGAGCTTTTAGTTAAATGTGACTGACAAAGCTATTTTCACCCTAATGTAGAAGATCTTATAAAATGCAGGTATGAGGCTATAACAAAGAAAATGCATCTTCACTTCCAGTGTGGCACAGAACTTTGCTGAATTCACTGACAATACCAGGCACCTTCATACACCAATTTCCTAGATGCACTTCTCCCATATCATGCTTAAAAATAATTTTTAGTCAATAAAGACTGCAGTGATTTTATATTACTTGCTATTTTCTGAGTCCGTATAATTTTCATTAAGCAACAGTTATATTGTTTTAGAGCTATTAGGAAACACTATTCATGTGAGTATCACTTGTTTTCTTCAAGAAAAAAAGTCACTGTAAAAATAGTTTAAAAATCAGGATAAACTGAAAAAAAAGTCACGATTAAAACTGAAAAATCCTACCATGGGTACAAAGTGTTTGCTTTTTCTTGCTTAAGATGCAAAACCACCGTCTATGCCTTTAATTTCACTCTAGGTTTTAAAGGTTAATCCCTTTTTCGAAATCAAATAGGTCCATTTTTCATGAACACTTTCAAATCAAGCACGCTGTTAGATTATACCGTTTCTTCAGCGTCTGTATAATAGCACGCATTATATATTACTACTGGAATTTGTTAACTGGATTGCCACTAAAAATATTACTGCTATACCAACACCGTTCTGGTCTGGTAGAATGAAACGGACTGTGTGAAACAAGTTTTAGTATTCTTTCAGCATCCATGAAATACAACTGTGGCTTATTAAAATAATTGGAGTGCTAGAAATTTGCCGTCAACATGTTTAGGTGAATGCAGCTTGTTCAGATAAGCACTGGTAGGGCATACTTGCATACCCATTTTACACCATAAAAAAAGCTCAGTATTAGTGATGGAACAACATCATGACCATCGTTCAAATACCGCTTCAGTTTTTGTGAAATTAGTTTGCAACACGTAATTTCAAATGTTTTTGCATGATAAGAAAACTTCCAATTCAATAAAACAAAGTATAATTTTCTACATCATAGGAGTCCAGTGAAGAAAATGAAGCTTTCTCCCCAACATGTTGGAACCCGTTAACTCTAAACTTGACAGATTATAAGACACAGAAAGACAATTTCCATCATGTAGCTTCAACTCCTAAGTAACTTTAGCCCCAGAACTCTCTCCCGTGACCCTCAATAACTCATATTTTAGACTCGTATTTTACTGCCTTCCAGAAAGTCATCCTGCCTTGAAGATGCCAAGAGATGGAGAATCCACCACTGCCTTTGACTGAGTGTTCACTTCCCACATCAGTGCCATATTCTCTGCTCTACTTTACACTTCTCGCTCTCCAGTGCTGTCACCAGCTCCTCCTCTTTCATTTGACAGGTGCCATCTTCACCCTACAGAGATTCTTCTTCACTATCACCAAGGAGCACCCCTAAATCTTCTTTCTATTAACCTCAGATGGCTTTCACATCTCACACCATAACTCACTCACTTTCTCTACTTTCTGATCATTTCTGCAGCATTTCTGTTTTGGTTTCACCACATCCTTGTTTTAAAGTGTAGAGGAAGGGAAAAAAGCAACGTGGGAAACACTCAATTCATCAGTAAAGTCATAAAGTCCTCTCCTGTCCACTGCTTCCTAGTCAGGCATCCCAAGAGAATCTAAAATAGCATTTTTTCCCTGGTCACAGGAGGTGCTCACACTGATTTTGTTCACCATAGACCACTACATGTTTTTCAGAGCCACTGTTCTTAAGGACAGAGTCTCTTGGGAGTAGAGCCACTTCCGACACTCTTGGCTCTTATATCTATGAGCTAGATTTTTTTCTGTATCACAATGGAATTTGATTTGTTCCACCATATAAAGGAACCAAGATTGTCTATTTCATAGACAATGATCATACAGTTGCACAAATCTGCCAACTGAAGTATCTTCCAAAAATTGTACACACAGGGATCCAAAAACCCCATCTGCATGTCCTTTCTGAAATTAAAGAGTTCAGCAACGAGCTTGTTTTTCTTGGCTTTGTAAATGAAAAACATACCAAGCTGCTGACCAGAAGGAAGTAGGGAGTACTCATGATCCATTTTGGACCTACCATCATGGCCGGTCAATTCTGATTTACTGAAGGAGGCCAATTTGCTGACTCGCATGGAACACAACATTCTTCAAGAGTTAATAGGCAAGGACAGAGGTGGTTTAAAATTATCCTTCAAAAAAGACCCAGGGAAACGTGCTCAATTTACTTTTTTTCAGACAACTTGTTCTTCAGTAGGAAAGATTTTGTGATCTTGTTACAGTCGACCTCTTACTGCACCATCAGCAGGGCTAGCTCTAGGCACGTGCAAAGTAGCTCAAAGCAGCCAATTTCTGTGAGCAACAACGAACCTGGACGTTGCGTCAGGGAACTCAGCACCCACAGGCTGCATCTAGTTCTTGCCTTCACTAAAACAACACACACAGAACCCTCTACTCGGTTAGCAAACCCATCAAGCAAAAATCACCAGTGAGACCTCCAGAGGAAAAAGTAGCCAAAAAAAAAAATGAGTATTAAAACGGTGACATGGGTTTTTTTCTTGCATGTTAAAAACTCATTTGATACAGCAGGTTGGAAACTAATGCTAATTTCCAAGTATATAAATTCACTGCTTTCACTGAAATGAACTGTAGAAGTGGCCAGACTGTGCTTAATCTTAGTTAATACAGTCACCGGTGAGACTGAGGGTTTGGTTGGTTTTTTTTTTTTTACAAGTTCTGAAGGCTAGAAGAGAGTGTGCAATATCACAAATTGTAACTTAAATTCTTCTTGCTACCAACTTCTACCAAAATTATGGTCAAATCAGATTTTAATCTATCACTTACACTCTGTTTTATTTATTGTCTATCTTATTTCAAGATAATTCTCTTTCGAAGGTAAATGATAAAAATATCTTATGATTTTTATCTAGAAAGTCACATACTTAAGGAAGCAAAGGGGGTTTGGTCAGGTAGGTACTACAACTCATCCATCTTTCATCAACGTTATTCCAAAGGAAACTGACTCGGTAACAGTTGTTCAGTATTGGACACACAGAACCCCACCCTTAGGCTGTAATGTAGAGAAAGTTACTTGAATTATTTCTGGTACCTTTAATAGCCTCTAATTGCATATCCTCCAGAAACACTAAATTCAGTGTCTTATGTTCCTACTCCATCAGCACATCTAGCAACCTCATCTTCTGTTGAAGATTTTTTGTTCACTAATGTAAAATCACACTATATTGAAGTCTTCCCCTTCCACTACCACTTAAATTCTTTACAGTCCTCTGCTGATCACATAAAACTCCAGCCTCTCAGAAACACCAGCTCTCACCGACTTACCACACAGTCAAAACCAACATGAGTCTAAGTCACACAAGCCTCAAACTCAGAAGGGGATACAAATATTATCAAAATATCAACTGAAACCATTTCTACAAAGCAATTGTGTTTGATGTTTACCCCTATAGATCCCCGAGTTCATGCATCCCAAATGCCACAGCAGTTACACAGAATCACAGAATCAATCAGGTTGGAAGAGACCTCTGGGATCATCGAGTCCAACCATTGCCCTGACACCACCACGTCAACTACACCATGGCACTAAGTGCCATGTCCAGGCTTTTCTTAAACCCCTCCAGAGATGGTGGCTCCACCACCTCCCCGGGCAGCCCCTTCCAATGGCTAATGACCCTTGCTGAGAAGAAATGCTTCCTAATGTCCAACCTGAACCTCTCCTGGCGAAGCTTGAGGCTGTGTCCTCTTGTCCTGTCACTAGTTGCCTGTGTTCTAGTTGCCACAGTTCCACAGTGATTAGAACAAAGGTTTATAAAGAATATGAAATTAAACAAACTTGACTGACACTGCAAGGGGATTATGAATCAATGTTTCTGTAGCGCTGCCTAACAGAAAAGGAGTCTTGTCTCAGATGAGAAGCACTGCATCTCCCATGCGTTTGAGCTATTCAAAGCAGGATCCTCAGAGGAAAGCTTCCAGAAGGAAGCTAAACGCTGGTAAACCTTACTGGATATATAGTTCACATCTACAGGAGTAAATGCCAATTTCTCAGTACTTTTGATCCAAAGTCTTTTTTATATTTAAAGTGTATTATGCAACATTAGCTGCGTCATCTTCATCCAAAATCTAAGTATTTCTTCAGGGTAAAAACATGCCAGCTTCAGTACACCAATACAGCTGTCTTATATATAAGAAACTAATCGTGATGACCTGTATTTTACTTCTTTTGAAAAAGTTATCATTATGTGAACTACGCCTCTATAAGACCCTTTATTTTTAAAATCCCTTCCTTCTACTCATCCTGTATGGTTAATTCTCTAATGTCAGTTCCAGGTACAACCATACTAGTATAGACAAAAGAAAAGTTAATACATAATTTCAGCCTGATTCTGACCCAAGAGGGGTCAGGTTATGCTTGCTAATAATTATCACTTGCATTTTCCTCTTCCTACTTGGCTGACAGCACAAAAAATGAATTGTTACTGGTTGATCACAGGAGGATCCTTTCAGCAATAGATTGAATTTTAAGATAGGAGTAAGTACTCCTTGAAAATACCCAGTCCTAATAACACTCATTACATAATTACAGAGTGTGCAGATAGAATGATTTCAAGCTGTATTCATGATCACTACAGATATTTTTAATGCAACGGTACTTAGTTAAAATATATACAGAAGTTTTCCAATAGCATTTGATAAATGCAAAAGGAATAATTAACATTTTAAAATATCATCTAAATCATGTTCATCAAAACAATAATTAATTCACATCCTAATCGTAACTGAAGAAGTTTCCTGTATGTATGTCTTACATCTTCTTTGCAACTGGGAGAAGTAGTAAGTTTTGTACCCTTGTACAGAAAGACATTAAGATATCTATTCTGCATAGTATTAATAATTTCTGTGGTAACACACAAAGTAACAATAACATGTAAACCTGTTGACTTCCTTTCACTGTTACTGCAGCCCACCACGAGAATATTGTCCAAGACAGACCTCTGTTTATAACCATTTCTTGCTCCAACACTGGATCTGGTGATCTATTATCACTTTATTACTACAATCACTATTACTGCGAATCAAAGTGATAAAAGTAGAATACAAAAACAAAAGTCAGTGGATGACACACTAAAGACAAAACTAAAACTGCAGCATGTCTGTCGACACAAGCACCACCATACACCCAGTAAATGGGACAGCAGTAGATAAGTAAGATGTGCTGAGGACAGACTGGTCATAAAAAGTCAAGTATCACTGTGTACAATTACACAGAGAAATAAAACCAGAAAAGAAAGGGGAGATCAAAAAAAGAAAGTGCTAATGGCCTCAGATATATCTGACTAACAAATAAACCCTTTTTTAAGAAACAAATCAGTATATCAAACCAAACTGAACCAAATTAATGTAGAACAGGACAGCTACTCAGATAGATGATAAATCTGCTCCACTCTGACCAGTTTCCTATAGATTTGTTGCCAGGTGCAGACACCTAAAGAAGAATATAAGGTAAAGGCAAACACACAGCGAGACTCCCAAAACCCCACTAAGATCCATCCCCATTTTAGGTCACCTTGGTTCTCTCAGATGTAGTCAAAAAAGGCAAGTAAATGCTTGTAGAGTCAAATGGTTGCTAATGGAGTAACAAACACGCAAGTCTGATTTCCACACTTTTCAGCTGGCTAATTACAAATAATACATCATTTTGTTTAACACAGACATCTAAAATCTGGCTAATCATCTGGCCACCAATATTTTGAAAATATTTTCTCTCCCCCTGTGTAAACCACAGAAAAATTACAAGCCCATGTTTTACAGCCTACTGAACACAAAGACAGTTACCAAAGGTTTTGATTGCTTTGGGTCACCTGAGATTTAAATCCTATTACAGTCAGGTTCAAAAAGATGTGACAGAAGTATTTAAGTTTACATCAAGAGACACTTACAATGAGCTCCGAATCACGTCCCATGGAAATGACTGTTCTGTTCACTGTCCTCAATAGCTTTTCCATGATTATCTGGACATGTCGTTGTGTCGGCCCCTAAGGAAAAAGAATAAATTAGTGGTAAGTAGATACAACAGACACCAGCACAACTGAACTATTTATGCTTGCCTTGAAATCCGCTCGTCTTGTGAAAGTTAAATAAAACATCACTCGCTGCTGTTGCTCAAAAGCAGAAAATTAGTCTCCCATTTTACCAAACAGCATGCAAACGCTGTTTTATTAATACGTGTTACTGATAAATTAACGTGTACTGTTACAATTATTTAAGTGAAAACCAAGTCCCTGGAAATATAGCAAAGCCTATGACATTTAGTTACCTAATAATTTTATTTTCCTAAGTCATTTTTCCAACATCAAACGCCCACAGGCATTACCAAAGCTGGGGGGCTATTCCACAACAGCTCAATTAAAAGAAACAGAAAAGCAAAGCAAAACTTTAGTTAAGGAACTGCAATTTCAGTCAATTGCTTCAAATTAGTATTTCTGTATCAGAAGTAATCTGCTACTATTTTTGAGAGAGCTGAAAATGAAATGTTTAGTGCAACCAACTTTTAAGAACAAGTTCAGAAACCTCCTGCAGAATGATGGCTACAGGAGCTGAAGCCAAACACACATGACAAGGAGAAACAAACAGATGAGCTTTGCTCCCATCTTTTACTTTATAAACAGGCTGCTTCATAGTTTCTATTACTCTGAAGAAGACGACTCCACAAGGGGTCTGTGAGACGGAAAGGGGAAACTGTTCTATAGCCAACATTTCCAAGTGTTTCCCAGATAATTATCTAAATAAAGCAGCATCTTTGTGCTGCTTCTTGACCATCAAACAAACATCCCAATGAACTGTGTTCTTTCTTGCCCCTGGAGCTGTATAGTAACCCACATCATATCATTGGATTGTGCCTAATTACCAGAGGCAGACTTGCATATATGAAAAACGCATTTGCATATTTGAAGAGTGATCCGCCATCAGTACATCTACACACAGCTACTGCTCCAGTACAGACTTTTCCTCCGGCTGCTGACAGATCTGCCTTTGGGATAAAGCTGACAATTCTGGTACAAAGAGCATCTTCAGGGCAGAATGCATCTGTCTCAGCACCCTGCTCCTCTCCACCCTTCAGCTCTCCCTGCTTTCTCTCCTGTGAGTTTGTTCTAACACTTTCCCCCTCTCTGCACTCCCAGCACTTGTGCTGCTCCTGCCCATTTTTAATTTTACATTACATCGCTCCTCACAGTGTTTCCTTCCTTTCCTTGTCCCCTTCTCCACCAGCAAAGGGCTATCTATTTTCTGCAGCCCTCTCGCAGCTGGCTGCTCACTGACAGTGGCTCAGCCAGGGAGATGGGGGAGCTACAAGTGAGTTGCTACCCCGAGAGAAATGCAGCCAACAGTGACAGGAAGCAGCCAAGCTGTCAAAAACAAATCCCTTTTTTAAAATAACCCACTCTCTGGAGCAGTCACACAGAACTACTTTAGAAAATGAAACAAAATCAGAAGAAACCCAAAAAACACAGTCAAATAAGATGCAAGATACGATGTGAGCAGCTGACCTTTGAGGTCCTTCCCAACTAAATTAGTGTGTGATTCTGCACAGGACTGAAGGTTCAGGCAGCAGCCTCATCAGCCCAGATGTCTTTAGGAGAGCATCAAATCATTACAGCTCTCTGGCAAAGCACTAATATTTGCATATTTGTGTGAAGTCAAGACAAGACAAAAAAGGGACTATTATGCAAGCTACACATCTGCACACCAGCCCAGGGCACTGCACAGGTGCTCAGGCACAACAGCCTCATACGTTTACATTCTGAATTAATAAGACAACTCCACTAGTTATAGTATTCATGCAGAAGAAGCCAGCTTTCAATTCAGGTTATCTCTTACCGAAGTAGAGAATTCTACTATGTAACTTTAAACAGCACTTCAAAAAGCTAAACAAGTTTGCTGTGTCAACAAAAGTGTATGTTCATATATAAATATATATATACACACACACACCCCCCTTCAGGCTAGCCTAGCAGCCAGTATAAATACAATTCAAATGTGCATTTCCCAAAATGCTCATGGGAAAAAAAAAAAACACAAAATACAAAACAAACATTTTCCACCTGGCAGAGGCTAGACACCATGTAAGAGAAAGGCTGAACTCCCGTGAATATCTGTTTATTCACTATAAACCAATGTCTGTTATTGGATAACAGTGCTGTATTGGATGTGCCTCAGAAACAGTAAGAAACATCCTGAGATGTCACACAACACATCCTCATCACTGGTTGCCTAAAAAGAAGACTTAAAAACAAACTGGTTTGGGAGGGTGGGGGGATAAAGTCTAAGCCATCAGGAGTTACCTGCTTAATTCATTCTACTAAGATCCATTTAAGTGCTAATCATCACAGAACTGTAAGGTACTAACCACGTCTTTCTTGTAAAGCACTTCCAGGATGTTACTCAGCAACTGGCAACAAGCCTCCAAATCTTCTTGTCTTTCCAAATGATACTTGAGCTGATCTGTCATTGTTGGCAGCAAGATTTCCCTGCAGTCTGCACACAAAACATAAGGTTACATACACAGCTTTAAATAACTTCATAGCGCTGCCTAAACAGCCAATCTGCTTCAGTGCCTCCGTCAGGTGTAAAACTTAGGAAAAAGAAGGTAACTTCCAGATTTCCAGTCACCTGCTTTTCAACCCAAAACATGAAAACCTGAAAAAGTTATAACCAAGCAAAAATGAAGTCATTAAGTTAAGAACACTTTACGAGCACTACCCGCCCTCCCCAAGCAAAGTGTTTGAATGGTCTCACTGATGTTCAAATGGTCTCACTGATGTTCACAGAATCACAGAATCACAGAATCAATCAGGTTGGAAGAGCCCTCTGGGATCATCGAGTCCAACCATTGCCCTGACACAGAATCACAGAATGTCAGGGATTGGAAGGGACCTCGAAAGATCATCTAGTCCAATCCCCCTGCCGGAGCAGGATTACCCAGATCATATCACACAGGAACAGGTCCAGGCGGGTTTTGAATGTCTCCAGAGAAGGAGACTCCACACCCTCTCTGGGCAGCCTGTTCCAGTGTTCGGTCACCCTCACCGTAAAGAAGCTTTTCCTCATATTTATGTGGAACCTCCTGTGTTCCAGCTTGCACCCATTGCCCCTTGTCCTCTCAAGGGATGTCACTGAGAAGAGCCTGGCTCCATCCTCATGACACTTGCCCTTTACATATTTATAAACATTAATGAGGTCACCCCTCAGTCTCCTCTTCTCCAAGCTAAAGAGACCCAGCTCCCTCAGCCTCTCCTCAGAAGGGAGATGTTCCACTCCCTTAATCATCTTCGTGGCTCTGCGCTGGACTCTCTCTAGCAGTTCCCTGTCCTTCTTGAACTGAGGGGCCCAGAACTGGACACAATATTCCAGATGCGGCCTGATGTTGACACCACCATGGCAACTAGACCATGGCACTAAGTGCCATGTCCAGGCTTTTCTTAAACACCTCCAGAGATGGTGACTCCACCACCTCCCTGGGCAGCCCCTTCCAATGGCTAATGACCCTTGCTGAGAAGAAATGCTTCCTAATGCCCAACCTGAACCTCCCCTGGCGAAGCTTGAGGCTGTGTCCTCTTGTCCTATCGCTAGTTGCCTGGGAGAAGAGTTAACTGGATCTATCCAGCGCCATCACAAAGCATTACATACAAGCATAACTTCCTGCTTGCTCGACTGGTTGAGTGTTGGCAAGGTATATTAAACATCCTTTACCTTCCCTGCACTGGTTACTGATGCAGCACAGCCTAACCATCCAAACACGATTCATGACATGTATGTTGCTATTCAGATTAGCTTTCAGCTCTGTGACATGCTCTTCTATAGTCTTTCCTGATCTCTGTGCCTTCTTCAGTAGTATTTTGTGGTAGTACCACTGCTTGCCAGTTCTTAGGTGAGTAATCAACAGGGATGGCACACCAAGACGACACACAAAGGTGTTTCAGAGCCCACCTTCAGATGAGGAGAAAGTCAGAGTCAGCTGACTCTGACAAGATACTGGTTTGCTCCAAAAACGCTGCTGAAATACTTTATGCTGGTATTCAGAAGTAGTTTCTGCAAGACCTGTACAAGGCAAGTACAGGACTTGCAGGGAGATATGGGGAAGATGAGGGAAATGGACATGGAGGTAAATGGAGGTCAACACTTTGGCTCAAGTCCTCAGAAGCAGGAAAGAGTGAAGTTAAAACCCTTTTAGCCTCTCCTGTTTCCAGCCCCCAAATAAATCCATGCCCAAAGTAGGGGAACTGGTTATTCTTGTTCATAACAGCCTGACTTAGGAAGAAATAACGATGATTGAATTGAGCAGTGTAGTACTAAAACATATTTTGGTGGTGAGGGAAAGGAGAGCAGGAAAGGCCAAGGAGGAATTAAGAACATTTTGGTATTTTTCCACCTCCTCTAAAGAATACTGCAGAACAGGAACATCAGAAAACCATGAGACTTTTCCAGCTATTTTACCCCACTAGACACCAGTTCCCAAGTCCCTTTCCCTCCTGATCTGCCCAACTATCTCAGGTACATATGGAAGGTGTGAGCTCTTCTTTGCCCAAAGAAAGAAGTACTACGTCTCTGTACTACAAAGGCTGGATCACCAAGCTGGCAGGCAGCTTTTTCTCAGAGAAGTCATTTGCATAAGACAAGACAGAAAGCAGCACAGCTATGTGTGTACACGCACGTGAACCAAGTATCTTGAAAAATAATAGTTACAATTAAGAAATCTTTATTTTCCTGACACATGGACATACATTATCACAATGTGGGTCACTCCAAAAAGTTGCCTTTGTGCTATAAAAATCTATCTGGCAGATCTCTGAAAACACGACTGAAGAACTCACTTTGTCAAATACTACATTGGCTGTTAGCACGTGAGAGGACTAATTATACAGTACCTGGGAAAATACAGATGAAGCTCTTGACAGCCACACAAAAGGTATAATACATTAACTTTTTTTTTAAGTGGTATTACCCAAATTGCTTGGACTTGATGGCATATGGATGACTTACAAGAGAAGGCTTCATGGCAGTCCTTAATGACTATATAATTGCTTAGAGATTATTTTCACACAAAAGCTGAAGTCCCTGGAATATTGAGAAATGCTCATAAGCACTCAATTAAGTCTTTATTTAAAAGGACATCAAGAGTGCAAGTAACTTACAGACCACAACAGGAGGCACAAGACTAAAAAATGAAAACTGGAGACTCATCTCAATTAAGAGGGGATGACCCCATACTGCAATATGAAAGCACTTATTTAGGGTTATACCTAACACTTCCCTGAGAAGCCAAGAGATCAATAGCTCAAAGTAATGTTTTCAACACTAGGAAGCCTCCTCTTGGCAGCAGTAGAGTGCTACTCAACAGCAGAAGCTCCTCCTGCAACCAAACACTCCCTTTATTGATAGACGTTTGGTCTCTGTCCTTTTGCAGTGGACATAACTGGCATCCAGAAGCAGTCAGGATAGGCGGGGGTTACAGAATGAGCAAGTTGGTGCTGAGAAGCTACAGCAAATAGCAGTAGCTCAAAGGACGACAAAGATCTGCATCATCAAAAGATGGTGACCTTGGCTTTGATTCTCCAAAATTATTAAGTACCTTTACTGGCTTCATCTGTCGCTGAAGAGACGGCCAGAGACAGAATGTGCACTTCTACCCTCGACCATTCCTGGTGGTTCCCATCAGTACTGAGGAGATGCTGCACTGCAGGTGCCGAGGTGCCAGTGCTGTAGAAGGTACTAGTGTAACAGAATACCCAACTGCACTGCATGGGCCCCATGCAGGTGCCACCTTCAAAATCCCTCCGTAGTGAGAACCAAGGCTCAGCTCTCAGTCTGCTGGTTACAAGCATGGGACAGACAAGGCAGTATCACCAGAGCTAAAACATGCGCTGCAGGTACCAGAAAAACTGACAGCTAGGAAGCAAAGGGGTGCCAAGGATGAAGAAATCAATACATGCTTACGGTGTTGTGGTCTGGCTTGCAGTGGAAAAATTGATACAGGCGTTAAAAACTCAGTGCCAAGGTGAAAGCTACTCTCGCTTGATGAGCCTCCATGATAAAGTATAGGCTCAAGATGACTTGCTTTTGCCACTAAAAAAGAGAAGGAAACAGGATGGATGAGGCAAAGATGGACTTCACAGGGAAACAGTCTGCCCAAAGTCTGCCTGAAACCTTCAGACTGTGCCATAAGGTCCAGCTGCAATAAGGAGAACTATTCTCTGCAGCTGTTTTGGGCCTCCCAGGTCATAAGTGACCACAGCCACCTGTCTCCTACAGAGCAGGAAAGAGTTACAGGAGCAGCACCCCACAAACTCATCCCTATGGCAAGATACCCAGCACAAAGCCTGGAATCCTGCTCTCACAAACAGCACATTGGGGAAAAATAAAGTCATTGACGTAAAAAATAATCAAGAAAAACCATGCTATAACGCAGAACAGAGAGCACTCCAGCTCAACAAGATGCTAGAGAGGAACTGAAACAAGCAGCATCCTCATTCTGCAAGCTCACACGTGGAGGAGGAGAAATAACAGTGTATAAGCACATCCAGCTTCTAGTAGTTCAAGAGAAATATTCTTCAGTCTCAAGTAACCCACCTAAGCAAATGTTCACTAGGAATGTGCAAGTGGGCTCTCAAAGAAAGTACTTCGAAGAGTTAGTTTCTTCAATGCAGAGTCTATTTAATTGCTTCTTGGTCATTTAACCTCCAGCATTATAGCTCAAAAAGGAGAAAAATCATGGTGCGTTTGTTGGAATTTTCGCCTCAAGAAACAGACGTTAGACCCTGCAATGTATTTACATGGGGAAATACAGCTAGCCGTGACTTCACCACATCCCCTCATATTCATTTCCATTAGGTTGCAGAGAATTGGATTACAAAACATCCAAATCCCGTAACAGAGAAACACCTTCATCATAAGTTCCCATTAGTTGTTTACAACTATATTACCCTAAATCCATATAGATACTAAAAGTGAAAAGACGTGGTGATCTCTGTGAAAAAAATGGCTAAACAGAACTGACCTCACTGAAAGAGCTTATTTACAGGACACTCATTAAATGATCTAAAGTTAGTTATAGGAAAATGAAGTCTCCAAACTGCTGTAATATGGTAGACAATGATGTAAGGTCAGAGGTGACCTTACTGCAGTCTACAACTACCTGAAGGGAGGTTGTAGTGAAGTGGGAGTCGGCCTCTTCTCCCAGGCAACTAGCGATAGGACAAGAGGACACAGCCTCAAGCTTCGCCAGGGGAGGTTCAGGTTGGACATTAGGAAGAATTTCTTCTCAGCAAGGGTCATTAGCCATTGGAAGGGGCTGCCCAGGGAGGTGGTGGAGTCACCATCTCTGGAGGGGTTTAAGAAAAGCCTGGACATGGACTTAGTGCCATGGTCTAGTTGCCATGGTGGTGTCAGGGCAATGGTTGGACTCGATGATCCCAGAGGGCTCTTCCAATCTGATTGGTTCTGTGATTCTGTATGTGCATTTAAAATAACACACTGCTGTCACATATTTCAAATGCATAACCTTAGCTAAAAAAACCCCCACAGCACCCCTTGAATAGGGAAAAAAAAAAAAAAAATTTATGAGTGAAGATCCAGCCATTACATAGAAAAGGTTTTCCTGGTACTGACTTGCCACATATTTCTTATAATCACCATTTTATATTCACTTTAAACTTCTGCCTCTGAGCTCTTCTAGCCCTTGACCACTCACCCCTATCCCAAAAAACATTCCCTTCCTTGCTCAAGTACTCAGATTGTTATTACATGACAGCAATCACCAGATGGATGCAGGTCAAAATTATTTACTAATTTTCCATATAAATTCCAACCCAGTGAATGGCCTAGTTCAGCTCAGTCTGTTTACCCCAGAGATGCTTTGTGATTGCAGCCTTGTGCCTTGGTGTTTGGAGACCTCGGCATATGCCGTTACACTGAGTTTTGACTAACTTGGAAAGAAAAGAGCAGATGAAGAAACCCCCCACACCACAGTGGTGCAGCACACTCCTTTCACCAAGTGCAGGGGAGAGGAAGAACCCTGACACCCAGTTCCTAAGCACTCCAGCAAAGACACACGAACGTGCCTTTGTAAAGCCTGCGAGGTGAATCAATCTTTAATAACTTAAAGGCCTCTAATTAGAGGTTTGAAAATGTTTCATGTCCCCGTTAAGCCCCACTAGCAGCAAACGGTCAAAGATCAATTTAATATCTGCAAGCACGCAGAAGGCGAAAACTGCAGCTATGTCACCTTTGAGTTAGACTGCCTAGAGTACACTCTGATCAATAGGGAAGGTATTCAAGTTGGATTTCTGAGAAAAGAAAAACTAATTGATTTGTCATACTACATTTGGAATTTGTCTCTGTTTAGCCCGTACCCAGGGATAAACAACATCCAGTTGTTCTATCACCCAAGACCCCTCTCCAGCTGAGAGAGGGAATTGGGAAAAGGAGGGAGACTCATGGGTTAAAATATAGACAGATTTAATAAAATATGAAAACGAGTATCAATATTAATACAAAAGTTCCTCCCGGGATCACAACCATTGAGAAGAGAGCAGAGCAAAGAGCCCCCATCCCCAGCAGCTTTCCCATTTATAGTGACCCTGAGGTTAATGTTACAGGACACACCTGTGGGCCAGCCTGGGGCAGCTGCCCTGGGTTTAACTGCTCATGGCCTTGATCACCAGCCCACAGCTGGCCACAAACTGAAAAAACAGAAAAGTGGTTCTATAAATTTTATCCCCACAAAACAAGGACAGAATTACACAACCTGCACAAAAGTCTAAGTTCCCTTGGGCAGACTTGACAGAGCTCCTCAGTTTCCACCTTAGAGGCTCTCTGCATTCCTCAACAACAACCTGTGAACATCTGCTGTTTGGTTTGTAGCTGTTGCAGGTTTTAGAACACGGGAGGATAAAACAAAGGATCAAGGTGTGCTGGGTACTTGATAAAAAGATCCCAGTCCTTCCCAGATTTTTTTTTAAAAAAAAAAACACCAAACAAAAAAGCCCATAAACCACCACCAATAAAAACCCCAAACACCCACACCCCAGAGAACCGTGCAAGCACCAACACTGTGAAATCTTTCTGCAGATTAGTTGGCCCTCCCATTACCAATGGAACTTCTATGCTAAGGAAGAAATACCAACATAGAGCTTGCTTTGAAGTAAATACTGCCAACGGGAAAGACAAAAGCTATGCCTAAAATCAAAAGGGTGCTTCATGATACTCAGCATCTGGCAGGTAATAAAATCATATTTACATACTGGATGATTTTTACATACTTTTCCTTTCTCTTGTAGTTTTTACAGCTGAAACAACTCCATCGTTTTAATGTTTTCCAGATAACTCTATTAAAATAGAAGAGCTACAAGGCAACAAAATCCAAAGATGGAACCACCAACACACACACACACAAAAATATCTATACATATTTTTAAACAAATCTAGTCCTATAGTAATATGCTCTATGAGGAGATAAGATTTTAAGGGCATCCTTTGCTATAAACTATTTTGAAAAACACTGGGTTGATCATCCGTATCTTGATTACTTAGACATACAGCAGAGGAAAGGTTAACCTCCATCAGCCTGCCTGTCACAAACACCTCCCAGCCCTGATTAATGGGCAACCTTGATAAATCTATAGCCTATAACATTAGTCTCCTGCTCAAAAGCCAGCTCTGAAGACAGCTCATGAGGACGATGCGCAATGATTACAGACAACAATAATTCGACATCTGTTCGCTACTGCACAAGTCCAACTCACGATGATTAATGTCACAGGAATGCGCAGTGAGAATAAAATATTAATCTTTATAAACGGATGCTCAGGAGGCATTATCAACTTATGAGCATCCACGCAAAGACTTCAAATGAAACCCTGACACAGGAACTACGCTGAAGCTAAATACACGCAGTAAATTTTTGTCAATTTAAAAACATTTCATTTGGAGGGACACTGACAAATGCATTTCTTGATTTTATGGTTCATTTAGTTAATGTGGCCAAAAAAATAAAGCCTATGCTTAGTAACCTCGCTTCTGCTACACAGCATGGAGACAAAGATTGTAATTTTAGTCGTAATTATACAGTAAGAACTCTTACAAATGCTATATGTGCTCTACTAATATTTAACAGACTAACAATTTCCTAATGGAGAAATCACTATATTTCCTATTTAAGAATACAGCAGCTACACAGCTCACTTGGTAATTAGCTGGAAGTCATTCGTAAAACCAAGCAACAGAGAATACAAACAGCTCTATGGGACAAAACAGATCAGATAAATCACTAATTACATGAAACCAAAATTTTGAAGTTTGCAAGGATAAAGACGCTTCATTTAACTACCAATGATGTATAACACAGGTCTACTGTGTGAACAGAAAAAGAAAATTGAAAATAATCCCTAACGTGATGATGCTCAACAAAAACCACGACGCAAGCTTATGCTTTTCCAGAAGAAAATTCACATTTGTTTTGCCAAAGCCATAACAGATTATTGATATGAACGTGGATGGGTTAAAAGGCAGATCATCTGAGGCAAAACAGGCCTTGAACTCGATGAATGTGACCCCTGAAAATGGGCAGGAACAGCTGTCTCTGGTAGCAGGGAAGCAACAGAATCACAGAATCAACCATGTTGGAAGAGACCTCTGGGATCATCGAGTCCAACCGTTGCCCTGACACCAAAACAGGAAAACCTTTTCTTAGTGGTATTTGAATATTTGTTGTTTCAAGGACAGAAACTAGACACACGAAGATCTGATACAGATTTAGTCTCTAAAGACAGATGATTTCTACTCATTGGCCTCTGTAAATAACCACAAGCTTGGAAAAATATGCTCCTTGAAGTCACTTAGCTATTATTCTCCTATCAAATACATATATATAAATACACACACTCTGCTTAACGTCGCTTTGACTGACTAGCTACATACTGATTTTTCTTTTTCCCTTTGGTACTAGGGCTCAATTATGAGCCACAGCTAGGACAAAAGCACCAAAACCTAAGCAGTGTACAGGGTTTTCCTGCCAGGGCTGAAGAAAGCTTACTAAAAGTAAGTACAAGTTCTGCAAAGAAGAAAAGTCACCTTGAATTTCAGAAGGAAACACATAAATGGCACACAACATAATCAGAAAAAAAGTGAACAAATTTTAAAACTATATTTTACATCCTTTTCTAAAGACATACAAATGACAACGCCATAGTACATTCTCATCCAAGGTCCCAAACTCTTCAGACTTCATAAATACCACTGAACATCCATCACTCTTCAAGCACAATGCTTCAGCAAACTATTTCACACACTCACCCCTCTCACCCCAAAATCCTTCAAGCTTCACAAATTCATGTACTTTGCATTTTAATTCCTCTGGAGACACAAATTACTCTTCCTTGACCTCTCAAAGCACAGAATTAGAGCATTTTTCTCCAAGAGAAATACACTGATGAAATGCTGTTTGATTTTCTGTACATTTTACAGCTTTCCATCAATTCCACAACGCTGTAGCTCATATTGCTTTTAGGAAAGAAAATCTCATTTCTGCAATACGATACAGGATTAGTTGGATACTTATATGAAAGTATTGCCTATCAGTTAAAAATTATTGAATCAAGGAGGAAGAGGAGAGAAAGTCGAAGTACGTTTTAATAATAACTCAAACCCACAGAGGAAGGCGGGAAAAGAAAATCTAAATTTAACAAAGGCTGGGGGGAGGGGTTTAGCTTATTTTCAATTGAATTTTAGTGTTTATGAAAGGTTCCCAGCACAACTTGTTCTCCAGACAGAATCACAGAATTGATAAGGTTGGAAGAGACCTCTGGGATCACCGAGTCCAACCATTGCCCTGACACCACCATGGCAACTAGACCAGGGCACTAAGTGCCATGTCCAGGCTTTTCTTAAACCCCTCCAGAGATGGGGACTCCACCACCTCCCTGGGCAGCCCCTTCCAATGGCTAATGACCCTTGCTGAGAAGAAATGCTTCCTAATGTCCAACCTGAACCTCCCCTGGCGAAGCCTGAGGCTGTGTCCTCTTGTCCTATCGCTAGTTGCCTGGGAGAAGAGGCTGACTCCCACTGCGCTACAACCTCCCTTCAGGTAGCTGTAGACTGCAAGTTGTAGACACAAGTTAATAGAGAATTACCACTGGCAAGAGAAGCTTTTAAGATAATGCTTTGCTTATCGACACACAAAAAAAATACAAATATATATGAGGTCACACATAACCAGACAGAAGGGAGGGCAGCGCAGAGGTGTGTACACTAATAGAGCCCACGGGAAGCGGCACGGCCCCATCACTGCCACACCGAGCTCTGGAGCCCTCCTCAGTGCCAGGCTCCCTCCCCTGGTGCGCAGCACTGCTCCAGGGCAGCTGGGCTGCCGTGGGGTGAAGCGAGTGTCCCATGCTGTCAGGCTGTGCCACGCACGCCCAGCTGGGCAGCGCTACCAGCACACGTGCCTTGAATCTCCACTGCAACTCAACTGAAGCACATTAGATTTAAGACATTCTTAATTGCCAGTGACATGAAAACCCCTGGTTAGGAGCCTCCTGATAAGATCCAAAAGCCATTAAGTAGCACTGTTCTGTCAACAAAACTGGACTGAATTCAGATTAATGACCCTGCTATTACAGCAGATTCATTTAAATTTCTCAGGAGCTCAATAATGTTGGACTGTACCATTCACTGCAACCCAAAGGGCTGAGTTTGAGAGCTAGGTTTAAAAACCAAACCAGCCACACGCAATTTCTCCTTCCACCTCTAAAAATGAAATTCGTTGAATAAGGGAAGTCAAAGATTAATATAGTAAATACATGATGTGCCCCGATAGCCTTCCTTAGGAGTGCTTTCTATATCCATAATTTCTTGTTTTATCCGAGTTATCTCCATTTCCTCCTATCCAAGATAGTCAAGTATAATAACCTTATATTACTGCCTTCTGCCCCAAAGACCTTGCAACCTAAAAGCAGACAGAAAAAGGAAAAATATACTACAGAGACAGCAAGCTGAGAATGAATGAAGGAAAAGAGTAACACTGATGTACCTCTCTGAAAGGGCAAACACTAAAACCGTCTCAAGAGAGACCAGCACCATTTCACCCAAGCCCCAACACCAGCAACTCCATCTGCATTCCTCCTTTTTATTCTTGCAAACCCTGCAATGCAGAATAAACTCATTCAATGTGGCTCATAAGGGCTGAATAATTTCAAAAGAAGATCTCAAAAGCAAGGATCAAGCTGAACTGCATTTGGATTTGCTGGTGCAGTACGTGGTGACATGGCTGGTAGACTCTGTTTTTCAGAGATTCATTCTTACTTCATCACCATCCATAACTGCACGAAGTAAATTTACAACCTGTGTTACGCCTTGTTGCTCAAGTGGGACTGGAACTGTACTGAAGGGTTCCTTATGGAAAAGCTCTATCTCTTTCTTGAAAGGTTCAGAGTCTACAGGATCTCTATCTTCCAGTCTTAATTCTCATTAGTTTGTTTTTTTTTTTTTTTACCCAAAGTTTAAGGTTTAAACTCGCATGTAACGTGTATCGTGTAGACCCAGTAATTTTACAGGTACTTGTTATAAATCATAAACCTGGAGAATAACCTTACTGACAATTCAGTCTAAATAAAAGTGCCATCAAAATGTAAAGCTCGTTCTTTGAACATCATTCTTCGTTGCTACTTGTGCAAAATTAGAAAGAAAACTTCAAGTGGAAAGAAGTGGAAAGAACAACAGGACTTAATTCCACAGTTGTCAGTACCAGTTCATGCCACATCCCACCTTCTAGCAGTGCTGCTGAACTGCACCAGGCACAAAGGCACAAAGTTGTGTGAAATTAAGGAGCATAATAGATTGCAGCACAGATTGTGCTGGCTTTATACTTGTTTGCTAACTGGAAGAAAATACAAGTTACTAGATCCAGCAACAGTTACATAGCTGTAGTTAGATATTACCTGACCTGGTATAAGACCTGCCAGTACAAAGCCTATCCACCAAGAACATTTTTTAAATTGGAACCAGAAAAGTTTGTTTTATCAGCACTTCGCATCACGTGGTCCCAGTATTTTTGATCTGACAGAAGAATCCTTTCAAATTTCCTTTATCATTGAACCATTGCCTATTTGCTCCCTCATTAACTTCTTCTGACAGCCCATAAACACTTAGTTTAGGTTAGTTTAACCTGCAACCATCTAGAAAAAGAATAAAATGTTTCACCTCAAATGAAGAAATCTATAAGATAAGTGCTTGAACCTACCTTTCACTGGCACACTGATGTAAAAGGAGAAAATAACAAAGCATGGATGAATGGCACACTAAAAGGTCTGCAAGTTGTTTTACTTCAGCTAAGGGACAGCTTAAAGGGAGAGAATGATGCTTCAGAAAGAAAGGACATCAAAAACTTCCCTTTTCTCCACAGAACTCCACTGAGCACAAAAGCTGAATTAGTAATTTTTGATAAAATACATCATAGTTAAAGTTATAACACATGTCAATAACACTGGATGCTTAGTGCCCTTTTTACATTAAAAATTACAAGTTTTTGCTTTCACTTCCTTATGATCTATAACCTGCAGTAAGTGTCAATTCGCATTTCCTCACTTATTTTAAATCTTCTTGTCCTTCTAATGAACAACCTTAATTGGTTACAACCTCCACCACGTTCAGCAGCAAGGACAAACCTTGCAGTTGCAGAGGTCTGGAGACAATGAGTAATGCGACAATTTAAGGGTTGCAAAGGTCCTGCTTACCGTGCTGCGTGAAGAGGTCACTGTGAACTATTTCTATCAAGCAGTACAGCTTCTGGATCGTGAGCCGGCTCACGGGAACGTTTAGGATGAATTCAGTAAAGAGTTTGCTACGTACAAAGGGAGAAGTAACAATATATTAGTCTTTCTCCAAAATATGTAAAAAAACATGCAATAGCACAGAACAAGATAAGCAACTACATACTTTTGGACAAGCAAACTCATTTCTTTTCCAGACATAAGAGTTAGACAGGAATTTCAGAGAAACTTGAATTGTCTTTAATAGGTCTGTTCAGTTTTTTGTGTCTTTTCTTTTGCCCTTTCCCTTTTATCTCTGTTTTACACTCTCCTCCCATGTTTCATTTAAGGTTTTAGATTTCAAATTTCAGTTGTCTGTGCTATTGCATCGTTGCTTCCATCATCACGTATCATTAATGGAATAATACATGACCATATAAGCCAAAAATAAAAAAAAAGTCATAATTCATGTTACAAGTTTTCACAGGAAAGAAAAAAAAACACACAAAACACACACATTTTAGGATGATAAGGTACCATCACACTCATCAGCTGAGCTTCCACATAACACAGATTTTTAAAAGATTTTGCAATAATTTTGCATCACTTCCTAAAAATCTTAGGGTTTTTTATTTTTCCCATTAAGCCTTCACTTCTAAGTATTATTCAGTCTCAATTTAAATACTGTAAGTGACAGAAAAACTGTAGTGTTTTGGATAAAACAGGCCAAACCCTGGTATTTTTCACTTGGTATATTTTCCCAATACTTTTGCTATCACACATCACTGATTTTTTTCTCTCTTTACGTTGAAAGCTGTCCTGAAAAACTTATTTTTATTTGGTTTCTCTATTGTTTTTTTGTTCTAAAACATCTTCCTCTTACCCTTTCTATTTACTAACAACATTCCTATGTTTATGAGCTACTGAAATGTCAATCCAGCAATAGGGTTCACTGAACAAAACTGGAGATATTATTTACGTTAAATATATAATTGAAAGAGTGAAGCATCAAGTATAAAGCTTAAGAGTTTTGATGTCAGTTGCCTGATTGATAATTCTTGCTATCTCATTACATAACTATTCAACAAGACTGCAAAGTTTGTCAAGACATTTGTCAAACCTTAATGCCATACATGTTACTTTAAAAACAGGCTGTTTGTGTAGCTCTAAAAATATCTGCAAGGAAAAAAAAAGGTAATAAAATAAAAGGGATAAAACATCTCAGGTGATCATATTTCATTGCCTCTGTATATATTTTTATATATGTGTATATATATATATGAGAAAAATAAAGATCTAGATAAAGATTACACTACACATTTCATTAACTGTACTCACCTGAGTTCTTTTGGATCAAATACTAATTTCACATCATTGACAATAGCTGGCAAGTATTTAAGTGCTGCCCCCTAAAAAAAATGAAAACAACAAATAAACGAGACTGAAATTCATCCTTCGTTAAAGCTGATGGAAAGACTGCAAGAAGAGAACCACGCAAGAGCAGGCTGCTTTGGCTTAATTGTTCTCTGTGGCTTCAGCTAAACCCCTGTGGCTTCCCCTTAGCGTATCCTTTGGGGGTAAGTTACCCAAACTGAAACTCAATGAAAATGAAACTTGTAGATTTAACATATTTAAAAGAGTGAAAGATCACTAAGATGGAGAAAAGTAACAATTTACACCAAAATTAGAGACTTATAAGTTCCTTCCAACGTGTTACAGAAACCTTTTGGTGTATCGGTACACAACACGCAACTAAGTCATGTTCCTCTAACCACTTTTTCCCCCCCATCTTCTGTAGAGCTGGAGAAGCACCTTCTCATCAGCCATGCTGTAATTGTTTGGGTTTAATTTTCCCTCCACTACTTAAAAATGAAACAAAAATGCAAAATTGTCCTTTTTCCCTGCAGTAAATTCTTGGTAGCCGCTAACGAAACTGCAGTTCTTTAATTCCCGTTGAACTCGCAGTTGTCACTCCATTTCACAGGACATAATGAAAAGATTCAGAAGATACAAACAGATGTTTAATATTTTAATTATTCATAGTAATTTTAAGTAAATTTGTCTTTCCATTTCTTAGTAAAAATTAGGAGTTCTTTATTTCTAGAGCAAACATTCTCTTACAGGCATCAAGAGCAAAAATCCAGCAATTAAAAATTACTGCCCAGCAATTTAATGCAATCATGTCAGAATACACTCTGGGTTAGACAATAGTAACTGGACCTCTAGTAACACCACAAATAAAAATCACTTTGTCTAGACAAACAGTAATTTCAATCAGATAAGCTGGGGGTTTTTTCTTCATTTGCAAATGGATTTAAATGCCCTATTTCAAATAATAGATAAGAAAACGTTCTACCTAAGAAACCCTAAGGGAAAAGTCTCTGGTTTTAATCTTAACCTTATTAGCTCATAAACACACACACACTATTTTTACTGAGGTCCCTCAAGTTCTTGCATCCACTGAGCACCAGACTAGAAACAAAAGTCACTCAAATATGAACCACAACAGTCAGACTTATTTTGCTTACCTTTGCATTTATTACAGATGTAATTTTGCCTCAAAAGGGGGAATGATTTATTCCCCATACGAGGCATTTCTTAATGCTTAGTATTCACAGTTTCCATTAATGAGAGCACCATGTGCTCCCCATCCTTCTGAATTAGAAGACGAGCCCTTATACTTTTCTTTTTTAATCAATTCCTTTCTAGTCTGAAATCCATGACATGACAAGCAATTATACTATACAGCTCCATGGTCAGAGGAATTCAAGAGACAGAAACATTGTATTTACCAGTAGTTGTTAGTAGTAGGAACAGCCACAGGGAAAGAGACTCCAGGAGTACTGCCTTGTAGGTACATAAAACACCACTTCTCTATTTAAAAAGCTACACTTTTCTGCCACAGCCCTACTAATTTTAAATCAAATCCCACCGTTCTTCAGTGCATGAGGTCAATTGTTTGATCACAATCACAAAGGACATCTCGGTGTCCAAGTTGTTAAGCAAAAAAAGGGGGGGAGAGGGGGAAAGTTTAGACTCTACTATCAAGCAAATACTTTGTCTTTCCAGCTAAAAATACAAGTACCATTCATGATTAATACGTACTATTTTGGAGCAAAGTTCAGGTATATTATACAGTATAATTATTTTAATTAAATCATTTGCATATCTTTAGATAAGATTAGCAGAGGTATCAGTGATACAAAATATGCCTTTTATTGAATAATGTACGAAGCAGTTATTAATTTACATATTTCTCAATAAAAATGCAGATTAAAGTGATTTTGGTTAGATGGTTTAAGAAAGCATATATCCATGTCCAAAACCATACCCAAACGCAGAAATTCAGGCAATTCTTTCCTCTAGATTATAAAGCACTATTAGATTCTTTAGGAATTTTATAAGCTTTGCTATTCCAGCATGTACACAAGTGGCTGCAGGTCAGCAGTAAATATCGCCCTGGAAACGGCACCCGTCCTGGAGGAAAACACTAGGCTATCGCAGCTGAACAAGTTTCTAGTTAAATTATTATGTTATTAAAACTGAAGCGCACACAGAATCACGGAATCAGTCAGGTTGGAAGAGCCCTCTGGGATCACCGAGTCCAACCATTGCCCTGACACCACCATGGCAACTAGACCAGGGCACTAAGTGCCATGTCCAGGCTTTTCTTAAACCCCTCCAGAGATGGGGACTCCACCACCTCCCTGGGCAGCCCCTTCCAATGGCTAATGACCCTTGCTGAGAAGAAATGCTTCCTAATGTCCAACCTGAACCTCCCCTGGTGAAGCTTGAGGCTGTGTCCTCTTGTCCTATCGCTAGTTGTCTGGGAGAAGAGGCCGACTCCCACTGCACTACAACCTCCCTTCAGGTAGTTGTAGACTGCAATAAGGTCACCTCTGAGCCTCCTCTTCTCCAGGCTAAACACTACACTCATCTTCAAATCAGCTCGTATATTCTTCTGCAAGGCGAACAGACAAATTTCTTTTGCACTGAATAGTCATTATTACAGAAACATCGCCAACACAGAGAACAAAATATGTGAGACTCTTATAACCCATGTTCAATTCTGCTCTCAAATTCAGTCTATCAAGTAGAATTGAATAAATACCCAACATTTCCCAACAATATTTGCTCAGATAAAAGAAAAAGGTATATTTCCACAGCACTGATACTACTTGGTGTTATTCATTAGAAAAAAAAGCTGTGATTTTTTTCACCTGCTGAAGCATTCACAGAAACAGCAGAAAAATGGGGGTGGGGGGAAGAGAGTTTTGAATTCAAAAGCCACCAACAGTGTCTGTTGAGACTGCTGAGAGAATGAACTCTTCAGGAGAGAAAGAAACCTGTCATATAACTTCAAGTAGCCAATGTGGGAAGTTTGCCAACGCTTGCTGACCACTTTTAGAAGAGCAAAGAACAAACACATCAATAGGTTAGATAGAAATTTCCGAGTGTTCCAGTTTTTATTCATAGTCCATTTAAACTGTCAAGCTTGATCATCAAACGTTTCCACGTATGCTTAAAGGACTACTTACACGCTCAGAAATCAAGCTCGTAACTGTAATTATGCAAATAGTCCCATTATGTACACGCTTATGTGTTCTGATGGATGAGGACTCTAATGACCAGTTATAAACCGCAGCCATCGCTGTGTTTTTATTTGCTTATCATTCAAATGCATGTAGCAATAAATGTTTAGTAACACATACTAAAAAAAAAAAGCTTGCATTTTATATCTTGAATTAAAATTTCACACTGTGCTGGCACAATCATTAAAATTAACACTTTAATGGCTTAAATGAAGTACTATCAGGTAAAACATCAATTCAAAGCCTGTAGTTACAACAATTACCAGCCATTTAGGTTCTACTTTACGGACAAACCAATTAAAGTTTAATTTCTTAAAATTTAAAGAGAATTGTGGAAGTGTATTTCCTAATTTCCAGGCTCAACTGACTCAATTATATGACAGTATGATCAGGCAAGCAGGCTCTGCAGCCCCATGATTAAATCTGTATCTGTGTAATCCAAAGGTCTGCTAAAATAACTTTCTGATGATACTAACTCTTGGAAAAGAGCAGCTCTCACTGTAGATTTTCCTCTGTTAGAAGCTGCAGCTGAAAGCAGATCTTTTGTTAGCCGTAGCACAACTGTAATGCTGGTTATTCCCAGGATACTGGAATACATAAGCGAGGGATATTAAATCCAGCAGATAAAAAACCTGTTCTCATCTTTTCATATAACATCAGGAAAAAACAAATAAGCAATCTGGTTTGGTTTTGTTTTTCCATTGAGAGAAATTAAATTAGATTACTTTCCACTCTTGATCAGCACTGGACAAAGGTTCAAAGTCCTCATTTCTGCAAGAAGCACATGGCAAACCACATCAAAATCTTAATTTCATAGTTACACAGGGATGCCTAAGACACTTGAAAATTTGAAACAGCATTAGAGAAAACAGAGTAATGAAGAATCTTAGTTCTTTGATTTTTAATCAAACAGGTTTTTGCAATAATTGCCATGTGATCACATTAGATATGCACACAAAGCTGGGAATATCAGTCTTACTTAGTCAATAATTATACACAGTTTCAAGCTGGGCTGCAGTAAAAATTTTACTGCCTAAAGGGGCTTCTCTCTTTGTGGAAAACCAGTGACAAATTATTACTACCCTTATCAAGTTACAAAATCATTTATTTTAAGTACTACAAAGCACACAAATAAACTGGCAAAGGGGAAGAATAAAAAGGAGAGAAAGCAGAAACAAGACAGTGCATCCTATAAATCATGGATAGCTCTTCCCTGCTACTGAGCTAAACTTCCTTGTACACACACAGTTATATTGACTCTCAGGGTATTATTGGATGTTTTTTTTCCCCCCTGTGATGTGATTCACACGCGAGTCAAGGATCAGCATGACATCAACGAGTGCACGTCAGCCCACGAGCTAACTCAAAGTATCTTTCAATATTAGATCTGATCCCTTACTCCTCCCTCTCCCCACCACACACAGCCATATGCACCACTGTACACTTACACAAATGTGTTAATTTCCCCTTTATGAATATCAGATCTGCGTATAAAAGGTATTATACCACAGTCAAACTACATCCATAGGAAAAGAACCATTAACTGACACTTATTACATGAACCAGCTGCTAATACAACCTATTGAACTGCTAAGCCGAGGACTGTAGTGCTTCAAGGACACCCTTCTAAACTATAAAAAAGGCAATTAAGTATGCCAAGAAGTAAAACTCACTAAGTGAAAATAATAAGGTCCAGAAAAGCCAAAGCTTTGCCTTAAATAGAATAAATTAAGCAATAATTGATGGTCACACTTCTCCGCACAGCCAATACAGAGGACAAAACTCCTAGGTTTTATAGTTCCACAGAATAATTGCAACTTATTCCTTAAATCATCACAACCCCCTCTCTATCTAGAGCAGTCATCCTTTGCAACCTTTAAGATAAATTCTTTGATGTGCTTATAATGACTTAACAGCTAACTGTATTTTCCTAAACGCCATCAGAGCCAGCAGCTAAATAACACAGGGGTTTTTTTTCACGTTGAAGAAACAAATTCAGTGATGGCCTGTATCAAAACAGGGGGAAAAAACCCTTCAGACATGGTTCAGAAGGCCAGAATAACTAAGACCAAGTACAACGAAGGTGTTATTTCTAACGCTGGTCCCTCTGAACAGCAGTGAAGGGTCCACCGCAGTGCCCACACTGCCACGGCTCTTTTTTGCCTGATGGTTCATTTCCAGACAGATTTAATGAGGCAAGAATGGGTAAGGAATGGGATCTACCACAAGAAAAACTAGTGAATTCCTCAGATCTAAAGGTTCAAGGAGTTTCTGTGACTAAACATTTATCCTAAGCTAGCAATTTAGAAAACACTGTTGCAAAACAGTCACTTTATTCTGAAAGGAACTTTTTTTTTTTGGCAATTTTTTTGGGGGAAAAAAAAAAACTTAAACCCCCAAAAACCTGCTTAGAGCACTTTGACACTTGCATATATAAACTGTGTAAAATAAGAGTAAGCTTCAGTTATTTTTTGGAACACCAAAAAGAATCCCAAAAACCCCAACGGCTAAAATTACCTGGAGAAGCTGCCTTACGGAAAAGTTCTTGACTTTTTAATTTCTTTGTGAAGACAAACACATATCAGCAGTCCTCCCAGAAAGAGATGGGAGGACAGATACACACCTTTTCTTCATGTCATTAGGCAAATATAAGCACCTCAACTTTAAGTTTTGGGACTCCTACCAGGGCCCAGGCAATCCGAATCCCTCTTCACTCCTAACAGTTCCCTCTAGGACACCGTGTAAGCCTGTCCTCCGACCCCAGCTCCCTCCAAGCCTTCCACCACTCGGTAGAAGACAAACTGTCTGCACAAACACTTCTCTGTCACATGAAAGCACACTAAAATGAGATAGGGTAACCTTGCTAAGTAGCTTAAAGCCACTTCTGATATAATTTTGGATAACAGATATAAACAATGAGTGTTTTACTAATTTACTTTTATTACACAGTTGAGAATATTGAGCAATCTCTTCATTAATACAAAACAGAAATTACTACTGTGATAACAATGGTCACTGGGAAATGAAAACAAAGCAGCACAGAATACAGCAAAGCAGTCTCACAACAGTAAATTCTAACTTTTATCCCATTCTTGGGTTTATACTGACAAGGAATGTCAGAAAAACAGTAACAAAAGCTTCTTTACAGTAGCTGTTTAAGAAAACTGCAATACTAACTTAAGGTTGCCATTAGATTGAACAAATGACGTTTGCAAAGTATTAAACAAAATGTATTCTGAAGAGTATACTACAGGTTTTGTCTAGGATTTAAGTTCATCTTTGTACTACACAAAAGCAAAAATACTGAATTTTAAAATGTCATTTTCTGAAGTAATTCATTTCAAACAGCACGCCTAGTCTCAAAATTAAGCATAAAATCTCTTTGCCAAATATAGTAATTCTTATGAACTCTTTGGTTTGATGAAGCAATAAATTTGTTTTACCTGACTCAATTTGTACCTGATTTTAATGTTAATTTTCATCTTTTGTGTCATTCAACACAAAGCACCTACCTTCTACACAAGCATTATCCCAGATGCCATTCTATTAAACTCATCAGCCCAGCCAAATTAAGCCCAGTCAGCAGCTGGATGAAACAATTTCCAGGAACTCCTAAACACTTTTTGAATTGCCCCAGTCTACAGCAGTCATTCGTTCCAAATCACCACTGAACCAGCGCCTCTGGCTAAAATTCAGTGTAAAATAGCACAAAGCACGATCACACGTAAAGTGGCATTGTGCTCTTCTAGAGATTATTGTGTTTGTTGCCAGTGTAACACCAGACGGTCCCCATATAGGGACACAGAAACCTCAGTCCATGGTTGCATTCTGTTACTCAACTGATTTTAAATGATGGTTATAAAGTGTTCAACCTGTTGGAAAAGCCCTCCAGACGAATGCAGCCTCTTTTGTTTTCTTCCTAGGTACTTCAGCAGATTGTAATGTATTTCCCTGTCTTCATTTAAATACTTCTCTGCGGCTTTAGCAATAAATGCTTAATCTTAGAGTAGGAAAAAGTACAGTATGGATACTGAGAAATACACATCATGTGTTAAAAGTGACAAGGATTATTAAAAAACCACACACACAAGAGAACTCGCATTAGCGAAATGTTATCATCTTCCACCCCAAGCTCCCTGCGGTCACATTACAGGACAATTTTATACACACACCTACTTTATCAAGATCATTTCAAGCACAGAACTAACTCGGGTACCAGCCTATCTTTTTTTCAGTCATCCTGAACAGCAGTACAAAGTCACGCATAACAGCAAACATCAGAGCAAACTGTGAGCACCCTGCTGAGAATAGTTCAGCTCCCTCATACAAACACAGCCCGAGTCAGACAGTCCTCATAAATTCGATGCAGCTGGTTCAACTGCCCTTGTTTCACAAAGATGGGAGAATAAATTACTAGGAAACATTTGCATTTTTATCTAAACTTGAAACGTCATGCTAGGCTTCAGATGAGCTCATGCTTAAACAGTAAAAGGTTAAGGAAATAATTATCATGCACCAATTAGCAGAAAATAGCAATAAAACCAGGAAAGCTCACTACACTTGTAACCATTAAAAATATGGGCACGTACCAAACGCTGCACACCTTATTTAATCAAGTAACTCTTAAAATCAAACTGATACTTGAAAAACCAAGTTTAATCTCTCTACTTCTCAAACTATTACTACAGCCCACCACCATTCATCATGCTAGAAAAATTTTTGTTATTAAGAGGACGACCAAACCATCAGTCAGCTCAAATGACTGGTTGAATTTCCCTCTCCAGTCTGGGCAACTGCACACCTTAAAAAATCAAGTGCAGAAGGCAGCCTTTGAATGCCTGACTGCTGTAGTCAACACTGAGACACAAAAAAAAAACCCCTAACAATTATATTTAGTCAACTAACTATAAAAAAACCAAACACTGTGCTGTTTTGAACACTAATTTATACCACGCCAGCTTCTCAAATTCAAACCTATAGGGCTGACTAGTGCTGCCTTTATAGCCTAGGATGGAAGTGGGTTTTATGCATTCTTACACCTTAATATTTTGATTGCAACATATTTGAGTCCACTAAGAGGTATAAATGCTAGTAAAGCTCTGCTCAAATCGTGTTCCAAGAACGTATGGATTTTTACCTATTTATTGTAAAAATATGTAGCTAAAGTACTACAACTCAAATTTAAAATAACCTTTGAATAAAGTTTTTAAACTATTATTATTTTGCAATAGCAAAAGCTCATGAAAGGAAAAAGATCCTTACACTCTGGAAAAAAACAGGTTTTTTCCATGCACGTGCTAAGCCGGACAGTACAAATACACACCCTAAGGACTAGGTGACCACTTCTTCAGCCACCAAGTGACCATTAACTGCACCGAGACAGTGGGCAGCAGAGCGGAGCCACACTGGGGTTGCCTTCAGAGCCCCCTCCCCTGCCCGACCCACCATGGGACACAGTGAGGGACGGACAGCTGACACAGACGGGTCTCTCCCAAACTCAAGGCCAACTCATAGAATCACAGAACTGTTTTGGTTGGAAAGGACCTTTAAGATTGAGTCCAACCACTAACCCAGCACTGCCAAGCCCACCACTAACCCATGTCCCTCAGCACCACATCTACACGGCTTTTAAATCCCTCCAGGGATGACGACTCCACCGCTGCCCTGGGCAGCCTGTTCCAGTGCTTGATAACCCTTTCGGTGAAGAATTTTTTCCTGATATCCAATCTGTCCTCCACAGAAAATATTCTTTATTTTGTTTCGTTAATGGCTGAAACTGAAGACAGGTTTGCAAAGCAGCCACATACACGAATTCACCCCTACTCTAAGAAATTTTGAATAGTCATAATCCTGAAAGAGGTTTGAATTCAATGTCTCTTTTTGTGCTCTACAACCTTAAGTCCTTGTACAATTCGTACAGTTTTCTTTTGAGGAAACTTTTTTTTTTTTTTCAAAATGTGCCCAAAGCCCTGAAAATTTCGAATTAAAAAAAAGGAGTCATTTAAGTGCAAAATATTAAGTAACTGAAGACCTGAGCTACAGTCAGAAACAGCTCATCAGCTTCCACAAAGACATAAAGATTTGGATAGAGAAAAGGTAATTCTTTCGAAGAACATAAGACTGCAGTCATTCATTCTCCCCCTGCACAGTGCCAGCTTGAAGGCTACTCTCTTAACAGGCTGAGGAAAAAAAAAAAATCAGTATAACCAGTCCAAAGAGAAAAGTTGCAAACATTTCAGAAAAACTTTCCAGTGGCAGTTCTGCTTCATGTTGATAATCTATCAAGACAGATTACGATTTTTGCAAGGAGGAATAGAAATATTCAAATGTGTGAATTACGCATCTGTCTCTTTTAATGTGAAGCACCTTAATTTTCTATGTAGGTCTTTTCAACTTCTTATCTCTCCAGACAGACCTATTTTGTATACACTTATTTAGCTTCCCCAATATATATTAAAAACAGTAAAAAAAGCCTGAAACTGCTACAGCTAGATCTGCTGATCTTTCCTGCACAACACAGGGACCCTGAACTTATCTGCTTATCTTCATTAGTTTTCTACAAAACTTCAACAGAGTATCCAACAACACCAAAAACGCCCACTGCGTCACACTAATGGTTTGCACAGCCCAGGACTTGGTCTCCAAAGGTGGCCACAGGAGATGACATTTACAGTTTCTGTGGTGCATTCCCCTCCTGGCTCCCCCAGCATCCTTTAGAGGCTGCATCTCCACCCCTCCTTTCAGAACATCTATGGACCTATGGTCTCTACATCTGCCTAACCTCTTTCTGGGCCTGCTGACACTGTCTGCCTCCATAACACTCCGTGACAGCAAGCTTCAGAAATGAAAAGCTTTTATTTCCCTTCCTTTAAACCATCCTCCTACTGGTATCAGTGAGTGCACCCTATTTCACAGACCGCTCACCCACCAGGAAGGTGCCCCATTCCCAATCCTGGTCCTCCGTACCCCTGTAACTATTTCCTGAGGTCTGGAGACCAGAACAGCACCTGGCATGTGAGATGTGGATGCACCAAGGCTATCTAACAACCCTGCCATGTTCTCGTTATCCCTTTGGCTGACACCCAACACCCTGTTGCTTCTTCGCCTGCCACTGCGCATGGAACCAATGACCCAGGGAGCTGTCAGTTATGACTCCAAGGTGTCTTCCCCAAACTGCAACCGCCAGCTTCAAGCAGAGCATCCTACAGAGATTCATTTACTCTTCCCGAGATGCACTGCCTCACATTTGTCTACCCTGCAGCTCACCGTTTAGCCCACACAGTTTTGTGAGGTCCTTCTGACTTTCCTCACCACTAGCATGGTACTCAACTACCAGCTCCACATCACTGGTAAAGATGCTGAATGAAGCCTGTAACGTCATGTCCACTTTAAATGGTTACTGACACCCTCCCAGGACTCCAACAGCTTTGGCAGGCAAGATTTGCAGAAGCCATACTCATTCTCTCTCAAAAAAATCCCACATTTATCCAGCTATTCAATAATTTTGTTCTTTGTAAGAGAACCACACATTTCTAGTTACTGAAAAAACTGTAGTGTTTCAGTGGATATTTGAACATAATAAAAGCAATCTCACAAGCTGCAAAAAGCCAATACTAACAATTATGTGTTCTAAGAGCTAAGTAATTAGAGTCCAAAGGAGATAAAAGCAATGAATAATGAATGAAAGGTTGTCAAGGGTTCTGAAAGGCATCCACAAGCACACTTCTCAGACAACCCCACACTGGCTCATCTGTCAATGCTTCGTCTACCAGCATGCTTCACGCAGCCAAATGCAGACAGTAGATGTGCTCTACTCAAGTTTGCAGAGAACTGAATGTAAAACAATACACAGACTAGGACAGACACTGCTGTAGTGTGATGTCTCTAGCCCTTGCTAGGAAGTTTGTCTTTTTTCCTGCACCTCAGGTGAAGGACAAATCTATTTTTGGGGGTATTCATTTATTTTTTTTCCAGGCATAAACTGCTGAAAAAGCAAAAAGCTCATGTTCGTCGGCCTTCCTAAAACAGGCCTCACAAATGAATCTCAGGAAAATAAATCTTACATTCAATCCTCGTAATCTGAAAACATCCTATTTGTAAAACACCAGATAGCACACTCTGAGTCACTGACTCAAACCTACCACTTTCCATTCAGGATAGATGCTTTGTCAATGGTACGAAAATATAGCTTTCTTGAAACATGTAATATCCCTGTTTTGTTATCAGATGATACAGTCTCAGTCTCTCTGCCTAAAATATTCGAACTCGGCAGCTTTATCCCCACTATCTATTTTTGCTGTGTGCTCAGCATGGTATTACCAGCCTAAGATCTGCACGCACTAGCTACAAAGGACCCGTGTCTTTGACTGAGGTGTTCTCCTGCTGTACTCTTCCCAGCTCCCTTCAAGAGGAACCTCTTGCACTGGCACAGTACTTTGCCACTGTCTGTCTTTGCCTCCCAGCTGCTATAAAAAAAATCTTCTAATGCACAACCACTGCACATCTGAGCAGGAGTCACACTGTCAAACCGTCCCCAAATTCAACCCCAGTTCTTAGCCTTTTTCAATTATCTTTCAACTGATTCAGCACGGCTAGGTCAAGAGTTACGTCCTTTTATAAATTCTATTGGGAACCACAAGGAGAACTTCAAGGTGTAGCTTATCAAACGCGTGTTTATGACAGTCTCTGTTCCCTTCCATGGTGAAAGAGGTTCACTAACAGAACACGAGACCGGTATTGGCACACTGACCTCGGACTCCTCTGGATACAAAAACCTACCAGTCCTATAATTCAACGCTCCTGCTCTGTGATATCAATACCCATATTCATTTGAGGTCAAAGACCACACTCCCAATTCCATGAGCCAGAGAACTCTACCAAAAGCAGACACTGTTTTAAAGGAATAAAAGAAGAGGGGTGAAGGGTGAAGTTTGCAGTCTGACTCACGACTGATTTTCCATTAAAAATATGTTCTAGGGCTTAAGATACTATACTGAAGTTCCTGAACAGCCTAGGATATAAATAAGTGCATAAGAATATGAGGATCTACATTGTCATCAGCATCTTAAAGGTAATGCCTTAAAAATACCTTAACGTTAAGGTTATACAAGTTAAATAAGCTAAACGTCATTTAACCCCTAAGTTCTCTTTTAAAACTAAAAGTGAGGTATTTGCAGCAATTTAAGCAAACTTACTTGTTCAAAGCACATTCTTTATATAGTCACAAACTAGAAGCACTACGTATTAGCCACGTTTGAGGTAGAACACACTTTTGGTCACAAACACAAGCATACACTCCACTGACCGCCTAACTATGGCTCAGGATGCGAAAGCAAAGCAAAGATGGAGACCTGTAAAGTACATACCTTCACTATGACAGTCTGATCAGAGACGCTGCTCATCATCTCATTGATGGACTTAAAGAGCTGCAGCAGAGATTCCCTGAAGTCTGCTTCTCCTTTGTTTTCATAAAGTCTGAAAAATAATTGGGTTTCATAAGCACGATCTAACTAAAATTGAAATACATTTTTAAAAATCTGTTCAAATGACAGATGATAATTTGTTGCATTACTTTTTTTATTAAGTTCAAGAATGTCAACAAGTTTCTTCACTGAACCAAGAGTTTTCTTTCACAAAAAAACTAAAGACAGGACAGACCAACCAGGCTGGGCCAGCAGGAACAATACATTTTTATTTTAAAGCTTCCTGTGTAAAATTCTACATCCAGTATTGCTGTTTAGGCCTTCAAGTCACGGTGAATCCCTCAGCAGTGACCCAATTCCAATGCCCATGCAGCAGTGGGATGGAGCCTCTCCACCCTGCACAGAGCTAGCAGATGTCTGGGAGGACCAATGCCAAGCAGCTCTCTGATGTGAAAGCCAGAAAGCATCCAGACAACTTGCCAGCAATCATTAAAATCTACCAGGCCTAAGGTGAGTGACCTTAAACCCTCTCAAAGAAAGAAAACACCTATCAACCCACTATTTGCTAAAAAAAAAACCCACAAAAAAACACAAACAAAAAAACAACATTTTTTTCTTCTTACATTTCACCTCTAATTTCAGGCTTGCTGACACTAAACTAGCTAAGGCTCAGTTCCCCATACAGTCAGTACAGCTGCTGAGAAGAACGACTAATCCACAGCTAAAGTTTGCAAGGCAGATCCAAGAGCTGATCAGCCCACAGCGACCCCTCTCCCCTCCTCCCTCCCTCTTTCTGCCAGATGCTTTCAGGGGAATAAAAACTGCCCCGAGATGCCTGAGCAACACCAAAGGCAAAAAATATACAGCAAGCTGAAGAACTTGGACCACTGGTTCAAGGAATGAATGTTCCTGAAACTCTCTTGAATATTTTAAATGCAGCATGATCTCTGGTTCAAGTGCAGGCTGAGAGAATTCTCACTACGACATGGAAAAGGAGCGGGAGAAGACCACCAGCTCCACATAAATCCTTTCAAATTTTTTTTCCCCCTTTGGCAATCTGTATGACTCACCTACACAGGGGCTGTTGCAAATACACTTCTTGAACCTCAGGTATACAGACTTAACATGACCCAAAAAAAAGGATCAGTGCTTAAAAGAAGCCCAGGAGAACCTGGCATCCAGGTGAAATCTGAACTGGGGCGCTTATAAACACGAGACGGGACTTCTTCCCCAACTAAACCCCCATGCTTACTCAGTTGGCTTTGACTGCCTCCAAGAGCCTCATCCAACAGCAACTGGGCTTCCAAAGCCCTCCTTAGACCCACTAGCTCTGTCCCTGAGCTCACCTAAACATTTTACACCAAGACCCATTAGAGCAGCTCCCAGCAAGAGTTCTATTCCCCTCTATTTTCTTCCATTTTCTTCAGGGGTTAAACCCAGTAAGAAGGTCTTGAATGTGGTCTGCAGCTTGGAAAGAGCACCACACCCAGGAATTTTATGTGTAAGTCATAGCATGATTTCTTTGTGTTTGAAGATATCATGATGGACCACCTACTACAGAAGGAAAGGGGCTTATCTTTTTAAGATAAACATGGAGTTCAGAAGCACAAATACAGCCTGGGCAGAGAATGGATTGAGAGCAGCCCTGAGGAGAAGGACTTGGGGGTGATGGTTGATGAGAAGCTCAACATGAGCCGGCAGTGTGCGCTTGCAGCCCAGAAGGCAAATCGTATCCTGGGCTGCATCAAAAGCAGCGTGGCCAGAAGGTCAAGGGAGGTGATTCTGTACCTTGACTCCGCTCTCGTGAGACCCCACCTGGAGTACTGCGTCCAGCTCTGGGGCCCCCAGCATAAGAAGGACATTGAGCTGTTGGAGCGAGTCCAGAGGAGGCCATGAAGATGATCAGAGGGCTGGAGCACCTCTGCTATGGAGACACGCTGAGAGAGTTGGGGCTGTTCAGCCTGGAGAAGAGAAGGCTATGGGGAGACCTTATAGCAGCCTTCCAGTACCTGAAGGGGGCCTACAGGAAAGCGGGAGGGGGGCTTTTTAGAAGGGCAAGTAGTAACAGGACGAGGGGGAATGGTTTTAAACTGAAAGAGGGGAGATTTTGATTAGATATTAGGAAGAAATTCTTTGTTGTGAGGGTGGTGAGACACTGGCCCAGGTTGCCCAGAGAAGCTGTGGCTGCCCCCTCCCTGGCAGTGTTCAAGGCCAGGCTGGATGGGGCTTGGAGCAACCTGGTCTGGTGGAAGGTGTCCCTGCCTGTGGCAGGGGGGTTGGAACTAGATGGTCTTTAAGGTCCCTTCCAACCCAAACCAGTCTGAGATTCTATGAATATTCTTGCTGCATTACACTGAAGCTAATGTGTATCATTTTTAATGCTGCATTGATAAGCCTTTGAGAGCCACAGATATTAAAAAAAGCTGTTTAACCAGTACATAGAGGAAATGAATGCTACAGGAAAATTGTGTTATTTTGCTGTGCAAACTTTTATTCCCCTTTTAGGCTAAAGCTGGGGGTTATGCAGGACAAATTACTTGTTAACTCCCAATTTCTGTAATGGATTTCAGTGTCCCCCTGAACAGATTAGAGAGGTGAAACTAATACCAATATAAGAAGTAACTAAAGTTGACAGTCCCATAAATCAAACTGCTTCAGACAAAAAGCTTTGCACTTCAAAACGGAAATTGTAATAAAAATAAACAAGTTGGTCACAAATGTGTTTCTACTGTCAGTTATTAACATATATTTATTTAATACACCTGATAATGCACAAAAACACTGCAGCTATGAGAAAACCAGGATTGCACCAATTTGACCCTTCTAGCACTGCCTTCAAAATTTTAAGACTGTTGTAATGCAACATAACCTCTGGGATCATTACCGAGTAAACCAAATAAAGGTATTTCTGAAGTTCACTTACAATATTTTGCCTTTATAAACGTTATTACACTGAACAAATAGATTTGCCACCAGGCTTTAACTAGGTGAACTGAGCTTCTATGTATTTATCCAGAACCGAAGCTTGCCTGCAATCACATTACTAAAATGCTCCATGTTTTCAGTCCACTAACATATTACTGAAGTTAAAAACATATAATATTTTTTAATAAAATATTCTGCTTGTTCATTGCGATTTCTCAGTAAAACACTAACAATATTTTAGAGCATTGCTACGCTTCTGCATTGTAACAACTTCAAATCGCACACCTCAGGCAGGATTTAAGTCTTAGAGCAGAACAAATCATGGTGTCACTCAGCATTCAGCAGCTTCGCTGATTAATCCCTTGTCATTGAGAGCTGTGTCTTCCCAACGCTAAAGAACTGTGAATTAGTGCTTAGCACGAGGAAATCCAATGCCCAATACTAAAGGGTCATATTGTCTGTAAATCTAATCTGCAGCAAGAGATAATTATTTTTTTCTGTTTTTAAGTGATTTGTAGGACCTGCAACAGTATAAATGACATTCAGTATTTTATGAATCTCACAGCAAGACTCCTGCAGAAATAAATTACAAACTTTAATTTAGAGAAAGGCTGGTGAAGTTGGTAACTTCAGAGCTCTACATAAATCCCTTGTAATAAGGTTGTTACCATCGCTAATGGTAACAAGCAGTAAAAGGACTGAATCTAAACAGTAAAAGGACTGAATCTAAACGAAGACAAATACATCATCAACTTTTTTTATAACTTTTTAAATATTTTGTGTATTGACTTCCAAATTAACTTAGAATAATTATTTATGCTTGACTTTATGGATGGGCACCCACTGCAGACAGCACCAGTGAGTCTCTGTGCAGTTCACCACGCAGGAGGTGGTGTGGGGAGCAGACAACAGCCCCCAAGCAGGCCTCTGCCGTGCCAGGAGGCACAAAAAGAGCTTTCACAGAAACCCATATGATTCTCTGATCAAAAATACTACAACTCTTGAGGAGAAGATTTCTGCAGCCCTTCTTTCTTTCCACTTTCCTGTCTCACTCACCAAAACCTACTGAGACTGCAAGGCCCTACAAACCACAACTGACCGCCAAGAGCTTCTGTCTGCTCTGACAGGTCGGGGGCCTGGGGAGCTCCCAGCTGTTGGGGGTTTAACTCCAACCATACTTGTGGTTTTCTTTCGTGAGGCACTGTGTCAAAAAAGGTGTATCTCACACTCCTTTTCCCCCTCGCTGTCCATCCATTCTGACTCTCTCCACTCTCCATGTCTGGCCTACAAATAAAGCCCTCTGCAAACCACAGCTTCTCCCACCACGCAAGGACAAACGTCAAGTTTCCCACTCAGAAGAGCTGTCCCTTTGCTTTGCTGCAAAATTTTCAACACTTTTGTCTTCCCAGACTTTTGCAGCCATCTGAGGAAAGCCACCAGCAAAGCCCAGGCCTGCACGAGGGACAGGGCTGTACGGCTACTTGGTAGCTTCAACATTTCAGTCACAGCATCAGTTTTTAACAAAAGTTTCCCAAATAGGGGCAAGCTTTATTTGTTCAGAGACCTAAACTATAGAGAGCTGCAACACATCATGATTTTAGCAGTGCACTGATACGTAACATATACACCTCAGACACAGGTTTATTCTGTTTACTACTTTCCATACAGCTGGGTTCAAGATTAAGGAAATCTGGCTCGCTCTTAGGGAACAGCTGCCTCCTGAAATAAATTCTAACAACTTAAGGTATTTCTAAAACAGTGCAATATTGAGCAAGTTTAACTCGTAGTGTTATAATTGTGACACTTTTTGAACAATACTGTCAACAGGAATTACAGGAGATTTCAGCATTCGCCGTACTTACTGATTGAACAATATCCTGGACCGCACTATGAACTTGAAGATGTACTCCAAAGCTTTCATAGCTTTAAAGAGTTGATCAGTGATACCACACTTCTCAGCATTATCCACGTATGTTTTTAAAACTTTAGTCAGTTTTCTGTTTAAAAACAAAAACACATAAAAGTTACAGGTATGCTTGCAAAGAGGAATTTCAATTTTGAAAGGTTTAAAGAAAAACTATGTGCCTAAGTAGTGCCCACCAAGTTACAAAATTAATTATGCAACTAATAAACTCATTATGTTCTTGGTTTGGCTAGTAAGTAGCTGCAACCTATTCTTGGGAAAAAAGAAAAAACACAGACTGTAACACAATTCAACATACAAGCAATACAGCAAATCTCCGTAAGACTTATTTTCTGCTGGATATTTAGGGATATTCAGATTTAGGCTATTATAAAGATGCAATTACTAACAATAATTAAAAGAATAAAAATAACTAAATGAAATACAAACACATTGTCAGAATTTAAACACCTAAAATGGGAGTTTCTTCATTAAACAAGGCTTCCCTTTTACATAGCCTTCCCATGGATTTTGAGCTAGAATCTGTGAAATTTATTTCTCAAAAACATATATAACACCAGTTGCAAATTCGCTTATTCCACATTTTAAAGTCTACCAAATTTGTGAAACAATTTTAAAAATAATACCATTTCAACTACTTCCCTTCCGATGAATATAAATCACAATTTTAACGCAATTACAAGCAATTCCATTTTAAATCATCCCAGCTACACTACATGTTTCAACATTCACGCTAAAAGTAAGTACCCACTTCACATGAAGGCTGCAACAGTGGCTGTGACTCAGTGAAGTGATTGTAATATCAAAGTTGTGAATAAAGGCCCAACTCTTCTTCAGTATTTTAAATCAATACTTCTCAAACATTTTCTGGTCACATAAGAGAGACTGTATAATAGCAAAGTGCACAGCAGGTTTCCTGGTTTGGATTTGTTTTCCTCCCAACACTGCAAAGGTATCTACTGTATGTTTTTCCTCCAACACTAATAGTCTGAAGCAGCAGCAAAGAACCTAACTGTCAAGAAATACTCAAGACAGAAAATATAACGGACCTTTGTTTTCTCCACTGCTTCCTCCCCGAAGTGACAGTAATGCAGATAATACAGGGTAGGACATCAATTTAATGAACCAAACAACATATATTTGAAGCATCTTAAATAAACGTGATTTCTTTCTCGAGTATGACAGGGAATTGCTTACTAATACTTTCCTTACAAACAATTCTTGAAATAGTCAACTCATCCTCTCCTTCAATACAACAAAATCAAGACTTCCTCCTTGTAAATGACCAAAAGTTTTCTTACTGCTATTTCAAGAGAGAAATACATACTATCTCCGGCCTTCTTCAAGAAGCTCACATCCTCCCAAGCTCAATGGGCAAATTCCCAATTAAACTACATAAACAAGTAGTTTATCTGGAATAACATTATCTGGAAAAACGGTGCATGCTACATTAGAAAAAGTAATTTTTAAAATTTACGTGTAGGCTAATGTAGCGCTGAAATGCTTCTTAATGTAGGTTTCCAAGACAGGATTAAAATGTTGAAATTTTCTGTCAGCAATCAATCCAATGATAAATACCTGGAAAAAACAGCATAATTATTGCACTACGCTCAAAAAAAAAAATCTTTAATATTGTACATTCACCCACCTTTATTTTCAGATAAGACATATTAATAACACTAAAAACACACAGACTTTGGCTTTTGATTATCCTCACAATATATTAATATTCTCCTTTCCTGTGAAAACTTCCTATTCATAGAAAAGTTTTCTGTCCAAGCAGAAACTTTCTGTTTCTGTCTAAAATTCTGCTGTTAACCCACTAAAATGACTGGACTTGACTGCTTCCATCTTTTCTGGGAGGATGACATGATGTGATACAACCCCTTTTTGATCAAGTCCAATTGAAACATCAAATATAACAAACACTTTCCATGCATTTTAAACTAAATAATAACTAACAGCTAATATCATCTGTCTCGTTAGTGATCTTCATCCTAGCATTTACACCACTTGTTTTATTTATTCGTCGTTGCAGTACCTACACTTGATTCCATCCACAATGAGAACTTACCAAAGCATCAAACACTAATGTGTCAAACGTCTCACTCTCCGAGTTCTCCATCATTATGTTAAAAAGTGCATCCAATGTATCTTGAAGAAACTACAAATAAATACACAATTCATCACATTTTACAGGAAAAAATAAATTCAGACGTCACACAGGTTTCTACAGACATACTTGCTTTCATTTATGTATTTTACAAAGTAAGGACATTTTAAAAGTTAGCTGAAAAAAGGAAAATTTAATATTTTGTTTTTCAGCAAATTATTTTTTAGTTGATTATCTATAGATCCATATCACTCAAACACAAAAAAAAAAGGTCAGAAAAATCACGCTTGGTACACCTGTACAGTAAGTTTAATCTATTATAGTGAATGAACAAAAATGTATTTCAGAACTCAGTTTCAACAGACAGTCAACAGGACCATGCAGTTTCTGAAAACTGATGTTTCAGAGCACAAACCAGACAAGCAACTCAGTCTCATGCCAAATAAATCAAGTCACCCTCAGTGGTTTTGAGCTGAGCAATGAAAAGTGCACAGCACACCGCTTTTCATGACTGCATAAACTCAGATCCAGTTTCAAATGAGAGCATACATGCAGGCATGGGAAACAGAGCACGCAACCTTCTGCCCCAGCCCAAGACCTACACGCCTCTATCACTGTAACAGAGGAAGAGTCTTCACTAGCCAGTTGGCTGGACACCCTGATCTGTGCAACATGAAAGTAAAAGCAGATTAGTGTCAGGGGACCCAAGTTAAGCAGAGGGATAAAAGCTGTTTTATGCATGTATAATTACAGTGTTTCTTCCCAGGGACAAGTAGAACATCCATAGACCAGAGATACTCCTCAATGCATTCAGTTTTATCAGCATAGGATTCTGGGTCTGAGCATTTTCTTCCACCAGATGACACAAAAACGACATGGGCTCCTCCAAGGCAGAGTGAGGATGGATCACGGCCTCAGTTTGTACTTGTTTTGGTTGAGAGAGAAGGGGTTCAACAAGAATTGTTCCAGCAAGTCTGTCTCAAATGAAGTAAAAATGGGTTTTGTCTTGTAGATGAGACAAGGTATAGTTGGGAAGAACATCTGAACAAACAGGAGGCAATTGATTCCTGAGATTGCAATTACAAAGAGATAGTATATACACTGTGGAAGTGATGGAGAAACAGTCTGACTCCCCCCTTCCTCCCTTAAAATTTTTTATCTATAATGAGTCTCCTAGATCAAACACAATTCACTTGGACTACCTACTAAAACCAAAGTTAGATCTCAAGAATTAACCTCCATTTAGCAGCTGCTGAATGCCAGACTTCCTCAAAACAAGTGAACATGGAGCCACAGTTCATGCTACTAATATCTGAAGACGAAAAAACAGAAAAGCCAAAATGCTTGCAGCTGATTTTAGACTTCAGTTCTGGGGGAAATCCAGCTCATAACTGACTTTCATTAGTAGAATTCAAGTTTTAAACCTGTTCACAAGGACTTCATGTAACAGCAAGAATAGAGGATAAATGCTTTTGTCGTATAAAGTGGCAGGAAAACATTTCTCAGGTAGGGAGCTAGTATTTCCAGACTATTAGTTTACATTCTCATATCCTATAGACTCTCTGCATAAATGGAGTCAGAGCCTCTGTTAAAGGGAGATAACATTTACAGTTTCCACACACTACTGAAACAGTCAATCACAGAATGAGTATCACGGCTGATCTCTATCTCCCAATAAATGAACACCAGGAGGCAGAGGGATTTTACTGGAGTTTTGAAAAAATAGAAATAGTTTAACAGAAAATTTGAATATGTTTTATCAAATGCATACTGTTTGTAATATACACAGCCTGTACCATGTATCGTATTTAAAAACACAAAGGACAAAAAAAGCTGAAAGAATACAAAGGAACAGTTACAAACTAGATATTATGGATGTGCAACAGAGCAGTCTACACAAAGATTTTCTGAACGCTGCTGTAACAGATGGACAATGTAAACAATGGTCTTCTAAAAAAGGAATAAAAACTGAAGAGAGCAATATTAAACATTCACTCTTCTGTCCTATGCACAAATCAAGTTCTGCTCAGATCCCTGTGAAATAAATAGGGAGAAGGGAGTAAGATTTCACACGAGTCCTGCAACAGCGCAGGGAGGGGTGAGCGTGTGCCAGCTGGAGAACTCGCTCCGATATTGCTTTTACTTAAACCTCGTTTGTGCTGCATTCTGGTGCTTCTAAAATCACCAGTATCCATCAGGCAGCAATCTGCTGCACGCGCTCTGATGTCTTTTAGAGAAGAGGGAAAACGACAAATGGCAGAACTATGACAATGCTTGGCAGCAGCAAGTATCAGTGTCAAGTTTTTAGCTATCAAATGATCCACAACAAAACAGCAGCAGGTAGAACCTTCCTGAAAAACACATCATGCGAGATACTGTTTTCACCCTACTCAATAAAGGATAATATCCGCAGTCTCAGAGGTTTTAAGTTACTTCAAGATGAGGCATTCATTATGCTTCTATTAACCAAATTAAAATCCACTTAAGTAAGAAAACAACACTACAGGCCCTGAAGGGTCATCTGGCCCCAAGACATTACATCTTTTGACACTCTTAGATTTGATTTATTACAACACTTTCAATAAAGTCCCAGCCTACTCTTTTCCACAGCTAAATCTGTCTTTATGTAGGTCTCTACCATCACTCAGTGGCCTTGGCAAATGTAAATAACTTGCCTCAGCTAAATATTTTCAGGAGAAATAATTTAAAAAAAATAAAAAAAAACAGCAGCACACAGTAGGATTGCGTTCCACATCCATATATTAAAAATACATTTAATATCACCACCTAAGAATTCCAAGATGTTTTAATCTTGCAAAGAAAAATGCCTTCTTGTACCTGTATATAAAAATTCACTGAAGCGCTAAAAAAACAAACACAAAAAAACCCACTCTACATTTTCAGAAATTTGCATTTTATGTGTGTTTTACCAGTACTCAACATCCGAAATGCTCTTTGAGGGCACGGTGAAGGGCATTAGCATCCTGAACGCTGAGAGATACCTGGCTACAATTTAATGTGCAAGTGCGTGCAGTAAGGGAAGGGGGAACAAAAAGATATGAATACACCAAAATACGGGATTCAGCAAAATTATGATACCAAACGAATTTTTAAAGAAGTTAATTTGTTACCTTAACTACTTCACCACCATCGACTTTCATCAGCTGCTTCAAATTCTGCTGCAACAGGTTTGTGTTAGATCGCCATTTCAGAAGTCCCAAGAGATCAACTAGGAGTAAGAAAAAACAACTGTATCATGCAGGATATTTACTTTCACTCACACCCCATAATTATGTTCAGGACAAAGAGGTTTACTTCCTTAGGTCAGCCATTTTCACTGGACAACCACGTATTTCTAGCACACCCCTGACACTGCAGAAACCTGGTACAAGACTTCTATCATGAAAGAACTCTGAAAGGCTTTCAAAAAAGCAGTCTGCTTTCGAAATGTCAGCACGAAGATCTAGGCCAAGAAAGTCTGATCCCTCTAGTTGTAATTTGTTGTACACAACAGTTGTGTGTTTAGAAAAAGATGCCAAAATGAAATTAGTCAGCCACCAACACAGTCGTATGTACAGGGCCGTGACTCTTCCAGCATTAATGTTTCTAGCTTCTTTGCTCTCACTGAATAAACTGAAAAGAAAATAAGGCACACTGCAAGGCAAACAGTTGCAAACTAAGCTAATTCAGTGGCAAGCTCTCTGCTTAATAACTCACAATGCCCAAATTGCTTGGTTGCTTCCAAGTGATGGAGAGCTAGGGTACAGATCAGATCATGAAACAAATCAGCTGTAAATGGTCTTGTCCCCAAATTCTACACCCCACTATTAAGATCATGTCATTCCATCATTCACTGATAAATAAGAGAATACAGGCAGCAAGCTCACTCTCTTTTACTAGTCATAAAGAACCACAACATCCTTTTTCAGTTTCCTTTAAGGAAAACTTCTCACGAGGCAACTCACAACTGAGGTCTCCCTGCAAATAAACATGCTAGTAAATATTAACCACCACACTACAGCACCAGTAAGTTAAACGCACATTTGTTGAGATGCGACCTGAACTGCTCACAAAGCCAAAACCCCAAGCTCGTCCTGCCTTAGCCAAACCAGCATCAGGGGAAAAATTCCTCCCTGCCCTATTAGAAGTCAGTTTTCAGAACAAAACAAACTATCCGCAAGTCGTCATCTGTAGATGCCCCTAAAGAGACACAAAAATGAGATTTTAAAGACTGGCTACCTTCAGTTTAGCCACTGGATTACCACTGCACATTACCCAGTAAATTCTGCCCAATATAACTCTTAAACAGCAAGGACAGACGGCTTCTCCCAACCAATATCCCCTCACTCCTTTTATTCAAGCTTTCAAAGCAACCAACAAAACGTTTACCAAGGCACGCATCTGCAGAGTACATTCTGCAAATTATATGCCGAGACCCAGAGCAGCTGCTATACTGCATCTGCAGAGTATATTCTGCAAATTATATGCAAAGACCCAGAGCAGCTGCTATACTTTCCCCAAAATTTTTCATTCTAAGCAATAAATAAAACTACTTCTTGTGAAATGGACTGCAGTTCTCCTTGGGACAGATTCCCCTCTGAGCAGCACTCAAACCAAGCCTTAACTTCATCTCTTTCGGAATAGAAGAGCGTTTTAATACATTATAGCTTTGACCAATCCAAGCTTTCATTTTTTTTAATGTTTATGATTTTTAATATATCCTACAAGAAGTCTATAGGTTGAAATCAAAACCTTAGAAAGTCAACGTTAACAGAAAAATTGCTTCTGGAAGAAAAGTAAAGATGCTTCCACGAGTTACCCAAAGTGTTCCATGAATATGTTTATATCAGCTCTCCATCACCGAATTTTGTTTCAGTCTGACTTCTAAAAAGGCACCAGCTTGACAAAATAAGTGCTGAACAACAGCCAGCCCACAGACCATCTCCGAATGGCATCGTGCACTGCCCCAAGAAAACAAACTCACGTGTACTTTCAGCGTGATGACACAGCAAATGCTAAATGAATATACATATGCAAACAGAAAATGTCAATGCAGTCCAACCACCAGAAAGAGAAAAATAAGTTACAGTGTACAGTACAAATGTGCATTCGCTCTGTTACTGCAAGAATTACCCCAGCAAAGTAGCAATCAGTCAGTTAATCCCACTCTTTTAATAGGTCTAGGTATAAAATAATACAGTAAGTAGAATACAAACACTGTGTTAGCCTATAGTAAATAGTAATTACCATAGCCAGCCTAGGCCAAGGGAAATTTATGTGATCAGAAAATATCAGAGGAAAAAGAACGAGGATTTTCAATTCCAAAGGGTTAGAACAAACATTCAGCCTGCCAAGCAGCCAACAGCAACTTTATTTGGGTTAATGTAATTTATGATTATATTGACTACATTTGAAGATCTTTTATATCTTATTTAGCAACTGGAAGCAAATGGTCCAGCTTCCTGGTTATATACTTTCCTTGACCTGTATTTATGCAAAGGTTTCCCTATAGAGATACTCAACCTTTTCTCAAAGCCCAGTCACTGAATTGGAGTTAGATGGTGTTTCCACTCTAACTAAATTTCCATGTGTTCTTTGAAATAATCTTCTCTCTTGACTTAAAGCATTTAACTTCCCACTCTCTATGACTTCTTTTAATTCTGTATTCACATCTTCACTTTTATGCCACTGTAGCACCTGAATTTGTCGTATCATGTGTATTTTTTTTTTTTTTTTACATTATCAGTTGTGCTGAATGACTACGTAAAATTCCTCTCAACTGTTTTCTGAAAGCCTTGTCTCCTTGCTTCCTTGAAATCTTGACTCTACATGAGTAACAGTCACTGCTATATCTAGAGGTTTGAGTCCTTCAGGCAGAAAAGGAAACAGAAATTCTTTCAATAACCCTTACAGACACCCTGGATGCTTCCAACAGCAAATACACAGGTAGAACAGTGGACAGCTCTCTGGCTACTAGTAATGCGAAAAATTTTCCAGCAAGCCCATTAATGCAATTCCAGTTCTACTCCCATCACCCTGACAATAACAGGACATCCAACTACATAGTTCTACAAGAGACACTGGTAAGATTTACTATCCACAGGCGGTTTTCATGTAGAGCGGGATGTCCATTTACCCTAAGAAGTTCCAACACTTCCCACCCCAGAAAGATCTACTGAGATGCTGTCAACTGCAAGTAGATATCCCATAATGTATGGCATCAAATTTCTCACTTCTGACCTTAAAAAAACCCAAACAAAACTAAAGAAAACCAATAAAAAACCAAAAAAAACCAAAAAAAACCAAAAGCTCACAAACTTGGGCTGTGTGCTGATGCATTCAGTGCCCCACAACATGTAAACAGTTGCAAAGCGAGTGTGAGGTTTCAAAGAGTCAACCACCCCCTAGAGAAGGTGGGGACCCAGTTCCACACTGCCTGTTAATACAGCAGGTGACAGTGGCACTGTGAGTCATGACTTAAAACACACATATCTCTCTCGTTTGACACAGTTTCACATCAATTCTTAAATTCCAGAGTTCTAATATAGAAGCTCCATTTCATTACACAAAAATGCACTTAATGTTTATGTCAAGCTCTTTCTTCAGCCCATAAAGGACATATTTGTTACAGAAAGTCTGGAGAACAGAATAAAAATAAAGGCATGCACTGCCATAGTCCCGTGGATATGGGAGGAAGAACATTCTCCTCTGCCTCAGATAGCAAAGGAGGAGAATCTGGCCAAGAGGCAAAGCATGATGATGAGCAGCAACCTCTGATGCCTCCAAGACCTGATCTTCTCACCGATTCCTGAGGATGTTGAGGGTTTTTTGCTTATTCTCTAACGGTCCTCCTCTTTGGCTTACCTTGCTACTCTTCCTCAAAATGAAATGCAAAATCTAAGAAAAGGCCATGTGTTGCTTTAATAAATTCTGCCACAAATCGCTAACAACTGCTCAAATGTTAACTAAGTAAGTACTTCATACTATCACTTTCTCTCAAAGGAAATAGCTGAAGTCTTACCAGTGGCCAAGTCTGCTATTCTGGAGACTTTTCAGATGCTAAGGACATCAACTACTAACAGAAAAGCAACATTAATAACTTACAGTTCATAGAGAACTGAAGTCAAGTGACTGTTCAAAGAGCTTAAATACAAAAAGATAGTCTGCAACATCAAATACGATGCAGAAAGAGCCATATGATTTAGTAACATACTTTCAGAATTACTAAAAATAAGTCTTAATGCCAATTCCAAATGGAGGATGAAGAAAGATCTGACAATGACCAAAAGGAGAAAATTATGCTTTGGCTCAACATTTTGGTAAATGAGGATTATCATGGATTTTTACTTCCTTATTTATACAAAAGTTAAAGGAAGAATATTGACCAACAACTTTACAGAAGTTAAAATCAGCTTCAGAAACTATAATCTGAACAGCACTGCCAATTTTTAGATGAAAAATGATACTTGAGGGAGGAATTGAATGATGACATTTTATTGTGGGGTTTTTTTTTTTCTAAATTGCTTAAGGATACATGGTGATCTTGTTTAATAATGTCAAAATACTATGAAGAAAGAAAAACTTTTTCTCAAAGTTGCCAAAGCCTTCACAGACAGCATGAGTAACAATAACATTAAATAAAGATCAAAAGTTCAAAGCAAATTATATGTAAATTAAGCCTGAAACGGTGCTCAGTCTTAATTTTAATAATAGTTCTGTGAAAGCAACGTCAATATATTGATCCCTATGAAATAATTGTAACTACTCACAAGCACTAGGAAAGACTGAGGGGAAAAAAAAACCCTAATCATATCGCAAACAAAAAGCAGCTCAATTCCATGTGCTGGCTTCTGCATTCTACAACACCACTGTGTTACTGTTCAGCTCTGATCCCCCATCTCTGCTATGAGATTCCAAAATCATTTCTGAATTTTTCGCTAAACACCCTCTTAGGCTGTAAGACTGCCAGACTGCAGCGAATCTGATGTGTTCTGAATACGAAACACCTAGGATGTGCTACAACAAAGATGCCACTGAAAAGCACTGCAATAAAATTGTGAGTTGACTACGAAGTTGTACCAAAGCAGTAACTTTCCCCCTGGACTGAGGACAATCCAGTCATTATTCCCACCCACCCGCCATCCCAAGCTCTCCTCATCCACAACCCCGACTCCCGACAGATCTATCCGAACTAAGCCCTCCCTTCTCATGAGTCACAAAGAACGATCCCTTTCCCTGGCATGACTCACTCCCATCTCCATGACCCACCCACACTCCCGGGTCTACTTCTGGTGCAGCGAACAAGGGAGCGCTCCATGGCAACGAAGCACAAAAATTACCGAGAGGGCACAGTCTGGAAATGTGAAATATTTGCTTTGCTGGCTGCCATCAGCTCTGCTTTCCACAGCCTTTGGATGCAGTCAGCTAGCTGACAAATACGCATGAAAAATGTATATAAGGCAAGTTTTAAAAGGACCAAAACATGCCAGCTCCATTCCCCGTACTCTGTGTTCACGTGAGGACATGTCAACATGAGAGTGACTTCCAAGCAACACATTCTCATGCTCACATCCTTTCTGCCCAACACAAGAAAACACCAAGCTTTCTTCAAGCATAATATTACACCTTGGAAATAACACAATAGAACTTATTTGGGAGCAGAGCCATGATATTACCTACTCTTGAAAGCAAACTCATCCTCTTCCTTAGTGCTATTATTCATACCCACAGAGAAGTAAAATGCCACAGAGCCTGTTTTCAGTAAACTTCAATATGAGAGTCTCAACTATATGGCAAATAATATTCCTCTTCCCATTTAACTCTGGATTCTTCTGTTTTCTTAGAGACATGTACGCTCTAAAGCAAAACAAAGCCCGTGGGCAGAGAAAAGGCTGGATAGTACATACACTCGGTAGATGTTTTTGCTGCATCCAGACAATTTAATCCAAGACTGCGTGGCAAACAACCCCCCACCCACTCACAGAGGAAGGCGGATGGAGAAGGCAGGGAAGTCAGTACATACAACCCCACTCCAACCACAAGGAGCAGAAGCTCCAGCAGTTCTATGAGCTTACCATTCTGGGTAAGTTTTGTTGAACAAACTAGAGTAGAAATCTGGAAAGAGTCTTTGCTGATAGTGCAGCTTCCGAGGTTCTGCATGCTCTTCCCTGTTGCAGAGTGTCCCTTTTCCTCCAATTCTATTTTAGTCGATGGCAGACTTAAATATGTTGAGGCATCCTCCAGCTTCTTTGCTTCTGCCTACGGTAGTGTTTTAAATACAATACAAAAAAAAAATTAAAATATCCATTAAAAAGCCTTGGTAATAGTAAAATTTTATTATTTACACTGGATTTTCTTAGGTTTCCTCCAGAAATGGAGCTATCCAATGGGTCTTTAACAACAGTAATTTAGCACTAACCTGCCTACACATTAGAGTCAAAATGTAGTATTCAAAGGGCAAGACGAGTAACTTTTCCCAGCCATGAAAACACACACAGAACTCAGAAACAAGCACCTTTAAAATTAAAACATGTCCAGTAAAACATACTCCAGGTTTAACAGTCAATCTGCCAAATGTGCAAATTGCACAGTACTTACTATTTAGTTGCTTAATCTAACAGAATAATGTATTTTTCTATGCCATTCTGTAACAATAATTCACTAAAAGCCAGTGGTACTCACACTGAGCTACCTACTATGGAAAGACTAAAGTATCTCAAAATTCTACCTTGTAAACTATAAGGTCATGTTCTCCATCTCTCAAAGTTGTTCCATCATATCTCATGAGCTTCACAAATGCTAGGGCAAATATTTTCTCAGATTTATCTTTGGCTGTTACAAAACAAACAAAAAAGCATAATTAAATATTTGATACTAGTCCAGACAGTTCACCTAATCTCAAAAACATGGATAACCTATAAACAAATGACCAGGGTAAAGATTCTCAGCTGGAGAAAAGGTACAAGAAATAGGGAGAGTCTCTAAACTCAAGATAGAACCAGAAATATGAGAAATAAATGCTTAAAAATCTGGCCATGGCAACAGTAGCTAGATGCTTAATATTTCTATATTTTGTGTGTTCATTTAGAAAGCTGAATTAAGGCAACTTTTTTTAAAAAAAAAGAACAGAAATTTGATACATTTATAAAGTTCAGGGTTTCTGGAGTTAGAAGAATGGCAGTGCTGGTACCTAGAATATGATTTAGAGACCAGCATGAGGATGTCATCAGGGCTCTATCATTTAGAGGGGGAATATTAGAACGAAAACAGAACTTGGATCCACAACTACAGATGAAGTGCCTAAGTGTCTGAAAGCTGACCCACTCTACAAGTAACACGAACCAGAAAACTCATTCCGTTTGATCTCATTGTTCAAAACCTATCACCAAAAGTTATGTAAAAACAAAGCAACGAGGCAAGTAGAAATCACAAAGTTAAGAAGTAAAACCAGACGGAAAGTGCAATTAACTTGAGATAGCCCAAGCAGCCTGTGAGAAAGCCCTGCAGTCCTAAGGCACGGCCTTTAATTAATATTTAAGCTATGGCTAACTTACATTTTTGAGTCATCATAAAAATATTTCTGACTGCAGTAGTTTGTAGTGTGCAATCATAATTTTGACACTAATGACACTAATTTTCTGCACATTGTTTTCATTAGCAAGAATTATTCTCTGAACTAAGTAAATCTTTTATTAATGATCAATTTCCAAGATATACAGCTTCAATTAAATAACCACTATGGAGTAAGATGCTACACGTTACACAGATAACTATACACGAAGAGTATTACACATCTTAAAATGCATCCAGGGGACATCACCTGATTAACGCTTTTGTCTACGCATTTATTCTGCGGCAAAAAAGTTTTGCTGCAGATTTTGAAAGGCTTTCCTATCAAGTGAGACAGCCCCTGTAATCACTACATGGAACGAACGTTATCACAACCAAAGCAAATCCCCAAACTTTACTACAAAACACCCGTTGACAAATGGAAGATGTCTGGCTGTCTCGATCTGATCCTCGACAGCTCAAAGCATCTCAGCTGCCAGCAACATTAATGGAAAGCCAAGGAAAACCACAAGCTCTCAAATACCTTTTAGACCAAAACTACTTCAAAACAACTACAAGTCACTCAGAGCCAGAAGGAGAAACCAAGTTTCTTAATAGCTAAGTCTTCATTTACTGATGCTAAGCCCACTGTAAACCCTCCAATATTCCCATTTCACACATGGGGTTATTAAATATCTTTACAACTCCTTACCCACCTACCTCTAAGATACACAACACCACAACCCTTTCAGTGGCTAACTGAAAGCTTTATTCACTAGCCCTTTTATTTGACTTGGAGAAAGAACTGGACAGGGAAGGAAAAACTTGATGTTAATAGGTAAGAGTGAGGAATATGTAAAGGGAAAAAGAAGCTGACATGCTAACATACAATAAGCAGGCAAAAAAAACCAAACTTACCCCTGCACTAAAAGTGATTACAGTAGTCAATTACAGATTAGGAATATTATGCCTGTTTCAGCAGATTTTGGTACCAGACACTGAGAAGAACCATAATGAAAAGGCTGAATTACTCACAGTCCTGTGATGATCTGTGACGGAACGTGAACCTTAAATGACTGCGGTTCACATCTTCGATGGGGATTGCGACCTTCACATATTGGGAGAAAGGACAGAGAAAGAAAACAGTCAGTAGAGTATCTTCAAACACCATCAACCACTACCAAATCTCATCTAGACATCTCTCAACAGCATGCTTGGCTCTTTCAAAAAGATTGATGTTAAGTACCAGCTACTTTTTGCCATAGAAGACCTTGAAAGGTCATCGATTCCCCAGGAAAATCACCAATTCTTGCACCAAGAAACAGAGAAGGAACAAAGCAAGACTGTTAAGCTATACGACACAACCTGCAACTTCAGATGTTGGGCTGTAACCTCAAAGCCTGCCCCGGGCTCAGGAATGAGCCCTCTTGAGTTTGACTGGTAGAGGTGAACTTGATAATCAACAGCAGCAAAGTAAAAATTCTTAACATATCTGTTATCTACGCAGCACTTACACTACATATACTATTAGTTATCTCAGATCCACATGTAACCAATGTGCAGAGGTGTAACCAATGCTCTTCTCCCTCAGTATTTTTGCTAGAGCTGTCGTATTTTTTTAATCACGCACACATTCAGGCTCTGTGCTGTATGTACCTCCCCAACACCATGTCTTCATTTCTGCCAGTCCCTAGCAGCCACCTTCTGACTGCACATGCAATAAGAGCACCTTTGGACATCAAATGAATGTGTGGGGAGTATCAGTAAGTCCCTCCTCAGTACATATGTACAGCTCCCACTGACTACAGCTAGACAGAATATATTTTATAAAGCTAACATCAGCCTCCTCTGTAATATTAAAACTTGGCATTTAAGCTAAAAATGTTATTACCCAAGCAAATTCAGCAAGCTTAAAGCACAACCAGCCAGATCCCAAAACACTGATGGGTTCAACACTGTAGCAATTACGTTTTAACCTTAATATCCTGCTTCTCTAGGTCAGCTTCATGGAAATAGAGTGAACCATTCCTAAACAGATGTTGGAGTGCCCCCCTAACAGTCGCCTCCAACAAAAGGATGAAATAAAATTCATTATGCAATAAAAGTCAAATCTATTTTCCAACAGTCTCCGAAAGCCTTCCTTAGCTGAACTATTCCTTCTGTCCTGCTAAACATGATCACAAGCATTGAGTTTCCCTAGTTTTGTTTCTCAAGGCTTTCTATTGAAACCTGTATTAATCGTGTATTAAACCCACACAGAGGAAGTTATTGTAACATTTCATATACCTTTACAGTCTCAAACCAGCGAGGCTGCTTCACTTGGTAATATATTACTGACTTGTACTCTGAGATGGCTTCATCACCAGCACCAGGAAAAATAACGCTCTTGAAAACACAAACAAAAGAGAAAATGTTTATGTCTATCTTAAATTCCACTTTTTCATTCAAATAAATAAATTTAAAAAAAAAAAATCAGTGAAGTAGGTCAGAGTAAGACAGAACGGCTCATGCTCAGAGCTCCTCATGAAATTAGGATCAAAGTGTATGGACTGATATGACAAGATGTATTTAGCTATGACAAAGGAGAAAATATTGTTGTGAATAAAAATAGGGACTTAAATTGACAGAGATGTTGAAAAGGTTTAAACAGATACGTATCAAAATAAAAAATACATTAAGTAATACCTCTAATCTTTTGCCATCTTCATCATAAACAGATACTGTAACTTCTACATTCTTTGCTGTTGTTTTACTGCCTTTGTCAAAATCTCCCTGAACCAACGTTACGTAGATGTCATTACGGACATCGCCTGAAAGAAAAAGCAAAGCAAAAGTTCTGAGCAATTTTCACAGTATACCTATTGATTTGTGAAACCAGGGATACACAGAAACAACGACCAACACATTTTAGTAACAGCAATCATAGGTATTCATGTCAAAAACATTTAAAAGTCACGGTATCCTGAACATTCAAAACTAGTAGTACCAAAAACAACTGTTTAGCTAAAATTGTGCTAAGACTTTGAAAGGATGAATTGCAACACAGTCATTAATTCATCCCATACACAGATATTTTGCAATTTAAAAATATTTAAAGAGCCTACAGAGGTCTGTTTAGCTTGTTATATTGGGAAGTGGTTTGATGTTTCTGCTGGCTTGGGGGTTGCAGGGGATGGTTGTTTTTAGCTTTATGTCTTAAAATGGTCTTCAGCTACACCCTAATTCAACTGAAATTTTGAAAATTAATTAGGGAAATGGGAGATTTCCAATAATTTCATGAAGCAGGTGGTTTACGTGCCAACATACGATCACAACAAGCAGAGGTGCTGAGGCACTTACACCACACTGGGTATATAGTAAAACATCTGACCAACGCACAGTCAGCAACGACAGGGAGAGCTGGAACTGGGAAGTTTTTTGAAAATATCTAATGGAACCTCCAGAGCCCATCAATCTAAAAAGGACAGTGCAGAGCTTTTTCTGTAGCCTGTTGCTTATGGCAGTTTTTATTTTGAGAAGCACCACATTTTTGGTTTTTTTTGTAAACACCAGAATTGAACATCCATGGAATATACGTATTAAAAAAAAGACAACGTGGCTTTCTTTCAAATGTATTATCCAAATCTAGTACAAACCCTAAGACACTTGTGTATCTCTAAATCAAGCCTGTCCCTCTGGAAAATCTTTCTGGTTTGGATTCATCACAGGATATAAGTTTTACATGTGTCCTTGATATGGAGAGGATACGAAGCATTTACTCTGTATACATTTTTCTTCACTGGAGAAAGAGGAGAATTTTCACGGTCACTGAGATATCATGGAAGGGGCGGGGGGGAGTAGTTTTATTTACTGATGCAACACATGTGGCAGGTATTGCCAAGTATTTTACGTTTATTTTAAATTAGACAAAATCCTTTAACGACCCATTATTTCTAATGCACACCATACCTCAAATTCATCTTATTTTTTCCCTCAAAGCTTCCATACATACAGATATTAAAAGAAGGTTAAAATACAACAAAGCAGCATTAATTCACACAAGGGCTTACCAGGCATAATAATCTCAGGAAACCCCATTTTCCGAGCCACAGCTGTTGACCTATCCACTAAGTGTGGAAACTCCTTCCTAATCTGATGAATATCTCCTGGAAGAAGTTTCAAAGTCACCCACAAACCTGTTGTGTAAAAACCACAATTATTAAACTGGTGTTTTTTTCTAGTTACTAAAGATTGCTTTTTACGTGTTCTAAAATGTAAGAACGTCCATGAAGGTAACTGCTCTTCATTTACAAAAATACACTTCATTGTATTTTAAAACACTCAAAAAAACCCCACCCCTTCAAGCAGAAAAATGAGGACAGCACACATAGGGATATCTGTTTATATCAGACTCTCTGGAAAACTGTACAAAATCCTCACCTGCAAGCTGACTGGCTAATAAAAGACCTGAGAAACTGGAAATCTGGGCAAGATAAGGATTCGGGCCTTTGCACTGTGCACTTTGCAGCAATACCATCTAGAAGGTGTCTTGGTAGGGAGGAGTTAGGCAGATGTTCCAAAGCAGACGCATGCAGCTTCCCGTACACTGGCTTACTGAAGCCAAAAATTTTATTCACAGTCTAAAAATTTCAATACAACATGTCTCCGTTCAGAAGGAAAACAGGTGAGTAAGACCATACAGCAGACTGGAAGGAGGAAACGCTTGGTTATCGGCTGGAGCCACTGAAGTACCTGAAGGGAGGTTGTAGTGAAGTGGGAGTCGGCCTCTTCTCCCAGGCAACTAGCGATAGGACAAGAGGACACAGCCTCAAGCTTCGCCACGGGAGGTTCAGGTTGGACATTAGGAAGCATTTCTTCTCAGCAAGGGTCATTAGCCATTGGAAGGGGCTGCCCAGGGAGGTGGTGGAGTCACCATCTCTGGAGGGGTTTACGAAAAGCCTGGACATGGCACTTAGTGCCATGGTCTAGTTGACAGGGTGGTGTGTCAGGGCAATGGTTGGACTCGATGATCCCAGAGGTCTCTTCCAACCTGGTTGATTCTGTGATTCTGTGAAGTCCAGACTGTGAAAATGCAAGCAAGCCTACTGTGCCCTCGGCACAAAGCTGGGGTGACCCCAGAGGAACCCCTCCTCCTCGCAGAACCAGCCTTCTCCTATCACTGAAGTCTTCCCCAAAGGGTCTCATGGAAATACAGCTTTCAAGCCATTAGGAGAACTGCCTCAAGCTTGTATCTATCCTTTGAACTCTCACAAGTTCTTTCCAATGAAATGTTTAACTTCCACAGGAAGAAAGAGAAGTGGCAACACTGATCTGAATGGAAAAACTAGTATTAAAACCAACCAATATTGAGATGCCAACAGGGGACCAACAGCAGATACGTAGCCTGAATTGATTCATCACCGCCACCCCCATAAGCTGTTTTTAACTGCACTGAGCACAAAGAAATCTACAGCATCAGCTTTACACAGTTGACATTTTTCTCTTCTGTAGCAGAAGCAGCCACTAAAAAGCCGCTGCTTGCCAACTAACATCAGGCACATTTGTCACAGGAAAAAGAAAGACACCAAAGTGAAAAAGAAAACAAAAAAAAACCTCAAAGAAGTCTTACACTCGGTAAAGTGACTCGCAATCAAGTTTAGGCATGAAATAATTACAGCAGCAATTTGCAGAAGAAAACCCTAAAATTAAAATCTATGATAAATACTCAAAAACTATTCATCTATAAAACAAATTGTGAGTTCTCCTGTTACACACACAATTAACTATACATTCATTTTGCATTTATTTGGTAGCTAGCTTTCTCTTCTATTAAAATCTCTAATAAAAGGCTACATGCTGACTTGTTGCCAGAGACAATTCTAACAGCTGCTGTTTCATTAAACAGTAACTGCACCTACGCTGCCCGGCTAAGCAACAGCTCAATCCTTTTCTGTTTGTTTGGGTGCCTTTCTCAGGGAAAGAATCTGAAATGAATGAAAGAAGCTGAAATGTTTCCTCCTTTCTGATACACATTGGCCACAGGTGAAAACAGGGGGGAAAGTAGATCTAAATTCTCCTTTTTAGCTAACTGATAATTTTTTTTAAAAAATTCACTTGGATTTTTATTTGCTATTAATTAGTAAAAATCAGCAAAAAAGTATAATTTTCCTTGGGTCTACTGTTCAGATACCCCCTACAAGCGATACAGATATTCACACACAGTGTTTGGGGGGAGCTCCGCACTGGCCTGCATAACAATGACTCCCAAAAAACCATTGAAACCAGTACAGTAATAACTGAGCTACCACACAATTCACTTTTTAACTGGCAGACATGATCACTAAGTGCTGTATACACACAGAAAAAACCCAACCCAGACTTTGGAAGCTAACTCAGTGTCACGTCAGCAGCGTGTACACTGAATTATGAACAGTGACGTGAGCAGCCCGTAAGACAAGGTGTCAGCGGGGTTGCCTTGCTCTGGCTCCGTCCTTACCACCTCCGAGCTCCAGTGCTGGCAGGAGCAATGCCCTGGTCTTCTTGAGAGAGAGCCAAATGCTGCCAGTGCAGCTGCGAAGAAGAAAAATAAGGCTGAGGAAGGGAAGGAAGAGAATATTCCTTCCTTCAACACGAGGAGGCCAAAGTCCACAGCTCAAGGGCACGAGAGCTGAGTCCCTGAGTCATCGTTTCCACTACAGAAATACAAAGATGTCCAAGGGATGGACAATGCAGAGAAAGGACAGACAACCTGTAGGGTTAACATGAGGCAGGGGAGGAAAGGTGTGGGGCTGTGGGGAATAGCGGAATGAGCCCTGAATGCTGGGGAAAAGGGGGAACACACCGTGCAAACACAGCAGCGAGCAAGTGAAGGTAATATTATGCACCCTTGATTCCAAAATTAAAATAATCACACGTTGCAAATCAAGCAATGAGCAGTTTTAGGTAGCCCGGTGTATATAAAGAACAGTACATACCCTGACCCTTGTGGTTAACTTCTTTAGCAGCAATCACTTTGTTTATAACAGTCTGAAGGAAATCATTCTCCCCTGCCACCCTGGGTGAAAAACGGGATGATATGTTCAGCTGCTTGTGTCGAATGGCGTCATCCAACGCTAGCCTGGAGGATGCACATGACGACCAACACCAGGAAACAAAGGGTCACAGAAAACCAGAAGTCACAGTAACAAGGGAACACAAAAGATCATATCATAGTTGTGACAAAGAGTATTTATTAGTCAACGCAAGACAAAGGACAGGCAAGGTAACAAGAAAGACAGAGGAAGATCATTAATCAGAGGAACGCTGATCTACCACAGAGAAGCGCAGCACACCTGCGCTGTTACTTCTCCCTTCAGGGACATGCATGCACAGGCCCCAGTAACGCTGTGTGAGGACAGAAAGGATGTCTCCCACCTGAGAATCCCCTGTTAAGCAGTGAAAACCTACACAGGCCGTTTTCTCTTTAATGTATCTAGAGCAGACTGGCCCTGCAACACCTCCAGGGTCCCTTCTGTCATTCTAGAGGTTAAGCAGCAGTGCATACCGTCCGAAGGAAAAGCTACCATAAATCTCACAGAAATGGCAGAGCAGAAGAAAAGCAGATACTCCAAACGTTCCATTAAACTTGATGAATAAATGAAAAGATGGGAACTAAACAGCAGCATTAAGTGTCATTTAAGTAATCTTGCCAAGTGCTTTTGACAGCCATTGTGGTGGTGGCTAGTGAATGAATGCAAACAAAGAGAGAGATGAAAACAGAATTGCATGTGGTACAACAGAAGCAAAGCATGGAATGAGAAGAAAAATGTGGCTCATATATCAGCCCAAGTCTACGTTGGAAATAATGACACCAGCATTCATTGCGTTCATTCACATTATTCATATTCTTTGGAATATACTTTTTCAGAAGAATGTTTTAATTTAGTGTGGCAAAAAAAAAATCACATTGCACATCTTTTCAAAAAGCTGATTTATATATACAGAAAAAATAAATCAGTGTTAATGGAGCAGAAAACTAGATGTTCCATTAGCATTCACTTTGATACACAAAGATTCATTTTCATTTCACACTTCCACACTCACTAAAAAATAAGCTTGCTATTCTTTACCACACAATAAACATGTCATGAATGCACTCTTCCCTAAAAACCCGTTTCCCCTGAAAAATGGACCTGTACTTACGATTTTCACACTACCACCCTCTACACCACACCAAGGAAACCATTTCAGACACGAGGCACACACCTGCCCAGCTCCCTATGGCACCTGCAGCCCTTGCAATCCTCTCTGCAGCCCTACTTCTTCAAACCACAAGGGCTGCCTGCATGAAGCCTATTTTCCAAAATAAAGCTAACTTGAGATTAATAATATTAAAACCAAAAGCCTGAAATAGTGTAAAAACCCTCTGAATATCCATTGGTATTATTAATCAAGGAATTTAGCTAAGATAACCATGGTTTGCCTTTTTGAACAGATGGCAGACTAACATTTCACACAACGGGAAAAATAAGCATTCATATTTTATGCACATTTATTTGACCTATCCCTTCTACCTTTCCCCACTTCGTGGAATTAAAAAAAACCCCTATGAACTATAGACAGAACAGAGTATTTGCCACACATTCTCTTTTGTTAATAGGCTTTTAGTTCTGAAAGCACTTTCTCTGCACATATTCACATATTCACAAAAATTCAGGCTATTAAACCCATATTTCTTAATATGATTTTGTGGCTTGAAGTCAAAACTCATCTTTAATATTACATTAAATTCATACATGTCCATACTTTAAAGGACACCATCAACTGTATATTTTCTATTAGTTAATTTTATTACAGTAAAATAATATCTGCCAAACTCCACGTCAGCAACCTTAGAGTCAGTGTGGAAAGGTTTGCAGTTTTAGATGACTAACAGTAAGGTAAAAGTCTCATATGATACAGTTGAATTATAAGATATTGCAGGAGGTATATCAAGCCATCCTTCAAACTGTCAACTTTTGTTTGTACTCAAATTACTGTGGCCCCTACTATGAAATTATATCTACTACCAAGAGGAGGATAAATGTTATCTCTTACTAATTTCCACAATTGTTGCCTGCAGTGGATGTTGGTAACACTCCAAATCTTTATCAATCTCAGGCAGAGCTAAATCAGCAACGTACGTACTTTAAGCATTTCACCTCTTACACATTATCACCCTGAGATCTTTAAACCAAAAGAAAACAAGACTGCAAAACTGGGAATGCATGCTTTAAACCCAAGACTTAAAAATAAAAGTTTCTGGGGCTATCACTATTATAACTAAGGGGAAATTATCAAGAAGAAGTATTAGTAAGTACTACTCAAGACAAAATATCACACTGTAACACATTAACTTCTTCCAATCCAAAGTTTAAAATATTTTTGTGGTTTTTTGAAGTTAAAATCTTAATTCTTTCACTTCTGCTTATACTTTAAACCATTCCCTACTTACGGTTGAAACGGTATGAAGTGCTGTTTGTCCTCATCGTCCACTTTTCCATTAATTATGTCAGTAACATCCATTACTGAAAACAAAGACAAAGTGCACTGAATTAAGCGATCAACATGGGAAGAGGGGTGCTGAGGGAATACCCTGGGAGATAGGAAGCAACGTGACTCAGAAGAGGGATGGAGTTATCAACTGTGCAATTTCAGAATTTTCCTATAGAATATCATCATGTTGCAAATAACCTTTGGCATCTGTAGCAGAACATGAGTCTTGAAAGCTACAGTAAACTCCACAACACAGCAATCAGTCTGATTAACCTGGACCTGGGCACAATTCTGAGTTTATACAGCCCCACAGGAGTTTCACCCACCCAACTTCCTATGCAAGAATATAACGTGATCTACCCAGATATAGGCACAGAGAGTTACCTGCTACTCCAAAAGGTCTCCGCAGCCCAGAGGTTAGTTTTCTCGTGTTGTTGTCCCTCAGCTCCATCCTGCCCACTCGCACAATCTGACAGACAAAACTGATTTTCTCTCTTTTCAGGTCTTTGCTGCCCAGGTCCTAGAAGCAGTAGTTTCTTCAGATTACTTTATAATAATTGAATTTCAAGTTCCATTTTAGTAGGCAGAAGGTTTCCTGCTCAGAATTTGCCTTCGCTGTGCTAGCCTCTAGCACCAGGGCAAATTGTTCTGAGAGCAAAGGAATTTTTGTAACAGCACTTAAACGTCTTATCTTGACTGCTGTGTAAATTAATTGCTTAGGAGACCAAATCATTTTTAGTAAGTTAAAACTTCAAAAAGCAATTTTGGTTTTAGCCAGGTGTCAAGAATATTTAGTAGTCACTTATGAGAAACGTCTCATCTGAGCCTTCCCCAGGATCATCACCTGCAGAGGTAACTCCACACTGTTTACATACAGGTCATTACAACCCTCAGTTACTCACAAGCTATGAAAAAAGTGCTTCAAAATTTGCCAGCTGAACCAAGCGCACACACTTACTGTGAACACTGCTCGAAGGTTATGCAATCTGTCTATGTCTTTGGGGAGTCCACAGCTTGACCATCGCACCAAGTAGTTTTCACTGAAAGAACAATATTTGAGGGCTCTTTGTTTAAACGTCTTCCTTTAACATAAGCATATAAAATCAACTTCGGAATTTACAAAAGACTATTTTAAATCCAATTCACCCATCCTAAACAAATTAATATTTACTTAGTGGAGAGCTGGCATTTCCCTTTGCATGTATCATTTACGAAAAGAAAGCTACTCCTCAGCAACAAAGTGTAAGAATTTCTTTAAGGAAGCAGGGAATGTAGAAGTCTAACTCTCAGATTAGTGCCAAGGCTGCTGGCAAGCGAGGGCACGGAGCCTTACAGGTGCACTCACACCTCATTTAAGCTCTGCACTTGGGGAACCACAAGCACAGCGTAATGAGGAACAGCACAACCCTGAAACATACTCAAGGTAAAGGGACCTGCCTGATGCTGTGTCGAACACGACAATGAAGTGCTGCTGCACTGTTGCTCCCCAGATGACCCCGTTCTACACATTTCACAGAAACTTGACTTTCATAAGCCCTCTCATCCTGTAAAACTACCTCACTACTATAACTGAGTAAGCACAGATAAGGAAGTACACTCAGGAGTACACTAACCTGATAAATTTTGATTCCAGTGGATCGTACAGAGACATCAGGACTTCAGCATCTTCTCCTATTTTACAGACTACGTTTTTTAAATTTACAAACAAAGCAAAGGAAGGAGTGGCAGCAAACTTGGCTTGTCTGTTGATATCGATATTCTGTTTCTGAGACTGTAATTCAAGAACAGAAGAAGGTTAAATTTAACTTAGTCTAATGAATATCCAAATGCTATAAAGCTTTCCTAAAACCTTTCAGACAGAAGAGGTATTTTCTGCTGAGTGTCTACTCCTGTGATCTTTGTTTATAGTAGGATTTACGACAAATTGCATTTTCTGGATTCATCTTGAAGTGCCACACCATAGGGAGAAAGGAAAAAAAAAAAAAAGAAAAAAGAAACGTCTTCACTTATTATAAAGAGAGCTAAGGAAACGGAGGACAAGAGAGAGCCTCAAATATATCTGACAAAAGAAAAGAAGTTTGTTCTTTGTTTTGTCTGATGTTCTTCTGACAGATACAGAATGCCAAGAAAGAGAGGAGAGAAAACAGCCCCGTTTCTACAGGTTACCCACCCCGCAGACTTTAGCTCCCATGAAGTTTCCCCAAAATACTTTATCTAGGCAGAAGGGAGGAATGCACATGGGACAAAAAGGAGACTGGCTGAGGCAGGGACAAAGAAACAACTTTGGATGCAAAAATTTAATAGTTTAAAACTCATTTAAACTAGTGCATTTTTACCCCAAGTTTGGTAAGGGCTGCAAGTGTGTGTATGGCCCATTACAACTCAACAGGACGCAGCAACTCATTAGGTTGTACTAAGGCACTCATGAGCAACGCCTCAGGAATACCATGCTCTACTAACTGCTGCTGACACGGGCAGGACTCCTTCACAGAAATGTTCTTCCTCTTAAAAATAAGGATTTGAATTGCAAAGCAGCTGACTATTCAAGTCTGAGAATGTCTTTAAATTTGCCCTCTGTATTTCCACAAACAAATTTCCAGGACTGGCATATAGAAATCATACAAACATATTGAGGACATTATTCTACTCGATTCTCAATGATAAATCCTCCTGACAACCTAACATACAAACCTGTAAATGTAGTCGACTTACTGATAGAGGTCTTAACCATAAATTCTACTGAGCCCTTTAAAGGATGAAAAAGACAATTAAACAGCCTAAGTTCTTACAAAATGTTTAAGCCTGATAACTCTTGATAAACATATCAAATTCTTCATTACCAATGCTAAAAATAACAGTCACCTGGTTAGTTTACAGTCTTATGTTTCAAAGGGAAAAGCTACAATGCATAGTATATCTTACTTTTTCCTCCTGTAGCCTCTCCTCAACTTGCTTGGAAGCTATTTCATGTGCTCTGAAAAGGCTAATTGTGCTGGTCTGCTCAGGGTCCAAAATATTGCCATCTTCATCTCTAACGACCAGATCTAAATCAAGAATTCTACACAAACCAAAAAAAAAAACCATGCTTGTGAATCAACAGTGCTCAAATAAATGCTTAAAAAACACCTGTCAAGTATTTAAAACTGAAGCCATGCACACCCGACGTATAATAAAAAAAATATTTGATACATGATAAAACAATTTAACATGTCACCAACACGGAGATAACCATCCCTGGCTGGAAGTCACTTTTTCCCACAGCACAGAAAGAACTGATGTAAATTAAATAGAACAGCTGGGGAAGTAATTTCTTGAACAACTAAATTTGCAAAAGACTTTGTCTCCTCCTCTGATTCCCGACAGCTTGAACAAACAACCACTACAGTCACACCACAGGTAAATTGGTCAGTTCATTTCATCCCACTCCACGTTCTCCTCCAAAGCAGGTATATTCGTGTGTTAGCAAAAACCTATGAGATACAAAGTGGCAGAAGTTGATTCCCTTCATTTAAAGTAGATGCCAGATTTCTGTCAGCAGGGAGTTAACATCCATGATAACTTTCTGCAGAAAGGAAGGTTTCTACCATAATCAAATCCAGGCTTAGGAAAGACCTTTCGCATTTTTCCACGTTAGTACAGTGCTGGCAGCAGAACCAAGGATAAAAAAAAAATAAAAAAATAAAAAAATCAGCTGTAGGTTGATCTGCATTTCTCTACAGATCTTCCCTAAGACCAACCTCCTCACTCCGCTTCAATGCATATGGTCCCTATTTTCTTCTTCTAACTCTGTAGTCACCTCTCACGATGGAGCTGCTGTAACTTTGGTTTTGAAATATGTTTCATCGATGAGCTTAAATCAAACTCACAGTGTCTGATAAGCCACACAGAGGTTCATCGTTTATCTGGGAGTAAGTTCCCTTTGGGCATGACCCGCAATCACTTAAGAAGAAGAACAGGAGCTGTGGTAGATGAAGACACGTTTCATGTACTTAGAGGATCGCTCCTCGCCCCTCCCTGACAAGAGGGAAATCTGGCGATGTTAAACGAAGCCTTGAAACAAAGCAGGGTCAATACACAAACCCCTCCAATTAATTGCACTGCATTAATTCAAAGGTGGATAAATACCACTCAATTTGCAGAGTGCAGGCAGCAGCTTATTAAGAAACACCTCCTAATCTCCACTCTAACTGGACCTAGTCATCACAAAGCTCTCTTAAGCATCCCTGGACCATCAAGCTCCTAGATGAGTATTCTAGCGAGAAAGTGCTTTCATCATTGAAACCAAACAGAAAATCAGCCAAAATCATCTCGATCCTCCCTACTACTGTTTTCCAGACAGCAGCTTTAGCAGGAGATACACCCACTGACCACTTGCATCCTAACCGCCAGCCCTCGATGAACAACAGCAGAGTTCTTCTGCAGAGGAAAAGGTAACTCATAAATTCAGATAAAAGATTAATCACTCAGCCTACTACACACCAACAGGACAAGAACGTTTGCACAGGCTGTCAAATGAATAGAAGTAAACACTCCTTTGATTTAATGTCTTTGTTTTATCCTTTAACTTGCAAATGATGCTTGGGAAAAAAAAAATGAAATTTTTTCCAAAGTGTCCCAGTTACAGATTTTTGCAACTGAACAAAAAACGTGTTTTCACAACAAAATTACCTGACCCAATTTCAGAAAAACATTAATAATACAAATTCATAAGACCATTTTTACTTCCTCAGTCATTTTGACAACAGGCAGTAAAACTGTTGTCTTTATTTATGGAAAAAATCTTATTTACAAAACAGGAAAAGTTCAGATATGATTAGATCAGAAAACATTTATAAAACACATAATGAATTCATTCTGTCTGGATATTGAAGTCATCATTCGTGCTTATTTTAGACAGAAGTGAACTTATGACTACCTTAGAAACATATATTCTCTTTCAGTTGTGAGTATTTACTCCGAAGTTCAAATTCACTTCCCTCCTGTACTCCACAGAGAATGTTCTGGTCACTTAATTGGTCCATCAGAACATTATGAATATAAAGCACAGCACAAGATGTTCCATTGTATTTGAACGCTGAGCATCTGGAGGTTATTCAGAGTAACTTTAACCAACCTCTTAGCCAGATGGTAAAATACAGTAGCCAAACAAATAATACCAACAACATCTGGTTAATTGTCTACTGAGGTACAACAGTCCATATCTTGGATTATAAATGCTAATTACTGCCTGAATGCAGTTACTGATTATTTTTTAATATTTTTTTTTTAAATCACAGCTTTTGCTGATAAAGTGCATGAACAGAAATACTGCAAATTTGGCAGTTCTTAAGGAATAAAACACAAATAGCTGAAATCTGATGAGTTATTTACATGACAAAGGATTTAAAGACTGGCTTCTTGAAAACTTCTTCAGTCCCCAGGTGTGAAGTGCTACAACACTGTCTCTCAATATTCAAAGCACTGCTTCAAATAATTTCCTGATTGAAGAGTAAGATATGATTTCTCATTTTCAATCAAAATGGAAAGTCATAACTGTATAAACAACCTGTAACCTCAAACGTGTATTTAAAAAACTTGCTTAAATCCAGACCACTGTTCGTAGAGTTAATATGTTAATATACTACCATAACATCTCCATAATAGAGGAATAAAAGAATCCTGCAAGAAGTTATCGACAGCTACTATGTGTTACACAAGCTTTTGGTTTTAAGCACAAACACTTGGAAAATATTGTTCACAAACCTGTTGCCATAATCAATTTTGGCAGTCACTTTCTTTTTCAGTTCTTTGAGCTCATCTTGGGGCAGGGTCCCAGAGAGGATCTGAGATCTCCACTCAATAAGATCATATATCATGTGCCGTACGCTGCGAAACATTTCTCTGTTATCTTGCTGTTTGGAGGAAAAAGATGGGTAGAAGTTAGTTTTGAAGTCTATGGAGCATCTTTTAAATACATGTAATAAACTTCAATTATAAAATATGATTTCAAAAGGGTAAGAGTCTACAATTAGCTTTAAAATAGGAGCCTAACTTTCTATAGCACAGAAGACTGAATACCAAGTGTCTTACACTCTGCTTTAGGTATCTAAGTAAGTGTGAATGCTTGTGTTTTTGTTACCCTAAAACCCAGGTCATACTGTATTCAGAACAGGCAATTCAAGGGAAAGATTCTTTTCTTGGTTCACAAAGTAACTTTATTCAATGACCCTCTACACTGAGTAGAACAGGACTAAAAATAGTGCATTTTAACAGCAAGAGGCTCGAGCTCTGCAATACTCCATCTGCAACACATTACAGAATCCTTTTTCTCTCCCCTAGTTAAACCTTCTGAAAAATACTTTAAAATCCCTCAGCATGCAAAGCCGAGCGCATCAGTATCTTATGAGTCCACAGGCAACATCTGAAGGAAAGTACTAAACCTTATAGGAAGTTAATTACCTTAATTGTTTATAAAGGCTGGAACTATGGTTATTAAATAGTGCCCAGCAACACACACAAACTCTCCTTGGCTACATCTAGCTAAGCTGGGACACAGCAAGATAAAGTTCCTCTCTTACTGTCTTCATAACCCTCAAAAATTTAAGCCATTAGTTCAACACACACTTGAAAAGAATATATCTTTCTAAACACCCTCCATCAATGGATTTTTCAGGCTATGCATAGCTATCTTTCATCCAGACTACACCCAGGTCTTCCTCGACTGAAAACAACTGGAATAAATAAATAATTAAAATAAAATTCTCTGTTTTATAGAAAAGACAACGAGAAACTGCAGAAGGTGCAGAAAAAGTATATAATGACTCAAAGACTCAGGGGAAAAATATCTAACTGTGAAACTTAAAGACTTCAGTCTGTTCAGATTATCAAAAAGCTGACTTGATTATAGTGTGAGAACCTTCACAGAGAGAAAATACCCGTTATTAAGAGCTCTTTAATGTAGCAGACAAAGACACAACAAGCACTTATGGCTGGAAGCTAAACACAGACAAATCCAATGGGAAAGAGGTTCATGATTTTCAATGCTGCAGGCAACCAAACTAGGGAGATGAAGAACATGCCACGTCCTCGGCTACCTGCAAATCAAAACTGAATGCCTATTCAATATTCAAACACAAATTACAAACTGAATAAAGGCATAAACGTAGTCATTTAATGACTTTTGATATGCAAGATGTGGGCAACGTGGAGTATCTCTCTAGTCTGCAGACTGACCAGTTTGAAACCAGCTAGCTCCAGTAAAACAGCTCTCCCTTGAAAAGGCAATCCCAGTGCAGCAATGCTCTTTTTGGCAGTTGACCACATGCAATTAATCTAACAGATATCCTTGAGATACAAACTATAAACAAACTCATTAAGTGATCTACCTACTCAAAGGAACCCTTTCTGCTACAGAACTGAAGCCACTGGTAGGATCATACCTTGCCTGCTCTTGAATTCAAAGTTATTAGCGAAGCACTGCGGTATTGTTTAGCTGTTCACGTGTCTTCATGGAAGTAAACGCATGACAAATGAGATGTCAAATACTAACAGTTAGAACAAATGATTCCCACACCAGGAGAATTTTATAATTTCCTAAAAGTTCCTGCTACACAAAGCACTCAAGAGTCTTGGTAAGAAAACTTCTAACAATGTCTCTTGCTATTCCTCCTTTCTTGCTATACGTGCACCGCAGCCAAGTCTTGCGCGGTTCTACAAGTGCTATTTCTCTGACATTAAGCAATATCAGATTTCATACCAGGATAATCCAAAAAAAATATGACATTACGGTCAAAATGTAATCACACAGAACCACAGAATCAACCAGGTTGGAAGAGCCCTCTGGGATCATCGAGTCCAACCATTGCCCTGACACCACCATGTCAACTAAACCATGGCACTAAGTGCCATGTCCAGTCTTTTCTTAAACACATCCAATCCTCACTGTCCTCAGCAGCACACAGCAGTGGAACCAAGGGCAAAGCTGTTCTCAGTGCCCTCCCTAGATTCTGCTCCTCCAAGTTTGCTTCTGCCCATCTACTTCTTCCTTGCTCCTCAGCACGTGACCTCTCTGGTATTACAGCACGTTAAAGCTCTCTCTTTACATACAGTCTGTTTCTCTTCATGTCATGTATTATCTTTCATCTCATCTACTGCAACACTACATCACTTCAGCATAATATGTTTTTAATCTTTATTTTCTTGGGGGTCATTAAAAACCACATTAGTCAACACAAACGTCTTAATTTCCAGTTAGTGTCTTCATTACACTGCTTGAATTTTTATGATAGACGATTTCAAACATATTTAAGAAATAGGGGCTCTACATGAAACCCTACTTTAAATATAACACTTTCATCTTCACATTATTTTGTTACATTGACCTTACACAACGAGAGCGTGAGAAGCCTGAGCTAGGGTACCTTACATCCTACAGCATGCTGTTGCTTTACATCTGAACTGCATTTTTAAGAGTTCATTTGAACACTCTTTGGACCTTACTTAGAAACACTTTCATCCGTGTAGTTTCATGGCTATTGTATTTTTCTGTTGTCCCAACTTAGAGATTATCAATGCAAATGCTTATTACTATAAATTTCTAAGAATGTATTCTCATGTGCTTGGAACTTAAGCACATGAAAATAATCACGCATGTAAATTAAGGTCAGGATAAATTAAGAACAATCAATTCCAAGTACAAGAATACTGAGAGGCAAAAGGCATCCATTGATGATTTTTTCAAAGGTTTACGTTTATACCCACAAATTCAACATCAAATATTCAGTATTTTTGTAACAGATCAACAGCCTTAAGAACTGTCCTCAAAATCATTTTCTTCATTTTTTACCATAACTGCCTACAGGTTTTGAAGAATCTAATCACAGAATCAACCAGGTTGGAAGAGACCTCTGGGATCATCGAGTCCAGCCGTTGCTCTGACACCACCATGTCAACTAGACCATGGCACTAAGTGCCATGTCCAGGCTTTTCTTAAACACATCCAGAGATGGTGACTCCACCACCTCCCTGGGCAGCCCCTTCCAATGGCTAATGACCCTTGCTGAGAAGAAATGCTTCCGAATGTCCAACCTAAACCTCCCCTGGCAAAGCTTGAGGCTGTGTCCTCTTGTCCTATCGCTAGTTGCCTGGGAGAAGAGGTCGACTCCCACTGCGCTACAACCTCCCTTCAGGTAGTTGTAGACTGCACTAAGGTCACCTCTGAGCCTCCTCTTCTCCAGGCTAAACAACCCCAGCTCCCTCAGCCGTTCCTCATAGGTCAGACCCTCCAGACCCTTCAATCCAAACTAATATATATCTTAAAAAATCCAATGTATTATGTATAATAGTTCCCCATGAAAAAGGGGTCACAATTGCTCAACAATTTGTTGCTATATCAAGGTAACACTCTCTAAAAACCTTATTCTGCACAAGAAATACACAGTATTTGAGAAAACACTCAAAGGAAACACTACTGAGATTTGTGCCTTAACATAGAAGATGCTAAACAGCCTTCCAGCATTAAAAGCAGCCTTTAGAAACAGTAACAGAAGTGGAATTTCATTAATAGTTCCTTCACACTTCTCACTCTACCTTTCACAGCATCCCTCTTTTCACAAACCATATTGCAAATGTTTTCCTAAGTTGATACTTACAACATATAATTGCCGCCATATGATAGACCATTCCCGCAGCGTTGTGGTAACCTCCTGAATCAAGGGGAGCTCGTTGGGTATAACTGTTTCATGTTGTCTTAAAAGCAAGAGGGGGAAAAAAGTTTTAATTGAGCATTAGTTTTGTCAGGATGGCAGAATCATTTCTAAGAAGGAACTGTTCATTTCCACAGACAATTCAATAATGACAGAGTTGAAAACAACAACACTTATTGTAAATTTGTAAGTTAAAAAAGAATGTGTTATCAGATCCAGGAGAAGCAGGGTACACCAGTACAGCCACGTGACGTAAAGGGTACTTTGGTGGGCTGAGATAGAATCACAGAATCAATCAGGTTGGAAGAGACCTCTGGGATCATCGAGTCCAACCGTTGCACTGACACCACCATCTCAACTAGACCATGGCACTAAGTGGTGGTGACAGATGGTGACTCCACCACCTCCCTGGGCAGCCCCTTCCAATGTCTAATGACCCTTGCTGAGAAGAAATGCTTCCTAATGTCCAACCTGAACCTCCCCTGGCCAAGCTTGAGGCTGTGTCCTCTTGTCCTATCACTAGTTGCCTGGGAGAAGAGGCCGACTCCCACTCCGCTACAACCTCCCTTCAGGTAGTTGTAGACTGCAATAAGGTCACCTCTGAGCCTCCTCTTCTCCAGGATAAACACCCCCAGCTCCCTCAGCCGTTCCTCATAGGTCAGACCCTCCAGACCCTTCACCAGCTTGGTCGCCCTCCTCTGGACTCGCTCCAACACCTCAACATCTTTCCTGAAGTGCGGGGCCCAGAACTGGACACAGGATTCAAGGTGCGGCCTCACCAGTGCCCAGTACAGAGGGACGATCACTTCCCCAGACCGGCTGGCTACACTATTCCTAATAGAGGCCAGGATGCCATTGGCCTTCTTGGCCACCTGGGCACACTGCTGGCTCATGTTTAGCCGGCTGTCGATCAGCACCCCCAGGTCTCTTTCCGCTGGGCCGCTTTCTAACCACTCTTCCCCCAGCCTGTAGCGCTGCATGGGGTTGTTGTGGCCCAAGCATAAGACCCAGCACTTGTTCATGTGGAACCCCATGTCGTTGGTCTCGGCCCATCTATCTAACCTGTCCAGATGCTACTGAGCTCACGCTCCCCCCACCCCTTATTTCTACACTCACAAGATAAGGATATCGATACACAACTCACCATACCATTTGTTATTGAGATACCGATTTCACAAGAAGCTATCAAGATGAAAGCCAGATATGTACAACCTACAATGCCATAACACTAATGCATAATTGATTTTCAAAATACTGGTCTTGCAAAGAAAAACTAAGCATGCAAGTCATTACCATTAAGTTTCTGTATGACTTGTTTTAAAATTACGTGCCATGAAAGTAAGATGCAGCAGCCAGATCTTTTAATATTCCAGAAGTAGGGTACTTAAAGGCAGTTTAGTAATCAGCAAGAAAGATGTCATTACACAGCAATCTCATGATTAGGAGTTTTATCATTTACATATTTAACAGCGTATAAAAATAAATCGGGCACAGAAGAACAAAATATTTTAATCCTGTTTCACTCCATTTCATACCTGGGGAATTATTTATTAATTTCAGTCCACATTTTTTCCTGAGGTTTGGAGCTGGGGTTTTTTGCTCATTTTTAACTATACTTTTGTATCAATTTCATGAACTTTTACATGCGTGTCCAGCAATGCTGATTTGATATATAAAGACCTGAACTTAAACTGCTGTTAAATAACAAATGAAAACCCAAACTATTTAGTTTCACACACATCAGGCAAGAGAGTAGGAGAATCACCAAGAGAACAATTCGACAGAACAACTCGGTAAGGCAGAAAATGATGCCTGGATAATGGCTTTCAGCGAGGAGTCCAGTCTACAAAACTTCTTGAAGAGGGGATTAAGAAATTAGCTAAGTTACATTTCTTTTATGCAGATGAATCTCATATCAAAGGCCTCTTTTAATATACCAGGCAGAAGCCATACGATTCAAGGGTTGGAAGATAAAAGTTAGGAAAACTGAAATTAGAACTAAAGCGGATAGCAGGGAGTGGGGGAAGTTAATCTAGGTAATTATTAGTCACAGGAGTAATAAAAGTTAAAGAAAAATGGTGAATTATTAATTCTTCTGAAACATTTACATTAATAGAGAGAAGGTTACGCTTTATCAAGTATATGACGATGCAGCTAAGGACAGCACTAGCCAGAAGCACTGCTGATGACAGCCCCTTTGAACTTGAGGTGAGCTACCAATTTAAAATATTTTTTAAAAGAAATACACACATTTTCGTCATCAGCTCCTTAACTAACTGGAAACAAGTTATCTGATAATACACCAAAATTATGCAGGTACAAATAGGAAAATGGATTTTCATTATTTTCAGATCAAACTTACCCTTTGCCTTCAACTATTGCTTCCTTAAGATGTATATAGGATGCGGGAAATATGCCCTTTGAGATGGAGGGAGAGGGGAAAAAAAATGTTTTAAATAACCAGTTGCATATAACATTTTATCTATTATCTAAAAATATACCCAGACACATTGCCAGGTCTGCAGAGCCATTCACATCCTCTTAAGCATCAGAATAGTTGTGTTGTGGTGTTTGAGGTTTTTTTTTTAATGTACATTTTGTAGGGCATGTCCTTTCAAGTCGGTGTTATTGTAACCTTAGCAAATACAGACTCGGTGATTTTAAACTTATCTTCACAATATCAAAGAAAACAGCAGTCACAAGTGGCCCTACAAAGGGGTGTTTCCTCCTCAATCGTTAGTGCTACAAGCCAAAAACCTCTTCAGATAGTACTGCTTTTCTGAAAAAAATCTTCTAAATTAATCTCCAGATGCCAGAAATACAATAACAGCTTCAAAATAGCTCATATTAAAAAATAACTCAACTCAAGGTGAGAAAATAAGTTCCTCCACCTCACTCTTTGAGGTAGTAGTTCAGTTTTCTTATCTGAGAACACAAAAAAATACATTCTTAGAAAGCTACACGAACTGGGGGGTAGGGGCTGTGCCTTTTAGTCTCACTAAAAAAAAAAAAAAAGTTACTATATTCAGCAGTAGAGAAATGCATCAACACACAGAATTAATTTAAGCCCAGAAGAACACATAATTGCTTCTTAGGCTGTACAAAGCATGTTCGTGAAATATGGTTTGTAAGAAATTCAGTGTATTCCCAAAAAAAGAAAATATCAGAATAGAAAAACCAAAGAACAGGCCTGGTTAGGAAATGGGTGGGACAAACCACACAGCTCTGTGCTTTTAGACATGCAGGCACAACTCAAAACACACCTCTGTAGGCAAACATCACATTTTAAGTGTTTTAAGGGATGAAAGAAGCAAAACCAGAAGCCATTTGATTCTGGTTAATTACTACTATAAAGTAAAAAGCTAAAAAAATAAAACACAATATTATAAGCTGTATTTGTGCTGTTTTCTTTCTTTTTATTTCAGAAAGGCTGCTATAAACAGCAGCCCTTTATGCCCACTGAAAGCCTAACAACTAGGCAAAATTACACCGTAGAAGATTACTCCCCCTCTTGCAGGGAACAACTGAAAATCACGATGTAGAGCTCTGTATCATTTTCCAAGATGCAACTGCGAATACATTATTTAATAGACAGTGCAGCAAAGTTTCAGCCTCTAAACAGATCAACTCGAACATAAAGTTCTGAACTTTTTACTGAGGCAAACACTCTGGTACACCAGTTGCTGCAGAAAACAAGCTGATGCACATCAAGCCATCTATAGTGGCTGTACATAGATACACCCTTAAACTGCAAAAGAGAGATATGCAACTCAGCTTTTAGGCCTTGCTAAAATAAGTTGCAGTTAACTTGAAAAATTCACATTTACCAGAGGCTGAGACTACACACCAGCAGTTACCAGGGATCAGTGGACACATGGTGAATCGCACCCGTGCAGCACCGTAACACATGCTGGAGATCTCCGTTATAACACACCCAATGCCACAACACATCTCTGCCCAGAGAAAAACGAGCGCTTGGCGCTGGCAACACTTACTTTCTTGGATTTTTTTCGTAGTGTATAACCTCTGTACCAACCTAGGAGAGAAAAAGGGAAAAAGCATTAAGAAGTTCGTTAGTGTCACCTACCAGCTGGTCCTTCTCAGCTCAACAGCACCTTAATGTGGTTTCCAACCATTCTTCACTCCCACCAGCATGCACACCTCACCTGAATTTAAAATCCCAACAGGATTAATATCCTGGCTAAAACAAGTCGTCTTGGAAGCTATAAAAATCAGAGTGACGATGATCAAACTGATGGAGAAGACAACATGACAGAGATGGCATTTTACATGATGCGTTTGTCATTCATTTAATTTTAATTACAAATTCACCAACATAAAACCAACTTAAAAGCATTAACTTTACAACAATGTACTGTTTGACTAGCTTGATTTTAAAACCTATTTAAGTTCCACAAATGCAAGTTTCCAAATGTAAATCAGCCGTTGGTCATCTCAGCCGAAAACAAGAATACTTTGGGATTTATGATTCACACATGAAAATATATAAGCAAGGAGCCCTTCAGCCCCAATTCAGCACGAGGCAGCAAACACCCACCCCGCAGCAGTCCCGATGCTGCTTGATCATTCAGCCTGTGGAAAAAAACCTACAGTCCCACTCCTGATAACAACTCGGGCAGAAAGAAAGTTCAAGGAAGACAACACATGCTGATAAATTCATTATCCACACTCTGGGACTAGAAATACAAATTAAAGTCTCAAGCAGACAGGATTTTTCAGTCTGCTCTCCAGTAGAAAAGGGTAAAATGATTCATCACCGTCACGCTGCATCAGAAGCCTCCCCTCTGTGATCACCTGGGGATGGTGAGCGGTATCTTCTTTTAATCTGGTGTCTACAACGATCACGGTTCACTTCCCTGCAGAGGCTGCAGTGGTCTCACATCTCGCGTTTCTGTTGCTTTCAGAGCAGTATCAACAAAAACTGTTGCTGAAACGACCATGCACAGTTTGTGGCTCAGGTGCAGAGAATACAAAGCATTTCTGCTTGCACTTACTCCACTACCTAAAATCTGTGCACAGACACACAGAGATTTCGATCTTATTAAAAAACTAAATTCCCTCAGTTTTAGATGAATAAATGAATATTTTAGAAGTTCTGGAGTCTAAACTGATAAACACCACAACTGATCAAATGCACTGTACAAACTAAAGGACATATAATCATATCTCCACCACCTCTCTTCTCCCATCCCATCTTCTCTGCTGCTGTCTGACTCCAGACATCGCACTGCACCTGCAGATTAAAAAGCCACGTAGCAAAGCAAGCTCCTCACCGCTGAACCCCTGCTTTCCAAAGCTCTGCAGCAAGGAGTAAGATCTACAAGAGACTGCAGATAAGCAAGCAGCTGAAATCTGCCTTGGAGAACTGGCTACACTCCCGCTCGTCCCAGAGGTCCTAATGCGGCCAGGCAAGTCCAACCAGGCTCTTCACCAGCAGCCACCACCTAAATGTTCTTCTTGCTGGGTATCAAGCCTGTAGCTATGCAATGGGGAGCCTAATTTTCAAGGAGATCTAACTCTCACCAATTCAACTGGAGGCACTGAGCCTTGCCATGAACACGCATGTGTAAGTGCAATGTAATTTAAATCACAGAATCATACAATGGTTTGGGTTGGAAGGGACCTTAAAGATCATCTAGTTCTAATCAACTACCTAAGACATAAAAACAATTCAGTTCCTTAGTTCCTCATGTGCAAGATGAGGACAGCTCTCCTCCACACACACAGAGGCACTACAAAAACAACCAAGTCCCTCATAAACATGAATTAAAGTAATTAAGGTCACAAAATAGTGATTTTTCTTCAAAGAACAATAAATACGGTTTGTTGTCAGACAACGGACAAGGGAAAAACAAGTCTAGTATAGCCTCTGCTTCAGTTGAGCAAGATGTTGAGGTGTTGAAGCGAGTCCAGAGGAGGGCGACCAAGTTGGTGAAGGGTCTGGAGGGTCTGACCTATGAGGAACGGCTGAGGGAGCTGGGGTTGTTTAGCCTGGAGAAGAGGAGGCTCAGAGGTGACCTTACTGCAGTCTACAACTACCTGAAGGGAGGTTGTAGCGCAGTGGGAGTCGGCCTCTTCTCCCAGGCAACTAGCGATAGGACAAGAGGACACAGCTTCAGGCTTTGCCAGGGGAGGTTCAGGTTGGACATTAGGAAGCATTTCTTCTCAGCAAGGGTCATTAGCCATTGGAAGGGGCTGCCCAGGGAGGTGGTGGAGTCACCATCTCTGGAGGGGTTTAAGAAAAGACTGGACATGGCACTTAGTGCCATGGTCTAGTTGACATGGTGGTGTCAGGGCAATGGTTGGACTCGATGATCCCAGAGGGCTCTTCCAACCTGATTGATTCTGTGATTCTGTGATCTAGTCCTCCACACTAAAAGCAGCAAGGGGTAGAGGGATGCGTGAGCGCACGTGCTTGTTAATGACATGGAGAAGGTATCCTCACACACCTATCAACCTATGTGACGGCCCTGCCTAACTTCAGCTCTGGATTTTGTAATCTCAGCATTTTGGGGTTTTGCAGATCATGAAAAAAATGAATGAAAACCCCAATGCCTGAGGGCAGAGAGGGCAAACACCTGATGTCAAATCCTTCCGTGAAGCACCCAGCACAGAGCTCCAGATCCTCCTCGCTCCATTCACGGCCAGTTCAGTTTCAGACAAAACACCAGCAAAAGGAAAATGGGCTGATGCCATAAATATTTTTCTAAAGTGACACGGGCTTTTAAGTGGCTTATTGATGTGTTAGGAGGTTTGTAGTCTCTCCCTTAACAAGTATTATGGGTTATAATGGCTGGAAATATACATCCACATAAACATCCAACTAAGAAAACAAACGAGTGAAATATTTGTGTGTGTGTTAAAGCTGAAAAAGACACTCAAAGGGAAAAATTTACTGTTGCTTCTCTTGAATGAGGCACCTATTTACTACACAGTTACCCAGATAAGGTATTTGCTGCATTTAAAAAAAAAACAAAACACAAAAGCTGCAACCAACAACTAAACATTCCCACAGTATCAGGAATAACTTATTTGAAAATACTTATTTGGGAACCTTCCCACAGCAGCACTAGGAATAAACTACTGTTCAAACAGGCAAGCTTGGGTTTGAGGCTTATTTACTGTTATATTTAATAGCTATTCACCTTAATGAGCCGCATTTATTGATCACACGTTCCGTTTGCCCATTTCACCAAATAATGTAAAGAAACAGAATTACAAAATTAAAGATCAGGCAAGTACTAATTCAGAACGTGGCAAGGATTTGTTGTGGGATATCTGCTATGAAACACAGTCCTTGCGAGATGAAGGGTATTTATGAAGTCCAATGGCTTTGCTGTTTGGCTTCTCCTGTAAGGCTCATATTAGAAGCTGTGAGAAGAATTTTTCTAACTGAAAAATAAAATTGTCTGCAATTCTACCTGAAAGAAAAAATATTAATTTGACTTTCAAGATCAATTATTCTAGAAAGAAGCTTTTAAACACTGAGATTTAACAGTGAAATGTGCACATTCATTTCCAATGTCATAATTCCTAGAAAAATACAGGCTGTTTATAACAAGACTCCACCTTTACAGGATCTGCACATTCAATTATTTGTACAAACATCTTCTTGCATTTCAGAGAAAAAATAATGTTTTCTTTGATGAAAACTTAAAATATTAAAATGTTTCAGTAATAAAAACAAATTTCAAAATAAATTCTACATATAGGTAAAAAAAGAAATATTTTAAACACATAAGCAAATCCATCTTAGCAACCCATTCCAGTACATGGTAGCACCATGAAATCCTATTGAAACCTGCCTGTCCTTAAAATAGGTCTTCTAGAGTACGCATATGAGACCCAGTCCTCCCAGTTTCACAGAATCACAGAATCAATCAGGTTGGAAGAGACCTCTGGGATCGTCGAGTCCAACCATTGCCCTGACACCACCACTTCCCAGCCTCTTTCGTCTGCAGAGAGAAGACCAACGGAGAAAAGATTCACCGTAAGGTTTTCTTTACAACAAATCAGATGTAAATCTGCAAATCGGGGTGGAGGAACAACTACAATCTACCACTTCAAAACCCACAGACACATATAAGTCTTCAAAACTACTCCTGACTTACAGACAACTATTTCATAGTAACAATTCTACAGTAGGGTGCCAAGAGCAGAATGCATAATAGAGCAGATATCAATGAAAGAAGCCAATTTTTTTCCCCACTATTAAATACAGGGAAAAGGGGTAGACCTTTGAGAAGCAGAATCACAGATCCTCAGGAAAAAGGCATTACTGACTCTTCAAACGACTTTTCTGTCCCATGCTCACATTATTAGTTGGCTTTTCTCCAGATTGGCCCATCCCACTGCAGCCTAACACAACCCTGACACAGGCAGGACCGATGGCAGGGAGTTCCCAGGCGCACACCTGGACGTTCGTGCAGGTGCTACGAAACCTCCTGGGGCACAATCTACACAAATGTTGTATAGAGGAACGTGGAGATCAAAAAGCTCAAGTAATTACCTAATAACGGCAGCTCTGTGAACAAGAGGTAAGAATTATTGCATCTCATTTCCCATCACAGCAGGTACGTAATGAGTAATCATTGTATAAAATGTTTGGAATAAAATTAACTTATTTGCATTTGCATTTCTTTTAACATTACTCATCCCACGTGCTTGAAGCCTACCAACCATGAGAGTGCGAAGGGCTTTCTATTATTCAAGGCCAGGGGGAAAAAGTGAGTCATCTCCACTGTCCCACTTAGTTGGCAGCAGTCATGATTTGATGTGGTTTCACACACCCTATTCAGGATGCAAAGTTTCTCCCATATTCGTTAAATAAATCTATTTATATATAAAAGTACAAAGCTGCACAATATTTAAATCATTCAATTTGCATTTAAAATTTTTGCATTATTAGATTTTTATTAAAGCATATAATGTCAGAAAACGGAAAGATTGCTTAGAGTCACACTTGGCATTGCAGCGGCAAGCTGAACTCTGTAAGAAAATGCCAGAGAAAATTCATTTGCACAGTGATGAGCAGAGCATTGTTTGTTTTAGTAACTGTAACAATGAAAAAAACTATTAGCCAATATCTAAACGAAATATATCACTCAGATGTACCAAAAGATCAATGTCTAGAGAAAGAAATCAAATCAATATATTAAAGTAAATCACATTTCCGCAAGACTGTAAGCGTTAGAGTATTTTAAACACAGTTTAGTTAGGTGTAACTCACACCTTTCCAAACTGCAGCATGCCATAAAATTTAAAGTCAAGTATATCGTGAAAGACCTGTATTTTGCTTGGCTCAGTACTGGATCAAGCAAGAGCTGAAAAGTGTTCTGACAATGTTCACATTCTGCTGATTACCAAACTCAGCATTCAAATTCCCTTTCACATGGATCAAGGAGGGAAGATTTTGGTATATGTGATGTTTCTACAGCTTCATATCAAAAGCAGCAAAGCATCTGAAAAGCCTGAAATCAGTCCATGGCACTGCAACACGTGTATCCGTCTTATAAGAGAGACATAAATAATGTAGGACCCAGGTGACTTTCAAATTCAGATTAAACTTCTTTTAGCAGCAGGCTCTTTTGCATTACCCAAGGGCATCCAAAAAGCATCTATCATTTCTCTAACGTAGGATAGATGCTGCGATTGATCCATACAAATAAAGCTGGGCAAACATCCCTCTTGCATAGAAAAGGAAATGGTTATTCACCAGCTACCAACCACATGCATCTTCATTCCCATCTAGCATTGGTTAATTCGTGTTCATTAGAAATAACGTGTTTTGTCCTTTAGCAAAAAGCAAGTAATTCGTCACCTCATAACACGAGAAGATAATGTCACAAACAGAAAAGTAATGCCATTGTAAATACATTTTTAAATGCAACTTTTGCCAGCTTACCTTCATATGTTTCCAATATGTGCACGGTGTCGCCTATTTGTAAGGCAAGTTCATCTGGTCCCCTCGCGTCGTAGTTGTAGAGAGCTGGACAGAGGAAACACCACCATTAGCACGCGCAAGACAACATAACTTCCAAGATTTTTGTTTCTCCACGTAATTGTTTTTATTACTCATTGTTGCCATTCTCAACCTTTTTGTAAAGGATTTTGTAAAAAAACAAAAATATCTGTAGAAATTTGGCCAAGTCCTTTAAACCATTAATACTTCCCCTCGTAATGAATCTCAAAAAGCCACAAGTCCACTTTCTAAAGACAGTCCCTCACTTCTAGTGCTTTGCCTCTTCATAACAATACAGTCAGTACATTTTTTTTGTTGGACTTGTCTTCCAGCACTTTGTGTCAATTTTACGCAGTTCTGTAATGAACTGCACTGTCTTCCACTGTCAGCTCAACATGCAGAAAACCTACAGAGTGTCTTTAGAAAACCTGAATTATCACCACTAATATTAAAGAATGATTCCTCAATCACTTCATTAATTTGCTGCATACATAATATGTTTAAAAACAACATGATTTCAGAATTCCTGAGTGCCAGAGGTAACTGCATCAACCCACTGTACTCGTGGGAGAGACTGGCCCTATCCCTTGTTTTACAAAGTTATACTTTACTCATTAGCAAGCCCTGACAGCATCCACAACCTGCACCACCACAACCTGCAAATTCACCAAATGCATCTCTTTTCACAAATATTCCTGAGTGGCTCCAGTCACAGGCAGGGTGAGGAGAGACAATAGAGCGAAAACCATTTCCCCTTCCAGTGCAGAATTCAGAGAAAGCCCGGAGTCCTGCCAACCAGTGCAAGCAGCAAGAAGCACGACGTGAGAGATGTGAAGGTCCCCCACGTTACACACAGCTCGTGTCAATACTGGAGACCTAAAGGAGGGCAGAAAGGATTCTGGACCGAGCAAAATCTCTCAGATTTGTTTAGATGCACCTACATAGCAAACCTCGCAGCTGTGTATATTCCAAAAGTGACTTCATCGTAGGTCATGAGTCCCAGCTCAACCCTTGGAGAAGAGTCTGTTCATTACTGCCCTCCAGACCAGCCGTCAGCCTCCACCCATGCCCACCCACATTCATCTTCCTTGAAGGAGCACCTGATGAACACCTTTGGCCGATGATGAAGTCAACTGCAAAAAAACGAATGCTGGAAAAAGCTCATGCCTCATGGCCACCAACCCGCAGGCTGCCCACGCTCGGCCAGGCTTCACTCCTGGCCAGGGAGTAACTTTGGAGAGAACAAAAACTGGTTTGCTCTGAAATAACAGTAGCCAGGTATATACCTCTAGAGATAATTCGAATGGGAAAGATGCACCACCCCACTCACCAATGAAACGGTGTCATAACCAGCAAATAGAAACCACGGTGATAGGTTGGTTTTTAAAGTGCCTGATAAGAAAGCAGAATTTTTGAGAACTGCCATCTCCAGAACAATCAACTACAACAAAAAAAAAAGTCATTCTAAGACCACTCCTCCCTACCCTTCCCAAAAGAAAATCTGAAAACGCTGAGCACTGAGCAATGCCCAGAAGAAGACAGGAAATTTCTCTGACAAATACGCTGCAAACTAGGTTTGGTTAGAAAAAAATATTAATAATCTGAAAAACAAAACAGTTATGACTCCTAACGCTAGATTTTTACATTTCTCATGGAGCAAACTCTCTGTAAGGAACAAAATCTTCCAATACCAGGTAGGTCCTCATGACTGAAAGCAGCGACTTCAGTATTTCACAAGACTGAAGTTAATGAACTATACTCAAGGTGGACCTGTGAAAGTTTCTGCACAGGTTCTGCAACTGCAGTTACTCCCTCCAATGAGGTTACCAAGTTTAAAAGCGTTTTATACGCTATTCTTAGTGACTAACAAAGCGACAAAAAGAGTCTTCCACCTTCACCATGAGGAGCTACACACTTCTCATCTTCACATTTCCAGTACGTAAAGGGCCGTGCATCTCTGAGCACAGATCTCCTCTTTACAGTGACAGCCTCCAGAATGCAGTGTCAAAGGATAGATTTTAAAAAATATCTGAGAATCAGGATTTCTTACTATTTGTCATAACTCTCCGGGAGCGAAAGCATTTTTGGAATACGATAGATACCTCAAAACTTTCTACTACCCCTCAGATAACCACTTGCTTTTCTTTCTACATGAGTTTCCAGGCACAGGGTTGGTGTGCAGCATTGGTCAGAAGTGCTCCAGTGGGACGCTCAGATATTATTACTGGCACAGAAAGACTCAGGTAAGTTACACATAACTCCTCTGCTTGTAGGAAATCTCACAAATGTTCGGACCAAAAGAGTTCACAGGACATTAGAAACGTGTGCTGTGCTCGTTACAGGTCACAAAGCACTTCCAAAAAAACTTCAAACTTAAAACCTACAGCAAAAGGCCAAAACTTGCAGTTATAAAGGCATTGAGATGTCAGACCCAGGAAGCACCCTCACTTACCTGCCCATTTTCTCCTATTCCCAAGTGGTCCTAAGAAGCAGCCCGTATTACACAGAAGATCAACAACACAAATTACATCTGTAAGAACTGGTAACTGAAGAAAAACACCTCCTTGACCTCAAATCTGCTAATTGCTTTAGCCCGAAGTGCGCAAGCAAGGGAAGATCCAAGCAGGCACATGAGAAGGTCTAATCCCACCACGAGGACGCGGCACGGTGCCCGGCGCAGCCTCCAACCGTGGCCACGACTTCGTTTTCAACCTCCAGAAGTTACCATTTATTCTCCCCAGAATTTATCAAATTCCAACGTACAACGCTAACATCAACAAATACATGATGGGCTGTCTTGGTCCTTTTCTCTCTGGTACCCCTCTTGCTTGACGGAGAACAGACTTTAGAGTTAAGAAGTAAATAAATATATCTGAGTGCAAAAATGAAAAAAAAATATGAAAAAGCAATTTGGAAGAGAAAACATAGTTTGGAGGGTGAGATTACAAATAGAGGACACTTCAGGGTAAAAAGAATAAAGGGCAACTGCATCGCAGAGACCAATATCAACAGTATTTAAATTAAGGCTTTAGAAAGCAATATAGTTTTATTGACATCAAAACAAGCCGAGCTCGCTATTCCTGTTTTAACGTTTTTGTTAACTTTTTTAGTACTAAAGAGAGATAAACCCTCCCTCCTAGGTATCTGGCACAGAATATTTCAAAGCCATAATTGCTGTTCTGCAGGAGAAGAGGGTTCTGTGAAAAACACATTAACAAAAATTAACATTTTGAACTGTTCTGAGCAGAGGGATGTTAATGGTGGTGAATACACGGCACGCTGCTCAGTAACACTCATCAGAAATGTTTTCAGTTCAGCTTTTGCACGAAGCAGGGAAGACAAAGTTACACAGTTGATACTAACTCCTCCAACTTGTGTGGCTGGAGTTCCTACTCCGTCCTTCGGGTCTTCATTTAGCTCTGTTGAACACTGACAGCTGTCATTAGAGTCGAGAGGACCTCTGGGTGCTAAACACGTCCAAAAAACTATTGCAACTCGAGTTTTCCACCTTCAGGACCCCGATGAGCAATCTTGCTGCCTCGTACCAGACATCCCAGCCAGGAAAAATGCGCATTGTGACAGATGAAAAACAGTCCTGTGCTCAATTCACACTTCAGCTAAGCATTTCTCAAACATTTAAACAGAATAGCACTGCAGATCAAAGGCAGCTCTGAATAAAAGACATTAAAATTCATATCCAAGAGTGCTAACTGGTGTCTGTCCTAACAAGGAAGGTCACGTAAAAGGAGCTTCACTGTAATGACCAATTACTTAGAAGATGACAAACAGCCATCAAGTGGTAATTACTGCCCATGACAGCTCCCACTGACCCAAACTGAGCGAGGAGCAATAACCATGGAGGGAAGATTTATCTTTAAAAACATATGTGTGAAAAATATCACATTTTTGGCTTGCAGCAGCACTGATAGATCATGAAGCAAATAATCAAAATAACTATAAAGTGCATTCCACCCCTGTGATTACAAAACAAGGCTTGAACTACACTGCATACTCCTATAAGCTAGCAGATAACTCCCTCTCAGGGTAATTTTTTTATGTAGAGTGACATCAAAAGATGTTATGACAGATAAAATGTTTGACTGGAGCAAAAGACAAGGCTTTAATTCAAGGAAAAGACAAAATTTGGAGAAATAAAGCATGAAACTGCTATGCTTCGATTTCATCTGATCAACTGTATTCTGAGTCACCATTTAAAATATTTAAAAGCCTGAAGTATAACTTCCAAATTTTTTTATTTTTTTTTATTGAAATAAGTTTTGCTTAATTTGGAAAATCCAGGTCTCAGTGTGACGGACTTTTAGCTTTGAGAGCCCTAAGCTAAATGAAGCTGTAGCAATGTTTACACCAGCTAACATGAGGCCTCCCCATTGTGCCTGAATTACAAATCAAGGCTCACTGTTTTGGCAAAGGAGTTATGTAGCCTTGTAAGCCAGAAAAACCTTTGCTATACAATTCACAAGCAAGATAAGGAGCACGGTTACTTAAGCATCAAAAGACTTATGACTCAGACCTAGTCACTGCAAGTTAACCTCATGGTTAACACTAATACAGCACTCCAATGCTCTTCATCCATGCACAGATATGTTTTTCCCTTTCTAATAAACTCCAACGGAAGATGACAGCTAAGCTTCTCTATTGCAACCCAATACTCTCACGCCTTATCATTGAGAAGAATGCTATTTACAACGTGTTTTCTCCTTAAGGGATGCATCTGTGATAGAGGCAACTCAAGAGACCATGCAGAAGAGACACCAAAGTCACTGGAGCTCAGGAAAGATGCTGCTTTCTGAAATGCAAACGCGCTGCATTTCCACAGAAGGAATACAGGAGTTCAGGCACTCGCAACCCACAGAATCACAGAATCAATCAGGCTGGAAGAGCCCTCTGGGATCATCGAGGCCAACCATTGCCCTGACACCACCATCTCAACTAGACCAGGGCACTAAGTGCCATGTCCAGGCTTTTCTTAAACATATCCAGAGATGGTGACTCCACCACCTCCCTGGGCAGCCCCTTCCAATGGCTAATGACCCTTGCTGAGAAGAATTGCTTCCTAATGTCCAACCTGAACCTCCCCTGGCGAAGCCTGAGGCTGTGTCCTCTTGTCCTGTCGCTAGTTGCCTGGGAGAAGAGGCCGACTCCCACTCTGCTACAACCTCCCTTCAGGTAGTTGTAGACTGCAATAAGGTCACCTCTGAGCCTCCTCTTCTCCAGGCTAAACAACCCCAGCTCCCTCAGCTGTTCCTCATAGGTCAGACCCTCCAGACCCTTCACCAGCTTGGTCGCCCTCCTCTGGACTTGCTCCAACACCTCAACATCTTTCTTGAAGTGCGGGGCCCAGAACTGGACACAGGATTCAAGGTGCGGCCTCACCAGTGCCGAGTACAGAGGGACGATCACTTCCCCAGACCGGCTGGCTACACTATTCCTAATAGGGGCCAGGATGCCATTGGCCTTTTTGGCCACCTGGGCACACTGCTGGCTCATGTTTAGCCAGCTGTCGATCAGCACCCCCCAGGTCTCTTTCCATCGGGCCGCTTTCTAACCCAGCACCACATCCCTCACTCTGGGCTACAGTCTGCACTATAGATGAAGTATCAGGTCCATATAGCCCAGTATACAGCAATCAGCTTTAAATGAGCACGGGAGTCCCCTGCACAGGTGACCTCCTTCCAGGAGAAGAGGAGGACTGCTCTCCCTGCAGAAGACCCTTGCGAAAGTAAAGGGGGCAGTTGCTCCCTGACATCTCTGGCACAAGCTCTGCACCTCCCAGACATCTGCATCTGACCGACGTTTTCTAATTACAAGGTTAGCCTGCAGAAGAGAATGACCACAGCATTTTCTCAAAGCCATGGACAAAGAAATAAAGAGCTTTATTTTCCAGTTATAACCATCATTAACTATGACTGATTTAATCTAGAGCTGTGGGGGCCTATCACACTTGCAAAATCACACCTACAGACTACATTTCCTTGACAATCATGTTATGGGCACACTTGCACTGGTTTCCAAACAGACCATTTCAAGTGCAGTCTTCTATCTAACCTGCTTATAAAAACTGAGGTAAACCAAAATTCTTCATGATAGGGAAAGCACCTAGTAGTTTTGGGGGACATGCTGCTGATGAATAATGAACAGTTGTGGCTCTTGAGGTCTCCACTGAACAAAGCCAGAGGCATATGGATTTAGTATGTCTGTTAGTCGAGGTGGAGTTAGCGGACGTGAGGGCTGAAGAGCATCCAGCAAACGTGTCAGTGAACCCTCCAAGATGTAATGAGCAGAACCAGGATGGCAAGAGAGAAAACACAAAGTCACAGTGACAAAACCATCCTGAAGTCACCTCTCGTTCCCACGCCGCAGGACAGGGGGTTTCAGCACCGCCAAAGGTATTTGTCCTCCCCAGCTGTGCTTTCAGCCGAGCGCCTCTCGGGTAAAGGCTCGCCCTGCTCCCTTCCTCCTCCCACCACAGCCACAAAGTACATCTACCCAAGAGTACTGAAGTGCCAACAGCAAAGGATTAGTGTGGGCATAGAAAGAGACGTTTTTTCAACTCTAGGAGTTGATAAAGAAAGGAACAATGAATAGGGCATTACAGTAATTGCACTAAAAACCCATTTACTGCTAAAGAACACGAAACAAACACCTCTACAGAATGGCACTCATTAATCTGCGTGCATTAGAAAAATGAGGAGTGCAACACTAGAAGAATTAGAGAAGTGACAGAGGGGAAAAAAAGGAAAAAGCAAACAAAGGTAACATCAATATATACTGAAAAAGCTTTTCTCTGACTGTATGAAAGCTGAGCTGTCTTAAGGTACCATAAAAATGTTAGAGCAATACTCCCTGGAATTACTTTGCATTAAAGGCTGTATTAATCGTTCCACACTCCTAAAAGAAAGCAAACTACATTTTACACATTATCAGCTTTATTTTACACTGTCTTTTAAAAAAAATCCCAAAATCATAATTGTGCTTTTTCCATAAAAGCAGACTGAAACCGCAGAGGTGAAAGCAAAGTCTCTTGCAAATTCTCTAGTATTAAAACCAAAAGAAATCTGAAGGTTCTCCTATTTTCTCCATAAGGAAAGTGGTTGTTTTCAGTATTAGGGGGACTCCTTAGTCCTCTGTTACTTATGCTGACAAGTTTCCAATTTTCACAGCTGAGACTAATGGAGAAGGAAGGAAAAAAAAAAGAAGTGTACAAGTCAGGATTTACACCTAAGATTTGTTAGACAATTATTTCATGTGTGTATTAACCAAGGACAGGTCTTCCTGCCTTACTGAAGTCACCCTGTAGCTTGCCATTCCTGGTCTCACCAAGTTCAGTTCATGGTTCTTTCTCAATATTCCAGTTATTTTGTCATCCAAACATTCACAAAAGATAACTTTCTTGAAAAGAGGAGAAGTCTGAAGAAACTCTTAGGCTTGAATGGTTACCATCAAGCTAACGAAGAAAATACAGCTCATGGTTCCTCCTCCCCAGTAACACACTACATCGTATTGATTAAATCCATGAATGTGACTTATTGCAGGTATCTCTCCAGCAGGACTAGACTAAATCCAGCAAGTTTAAGTAGACAGATTTATTCTCATTTTCCCTTACATAAGGGAGACCATTCCTCTTTCCCCTCCTCCACCTGAGCAGCAAATTCCTGGGATTCATCTGGAAGCTCTATTCCCACGCGAGCCCAGGAGCACTGCCTCTCCTTCAGGAACTACACAGGACATCTGGTGAGGGTCAGAGAATCCTCAACCGGGACTCTGGCACCCCTCAAACTGAAATCCCTGCAACAGAAGGCTGCCTTCCCTCTTCCCAAGTGAGGATGCAAAATGTACAGAGGAATAAATTCCGCATTTAGAGGAGAACCTAAGCACAGGCGCAGCACCAACTGCGGGTTGAGCACAGGCTAGAAAAAGCAAAGGGCCACCCAAGCCTCTACAAACATAACTAGACACGTCAGGTTTCATAACAGATGGCAACACAGGGGAGCAATACGTTTTGCAACTCATCTGGTGTCTTATCACTACCCAATATGAATTAATAAGCTGAGGAAACTTCATAAATCCAGAGTAATCCCGGAATTTAAGTCATGTTGCCTTCCAGAAGTGCAACTACCCTGTTGCTGAATCCTGCAGGCAGAGTTCAAGTAGGACAGAACAAGATGCACACTTGTCCTTTCTGCACTAATAATAAAATAAAAGAGTTTTGGATCTATCCAAGATTTCCAAGAACCAAGTTCAGGTTCTTACTTTTCCTCCTCCCTGCTTTTAAGCCAGATAATTTATTTTTAGGGAGCTAATGAAGTACGATGCTAACTCACTCTTTTCACAGCTTTCTCCCTCCTCCTTCTTCCTACTTAATCTGTATTCAGAGCAGTTCACCACTAAGTACTGAGGATATAAAGCTGAAACTAGTGCTAAAAAAAAAGATATCATTATTGACTATAACAGCATTAATAACGTGCCATAATGCATAGCTAACAAGCAGCACAATCAAGAACATTTTAATATTAAAAATTGATTTGGAAGGCCATTAACTGAAAAGACATTGTATGCAAGAAGTAATCACACCACCCCAAGCCCTTAACAGTGGCTTTTGGAGAAAAGCAAGATGCTGATGTAGGCAAACAGAAAACATTATCCACAGGCAGATGTCTTGGCATCTGTCTCCTGGTAGTGCAGAATCACAAAGTGAGTGAGTTTTGATGTTCCCTCGAATATCCTACTGGGGGACACTAAGAAGTGTTAACTCAGCTCCTGCCATGGTGGGCCTACAGGCAACATCCTCAAAGAAGGCAAAGACAGCATCTGAGCATGCACTATGCTTACCACCGTGTATCTGAAGAAAGGACTTCTTTTAATTAATTGAAATTCAAAACAGCCTCTACCTGGAGTCTTGGCAAAATCTGCAACACCTTCAATACTGCTGTGCATAAAATGCACCGAGGTATCCGCTGGGCATGAGAAGGAAGGAAGGCAAAGAGTTAAACGCTGAAGGGGAGGAGGAACTAGTTCAGCTTACGGTCAATGCTGGCAGAGGATCAAACGTGTATGAACTGGTCATGAGTCGACGTCAGGCCGTGTCATCAGATGGAGGTTCCCCAAGAGAGGACAAGTGACGGAAGCTGGCAGGGCTGCAGCTCCACACCCCTTCCTGGCTGATGTGCCTCCGGCCGCGCGTCCCTGCCCCTTCCCTTGCACCAGCGCTGCCGCCCCCCTCACCCCTCAAGCCAACAGTCACAAGGAGCTCAGCTTGCTCAAAACCTCAGTGCTTTCTCTGCAATAGCTCCGTAAATAACTCAGAGCAATTGGGGAAAACCACAACGGCAGAACAGCAAAGGCAGCAGCACATGGCCAAGCACAGGTGGACAACAGCATCTACTTCAACAGACACCAACTACAGCCTTAGGAGAAGGTCCCAAATACAGCAGTGCAGTGCCAAACTGTCCTGCCAAACACAGGAGCAGGTGCAAACATCCCCAAACGCAACAAGCTCAACCTTAAAACCAGCTTATGAAAGAGACTGTGTTAGAGTCATGTGCACAATGCAAGCAAACCCTGAAGTCCTCCCCAAGCCAGTGCTCCAGGCCAGAACAGCACAAATTATGGTCGAAGTCTGCACAGGTACCAATGCTCAATCACAAGGTGCCAATCTGGTGCTCAAGGAGGGCATTCAGCTTCCCAAATGGTTGGGAGCAGCACCTCTTGTACGGGCTGGGTAGAACAGTCGTGGATGACAGACACAGCCAGTTCCTCAGGACCTTCATCCTGCACGGGGCAAAGCAGAACCTTTATGAAAATACCTTTTTCTGCTTTTGGCAGCAAGAATGAAGCACAGTTATATCTGTACGAGGATTTTAACAAAAACAATCCAAACCACACTCATCTTAGCTCCATCTGAAGATGCCTGATGCATCAGTCCCCTGCTTCTTCAAGCTTTTCCCTTGCCATTGCAGCAGGTCTCTATTGCACCAAACATACTTTTGCAAAGAGGGTGTCTTTTGCTAAGCATTTCTATAGCAGTGAGCTTAATGTCACAGCTATATTTTAACAGCCATTTCAATGACTATAAAAATCAAGTTCAACACAATAAAACTGCTATCACACTACTGCAGAAATAGCAAAAAAACAGCCCCTGCAAGACACTATTCACAGCGATGTAGAGCTGATTATGCAGAGCAAAAAGCCTAAAGCAAGGGGAAAATGGGGTGGTGGGAAGAAGCTTTCATTTCCTACTGTTCTTCCTCCTCAGCATTTCTACAAGGGTAAACAAAATCATAATTCCTCCATTGTTTTCTCAGGAAAACTTATGGAGTAGGGAAGAGAAGAGAAGGCATTTTAGGGTTTTTTTACACATCAAACCTTACTCAATTTATTTTTACTTGCCATCACCTTATTTGTCTCTCAGCCCTTCAAGCTGTCTCCAACAGCAAGAACTACAGAGAAAGAGCACGGATCCAGAGTCAAATAATCCCCGAGGAACTTGTTCTGCTTTCTTAGAAACAGTAGTCAGAGAGAAGAATTACCCGCTAAGGGCCGCAGTTTGATCCACCAACACTTTCTCTTTTCCATAACAGCTAGGCTATTGCAGGAATTGAAAATAGGTGACATTTTTCCTGAAGTTGTAACTTATACCCGAATTAACGTAAAAACGTAACCATGGAAGCAAGTCAAACAGCACCGAACACATTAAAAGATAGGAGTGGCATTTTGCAAAAACAGGGAAAAATTGTTTTTCTCCAAACCAGTAAGAAATCACATGCCTCGTGCCGCTTTCAGACGAGCGAGAGTTGGCTCGGCAGCCACCCTTAACAAAGAGTCACTGTCCAGCTGCTCCTGGCTGCAGAGAGTCGGTCTCTCATCATCGGTCCCTTCCACTAGCAAAGGGGTTTCCTTACAGCGCTGTCAGAGGGAGCTCCTATCCGTACAGATTGTTACCCACCTAAGAGGAATCCTCTGAACCCATACTAATTTTTATGTTATAGAATCACAGACTGGTTTGGGTTGGAAGGGACCTTAAAGATCATCTAGTTCCACCCCCCTACCGTGGGCAGGGACACCTTCCACCAGACCAGGTTGCTCCAAGCCCCATCCAACCTGGCCTTGAACACTGCCAGGGAGGGGGCAGCCACAGCTTCTCTGGGCAATGTGGGCCAGTGTCTCACCACCCTCACAGGAAAGAATTTCTTCCTAATATCTCATCTCAATCTCCCCTCTTTCAGTTTAAAGCCATTCCCCCTCGTCCTGTCACTACTTGCCCTTGTAAAAAGCCCCTCTCCCGCTTCCTGTAGCCCCTTCATGTTCATTCTGGAAGAAATAAGGAGAAGAAAATGTAACTGATATGGCATTACTAATCTTTAAATACCCAGCATCACATTTTACTCTCTCCATAAATCAAATATACAAACTTCTGGGAAGTGGGGAAAACCAGAGCAGAGGAACACCCAAAAGCTCTGCTTACGGACGCTGAACTCCGCACCTTTTTGTGCAGCAAGAACCTACATTTATAGGGCAGCACTTAACTTGATCATCAGTTAATTTGATCATTCTAAATCCTTTTCTAGTCTAATTAAAGTTGATCTAGCCTGATAATCTATCACAAATGAATGTGGGAAATTCCCAGACAAGAACTTTCTGCCAGCAGCTGCTGAGTCCTCTCCTACTGACCAATTTGGCCCCCCAGCGCCAGCGCACCCCTCAGCCTACCAAAACATGTCAAAGGCGACCATTACAACCACTACCCTTACTGCTAACCTGTTGCTATAAGATATTTTAACTATTCTTTCTTTTTTTGCATGTTATCTTCCCAGCATCATGCCAACTATTCGCTGAAAAGAGGTGAGGCATTAGCACATGCACAAATGGCCAGCCCAGGGTAGGACCAGCCAAGAGAGGAGGCAAGAGCCAGCTCCTGCCTGAAGGAGCAGATCAGTGCTCTTTCTAGCACTGCCCCATTGGAAACAGCGGCTTAAGAAGAACCATTTCCCTGTAATGGTTTCCAAAGCAACACAGAAGACAGTACATCTGCTCAAATGTTTGTATTTGGCAAGCTCCAACTGGTAGCACAAGCTTGTGCTGAACTGGACAGTGTACCCCTCCTCCACAAGCACTTTCACCTTAAAACGTTTGTCTTCACGGCTGTAAAAATACTCCACTAGTCTACTAACCAGTGGTTATTTCTCAACTACTCAACTCATCCACCACTTTCAGGACCTCTACCTCAAAACAAAACTATTAAAAAAAAACAAACTAACGACAGCTAGTGCATTGTGTGCTCAGTTCAAGTCCATGTCCAGAAAAACAGCTCATTTTTAATACAGAAATCAACACACATTTGAGCCGGCTAAGTTTGGTGAAAACATCCTAGGAGACACCTGGACCATTCTGCAGTGGGACTCGTGTCCACCACCTGCACGCTGAGGATGAAGCGGTGTTGAAAAGGGTAGGGAGGGGGAGAGTATGGGTGCCATTTTCCTGTAGGAACCCAACTTACTCCTCTCGATTAGGAGCCTTCAGTGTTCTGCAGAAAAAGAGTTTAAAGTGTTTCTTGGTCCATTAGTGTCCCAAGAGCAAGACTGTGCTGCTGCATGCAAAGGTACCACCAGAAACACCTGCGATGTGCAATGAGGTAAGCAGGGAAGCACGATGGTAGAGTCCAAGGCTTCACTAACATTCTCCAATATTTTATTAAGTTTACTCAGTCATTTCTCAGTGCTATCACTATCCTACCCATCTTATCAACACTTGAGCTGGCATTCAGTTACTCTGTTTCCCCTCCCCAAAACTATTTTATATTTTCCACATTCCTTATGTAAAGGTTATGGAAGCATCAAGACACTATCACACAAACATAATACATGAACTCCTAATCTTAAGAGTCTAAATCTTGATGTAAGAACAGCTCCCAGATCAGCACGCTGCGTTATAGATGGTATCACACCTGGGCTGTAAAAGTTTACAGTTATCCCAATATTTTAGATTTTCAAGCCCTAATAGTATTAAAACTTCTTCCAGTGTTCAGCCAAGAACACGCTCACCTTCCTGCGCTCTAACTGAACAGAAAGCCAGCAACTAACCGAAACCAGCAACTGTTGTATTAAGTCCAAACTGCACTTTCTGTATTTAACGCACAAATCTGAACCAGTTAAATCACTCAATTATCACAGCTCTGTAAATAAACAGAGGCCTCTTTTGCAGCAAAAGTTATTGATAAAAATCTAATAAATCATTTCAAGAATACATTCAAATAGAAAATCAAACACAAAAATGTAAACAGTACCATAGCTGAGTAATTCTTACAAGTCTTTATAAAATGTGCTTATCTGGCTATATCGAGTCCACTGCTTTATTTTTTAGGAACAAGAATCCCCACCCCACACAGCTCAAAGCAAGCTACTTTAGGCATTCCTCGGAGACCCACTTGCTTCTTTTAGAAGTTTTTTTTTCCCAAACAAAACCTTCCTAATGGGACACTCTTCCCCTTAGGTGGGCAGCACACACTGACTAACAGAGTAACTCCCCATCGATGTTGCAGGCACGACTATGAGGCTGCACTGGTTTAATGAAGGATTCATTATAATCGCGTTAAGACTTGCACGTGTCCTACCTGCATCAACATCCCAGCAGCGTGATTCACCAGGAGAGAGACCAGATCAGACCAAATGGAGTCTAAAGTCCCGTTCCCATAATCAGCGTTCTAGAGACACGCCGAGACCTTACGGCAGCAATTCTGTATTAGCCAGCACTAAAAAAACCGCCCTCGTCCATCAGCACTTTATCAGTCCTGGAGCTGTTTAGGACAGTAAAGCTTTGCATTAAAGCGATCCAATCTAATGGAACTGCAGATGTCTCCATTATCCAGATAAATGTCTAAAGCTTTTTTAAATCCTTTTAGACTCTTAGTTACAGTGAAACACTCAAGAACAAAACCAACAAACAAAAATAAAACGAAGTGTAATATAATAAATACCGAAAGAATATTTGGCTCTCCATCAAAAGTTTGGGGTTGCTGCTTTGGCCCGTTTGACTCACACTATGGAAACTACCGCCTAAGAAATACCTCTGCGCCACAAAAATATCTGTTCTCATCTCCAGCCGCTTGACTTGTGAGCAAGAACAACTGTTCTCTCATCAGAAGAGCTCAATCACTGCAAACTCTGGGAAAGAGATCTTTATCCATCGCTGCAATCCCTTCCAGTGCTTTGTCATATGCCACTAAACTAATTTCAAAAAGGAGTCAACGCCAGCTGCTGTGTTTAGGAGCAAGTCCCAGTCTTACAGGAATTCTGAGTTGTTCTTCCACATGCTGCTGCCCATCGCCTGGGAAGTCCGTGAGAAAAAGGTTGTCTTCTTTATGGCCAACCGTTAGTGAGCAGCATCAGAAGAAACACAAAACCAGTGCAGACTTGAGTAAGGTCACATAGAGGTGGAAGACGGATTGTAAACAGCTAGAGGCATTGCTCTGATGGGCTGTCAAGGAAGGTGGCAGAGTTAGATGCCATACCAAAGACATACCTTCTACAGAGAAAGCGATTTGAAGCGCAAATACCTCCAAAACTAAACTAAAAAGAACCACAAACCACTTTTTTTAAACCAACTGACTAAAAAAAACTATCAGGAAAACCATTGTTTTAGTTACACCACTTACCCCTTACATTGGAAATTTCAGAGACATCAGTCCACAGAAGAAAAAAAAAAAAAACAAAACCAAAAAAAAACACCACTCAAAACCACAACAACACACCAACCTCAGAGGGGAGGAAAAAAAGTCTCTCAAGTCTATTCCACCTAAGATTCTTGGTCAACAAAGCATCAGAAAGGCTGTAGCTCGATGGAGACACAACCAACATTTCCCATCAATGTGAGGGGTGAAACAGGGGCAGCCAGGTGAGGAGGAACGAAGGAACTCCACTAAGGATGACAAGACGATGGGCAATGCCTGAAGAAAACTGGTGTGCATTTGTGTATAAGGACAAAATACAAGAAATAAAGAAAAAAGTTTGGAAAACATTAAAAATTAAGAAGCATATGACAGATTAAAAAACATACAGAGGAAAATAACCAGGTATTGAGAAAGCTTTCGTGCATAATCATAGATAGTTTTGTATCACAGTCACGTTTTGCTCAGAAGATACAATGCCATACATTGCTATATGCAGAGTCCAAAGCTACCAGGCCATCCAGCAGCCAAGTCCAGAGGACAAACACCAGGCAACATCATCATTACCTCCCATGAAACATACTCTAGGCTTGAATATAAGCTTTATTTTCTGCATATATCAGTGACGAATGAGCTATAGATTGTCTGATGCAGAACAGCAAAAATGGCAACATGCTGCTGTGCGACCCCAAAGTAGGAAAAAATAAAGAAACCAAGAGGACAAGCTTTTCAAACCCAGGCGGTACTGCAAGGCAGAAGCAAGGACGGAGAGAATCACAGCCCACCACACTACAACAGCCTCCACAGCAGTTACAGAGGGAATAAAGCACAGGCTTGGTCACGCCTGCAGCTGGTCCCTTCCCCAGATCCAGATCGACAGGAGGTCCACCCAAGTCAAACGAGATGATGAACAAACCTTCTTTTAGATCTTTCCATTACTTAAAAACTAATAATAATTACAAGTAAAAACTCCACTTCTTGCCGTCATGGTGCTGGTTTTTATTTACACACTCATATTTTGGGAGAATAACCTTACACTTAGTCAACAGAAAGTTTAAAGGTTCCCACAGACCCTTATCTATAACTTCTCTGACCCAAGTGGCATGCTTAACCGTATCTCTAGTCATTAAAACTGCAATGCAACTCCTCCTTTAGAGGACAGTATTTATAGGACATTCCAAGTAACTGCCTCGATAATCCGCAGCCATTTCAGGGTCATGATTTGTTCACTGGAGTCATATGCACAGCAGATTTTTTGAAAGCAACCGTCCCTTTAAATTGTTCACCATCTGTGTCAAGACTTGGACACTCAAAATATCATCAGCTACTTCCATCTGGCTCAGCATTGAGATATTTCCTGTTTCAGGGTCCACTACAGGAATACTTTTTACATTACCAGCTGCTTTCATTTCACTGCATTTCTGATACGCAGCCTTCGCTACAGACAGTACTACACACACACCATGCTGCAGCAGAAGCAACTCAATAAACCCAACTCCATTCACTGAACTATTCCCTACCGCCAACATCTTTTCCCCGCAGACCAGCTAGCACAATTAGGAGGATGTCAAAGGCTGAAGCATCAGCTGGGAGGCAGAGCTTTCCATGATCCTGTATCCCTGCTGCCTTCTGAGAACTCACTCATGCAGGGACCACAGGAACCACCAGCACCAGGGTTTGCCATCTTACTTCTTCTGAATTTTTATTTCTTTTTTTTATTTCATGTATGGAAACCAGGAAAGCCCTCCTCAACTTCCACAGCACAGTGGAAGGTCCTTGCACATTAGGTCTGGGTACAGCCCGGCGTCATCAACTCCTTGTCTGGCAGCAGCTGCCTCCTCCTGTGACCCACAGGCTATTCAGCTATGTTCCCTGAACATGTGTTATTTTATTACATTCAACTTCAAATCAAGTGATGTCAGTATTTCCGTGCTTTGTTTGGAGAAGGAGAAGGCAGGCAGAGCAAACACAAACACCTAAGGCTGGACTTCTAAAGGTACTTGGATGCTTGAAGAGGCTCTCGGGCACATCACGGTTCATGCGCTCTCACAAATCCCAAGCACCCACCTGGACTGTCAGCACATCTCCAAAGCTGCTCAGGAGCTGTGCCTCCACAAAGCTCTGCCGGCAATCAGTCAGGAACTCACCATGTCAAGCCACGAGCTCCTCCACGAGGAAGACAAGTCTCCATGATGCCACCAACAATCAGCACACAGGACTCCTCAGGGACGCCTGCAGCACGCTGCTGAAACCCCTGCACCCGGCTCGGCTTGGGAGCTGCTCAAGCAGGTTTTCCAGATCAATATTGATTAATTTGTGTAGTAAAAACAAAGTGACACAGCTACTACAACAGTAGAGACGTACAGAGCAGAGTGCCTTCAGAAACCAAGTGCCTACAAGCATATATACCAATTATTCACACTTTTACTTCCATTCAAGTTCATAAATTACACAGTAAACCCCGTATCGTTCATTGCTTGCATCTTCTACCGGGCAACAGAAAGACAGTTTGCAACTCCAACAGCATGTGGTAAAATCAGCCACCACAACGCCCTGAAAACATGTCATAAAAAGGTTTGTGCTAAAATAATATAAACGGTACTCTAAACAAAGCAGCAGTGCTAAGAAATATTACTAAAAAACCCCAAAATTCAAGTATCGTGGCCAATAGTTACTTCAGTTATTCATCCATCTGTTTGCTTTGTTATGTATATGGATACATAATTACACATAATAGTTCTCAATGCAATTATTTCAGTTTAGTTACAAAGCTATATGGAGCGGAAAAATATTTCCAGAGATATTTCATATTTTGCTGATGAAACTGAAATTCGGCAACGGCTGCTTCTTGTGTGACGAGTCTTTACATTAGAAATCAGATTTAATGCACAAATTACATAAACATGGGAAGCTAAATGATACTATAAATACATAAATGTTTCCACAACTACAGACTGAAAATGTAGATAAAGTTTCAGAATTATAAGAATGATCCCTTTTCGTTGGTTTAGATAGGGCATAATTTCAATTCCCCCCCCAAGCTAGAGGAGGAAAGTATTCCGGTAACTCATTAAGGAATTCATTAACGCATTATTCAGAAAACGACTATTGTTAGGATAGCCTTGGGGTCTACCACAGGCCAGAAAACAGAATTTAAAATGATTTTATTTTACAAAAAAAAAAAAAAAGCTAATTTTTCAGCGGTCCACCTCCCTGCCAAAGGAGACCCATCAAGAAGAGCAGCCCATGTGTTTCACGGAGATGATGATTAGCCACCACTGAACGTTTTGTGAAAGTTTCAGACTTGCAGCAAGTAGAAGAGGAGAGGGAAGACTGACATCTTTAGCAGAGTAAATACTTTAAAACTAGATTAGCACTAGTTCTTCATTTGAGCTTCGATTCATTAATGTAAGTCCGCTTCCAGCTATTTATCTAAAGTTAGACACATCTACAGGTATTTAACAAGATGTATTGGATTTCAGTCCTGAAGGACTCCTAAAGGATTAGACAAACCAAATCCTGCACTGCTCCACAGCCAGTACTGGACAAACTCTAGAAACCCAAATATTTCAAAGAAAAATTATTGCAATGCTTATGGCTGTAGTTGCAAGCCAACAGAAAGGCTTCCTGGAGACATCGGTTTGATTTAGAGTTGCATCCAGTTTACTTTCGCCCTTCCCTGAGAGCTTTGCCTACGCAGAAAGGAAAATGCATTTATAACACAAAGCAAGCTGTGCCAAGTACGGCAAACAGGCTAAAATTAAGATCATATCAGTGCACCTAAATCAAGCATTTATGGCAAGTGAGAGACAAAGAGGAAAACTATAAAACCCACCAAGGTTCCACTTGAAATTCAGGTGGAAGTTCAGAAGCGGTTTTCCCCCTGAACTAATACCAAACCTTAAATCAGGACCTCGTCCTACTGTCACTTCCATACTTGTGTACAATGTGAAGTGTAAATCCTCATCTTGTGAAAAGTCCCCCTCCCCTTTTATTTTCTAGGAACAAGGGTGTCAATTAATAGCTGAGAAATTCCTGAACCGACTGAAAAGTTTCTCTGCAGAGTTAAATAAATGCTCTGTATGACACCTGTAGGCAGCCAGCTGCCTATAAGAAGTCAGTATGTGCTCTATGAGGAAAAAAGTAAAGTATCACAGAATCTACCAGGTTGGAAGAGACCTCTGGGATCTTTGAGCCCAACCATTGCCCTGACACCACCATGGCAACTAGACCATGGCACTAACTGCCATGTCCAGGCTTTCCTTAAACACCTCCAGAGATGGTGACTCCACCACCTCCCTGGGCAGCCCCTTCCAATGGCTAATGACCCTTGCTGAGAAGAAATGCTTCCTAATGTCCAACCTGAACCTCCCCTGGCGAAGCTTGAGGCTGTGTCCTCTTGTCCTATCGCTAGTTGCCCAGGAGAAGAGGCCGACTCCCACTTCACTGCAACCTCTCTTCAGGTAGTTCAAGTTCCCTTCAATTAAAAAAAGTATTTCCAGCAAATCCCTACAGGAATCATTCCTTGGAACAATCCCAGTCTGCAATGTTGTCACACCTGGACGAAACCAAACTGAGGAGTACACACTTGCTTCTACTTATGCAGTATCTTTATCCCTCTCCAATCTGTTGCTTACAACAAGTGTTTATTGACCGAAAGCAATATTGACTGAGTAAACTGAGCGTAATCAAGCACGTGCCTACGGTCAAATTAAGGTCATTCATTTCGGAAGAAGTGCACTTCATCTGCCAGTCCCTTACCTCTGCCTCACGTGATGCCGGGGATAGCCGAGCACAGAAATGCGTCCCATCAGCAAGCAGGAATCCAAAGGTTTTGTGAGATACCACAAAATAAAACTCCAGCCTGGGCATACAGCAGGGTACGTCGTCTCTAGGAGACTGAATCTGCACGTGCTTTCTCAAAATGGTAATACACAGATAAATACATCAGCAGATGTCACACAGACATTTTTACTCCACAGGTTTGGGACGTGTCAGAGCTCAGTCCTGCTGTCATTAACAGTACAAAGGCAACCGTCCTGTCCTGCCAGACAGCTCCAAACCTCACTCACAACACAGCATCACTAAAATTCCTAAGATGCATTCCTAAGACGCATCACTAAGATGCAACTTTTTCCATTTCCTAAAAGCCTTTTCTTCCCTATTTTAAGGCACGAATATAAAAGCACAAGACCATCAACTCTCTTCGTAAACAAGAGAGAGTCTCCACATGCCACCACCGCTCACCACAGATGTGGACTGTAAACCTGGGCTTCCACAAAAGCCTTAAGCCTGTCCTAAACCACCGCAGTCCTCCCTCGAGCAGCAGAAGCAGCAGTACTCAGCTGTAGCAGTTCCTGCGCTTTCAACAGCACTACTCTTCCCAAATTCCTATCCCCCCTTTCGAAGGGCCATTACAAGAGCACAACTCAGGTGCAAAACTTAAATATCCTGACCTTTCTATCACCACTTAGTCCACCAACTCATTACAGCCCTCCCCTAGTAATAAATATATATATAAAAATATATTTTTGCTACCTGGTTTGAAGATACTTCTATATACAACTTCTAAAAAGCTACCCCAATCTCAGAGAGGCACTAAAATACCCTAAACTCTGCAATGTGGCCAACGTCCACCCTGTTTCAAAGCATCTAAAATCAGGCTAGTTACGATTTGCCCTGCTGTAACACACAAAAACTCACCAGTAAGAAGCAAAAATACAGGAACTCCCAACTGGTGTGGCTCAGAGTAAAATCGGTTTTGTTTGTGGGCTGGTTTGTTTTGCTTGTGTTGTTCTTTGCTTTTGTTGTTTGGGTTTTTTTTTAATTAATGCACGTGCAGGAACACACCCTACACAGCACAGAGTGTATCTGAGCAGGCTGCATGACTCTGGCTAAGGACTAAGAACAGAAACCATCTCAAGCACTTGCAGCACCCTGTCCGCTCAGGGGAAAGCTTGAGCCCACCCAGATACGCCACAAAAGTGCAACAACTGTGCATATACAGCCATAAAAGTACAGGTTATTTTTAAAATGCCAGTGTCCTTGACATATACATGAACTTTGACCCAATACATGGTATTAGGAAGCACCTACCCAGGCATCACGTGCTGTCCTGAAGTGGTAACACTCCACGCAGATCCCTGTACAGATATCCAGCCCTTTCTTCATCAAGGCTTTGAATTTATGAAGCTGTGCAAGGCCACGAGCACCTTGCCTGCCAGGCAGAGCCCGCAATGGCTTCCAGATCACGGCAAGGACACAACTATCCATGTTTTCCAGTGACTCATTAAGAGTAACAGAGGAAAGGAGAGTCAGCATCCTGAAAATTAACAGGATCTCAGAGAGCACAAGCCCTGTAGCCGAGAAGTTCTCCTACATCTGACCATGCACGGACACCTGTGGCACTATTTTTCTATTTCTCCATTTATTTTTGGAAAATAAAAAATTAAACTATCACAGTGGTGGTCTAATTACTCCGTATCTGCACATGCTCTTGAACACAAAGGCATTTTAAATACAGTATTTGTAGTAACCACAGTAGCACCAGTTCTACCTCTTACAGCAGTTTTAAGTCCAAAGGAAAAGAGTCAAATGACAGTAGAAGTCACACAGAATCACAGACTCACAGACTCAATCAGGTTGGAAGAGCCCTCTGGGACCATCGAGTCCAACCATTGCCCTGACACCACCATGGCAACTAGACCAGGGCACTAAGTGCCATGTCCAGGCTTTTCTTAAACACCTCCAGAGATGGTGACTCCACCACCTCCCTGGGCAGCCCCTTCCAATGGCTAATGACCCTTGCTGAGAAGAAATGCTTCCTAATGTCCAACCTGAACCTCCCCTGGCCAAGCTTGAGGCTGTGCCCTCTTGTCCTATCGCTAGTTGCCTGGGAGAAGAGATTGAGTCAAGAGGATTTGGAAGCTACTAGAACCACTTTATACTAAATCAGGCTCGCAGACTCCCTAAAGCAGCTCATTACATCTCCTCTCCATTGGCATGAGGAAGAGCACCAACAATTTCCACTCCACACTAGAGCAGGAGATGCGAGCCTGAGTAGCCACGCTCCGCAGCTGCCTGGGACACCGAGGGAACGCAGCAGACACGAGCAGCTCCTGGGGCTCTCTGCGAGCCTCTAATGCTCCCACGGAGGAAGCTGTACCCTCACATGGCCATCTCACCACCACCACATGCCGCCCCACGGCTCAGGGAGAGAGATGAAACACAGAGCTAGGCGCTGAGATGGAGGAGAAGGGTATGCAGCATCGGGAGCGGAGAAAAGCTACTTCAGTTAAGCTGATCGTTTTCCTGTTTCAGATGGTTTCCTGTATGTTAATCTAATAACTGTATATCCCATTATATCCACACCCATTCCTCATCTAACCTCCCTGCACGCCGAGCCCTCAACTCTCTCAGGAAGCCGAGCTGAGTCACGCTCACAACTGCCTGCCGAGATAACGCCTATGCACTACGCAGCGGAGCTCCTCATTTTAAGGCAGTAAGTTTAGTTTACACGTGCGCTGGACATCCAGCATCATCTGCAAACCCACCATGCTGGGTCGAGCAGGAGGAGCATTCCTTAACACACCTGTATCCTACCACAGTTTCAGTATAGGTTTGTTGCAGCAATATATTCCTGCTGCATCACAGCCAGAAAATCTTCAGGACTTGAGCTGTTAAGAAAGCTTAGTGGTGCACAGGCACACACTAGTCAAGAGGAGAGAAAAAAAGTATATATATATATATGTATTACATACACACATGCATCTGTTTCATATACACACAGCTTTTGTATAAATATACACATATATGGATACATACACACGTGTCTATTTCATATACACACATCTTTTGTATATACACACACACATTTTTGAGCTCCCTCAACTGCAACAGAAGTAACATAACCCACAACAATAGATATCTTCCTATAATTTCTGCTTTAGTGAAGTATACACACTAAGTATATTACATATAGGTATCACTAAGATGGCAGTTCAATTAACAATCCAATTTGGAGCAGGCAGATGTTTCTCTTTCACTGTCAGACAATACTTAACCAATGTCAGTCTCCAGGACTGGTCATGGCAAATAGTTAGGAAGAAAAATATTTGTTTATTAGAGTGTTCATCTTAGCAGTGCCTTCTCCATTTCTGTTTGGGACTGTAACTGCTGCATCAATTCTCCACAACCTGAAAGTTTCACAAGCAGCAAAAAATAAAACACCACAAGTCTCGCGTTGTACAGAAGCGCCCTTTTTTACCACCACAAAGACATGTAAAACACATGTAACCAACCTGAATATTCACCTTCCTCAGAAGGAAACACAGCGACACCAAAAAGAAGCTCTCCCTCCCAAAACAGTGTCTAACAGCACAGCACGGGTCAGTGAATCACAGTGTTCAATTAGCTCTAAATCAAATTTTATCTCCTTGCAACACTACGTCTAGTTTCAACTCTCACCCCCCTGCAGTTCAGCAGAGAAATACCCTAATTTTGCTGAGGATCAACCCTCCCAGCTCACTTGCAGGAAAAAGAAAAGAAACTATCACAGAAAAACAAGCCCATTATAAAACCACGACAAACTTCTCTCCAGAGCAGTGGACACAAACAAAAAATACCAATTGAGCACGGAATCTTGTGCTTTTTGAAACTGTGAAACAATTTTTTTCGTCAATTACATTTAAGCCTAGTTCTCTCACTACACATACAATTTCCCACACTGGATATCCAAATATAAAGTATATTTTAAAATACTCCGTTTATTCCACACTACTTCTTCTCTCACTCTTTCAAAATCACTTCCAAGACATCAGTTCCTGGAAAGCCAGGTCCAGGCAAGCGCCTCTGCCACAGCAGCAGATACGAGGTCCTGTAAAAGAGGAACCTGCTTTCGAGTGGCACTCGAAAGTGCCCTCAGTTTACACCACCAGCGTATACTACGTGACAATTCAGTCATTCCAGTCTTTCAGAAGACCCATCCCACACCACAAAGCAGGTATTTGGAAAACATAACGAGCGACTGCCATCTGTAGCACTTCTGCTTTCTTCTATTTGTCCTGCATCCACAGCGCTGGTATTACTCGCAGCTCTCACAGTGTAACTTGCCAGCTAGGATCTGCTAGTAATTTAAGAGTCATGCTCCCATTTTCTAGGGATATACACACAGAATTTAAAATTAATTCCTAAAATTCACTTGGACTCTACTTAGACCCAGAAACTCCCTTCTTCCTGCTCACGTTGTTTATACAAAGCTTAGCTGTGGCTATATATGAAAAGCAAGTTGTTCTTCATAACCAAGGGAGTCCAACAACTGTGGTAGACACTGAACTTCATATCTCCAACTTGAATAGTCAGATTTATTGTTTCTTTCTCCAAGACAAATACTCTCACTCATGCCAATCAAGTTTTCTTCTCCCTAACCCCTAAAAAATGCTTTCAATCAAAAGAAAACATCTTCAACATCAAGACGTGCCCTCTCAGCACAACACTGCCAAAACCACCGGAGTTCGGTTCCGTTTAATTAAAGGGAGACGTTTTAACTACCGGCAGAGAACAATCCCCCTCTGTTTTAGAGGGACGGAAGCAGCACAGTACGAAACGGATCCCCGGACAGCAGCACGCAGGGAAAACCCCGCATCTATATGAAAAAAAATCACACTCCCTGCAAAACGAAGAGCTTTTTCCCTTAATAGCCTTAAACCCTCTCTGTCCTACGGAGAGGAGGGAGCACCGGGCATCACCATGGCGCAGGGTGGGATTCCCACCGACCCTGCCCAGCTCCCACCAAACATCCAGCACTGGAAGCGCATCCTGTTTAGCTGCCACCAGGGAGGGCAAAAAAAGAAACCATTGTAAAAGTAACTCAAAGCCCTCTCCTATTCCAAGTAGTAGCCGGGAAGGAAAAAAAAAATACACAGGAGAAAAAGAAAAGGCAACTTTTTTAGCGAGGATGACTCCAGCGCACGTTGCCCGGCGCTTCCAGACAACTTCGAAACTTTCCCTCGGCAAATCCCCGCCGGGCGGCGGCGGCCGAAGCCCCGCGGGGAGCGGCGCGGCGGGGTCCGCAGCCGGCGGAGCCAGCCCGGGGGCGCCGGCCCACCCCGGCGGGACCGGCCCACCCCGCGCTCCGGCCCGGCCCAGGCGCTTTCCTCAGGCGGCGCGGAAGTGCCGGGCGCTGCTGCCCGGGGCAGCGCGGCCCCAGCCCGCCGCAGCCAGCGGCCGCACGGAGCGGGGCGCCGCCGGAGAGCGGCTCCGGGGCAGCCGAGGCGGGGGGGGGAGGCCCGCGGCTGGGGGCTCCCCGCGGAGGGCGCGGGCAGCCGCGGCGCAACAGGCGGGAGCGGGGCCGGGAGGGTCCTCACCTACGCCGTATTTTTCCTCCCTTTTGGTGGGAACCCAGCGGGTCATGGCGCTGGGGGCCGCGGGGGGCGGCCGGAGCGGGCGGGGATGCGAGAGCCCCGTTCCTACGCCGCCATTTTCCCAACCCGCGGGACGGGAAAAGTTTCTACCGACGGCGGAGTCATGTGGTGCGGGCGGAGCCAGCGGCCTGGCGCCCCGGCCGGCCGGCCGCCCCGGCGCGGGGGAGGCGGGGGCTGGCGGAGCGGCTGGCGCGGGGCGGCGGGAGCAGCGCGGGCTGCCCCCCTCGGCTGCTCCCCTCAGCGGGGCGGCGGGCGCCCCACGGGGGAAGGGCCCGGAGCCCCCAACGCTCCCCTCGTACCACCCGGGCGGGTCCCGGCTAGTTTGCACACAAAGGAGAGCGGGATGGGTGGTGCCTCCCTGGCAGTCTGCCTAATTGTGTAATTACGTTCCAGGTACACCTGGCCTGACTCTGCCGAAAAGTTTAATTACCGACGCAAAACCAGCTTTATATAAAAACAACGTGACTTTCATCAGTGCCACATGGCCAGGCAGCTCCAGCAGAAGGATCCCAGTCTTCTGTGAAATCACCACTTTCTTGGTTGTTTTTTAGCTCTTGCTCTGATCTCTTCAGCCACCTGGTCCTTGAGGATTTAGAATCACAGAATGGTTTGGGTTGGAAGGGACCTTAAAGACCATCTAGTTCCAACCCCCCCTGCCACAGGCAGGGACACCTTCCACTAGACCAGGTTGCTCCAAGCCCCATCCAACCTGGCCTTGAACACTGCCAGGGAGGGGGCAGCCACAGCTTCTCCGGGCAACATCTTCCACTGTCTCACTACCCTCACAATAAAGAATTTCTTCCTAATATCTAATCTCAATCTCCCCTCTTTCAGTTTAAAACCATTCCCCCTCGTCCTGTCACTATTTCTGTCTGCTTCTTTCCCAGCCATGCAGCACTAAAACAAGGTTTCTGCTGAAGAGTAGCAGGCTCTCTGCATTGGGGTATTGCCATGTTGAGGAGCACAGCATCCCAAATAAATCCTTCCTTGGCCATGAAGATTAGAAACCACCTGATTTCTAAACCTAAATCAAAAGCCTAGTCCAAAGTTAACATCTCCTGCCTAATTAGAGTGTGGAATGTGTGATTACAAAAGAGTGAGCAAGGGAAATGAGCTTCCTGGTCCCAAACCCCCTACTCTTGGAGAGACCCAGGACTGTGATTTAAAAAGAAAATTTAAAAAATAATCTTTAGGAAAAAGAAAATAAGCTGTGTAACAGTCAGCATAAAGCAGAGGATAACACTTTTAAGAGAAATAAAGAGAGCTGAAATGTCTGACTGGCTATCATTTGTTAGGATTAGTCCCCCACCAAAGGAGAAGCTCCATAGCGCAATTTTAAGAATGAAAATAGGTCCTCTTTCAATTCAGGGTTGAATCTTTTTTCTCTCCTTTTATTTTCTTGCATAGTTAGGAATGCAGGGGGCTGGTTTCCGCAGCAGCATTCGTCATTGTCAGGTTTTGAGACCAAGTACTCATCTCAAACATCTGAAGGAGCCCACTCCTCTTCCCACGTACCTTCCCTTTTCCCATCCTTGAGATTCGTTTCCCAGGTCACCACCTACACATTTGAACTAATCTGGATTTCATTGCTCCTGTGCCGCAGAATTCAAAGGCCATTGTGACAGAGCGAACTAGTGCACCTTTATGCGTTGTGCCCAGGAGTGAGAAGATGAAAAGGTTTTCCAAGTCAGCTTCATGGCTCGTCATCTTTATCCTGCATTGATGGGTAAAGGATTAGAGTCTTACCAAAGACAACTTACAAGTGAGCTCTTTGATTTAAGAGGTTTGTTTTTATAAGATAAATCAAAGTGAATTAACTGAAATAATGGTCATACTTGCCCTGTTCCTGTAGTTGTCTTTGGTTGTCCACGCAAGGGAAAGGAGAAATGAAATGGAAAAGCAATGCAGCAATAGTGTTTATTTCTAATGATGAGTAATTTGCAGCTCTGTGCAACTGACGCGTTATTTTTGTGGTGCTGCCAAATATGTGCTGCAAAACTGCCGAAGCTGCTCAGGCATTAGATGATTTAGAGATCTTTAAGACTATTACTGTAATAATCTGTAAATCAGGGAACCTGATTGCCTTCTCATTTAGATTACTGATAACCAGGAATCACTTCCCTGAACACCGTGGTAGCTTTGCAGATACCGGGTGTGAATAGGGAATACAAAGCAGCACTCTGCTGTTAATTTAAACCTAATTAGCTAATAAAGTGAGCTGTTGCTATATTCTATCCTTTCTGGGCCTCGAGTTTCAATCTGAAACTCAAACTGTGATATATGTTTCTCTTTTTTGGGGGGGGCTAAAGGAGCATGTTTCCCTTCATGAGAAATGTACGGCTGACAACCTTTCTTCAGGTGTTAACTAAGGGTTAAATTAAATACTCATATAGATTGGCAGTCCTTACTCTCAGTTAACATGTATATCTGCACTAAATGGGAATTATATACCTAAAATTAAGTACAGTCCTAAGGCAGGAAGTACCAGATTCAATAAAATGAAAGCTAAAGAATTACTTACAGCTTCTACATATTAAATCCATGTTCTGTATTACAATAGCAAAATTTTTTTTTGACGTCAGTGGAAAAAGGGGTTTGTCCTGTTCTCTGATCATGATCTATAACAGAAACAACACGAGTAATCCCGTAACCAGCATAAAGCCCCACTGATACCTATGAGGGTCTATATTCATTTTATTACTTTCCACATTTTCATTTTAATGAAAACATGTTACAAATAGAGTATTAAAATTTTGATAGCCAGTAAAAAATACTTCTCCTAATTCACAATGCATAAATATCCAAATGTTGTTTTTTTTCAGCTGGGGAAAAAATGGTAATGGGATAGGACTGTAATAACTGAGAAAATAAAAGATTTTTCTTTTTCTCTGGCAAACATAATATAAAGTATCCTCCTGAAAAATATTTTTCATTAAGCTGTAAAATGTTCAAGCTGACATACTTTACATATTTAGGCATAAATTTCTTCACACTGTGCGTATATGTTTTTCATTTATGAAGAGGAAACTGAAAAATGCTTTTTTCCATAAAATCTGGAAGTTTTATCACATCATTATGTCAACTCTTTGGATTCTCACCTTATTTTTTAATGCATCACATTGAATTGGAGGCATTTCCCTTGGAGCAAGGAAACATCCCTTTTGGTAATATTAACTCCAAGAAATCCAAATGCAGGATTTGGCCATGAATGATATTTGAAATTCTTGTCAGAGAGATTAGGAGTATCTGTTGAAGAGGATGAATGGAAACAGAACTGTTACCCTGCATGAAACATATTTGCAATAAATAAGAGGTGCTCTATAAATGTGCAGATGCAATCAAGTCATATTTCATACTTGTTGCATATGACTACATGGAGGAATGTTTGTTCTGTCTCAGTTAAAATCACAGTTTTTGTAATAATTTCTATTCATTGTCAGGCCCTGTAGGTAAATTCAACATTTTCAGTCAAAACATATAAGTAGTTATTCTACACACACAGTGCAAATTCCTCTTGGAAATATTCCTCCCAGGAGGTGATGTGGAGGACCTATAAAATTATACCATAAATAACTGTTTTGCTTTTCTATTTCTATTAAAGATACTCTGTTGAAAATGTTATTGCTTCCATTCCAGATACTCATCATCTATTTTCACTGTACAATTTTCATTTGGGGTGAATGACTTCTGTGCTCTAGATTCTGTGATGAATGGCTACCCATGTTCCATGTTTGGGTGTACACAAAGAGATTTTTATACCTGATGGAAAGACACTTCTAATTTTTTTACAATGTATTCCTCTTAATCAGAATGGAAATAAGTTTGTGAGCTTGTGCTACAAAAATTACTTCAGCCTTGGTCTTATGTGTAACTGATATATGCATGATTACCTTGGAGATCTCTTGCAGACAAACGTGGATGGTTTTCAGGGAGAATTAAGAAACCAAAACTGAATTTCCTTTGACGTTCCTATTGGCTTCAGGCAGCCAAGGTGTGGCATTTATAGACCTGGACTGAAGTTTGACAATAGCTAGAGGGAAGTTTTGTGCTCTTCCAGGCTTTGCTCATGCGTTTTTGAAGCATGCTCAGTAATCTTTAATCTTCCTTTTGCTTTTATAGAAGCATTTTGACTATATATGGGTGCATCTTAAGCTTTTATTCTAGTAGGAGGACATTTGTGGTAACCAGCACGCTGGATGCAGGACTTCAGTTGCCAGTGGAAGTGTTCAAAGGCAATGTTTGAATTTATGTAACACTATATAGCTGCTGTGACATGTACTGCATTCATCGCATTGGTTTAGAGTCCTCCAGATCAATTATTTTTAAATTCAGAAAGGAGATAAGGATATTCAGTTGAGAAAGGAGATAAAGATACTCATTAAGTAATTTTTTTTATTAAACTGTTCATGTTTTAGCCTAAAAAATGGGATTTCATTGCAGGTAATTAAAGTGGTTGTTTCATAAATTATGTTCCTTCGGAAATACTTCACTGTTCTTACTGTATTATAGTGAAAGTGATATAATGAACAAGACGTCTTCAGTGGGTTTGATGTTTAAATGCAAATGTGTGAGCATCTCCTAGTTACTCTTTGTAAATACACAAGGGTTTCCAAAGTGATGTGCTTTAGAAAGGATATGATTATCAGAGACAGCTTAGTTTATACCCTGGTATTTCAGCTTGTGCTCTAGAATAAAAAAAAAATTACTTGAGTTTTACAGTGCCACAATAAATATAAGTGGCTTCATTTCTACAAAAGGGGAAAATCTGTTTTCTGATCATGGAGTGTCGGATTTTACATTCTTCAGAGAAAAAGTGCAATGAGATTTTATGAGATTTTTATCCCTGCGTGCTCTGCACAAATACCATTTACATGGACAGTACATCTTGTGTCAAAAGCGTCGTAGACATCACCTTAAGTAGTGTATTTATTTATTTGACAGTATTTCTCTTGGACATTGGCAAATAACTAGTTAACTTTGACCAGAGAGGTTGCCTTGCTAAAGGGAACTTTCTCAATAGGGCTGTTGGAAGAGTGAGCCACTTTTTAATCCCCAGTGCTCCTGGTCTCTTTGGAGCAGGAGGAGCTGAAGCAGTATGTTTACCCTCCTGTCACCCTTCTGAGGGAGGATGTTTATTCCCCCAGGACTGAGGCAGCTGAAGTACCTGAGAAATAATGTTAGCAATTTCAGGTTTATCCAGCTTCACTGCAGCCCAAAATTTCACCCAATCTAGGTATACTTTTTTATTTCCAACTGAAATACTTAGCAACATGAGCGAGATATACTCACTCACATGAGTGTTATGTTGTAAAAACCAAAGCACATAAAACTTAATTTTCATCAGTTCCTTATGCAAGCTGGACTTTAACCCTTACTTAATAGCCACAGACTCACACCATGGGTAGGTGCTCAGGAATATAATTGCAAATTTTACAGTCAAGCCCAAAGCAGTTAAGGGAAAGCGTAGTACAAATGACTCCAAAACACAAGCTAGCATAGTTTGCTGTTGTTTAGTGACAGCCTGATCCTCTTTGCAATAGCTTTAAATAACCAACAGTATACATTTTTAGGTGTTTTTTTTTCTGTTTGGTGGTTACTGGTACATTTTTCATATATTTGATATTTATACTCAAAATGAGATTATAAACTCCATTTACATAGTCTTTGGCAAACTTGAAGATAATAAGCAAAACAAAATGCTGTATGTGACAAGTTAGGGAAGAATCATTTCCAGAGACCAGTTAGATTAACTTTATAAACTCCAACAGATCTATGGTTTTAAATCTGACACATTATGTTCCAATCTCATAATAAAAATTAGGAACATTTTCCAAGAAGAGTGAGAAAGATATTTTCTGGGACTATACTCTGGTAAAGTCATTATTTATTATAAGCTAGATAATGATCTGATAGACGAGTACAAGCTTGAGATGAAAACATACATTATTCCTGTTAGGAACGCTTAGCACTTGTGTAGCACTTAACATTTTGAAAGCACTGAACAAATATTAACTCTCTCTTGCGAGACAGAAGGGTGTCCCTATCTCCTTTCACAACCAAGAGGCAGCTGAGCTAAGGGCAGCTTTTTAAAATGTGACAGGCATTCAAAAATTGACAAACTCAGAATATCAAACCACTTCTGTCACCTCTCAATTATGTGATTTTCCTGAGGCCAAAAGTGACACATTACCCAGGGCAGGGTTAGATTTTATGATTTCCTCGGTCTGCAGACAATGTTCCCTCTCATCTTTTGATGAACGATGTGAAATGACAATGAGAAATGGCAATGAAAGAACATGATGTACTAGCACCTGTTATAAGGTTTGAGAAACTCGTTACTGAAATCTGAAGTATTTGAAGCAATGATGGAAATTATTTTGTGGGAACAAAGAACTGGGCAGAATTCACAGAAATGCCCTGCACATATAAAAGAAGTGTTAATTTTTAAAGAAAAAAATGAAAAAAATCCTATCAACTTTTTATCTAAATTATATAGCCATTTGGGCCCTTACAAGAACAAGTTAGAAAGGGATGGGAGGATGCCCAGGAGACTGCATGTAGTGTAAGAAGCTGACATCGCTTTTGACAACTGCTTGATCTAAAGCAGTCGGCAAACCCTGCAACAGCAGCTACTGCCGAGCACGCAGGGAATTGTGCAGCACTGATAGTCGTGGTCCAGGGGCAAGTGGTACCCATTATCTCTCCCTCTGACTGCTGGCACGCCTTCAAAAACAGGTTTCTAAATGTATTTCTCCCGAACAGACTGGCAGGCTTTCCTGCCGTACTGTAAAGGTGGCAGGATTGGTTTTCTAAAGAACCCTTTAAAAGCCTTTCTCAGACGTACCGTGGAATAACAGCTTTTGCTGCTTCCCCTGGCTTTGGATGGAGTCCCACAGTTCAACCACTCTCAGAGCAGATGATGGGATGGTAACTCCACACCTTCCAGCATGACAGGTCCAGTTCCATCTGGAAAAAAACAGACATTTCTATTGAACCTTGTGCCTCACAATTGATCAAAGTAGCTCAAAACAGCTTCTCCAAAATGCGGTATTATTGATTCACCTGGGAACACATAGCAAGGCAAGAACTCAACCACTTGCTTTTGATCGTCTGTAAAAGTAGCCTTTCTTTCCAATCTTTTTTTTCCCTATTTTGCACAGTCAGAAAGTTTAAAACTGAATCTTTTTTTAAGCTCCTCTATCCCAATGAACCCCACACAGTTACTAGCTCACACTATTTTAACTTCGATTTTTTTCTTGTCCATATTACCACACAAATTTTTAGTAATCCTCATATAGTCTCCTTTTGGCTATTAACAATAAATGTTAGCTGATAAACAGAAAATAATTTGTGACCAGGTTCACCAGGACAATTTTGAAATTTACTTAGGCATAAATACTCCTGCCTGAAACGAGCTGCATTTTTCTTCCGAACACATAAGATCCGTGATCCTGGAAAGGTGAAGACAGGTACTGCCTTCGTTTTGCGTGGTTCTCGAGTGAGAGGCAGGTTCAGTTTTCCACGTTGAGTGTGGAGCTATTTTGCAATTGTATTGCAGTTGGCTACCAAACATTAAACGGTGCATTGCTACGCCTAGAAAAAAGAGAAGAGCTGATCTAATTCTCAGTGCCTTCCTTTTGTCTGACTTAGAAAAACATCTCAAAATTCTCTCCTGTCATGCTGGAAAAATGTCACTTTTTTACTTTCATGAGGGTACTGCACTGAGATTGGTCAAATGTAATAAAGCTGGTTTCTTGCTCTGGCTATGTTGAAACTTCAACTTGAAAACTATTTGTGTGGAGTTGTTTGGGAATAGAAAGTTGTGAGCACAGTTCCTCAGTCTGTCATCACAAGTAGTTTGTGTCACCCCTAGTAACTACTCACAAACATGCACAGGCAGTGGTTGAAATGGAAATACAGAAGTCCTTGTTTGAAAATGAGGAAATCCTCCTCCTCATCAGAAGCCTCCACCTGAAAATCAGTGATTTACTTATTTGATAGAGAGGGAAATACTGATAAAATGAACCATTTTCCAGACCATTTTGAATGTTCGACATCTATCTGTATATGAATATGTACGTGTAACTATAAAATACATATATTTCCATAAAATGCAATAAAAGTATTAATATTCTGGACAGGAGTCCAATTTTATCTTTCAGCAGCATTTGCAGGGGATTGTTAAAGCATATAATGGAAGCTTTGTCTAGACAGTTTTCTTGCTGGCCAAGTTAATTTTTTTACTTTGATTGTTTTTAATGTATTTCCTGGAACAGAAAGTCCCAATAATTTGTTTACAACCTTTTCTGGAAACTATGTCAGTTTTATAATATTCAGAATGGATAATAATTTTTCTAAACCAAGCCATATATTCCTGAAGTCTGAATGTTCTCAGGGAGAACCGTTAGCTGTAAGTTTTCTCAGATTGTTATAAAAAAAGTTATTAGGTTTTTTCAAGTGAAACATTATCAAGTGTATGACTTGGAAAGGAGCAAAGCTTTCTTTCAATGACGGCGAGATGTTTCCATCTGATGATTTTTATGACAAGTTACTATATATAAAATGACTCAGTGTATTTCACAGTGGAAAATCCGAATTGTGACCATTCTCAAACCCACCACTGCTGTGACAGTCTCAGCATCCAGGCAGAGACCATGACATGGCTTAAAAGTCTCAGCAGTGGTCGTCAGAAGAAAGGATAATAAATTTTTGTGCAGCGTTTTTAGAGACGCTGCCTTTGTTCTCCTTCCCCTGGCCTTGCTCCAAGCTCTCTGAAATCAATGGAAGGACTCACGTTGGTTTTGGTGGGCTTTAGCTCTAGCCTGGCTCTTGAGTGAACAGCTTTCAGACTTCAGATCTCTCAATCACAAGCATTAAGCCAAGCCTGACAAAATGTTACGAGAGCGAACAATGCTGCAGGGGCTGTTCCTAAGGCCTATAACATTATGTTTTCATTTATTTTTGAATGCACTTTAATAATGAAGTATTATTTTCTTCCACTTTCAGGGTATGTTCCTTTGAATCACCTCAAAGGCATAAAAAAGAATGCTGAGACACTTTAAAAAAGCTGAAATAGATGTATGAAGCTGAGCTATCGCCAAAGGCCACAGGTTCATTTGCAACACCTTATTTTTGTTTGTGGTGGTGTTTTTTAAAAGGGAATTTTCCTTACACTCTTCCCCCACCATTATTTTGTTTTATATTTAATTCTCTTTAGCTTCAGTCTCCTGGCTCTCTAAGAACCTCTGCACCAGTCAGAGAGGAGGAAGTGAAACGCGTTAATTAGATGAATAAAGCAGAATTAGTCCTTCCAGGAAACTGAGCTTCCCACCTCCGCAGAGCCGCCGGCCCGGAGCCCATCCCTCCTCGGGCGCACGCGTTGGTGCTAGAGCAGGCTGAGTGAGACAGCGGGGGCAACTGGGACACGAGGCGCTTGTTGAAGGTTGCCAAACCTGGTAAAGCATTTAGAGGGAAAATGTTGTTTTGCAAGGCTCCAGTTGTCCCAGTAAGTGCCTGCTGGCGAGTCCGCCTGGAAGGCAGCAGCCTGCTCCGGAATGGCTTCTTTGGTTGCACTCCTACACCAGGTGCATCTGCTCTTACCTTTCCAAGGGCATACCGCAGGTTACATCAGCAGGTACCTTTGCATACATAAGGCAGTATGGTTTCCATAGCCACACTGCCATCAACAAGGCCAAGTGCCGGGTCCTACACTTTGGCCATAACAGCCCCATACAGTGCTACAGGCTGGGAGAAGACGGTTGGAAAGCCTCCCGGTGGAAAATGACCTGGGAGTGTTGATTGACAGCCGGCTGAACATGAGCCAGCAGTGTGCTCAGGTGGCCAAGAAGGCCAACGGCATCCTGGCTTGTATCAGCAATAGTGTGTCCAGCAGGACTAGGGAAGGGATCATCCCCCTGTACTCGGCACTGGTGAGGCCGCACCTTGAGTACTGTGTCCAGTTCTGGGCCCCTCACCTCAAGACAGACCTTGAGGTGCTGGAGCGAGTCCAGAGGAGGGCAACAAAGCTGGTGAAGGGTCTGGAGGGTCTGACCTACAAGGAGTGGCTGGGGGAACTGGGATTATTTAGCCTGGAGAAAAGGAGGCTGAGGGGAGACCTTATCGCTCTCTACAGCTACCTGAAAGGAGGTTATAGCTGGGTGGGGATCAGCCTCTTCTCCCAGGCAACTAGCAACAGGACTAGAGGACACAGCCTCAAGCTGGACCGGGGGAGGTTCAGGTTAGACATTAGGAAGCATTTCTTCTCAGAAAGGGTCATTAGCCATTGGAAGGGGCTGCCCAGGGAGGTGGTGGAGTCACCGTGTTTAAGAAAAGCCTGGACATGGCACTTAGTGCCATGGTCTAATTGAACAGTAGTGTTAGGTCAAAGGTTGGACTTGATGATCCCAGAGGTCTCTTCCAACCTGATTGATTCTGTGATCCCCTTCATCTCACTGCCTGCAAATACCACCACTACCTTAAAATGCAAAGGATTCACTGTCCAATTTAGAAGGGTCTGTGCTTGTGTATGTATCAAAAATGTCACATTTTTATCCTTCTTTTAATGCTTTAAAAACTGAACTTTTAATTCAACTTCAGAGTAAGAAATATTTTTTCTTGAACTCTTTGTATTTGTATAGCTATCTATCTTCCGATTAGACAAGCAGATACAAGAATTGTCTTGTAAAATTGTAGTTTCCCTTTAATAAGCCACTCTGACAGGCAATTATTCATGCAGTCTGCTCTGTGCTAAATGTTTTTCCATGCTGTGCATCCCTGTCTCTTGATTGCAGGAATGTGCTCCTGTGAATTATAAGTAAATATGAACTGGTGTGTATGAAATGATTTACTAGACCTTCCATCGCTACATGATACTGACTCTCTTCTTCTGCATTATGAAGATAGAGGAGTTCTAACGAGTAACATGTATTTCTTTCATTCTTTGGATTTTAGAGATTGCTGTTAGTGTTTACTGGAAGTTATTTTGACAGAAGTTGGAGATACTACATGTAACATTTCTTCAGCGACAAATTGTCTGCTAATGTTTACATTTCAGGACAAAAAAAAAACCTGTTAAAGTTTGGTCCTGGAAAATTTAATGTATTATACAGATCCAACAAAGTGAATCAAATTCACCTTTATAATAATTCCATTTTCAGCAGATGCTTTCAGACAAACAAAAGGCGTTGTGGTACTAAATGTCTTCACATGTGGCAGCTTTCGAAGAGCGATTCAGATTATTCATATTGTTTTTATTAGGTAAGAATTTTGGGTAGAACGTCTCTGCTTGTAAGGAGTTGGAGCCTGGTTGAAGCTAGTCATCTAGGATACCTCGTGGCCAGTGGAGAAAAAAAATAGCTGCAGAACACACTCATCCCATTGATCTCAGATGTGTCAGGATGGGATAAATCATCTCCTAATGGTGCCCATCCTTCTCCTTAACTAGACAGCCTATATAGACTAGACAGACTATAGACCAGACAACTCTTCAGGTACTAACACTTAAACTATACTTGCCAGTAATTGAAAATTCCGTGGGATTAATATACACGTATAAAGTTAAAAGATTTTTCTGCTGGGGAGAGATTTATGCAACCACCATGTCATATTTAACTTCATAAAACAGACGTTCAGTAATGATTTAAAAAAAGTCTGATCTTGCTCATAGAGCTCTGTGTATATTTGGGCCATACCAAGTAAAAAATCTAAAACTATATAAAAACTATGTAATAATGATGCACCGTTTTGCTCTTTGGCTTCAAAAATGAGCTGTGTGATAGAAATGCACCAGGAAAGCACGAAAGTAGAAATAACATGGAGGGTCTTTTAGTATATAAAGTAATTTTACTCTCAAAACAAATACTGTTGACTGAAGTGTCATGGTTCTACAGAGAAAATATTTGAGGTTATATAAGGTTCACAGTTGTATTTAATTTTAAAAATAGTATCGCTCACATGGGTATGTAAAGAACAAATCATGCCAAGCAAAAATAATTACTTTTTAATTAGGTTCTAAATTAATGGAAGAAGGGAAGGAAGTACATTAAAGCATCGAGAATTTACTAAAGCATTTGACATGGCATGTCTCAAAATTGTGTTTGACAAATGAATAAAAATGGATTATGTGGAAATGCAATTACAAGTACAAGTAATTGGCTGAAGAATGTACTAAGGAGTAATGATGAACATGAGAGAGATCCTGGTCCCACGCAGGATTTTATTAGGGTTTCACTACACCGTGCGGAAGGAGGTTTGTGGCGATATGTTGCAGAAACAGTTTAACTCACTGGGTTGTGTACCCAGCAGAAAAGGAGATTATTCAGGAAGTTACACAAATACTCCTTCCTTAATTCCTGCAATCGTTGCTGCCTTCTCTAGCTGAAGGCATTGGTGGGCATCAGAGATCTAGAACTTGGCCATACCAATTCAGCAGAATTATTTCTCTGATTTACAGTGTTGCAGACAGCCTTCGATGCCCACATCTCCTCCCGTGCAAGGCTGTCACCTTTTGAAGCCGTTTCCCCACGACTCACCCATGAAAGTACTAATTAAACCATCATATTTGCTCATGACAGGGCAGCAGTAACTTACAGACCACAGAGTTTTCTGACCAAGCGTGTGACTGCTGACTGGGTGCTAGGAATCACGACGGAGAAGAAAATTTCCTTACTGTAAGGCTAGAGGAGAAATGAATGTAAGTCTCTCTGTGTCAGCTTGGTGATTGCCTTCACAGCGAAGAGCAAACCTGAGTGAAATACAAGCTTGGATTACATATCAAGGAAGCAACAGGCTGGGGTGGGAATAATAATTGGCCTATTTCACAATTTCACCTTCTGTGTTCAGTTATATGCCTGCAAAGAGAGTGCCAAGTACTGCAATTTGGGGTTGTGGTCCCAGTTTTGCCTTTATACCGTTCTGCTCTGGCGTAAATGATTACGCAGGTGCAGAGGTGGTGATTTTGGCTCTGCAAATACACGGCAATTTTGATGAGCAAGACGGGATTTGAAAAAAAAAAACCACAAGAGGTCAGCTCTCTGGAAAATATAAATAGATGAAAATGAAGCAAGAGCTGTATCTTATTGTTCAGGCTACAGCATCAGAGTGGTCTATCAAGCAGTACAGAAAGCTGTGAGTATTTATCTAAGTGCTCCATCAGTTATAACAGATTAGAAAAGTACTGCCTCCAGTGTGGGATGGGGATTCTAGACTGTATATTCTGCTACAAGGGCTAAATGTGCTCCTTAAGGGGAATTTACTGGCATTTACAGCAGCAACTCTGATTTGAGAGGAAGGGCTAGGACCGTTCTCCCCATTTCTGTCAGAACAGTTTGGCTAGGGTGTATCTCATCGACCTAAAATAGTTCAAATGGGAAGTATTTAGTCTGTGTTTTCATCTAGTCTTCCTCAGTGATCAGTGAAGGGAGGATAATTCATCTCATTTTAAAATACGTGCAAAGCAGGTCACATAGGTAGTATAAGTCAACCCATCTTTTTCTATTGCACAGATTTAGCCTAAACAACTGCACCCAGCAGAGCTACTCTCCCAGCCGATGGAGGTGCACAGAGTTCTTAAAACTGGACAGTTTTGTTACCCACCTCAGCTCTGGGTTACTTACTAGTAAGGTTACAGACAGCAGCACGTGCTATTTTCATTTTTTCCCTACATTTTTTGTCTTACCTGCAAACTCCAGCTCTGTCATTCACCCCTTCTGTAGTGCAGGGATCTACACTGGAGGGCTTAAAGCATACTTGATTCCTCCTCTACCACACAAATTACATTCATCAACACATACGATCAAACTGGTTGAACTTTAGAAACGAGTGGCAACTTTTTGATGAAATAAAAGATATTTTTCTCCTGTAGGAAAAATTTTTCCACCAGCATTAAACTGGTAGAAAGAGGTCTTTCATATGAGGATGTTTTATATATAAAAGGAGAGCATTTAGCCAGAATATTTCAATCAATTCAATTAATATATTTCAATCTAGTAATCACAGGTTGATGGAAAAGCATTAGGTTTGGGGAGCTGCTTTAAGTTTTTTCTGATTCCCGTGAGTGTAAACCAGCTCCACCTGCCCACAACTGAGGCCACCTGGGCTGGTAAACCCCAGCACGAGGCCTGAGCTGACTAACACGGATGAATATTGCCATTCATAGTGCTTTTAAAAAATTAACTGCCTCAATATTCGATAATCAAATAGCATAAGGACCTCTAATGATCTGGTGTTCTTCATTTTTATTTCTAGACCAAACAGGCACCAGCGCTGAGCAATGTATTGTCACAGTTGGGAGTAATGACCCTGAAAAGTGGACACTTCCCTAATTTGCTAAAAATAAGATTTTACATCTCTGTGAAAGCGGTCTCTCTTTCCTTTGGATGATTAAATACTGAGATGTTATGTTACATTAACGTACAGCCTGGAGAAGTCTCTGTTTAAACAGAGCAGATAGACTTGCTGAAGTTCGGTCTTTAATCCTATTTCGTGTATGGTGGTCTCAGAGGGAGAATATAAATGGGAACAGTAGAGTCATAGTCATAAAATAAAGTAAAAAGACTTAACGTTGGGACTATGAAAGCAGTTTTCAAGCAGTCCTTATTGAAATCAGTTTTTAATCTGGTAAAAAATAGAACATACATCTACAAGATTCTATTTAAATGGACTGAAAATACTGTGAAATAAAAAGCTCCGTAGTTTATGCTTTTATGAGAGTTTTGTCATTGACAGTACAGATACTGGAAGCATTTCCTGATTTTTTCCTTCTACTTGGGAAAATAACAGAATAAAGTAATAATTATTTATTTTTCCTCTGCCTGTTCATTTTGATATCCCTCTTCAAGTTATTTCTCTTCAGTCTTAGTGATAAATGGGACTTTGCAGGGAGCAGTCATAAAGCTGTCATCGTTTGTTTGTTGCACGTTGCTTATATGCGTTTTAAAAGAACATTGTATCATAACAAACATTAATGAAAAAGTATATATACTGATCAATTGTACTAACAAGTATTTGTAAAATAAATCTTAAAATTCACGTACATTTAGTACTTTCAGTGGATTCTGTTTGCCCGACTGTTGTGCAGGGATTTTATTTAATTTTTCTTTAATATTTTTTTTTTAATTCAGCTTTGGTTACTTTTAGACTTACTTTCCCATACAGTTTGAGAGCATATCATCCATCCATCCATCCATCCATCCATCCCTCCATCCCTCCCTCCCTCCCTCCCCACTTCCAATGGTACTAAAAATGGGATTTCTCTACATGTATCTCCACTGAATTCCAGAGGGTTCTATCCATTTATCCTGCCGTAAGCTATGGGGGTGTTACTCAGCAGTACGACGTGGATGCAAGCTCATATTCTGACCTGTGAAGAGCACATCCATTCCAGACAACGTGGCTGTAAGGTCTAGTTATTCAGACAAGTCAAACAAGATATGTTATATCGTTATGTTCTCTCTAATGAAGTTAATCTCCATTTTCCAATTAGGCTTTTCTTTTTTATCAGTTCACATAGTTAATAATATCTACTAATATAAATTTTAGTTAATAGTGTCTATTAACAACAGACTTTATAAGAATTTATCTCACATTTAAATATCTGTGGTCATAATAACTGAAATAATTTAGGAGTAAATGAGTTTTCAGCCTTGAGCATTTGATAGATTGCATTATTTCCTTTTTGTTATTTATACAGCATCATAAGTACGGACGGTGCTTTATCAGGAGCTCACAGTTTAAATTACACCTAACACACAAGTGTTTTATGAGGATCATAAACAACATATAGGAGAGTGCTGAAGTTTTTCCGTTCTTTTTAATTTAATTAGCAGAGATGGTCTCTGAAATGATGGCCAGGAAGGAAGGTCAGTGATGGAATGCTGACCAAAAGCCATCAATTTGGAACAGAATTTATGTACACCAACGCAGGCAGTGCCCAGGTCTCGTACCTTTATGTATGCCTGAATCATGCTTTCCTGTTCTGAATATATGTCCAAAAATACCATTTTTCTTCCTACAGTTCAATTCAATTTTTTTTTCAATTTCAAGGGGAATTTCACATGTAAGATTTAATAAGGCAAAAGGAAGATATTTAATTTGACCCATAAACCATCCTATAGCTAGTTAAAAGTATAGAGAACTCAAGAAATATATACCTGAGGAGAAATAGCACTTAATGGGCATGCAAATGTCTTTTTCATGTGTCACTCACCTGGAGAGGTATTTAACGGCTGTAAAGAGGCCAGAAGAGGTGAACACATGTGCTGGGACTCCACAGCACTGATGGAGCAGAGCTCTGTGGAATCCAGTTCAACAGAGACCTGAGTGGACCAGGAGCGTCGTGTACGGTGGAGTGGGCTTTCTCAGAAAGAAATTAGTAAAATTAATCAAGAAATAATTGGCATGTTTTTGCTAGGGTAACAAAAGTGGGAAAGGGTCAATATCCACTTACTTAAAGGCACAGAGTGTAAGTACTTTTGCTAGAAATCACATTTTTCTTTTAAGACAGAGCAGGTAGCAGGGTTGGTCCCTCCATTACATAGGACCAATATTCTGGTTTGGATCCCGTTTCAAATGCATCTGATAATGTTTGCACATTGTTGCTGTGTTGATTAACCAAGGATATGTCTGACAGCAGCATTGGTGTGGCATCGAAGGCAGGTGGCCTGCGCTGCTTTAGCCCCAGAAGAGGTGACACAGGAGCCCGGTGCTGGACCATGTGGCCACATGTGTTGCCACTTGCAGATCTGTGGGTACAAGAGTAGGATCAATCCACCTGGACAGTTGTCTGAAATGGTTACTACATTCCCTTCCTGAAGGGCTCACACTGAGTTTGGTTTCTTTAGCTGCTTCTGTGAGCAAACCCAGCTCCCCTCCATCGCCCTGGCTGCACGCTGCTTGACGATGAGGTTCTCCAAGCAGGCACTTGCTGTATCGTTGATGCCAGCAGCAATATCAGCAGATTAATGTTGCTTTTCTTAATCTGAAATATTGTCCTTCTCTACTACCAAGTGATCCGAAGACAGAACTGGACATTACATGATGAAGAAATTTCAGTGCGGGTTTGGTATCTCTCATCAGTTCCTTTCTTGTTAACATTTGTATTTCTATACTGTCACATTTCCGTTCAATTTTCAGAAAAGTTACTTTCCTGTTGAAAAGCTGTACAGTTGCCACCCATTTTACCCACTGAACAAGCCTGGAAATGAAGTACAATGTAAAAGGAAAAAATTTCAAGGCCAAAAGCTGGTGAAGGATCTGACCTCAGGATGGATTGGCGTGCTGTGAAGTTCTTACCTGTATTACATGTGCTAAGGACTGTCTGCGTGTTCTGGGGTTTTTTCCACCCCGTTTTCTCTTTTCTTTATCTCTCTATTCTATTTGCTTTTTTCCTCATTCATTATATTTCTTTCAGCATGTTAGCAGTTAATGTAACCTATATTCTTTCACATTTTCCAGGGACATTCTTTCCTTTTCTATTTTTCTCCGTTTATTTTTCTCTTTGCTTTTTTGGTAATTTCCATTTTTTACTCTTTGTATGAAGATTATATTAAGTGACAAGAATAATGTCAAATAAATGAGATTATATTAATGAACAGATCTTGTCGCATTTCCATGATTCACAGGAAAAAATATACACACTGGCTGATTTTTCAATTAAACCATTTGCTGTGTTATCTGTTCAGCATGTCTTTATGAATATGCATGACTGTAATGCATTTCAATTGTTTCAGGGTCTTTGTCAACCTCAAAAAGCCACAAGGTGCCTACTAGCAAAATATGGGGTTTTTTTTGCTTGTTGTGTACGAATCAGAATACTTTGGCTTAGCCTTGTTATCTTTTTCAAGGAATTACAGGGGATTAGATGTTTGAGAAAGCATCTTGATTCTTACCAAAGATAACAGACTTATTCTTTTTGTTGTTCAATTTATTTCATCTTAAAAGTATTATCTTTTTTTTTTTTTAATATTTCCTATAATGTCTCTGTATCCCATGAGGACTCTCACCGCTAGCAAGTACATCCAAAAATGCCTGGTAAAGAATGTGTAGAAAATTAGCTGTAACTTCGAAGATATCAGAAGTATTAATTTTGCAGTGAATGATGGCTCCTACCCACATATACAAAGGGGACCTTTTGGGAATGAAAGTTGAGTTTCGTGAACATTTCTTTCCAACGGCTGTGAGAGAATTACAAGGTCTGGCACACGGTTTCTGGCAAGCGCCAGCATCTCTTATTTCAAAGCCTGTAACAAAATGTTGTATAGCTGTTGCAGTTTTAAAATGAAAAACTTTTATCATCGGCTGAAAAACTCTACTGTCATGGACACATTCCCAGAGGTTTTCTTTACTGAAATTACTTAAATTGGTTCTCCAGTGAGATTTCACTGGAAATAGGATAGCAATGCCTTCTGCCGCATGTGCCACGAAGAAGCGAGGAGGTTCTCCCCTTCCCCTTCAGACAGGAGGCTCCAAATGCCAGACAATTTGGGGAATTATAAGGGAAAAATTACAGGAGCTGCTAGTTGTTCACTCAAGGAAGTCACACAATATGGACATACCTCCTCTCCAGGTCCACCGCTATATTTCCCTCTTCATGGCCTTTCCCATTTGAAAGCTTATCAGTATTTTAATTACTAGGGACTACATTAAACTTAAAAAATAATTTGAGGATTAAAATATTGCAGCAGTACATGTTTAATTCAGCATGTACTTTTCTTGCAGTCATGTGCAATATATAGTTCTACTTTATATGGCACAGAGTACTGTAATAATAATTTTTTTGTTTAATAGAAGCTTAACAACCTTTCAAACTTACAGACTTTATGTCTTTCTGTATGTAAAATAAGACCATTTGCTAAAGTGGAAAATATTTGTTCATTCTAAAACATGATGTTCTATGTATTTGATAAGTCTAATTAGAATAGCAAAAATATTACCTAACAATCTCCAGAATATTTTGTTTGATATTTTCATGGAATGCATCAGAAAAATTTGGATGATGTCTAAATGAACAAATCTTTGTCATTTATCCTCTGTATAGCTCCTCCAGTACATAAATGAGGAGGATATGGAAAAATACCGGCTTAATATGTCATAGAAAAATCTAGAATTAAGCATATTATATGTAACCAGTGTTATCGGGTCAGTGAGAGGGCTGATAAAGAACATTTTTGTCCCTCCGGTGGGGGAGCAGCAATCGCCACTGTGGCCGGCTGAAGGGGACATTGCAGCAGGTTGGGGAAAACTCTTCCCACTAGTAACAGCAAAACTAATGAGACATACGGTTATAAAGACAACAAAAGACAACACTGCAAGGAATATTTTGTCCTATATGCAGGAATATTAGATTTGAAGGTTAAAACTAAGATGGTTGAATATAATGCAGGCAAAAGGATAGAGCCCAAGGGTAGACAAGGAACCATGGCGTTCCTCCTTCTCTTTCTTTCCTCCTGGTCGAAGCTTCCTTCTTTCCACAGCGCACATGTTCAGGTCAGATCACCCTGCCCTCGCTTTCCTGATTAGGATCAGAAGTTTCCACTTCCATCAGTCAGTCTTCTCCTGCTCTTCCATCCCCTCCAGGGGAAAAGGGGCTCTGATTTCAGTGACCTCTTTCACTCTCCTGGATACGGGTCATTCTCCCAAAATCTTGACAGCAAAACTGCCCTGCAGATTCCAGACTTAATTTGTAGGTTAATTTTTCAAAACAAGTTCTAAAGGACAGGAAGCACGATGTACATCCCGTTTGCGTTGAGTAGAGCATTTAGCAAGATCAGTAATGACAGCAGATAGGAAGGAGGGCAAGATACAGAGATAAAAGAGTCTCTGTGAGCCTGACCTGGACACCTTTGCTATGATAAAACTTAGGCTTAAGTTAAACAGAGTTTTCCTCCCTACTGGAGGAGTTCTGTGTGTCCCTGGATGTCTGAGGGTATTACTACTCCTCTTCGTCCCAGGCTTAGTTAGTTCAGGTGACTGCTTTGACTTTGTTTCAGTGGACTGCTTAGGCTTTAATTAGTTTCAATGTCTCTGCCTTTTGCTGACTCTTCTCATTTTATCAGAAATAAATGTCACTAATCAATATCCATTATTCTGTTAAATTCATTATTTCTTAATTGCTGACAGGGTGCTTGCCCTGCACCGTGGTCGCTGTGGAGCTGGAATCCAAATAACGCTCATGTGGCACTGCCGGAGGTGAAGTTTTCACCCCTACTCTGTTAACCCTCAGGAGGGAGGTTTTGGTGGGAACCGTAACACAATAACTACAGTTTTGAAAATTGTGTGACTGTATATTAAAAATACAAGTAGAATTGACTTTCTGCCAGAAGTTTTTGATTTTCTGGGAGCGCTCTTCCCTAAAATATGCTTGAATTTACACCCTCAAGGGTTTAAACAAAGAAGATAATTAAGCAGATCCTTCAAAGTAGAGACCTACTGGTGTGATAGAAAACGGTGGTTAAGCACATTCTTTTATTTGAAAACTGTAACTTTACACATAGTTCTTTTCTCTTTCCTCACTCATCTTTTATGCTTACAAAATTATTGCATGCTAATAACAGCTAATTCAATTTCGAACTCAAAACAAGAAGTACATTCTTTGGGTTCCATCTCAGGCCTCGGATTATGAACTGTGCTTGCATAGTCCAAAATTTTCTTCTGATCATGAAAAAAACCTCTCACGACAGGTCTGAAACGAGAGCATCACAGCTTGTTAAACCTCTGGCTCTTCTGATGTCATCAACCAGTAAGGCCACTGGGACCATGCTGGGTGTCCATAGAGGTCACCAGTGATGTACGTACACACACTACACAACCCCCTTTTGCACCCCTTCCTTGGGTTTTAAAAATTGCAGGTTTTAAAAATTACATCAGTTCTTCTGCAAGACTCTCTTAGGATCCCAATACATTCACTCGTTTCTAGTAGGCAGGAGAGTAAGAGAAAACAGGGGGGGGAAAGCGTGATCCTGTACAGACTAATGTGAAAATAAAGTCAGTTTTAGTAATCAGCTTAGGAAATTAAGTCTCTTGACTTGCCTTCTTTCAAGGTATAATTATTTATATTTTGAAATAGTATCTTTAAATTACTTGCAAATATTTATGGAGAACAACTGCATAATATTATAATGCTATTTTGTAAATTCTACAGTTATGGAAGAAATAAATCCATTCATTATCAGGGGAGTTAGTGGGCTTAGCATTCCCAAAGCAGCAAATATCCCTTGTTTCCCTCCCACACACCACAGGTATGACACAGAGTGACATCATACTTTGCAATCTTTGTTACTGTTTAGTCAGAATATTGTACAAACAAAACTGGATAAAATTACAGGGATATTTGTAACTCTCAATATTTGAGTGCTGTTGTTACCAGATGGGCAAATAAATAAAGATTTAAAATCTTTGATTGTTGTTCCTCTAATTATGTAATTAATTTCAATCCTGATTTCATAGCTTCTTTTAGCAGTTAGAAGGATACGTGCCCTTTATTGAGTCTACTTAAATAGACTTCAGGAGAGTGGAAAAACAATCGTGAAATGTTGGTTTCCTTGGTGTCGGTGGGAATCTCCCCCAGTGAGCCAAAGCTCCAGCACACAGCTCAGCAGGCCTGTGGGAAATGCATCCCTACGACACAGATCCTCGGAGCAGCTCTTTAAAAGTTTTCAGGGTAGTTACGACCATAACTTCACGTGGATTCAGTGGGAATCTTTCTAATGGCTTCATTGGCATCGAATTGTACCCACTCAGCAACAGAAACCAGTGCTGTAAAATATCCTTCCTCGCCTTTTGTCAGCCTCCATGTGTAGAGGACTGGGCTGGAAAACAAAAACAGTGATAAAAGCTGCAGGAACCCGAGTTTGGTGGAGTTCCATCATACCCACACGCATGATCGAAATAGTGCTGGGACTGCGGATTAAAGAAACGAGTGATATTTGGAAAGGTGCCTACCTGTAGCTGGCGTGCAGCATAGGTGGCTGTGTGTGATAGGTGAGCTTTGTACCTAGTTTTTGCTTAGCTTTTGCCCACATGAGCCATGGGAGAACCTAATACAGGGCCAGGAAACCACTCTTGGATGCCAGGTTTCCACTACATGTGGGGAAAAAATAATTGACCTGGAAATTAGAACATTAACAAAGAGTTACACAAAAGGAGTGAGAGAAAACGGGCAAGAAAAAGAGAGATGCAAGTTTGCAAGAGTTTAAAGTAGCTATCTTTGAAGATTTTTATGTTCCATTCATCTTTCCTAGTGCAGCCCATTGGGAATCTGTGCACGATAGTTCAGAGCTCCATCTTCACTGAAGATGAAAGGCAAAGCCATCCAGTGGTGAGAGCTGGTTTCTGAGAAGTGCATCCAACCCCACGTAACTGCAATTAAATTACAGTACACAACGTTACCGGTTATGGGGCAGTACAGTACTTGGTGATGTACAAGGTGGAATGAATAAGTTCTGAAAATAGCCACAGATCACATAACTTTGCAACAGTGGCGGTGTTAGCTGAAAAATTAGTTACTAGGGATTAATTGGGAGAGTATGCTGTTATAAGTTAGAGACACATGCTAAAGATCATCAATAAAGGTTAAAAAAGGCTCTCTGAATTAGCTTTCTAATTGATCAGGAAAAGTTCTGAGAAAAGATATGAAAGGATTTGAGCAGCACATCCTGGACCTTGAAAAATCTTGATCTTCATAAATGAAGAGGTATGCAGAATATCTCTCAAAAATTGACTCACCTCGGTGTATTTCAGCTTACGGAGAAGCAGAAAACAGTGACTCAGGAATAGGAAATGTCAACTCATTCAACAGGTACTGAGAATTAAGATGTTTTCCTTTCTTTTTTTGTAAATATTATGAAATATGAATAATGCAAAAGTTCTAGTGTTACTTTTGCTTGCTGACATACCCATACATTTAGAGGAACAAAGGATAATGGGTATTTGCTATGCAGAAATAGCTATGTGAATGTTGAAGACCTGGAAATATTTTCCCTATTTTTATCCAACAGTACTGCAGAATACAAAATCAACGAGTTTTCTTCTGTTTGTTTTTGAGTTTGTCTCCTTTCTGTTGAGGCTGGTTACGTGCGATTTGAATGCCAGAAAGGCTAAAATAAAACTCATCGGCTGTTAAACCTGAACAGATGAAGATAAATAAAAGTAGCAAGCATCAGTGGCCACATGAGTTATTTTTTCTGTCTTCTGAGATCCTGTAATTGCGTTGAAGTTTTAAGGCAATTCTAAAAGGAATTGTATTTAGGATTTATAGCGAATAAGACTGTAAAGGTTCACACTCCTTTGCCTGCCCTGAAGTGGCATTATAAAATGTAATAAGCAGGATATGTCTTCTTCATTCCCTGGTTCAGATTCCTTCGCATTTTCTGCCACTCACAGCACTTGTCATGATAAAAGTTCACTTATCGTGTCATGATAGAAGTTCACTCTGCATATGTGTTATGCTCACAGTTACTTCTGTTAGCTTGTTACAGTTAGCTTCTCATAGGTCAAATGATAAAAGGAGATGAAAGAGCAGGCATTAAGGATGCTTCTTCTCAAAGGGTTCTCCTATCTCCTCATGTCCTGCCATCACGTATTTCTACCTGGGAGAACAGGAGATAATTGTAATCCCAGAATGGGAAAACAGCTATCTACCTCCTAACTGCCACCCTGGGGAGCATTTAAGCACTACTTAACCACGGGTTAAGTGTCACTGGCTTTACAATGAAGTTTATGTACAACTTGCTTTGAATAACTACAGGGTCTGCTCTCATGGAAGTGTTGAGTACAGTCATCTCTTCAGAGACATCAGTTGGTAAGATCGGCTGGCACCTGAACTGTCTACAAAAACTTGTTCAGCAGTTGAGTTGCGGAAGAGTTCAATAATTTAAAAATGGAAAAGACATACCAAATTATCTAGGTAATTTCCTTAATGTGGGTTTAGCTTAATTTTCTATGTCTGAAGCAAAGCAGTGCCCAACAGTTCCCTTGGGAGCCATCCTAATGACTCTCATTGCCGGAGAATTTTCCCTTATATTCAACCTAATTTTTCCCTGTCTTAATTTAATCCCATTACTTCTGCTTACGCTCCCTCTTGGTAGACTAAATAATTCAATGTCAGTAATTAGGTACAATTAGAGATGCATCAATTAACGTTCATCGGCGTGGCTGCAATGCTACGGGAAGGTCCATAAGACCTGGCTGAATTTGTGGAGTTCCAGGAACTGATGAACACAGATGAGGAGATTCATTCACCTGGTCCCTTCCAGACTTTCATCCCATTCCCACCTCTGCTCTGTATGTAGCTGAAGTTGCTGGGCAGAATAGCGGAGATATTCTTATCAGATTTTCATTATTCTGATGACACTGAACTCTGTCACACCATCCCCCAACCCAGTAAGTCCTGTTTAGGCTAATAATTAGCAACATATATCACTGAAGTGCGTGTGGATGTACAAACAGAGACATATAAAATCATCACTACTTGTAAGAAATACTTTTGTTTGTATTAACCCGTTTAACGTGTTGAAAGAGAGCAGTCATGCAAGTTCAGCTCATGTCATTATACCATGTACTGCTTTGGTGAATTTTTACCATCTTGAGATGGAACAGTATGTGATACTGGTTTCTCCGTTTAAGGCTTGACGTTTCCTTTCACTAAATGGCAACACAATGTTTCTCGTTTCCTCTGACAGTTTCTGTAATATGATATATATTTTAACTGCTGAAGGCTCAGCTGGAAAAGATTGACTGCAGCAGTTTTTTATAAAGACGTTTGATGCACAGATGTTCTAAGAACCTATTTTGCATGCTTGCCTAGACTCGGTTTCCTTTCAATTTTTTAAGGGGGATTCCAGCTGTTAGATCCATTTGCAACTCTTCTACTCTCTCGCCCGTAAGGAAAATAACAAAAAATCTTGACCTGCAGTTTCCTACGGTTTGGTTTCATGGCTCCCATGGTAAGCTCAGTCGATGGGCAGCGTGCAGCTGACGGAGCCAGAGAGAAGTCACCCATGTCATCGGTCAGTAATTGAAGACCCTTTTTAGATAGGAAGCGTCCTGCCCAACAGGACAGTAGATCTGCAAGAAGTGGCAGTACCTGGTCACTGGCATCTTCCCTGGTTCCACAGCCCCAAACCCCCCACCCTCGACCCTAATGTTCAGGTTGGACATTAGGAAGCATTTCTTCTCGGAAAGGGTCATTAGCCATTGGAAGGGGCTGCCCAGGGAGGTGGTGGAGTCCCCATCTCTGGAGGTGTTTAAGAAAAGCCTGGACATGGCACTTAGTGCCATGGTCTAGTTGACAGGGTGGTGTCAGGGCAATGGTTGGACTCGATGATCCCAGAGGGCTCTTCCAACCTGATTGATTCTGTGATTCTGTGATTCTGTGACCCCTGCGGCGAGGCACTGCCTTCACCTTGGGCAGCCCTTGGGGCTCTCTGGTGGTAGCAAAGTTCTCTGATTCCCACACGTTTTTGATGGCATGAAACTGTTTGCTGAAACTTTCTGCAGCGTACCAATTCACTGCAGTGGGAGTGCTGCAGGAGAAGCGTTGAAGAGAATTGCCCTGAAAACTGCAACGTCAGCAGTTATTTTCTAGCATCTTCCCTATGTTACATGGTTTGAGGGGCACCAGCCACAGATGTTAAAGCCTGTCCTTATTCCAGCTGATGACCCTGGATCTTTCCAGAGCACTAGAGAGCAGTTTTATCTGTTCCCTTGAGCTATATTATGCTGCCGGTTCAGCAATATAACTGATTCTGTAATACTATTATTCCATATAAATTGGCTTATTATCCTTTTGAAAAGCCTAAAGATCTGTGTTTGCTCTTGTTGATATTTCAGCAGACATCCACATGAACTTGTTTCAATACACTTTAAATCTTAAAAAAAAAATAAAAATCCCAAAATAGCATGAGTGAATGAATGGGAAACGACTGTTAATTTTTTTTTCATTTTAGGAAAAGAAAGCTGCTCCAGCTGGAAAGAAAGGACCCTCAGGGCGATTTTGCCAGAGAGGTTCTTATGTATCTTGTTCTGTATCCTATCACCAACATAACAGACAGCCTTCCTGACCTTAGAGGGGAAATGAAAAGGTACTTAAATTAATGCATTTTAAAATAATTAATCATCTATTATATATGGCTAAGTTCAAGAAACAGTAAATTGCTTTTTATCTTTTATCAGTGAAAGCATAATTTCAGTTTTGAGAACAGATGAATCTAGGTCAGTGGATGGATTTTCTGTGGTTTCTCTGACATTTGAATAAATTAAAAATACATTTTGAGCACTGAACGAATCAATCAAAAAGTATCCAAATGAATACCCCCAGAAAAGAAATTTGGGGATTGATTCTTCATTAGTTTGCTTCTCAAAGCATGGGTTCAGTCACAATTTCATAATAAACATATTTTTAATTGTATTATGCTCACTGACATGGCCAAGCTACTGTTTTAATTGTGACTTTTGGGCATGTAAGGAGAGCATTTCTTTGATATAACTTATTTTGGCTTTTCCTTTCTTAAAGTCAAACTGTGACTATTGGTTGTGCTTTTGTCATACCGTGGCACTGCCTCACTTCGACCTTTGATACGAGTGTCTGTGTCCTGGTCAGTTCTAATTAAATCATAAATCCATCAAATTTCAGCAAGGTTAAATTGTGCTATTTCCTGAAAATTCTCTTCCTACACCTGACACTTGTAATTCTCCATCTTTTCTTCCTCCCGTTTCCCACCCAGCACCTTAGTCCCTTTTTACACACGGTGCTGTCTTGGGCTATATGCAGCAGCATAATTGGTCCTTTGTTATCTTTAAGTATGTTATGACAATATTGGGCAAATGTCTGTCAGGTAAAAGGAAACCTGCTGAACAGGACACATCACTGCAGGCTTCATTCACAGGGCTGGATTCAGTGGTACGTTACAGTTAGTAGCAAGTCAGACAGTTGGGGAAGGCAGGGGTAACTGCCCTGTGGGACCAGACAAGGGGCAGGAATGGGTAGAACAAGAGTCTCAAAGCTGGTTTTTGCAATAACCTTCTTGTAGGTTCATAACTAGGCTGTCCCACCTTGTGCTGAGCAGAACAAGGAAATCCCACATTGCATGTTTTTGGCAACAGTGGTACATGTTCTACTCAACAGGTTGTATCTTCATTACTCTGGTATCTTCTTATAGATACATAATATTATGAGTGGTACAAATAAAAGTGTTGATTGGAAAGCAGAAAAATTTTAGGACTTTTTCCCTGGGTTTTTTTTTGTGATCAACACTATTTTTGTATGTTCTTATCCATTCTAGAGTATTCCAGATTATACCCTTTGCTACCATGCGAACTGTTAGAACTATATTCTGTGGTCATTTATCACAGACAGAAGTGCAAGGTAGGTAGAGATCATTTCTTCAGTGAAATGTGCACAAGTACTTACCTAAAACTAAAATCAGAAAGTGGGTCTGGAAGAAGCCCTCCCACAGCCAACATCAGACGATGCCGTTGTTGTACCCACACATCTGCATGCTCATCCCAGGGCGTACAGGCAGTCCCTTGGGCTTGTCAGAGCAGTCAAAGCAGACATAAAAAGGAAATTCAGTGCTCACACAGTCTAATCCTTTGTATTGTTCACTCAAATCAGAAAATAAAACTTACCTGATGCTTTATTTGACCTTCAGTTAAGGAAAGCAGAAGGAAAGGTAACTGCAGCGTGTGAAGGAGCAGGGGAAAGAGTGCTTCAGAGTGTGTAGTTGGTTCTGTCATGGTTGGGCTTGCCAGGGGTAAGTGAGGTGTGTTTATTTTTTTGATAAATAACTAGTATTTTTGTCATCACTCAATGACAGGTTCTCTTCAGGCACCCATTGCATCTTCAAAGAATCCATTAGTTGAACATCTTGTTTCAATTATTTTGGAGGCTGTTGAGAGCGCTATTCTAAAACATGAAAAAACACCCCTTCCCCAGTTCGCTGGCTATCCGAACCAAGCAAAAAGACCTCAGACAGCATTACTCCGATTTTATTATGGCTTTTTGCTTGTACAGTACAACCCCATTTTCCCCTGACCCCACAGCCAACACCCCTCGCCCCCAAATTTGGACTTCCCTATTACAGGATTACACCGTAAAGAGGCTGGGGGATTTAATTCTTCCCTCATTTAAAGAATATCAGAGCATTTGTCAATTATTGATGAGATGTGGAAGATAAGGATTTGTAATTTATTGGTTGTTGCTGAAGTTTCTTACTGGTTTGGAACTCACAAACTACAGAATTTCAGATGACGGTAGGTTTGGTAATTTTAAGACAGATTTCCTGGGAATCCCTAAGGGCAAACTTTGTCAAAGCAAAAGCAGAATGATGGATGTACTATCTAGGACACGCAGCTCCACATCTGTGGATATTTTAGTAAAATAGGATTAAATGAGGAGAAACTATATTCTTTTTAATTTCCCTTGGGTTTGGTTAAACCTCCAGAGACAAAAAGCTTCCCTAGAGGTACCAGACGACTGGAAAGAAAAATCAGCCTCCCAACTGGGAAGGTGAGAGGACAAACGTCCTTCAGAAGTTGCTGAGGGATGGATCCAACAGAAGAATCCAAAACCGTAAAGGACGTTACTGTCTTGGCCCCCGTGCAGGGAGGGTCTCTGTCATACGAGCTACACGGCAGCGTTTATGCACGGCACCAGCCCTGCGATATATCCTCGCCTGCTGCAGCAAACCCTGGCTGATGATTTACTCCCTCAAAGGAGAGACAACTGCGCTGCCACGGGGCTTTTGACAACTCCTTTGCTGTCTCTGAGCACCGGGGAACCCGAGCAGCAACGTAAAGCACATGGTAAAAAGTACAGTGGAGTCCACTGGAAACAAAGCTGTAGTCGTTAATATGGATTCCAGGGTAATTTTATATTTCATGAGCTTCTTTTCTCTCTCTCCTCAAGCCCCCAGGAGATGGCAGATGTTTTCAGGTATCATGTGGAGAGCAATGTGTCTTTTTTCCTTTTTTTTTTTAATTGTGAATATTCCTCCTCGCTTGAAAGCATTAAGAGAGGAAATTTTTTTTTTTGGTCAAATACCTGACTCGGGTCTTCCTCAGCAAATGCAATCCGCCTTTCTGAACAGTTTGCAGTCGTACTGCCTCGTAGAGCATTTGCCCTTCCAAAGGTAGGAACTTGTTCATTACAGCTGGCTACACGAAAGCTGGGATCCCTCATCTCCTTCAGGGGTACAGCTCATACGCAATAAAATATTGGGATCAGTGAAACTGCAAAATGTTTGTGCTATTCTCAGATTGTACATTTATTTCATACACATTATTGTCTCCTTCTAAACCAAATTCATAGCAAAACACCTTGTTAAATGAAATCTATATGTAATATTTGAAAATGTGGTCTAATCTTGCAGTCTGTAACTAAAGAAAGTCATTACAAATAAAACTGTTGCAAAAGCCGCGTTGAATTTCTCCTGACGAAATCCAACATTAGCAGTAAACCACTAACAATGGGCACGATCTCAGAACAAAAGCGAGAGGACATAAAATCTCTATTTTCTTCACTATAGGATTACTCTATCTCAGTATTGCACACGCATCTATTGAACTTACCTATAATTGTTCCTTCAATTCCTTTCTGTTGATTTCTTGCTTTCCTTTAACAGTAAAATAATTTTCTTCTTCTTCTGCATAGAGATATAAGGGTGGTAAAATGGAGTACAGGGTTTTTTTTCTGAAAAACTATAAAAATGACAGTATATTAATTCTTTGTACCCAGTACTTGCCTAAATACAGAAATATCTACCATGAGGGGCCACACCAGCGGCTGCAACTGTGTGATGACCAACAGCCAACAAGCTCTTAGCACCAAGGTGTTTGCACCATGGATTCCTCCCTAACTCCTTCCTTCCATACCTGGACGGTGTCTTTGGCCAGAAGATACTGCACCCTTCCAGCCTGAAGGCAAGACCTCTACACCATAACTTGCAACCGCTGGATGTATTCAACCAACCAAAGCAAGTTCAAAAGCCTGGTCACGCATCCATGATGCACAAGTGTGCTGGAAATTGCACCTTTTCTCTGATCTACTCCAGGAGTGTTTTAGGAACTCTCCGTGAAATGGGGATGGGGACAAACATTGCAGCTCTTGGCTGGGTGGGTGCTGGTAGTGCTCGGTCACTTCATTGCTGCTAGCGGGCAAGGCTGGAAACATCCGTGAATTCTCTTAGAGCGTGGGCATTCAGTGAGGGTGAGTCAATGCTTAAAGACAGTAGATATAAATACAGCAGAGGAGAGCCAGAAGAAATGTCAAAGTCCTACCAACTCTACTCCCTCACCCAGCTTTTATTTTAGCTTAAAATGTAAGAAATAATTTACTTCTTAGCAAATATGGAGGCCAAGTCATAAAGTATTTATTTCCCCCTACCTTGGTGCTTAAGGTGGCTCTATTTTTTTCCCCTCCTATTTCCAGGGAGGGGAACAAACAGCTAACACTCTACTGAATAAAAGATATATGAACCATAAAATTGCCAGAGAATCTCTAATGTACATGTTCAAGTCATCAGGCTTCAGTTCTTTTTAAGTGTGAGTAAGAACTCTGACTATTCTTGTGTTTGGCTGACATTAGAGGGTTTAAAAAATTATTTTAAAGGACAAAAGCTAAAATAACTTTTATATATTTCACTCAAAGTAACCAGAAATATTTTACAGAGTGATGAAGATTATATTTCCTAAATCTGATGGGAAGGGTCCCCCAAACCAGACCTCATAATATTGGCTGCACAGGGAAAAAAATATTAATTTTAATGTCCCTTTACAATTTCACTCTGCCTTATCATCTTCACCTGATGCTCACAAAAATAAAATTATTATGGATGTGGCAAAAAAATCCTTTTAGTATTTCTCATAAAATGAGATACATTAGGCTCTATCAGAGTCTCCTAACGGTTATAATAGAGAGAGGCAGCCTGAAGCCCTAGACTATTTTTGCAATAGGTATGTTATACAATGAGAGCATGAAACAAAGAAAGAGCTGGAAGGAGGATAAGATGATCATGGAGTCCTTCCTCAGTATGTGATGTTCCTTTGCCCATTCCCAAGAAACAAGGAAGAAAAGTCTTGTAAAAATTGTCAGCAATATGAAAGCACATTATCTGGGACACTACGGAAAAAAAGATCATAACTTTTGCTCTGTATCCTGTCTATTCCCCTGGTGTCAAACGATAAAACCTTAAAATACTCTTTTTGTTTTATTACTTGGAAAAGTGGAACGAAGTTACAAATCCGAAGTTTTAGATAACCATATTTTAAAATAAACTTCTTCTAATGATATTTTTGCTTATAAATGACCTGATGTGCAGTGTTGTGTTCCCTTCCTGAATGCACAGGGTAAAGGTTTGCTCCTGGGATGCTCTAGGAGATGCCCAGTTTGCCGCAGGCAGAAAGAGCTCTGTGTGCTGCTGTGGGCTTGGCCGGAGGGGAAGGGATGGAGTTGGGGTTCCCTTCTGCTCTGACCCCCAGCACGGGGCCTTTCCATGCTGGAGTACCGGAAGGTGACATAAATGGATGTGGAGAAATCATTTCAGCAAATGGTACGTGAAAAGGATATAAACTACAGACCTGAGAATATCTCAGTGCAAATAACATTTGCAGAATTGAGAGATGACTGCTGGAAGTGGGGGAGCGCCAGGGAAATCCGCCAAAGGGTAGCTGTGGGGTAAAACGTGAACACAGGTATGAGCTGGCAAATGTGCAACTGTCTATGAGAACCAACTAAAATATCAATAGACCTGAATATTCTTTCCCTTCCAAATAACTAATTCAAATCATTTCACTTTTTTCATTTTTTTCCCCCAAGGAGTGAATATTCCAGACCTCCAGACAAAACCCACTATGTGGAAGAAAACCCCAAACCCGTTGAATTAGCTGCCATTGCCCGTGCAACAGTTTTTCCTCACATTAGGAATAAATATTAGGAATATCTGACAATAATAAACTATGTGCTGTGGCACAAAATCTGACCGGGGCAGCAGGGATAGGTTTCACAGCCAGCGTGAGAATCGGGTACGGTGCTCCAGAGGAAAGGTGGGGAACCAGAGCAACGTGATGGATCATTTGGCAGAGGTTTTGTTTTTTGTTTGCCACTTTGCAGAGGCTCTTAGGTTGGTGTGTGTGAGTGTGCAACGCGTGACTGCTGCGGGGCTCCCACGCGAGGGTTAGAGAGGCTGAACTCTTTTGCAGGTGCAAGGCAGCGGTACGTCAGCCTGAGGTTCAGTGAGCACGCAATTATGTGTGAGATTCAATTAGGGGCTTTTAAAGGCTTCCCTTCTTCATTTTGACCAGTATTTATATAACTTCTGCATGATATATATAGTTCTTCCTGCTTACTAAACTAGAAGAAAAATCCCCATCAGAATAAAAAGTTCCCCTGGAATTTGGTTCCTGCTGTAGTTTTCTTACGTAAACAGCTTCTGGGAAGGGAACAATCTCCGAAAGGGGGTTACTTTTCTTTCCACATTGATTTAAAAGAAGGGACGAGTATTCTTCGAAATGCAGTTCATCATTTCCTTAACCATGGCTATGATGTGCTCTGCTGAGAAAACACACACTCATTCTATCATTTCACGTCAAGCCTGACACTTTCAAATCACATTTCGCTGTCACCCATTTTGCCCTAGCATACACTCCACAATTTATTTTGACAGAAATATATTTCCAACCCCTTTTCACGAGGCAGTCATTACCTACGGGTGCAGTCCATAGGAAGCACAGGTCGCAGTCACCTGGTGGTGCTGGGACTGTCACACTGAGGAACAGAGAAACAGCACAGGGTCCTGCTGTGTTCTGGCTAAGAGCCCCTCTCAAAGGTGAATTTATAAAAGAGATGCAAAAAAGAAAGTTTAAACCATTAGTTTTTCATAGAAATGTCCTGGTTTTGCAGGGATAAAATTTATAGAACCGCTTTTCTGTTTTTTCAGTTTGTGGCCAGCTGTGGGCTGGTGATCAAGGCCATGAGCAGTTAAATCCAGGGCAGCTGCCCCAGGCTGGCCCGTAGGTGTGTCCTGTAACATTAACCTCAGGGTCACTATAAATGGGAAAGCTGCTGGGGAGGGGGGGCTCTTGGCTCTGCTCTCTTCTTAATAGTTGTGATCCCTGGAGGAACTTGCCACCACTCTATGAGCTAAGTATAATTTTGTGTCTTTTGTATTAGTATTGATATTGGTTTTCTTATTTTATTAATTCTGTTTAAATTTCAGCCCATGAGTCTCCCTCCTTTTCCCAATTCCCTTTCTCAGCTGGGGAGGATGCTTGGGTGATAGAACAACTGGTTATTGCTTAGTACTGGGTGTGGGCTAAATGGAGACAATAATGTACATTAATGTACATCTTATGTGTGTTAGAATTGTAAATTTTCTTCTCTTTCACCAAATCACAAGATCATTCTTAAAATTGTAAACTATTGGACCTACAAAGCTTATAACTGTATATATGCACAGATAAACAAGTGGAGAGGAGTAGGGAGAGTTGACCACACTAATGAAGTCCATTGATGACAGAAGCTAGGATAAGGACTGAAGCTGATACAACAGAAATAATTTAAACCTGCCTCCTTGTTCTATATCGTTATGTCTGAAATGGGGAAGTATTTCTGGGACCTGCAGATGTGTTGCTGAAGTGTTCCTAGTAACAACATTTTGCATATTACCTTCTACTACCCTACACTTAAAGGAATTAAATGCTTCTATAAATAGGAAATTGGGAAACAGAAGTGATGTGATTCCTTCAAGATTAAGGTCACTTGATCAGGAAACAGTGACTTGGGGAAAAAGCCAGGAACAGAGATTTCATTTTTGGCCTCAGTCCTATGCCCAGCCACTGCACAGTGCTTTTCTCTGCTCCTGCTGAGTGCTGTACTCCGTGCGTGTTTGAGAGGACTTGTCCCTTTCTCTCTGTGGAGGACAGCCTTTTAGTGTCTCACTTTAATGTGCTTTTACAATGAAAATCTTTTCCTCAGCTACTTCTGATTAGTACTTTTTGTCTTCAACAATAGCACTTATTACAGTGAATGGAAACCTTTTTTCAAGGGACATATATGTGGACCACAGATTAAGCACACAATGATCATAAATGTAGTAGATGATCTAAAATAAGTTTTTAAAATGTAATTCATCAGTTAGCTTAACATACTGAGTTCTTTTCCTTGAAGATATGTAATTTTTTTTTTTACAAATAGGAGCATTCATATTTAAAGAATAAAGTGAAATAATATGCTTGTATTTCAAGTATCTTTTTACTCTAGTTACTAATTCTTCTATAAATACTTCTAGAAATGTATAGGCCCGATGGATTGGATTAGATTAGATTGGGGTAGGCCCGATGGATTGGATTAGATTAGATTGGGGTAGGCCCGATGGATTGGATTAGATTAGATTGGGGTAGGCCTGATAGCTTTCTTCTGCACAGACAGAAATTACTGTACACCGTGTGTGGCAATGTAGAACTGGGCATTTGAGCTTTAATTCTGCTTTTGAAACAATTTGATCATGAAGGATTTAGTGAACATGAACATTTTACTTTGCACAGGGAAGAATAAAAAATGCAGATTGTATTATAGTATTATACTTTACTGCTAAACAAACACGCTAAACTGTGCCTCTAATAAGCATAAGCTCTTGATCTAAAAAACAACATCACTCAGCTTTTTAGAATCCAGTGAATTATTAAATGACCCATGAAGATTTTGAATGCATGACTGGCTTTCATGAACTTGTTCGATAGACTGAATTTCTCTGTTTAGTTTATATAGATAACTTCAATTTCTTCTCTTCTTGAAAATACATCTTTATGGACAGATGAGAACATGTGCTCAATTTGAGTAAGGTATGCTTTTATGAAGCATGACAGAGATGATTGCTCCAGAAATGTTAAAAGTAGAATAAAATTGCAGGTAAGTCCATTTATGGCACTAAATAAAGGTCAAATTCAATCATTATTAGAGGTTAAGAAAATGCTGTAGGCAAAGTAAACACTTTGGCTGACATAGGAAGGAAAACCAGGTGTGTAATCAGATGGTCCTTACAGCCAAAACACATTTTCACTGAGAGGTTTAAAGAAAACACATTGCACTTGTGTGTAAACATTTTCCAACTTTCTCAGCCAAGTTTCAAGGAATCAGTCCAGGTCTGCGCTTTCTGCTTTGTACCTCTGGTCAGTTCCCATCCTTTTTTCATTGCATTTGTAAAGAGAAATGACAATACAGACAAGATATTTATCACACAGCTCTGATTGCCATTTCTGGGCAAGGATGCCAAAAAGCTGCTGATGCCACTTTGGGTGTTGTGAGCTGTCCCTGAAGCTGTATAGCTTAATTTGAAAAAGTGTTTAATTAAGTGTGTTAATTTTTCATTTCCATAATAAGCTTTTATAATTCTGTACAAAGCATGAAAAAAAAACATTTCCAAAATAGAAGTGATTTACATCGCGGGCCTTCCTGTGGATTGGTTGCTGCTCTCACCGAGCTGCTGGCACTTGAGCAGCGTCCTTCACCACAGAATTACTTAGTGCCCCTATCGCGGACCTCGGTCCTACTCCATTACAGGAGCTCTGTCAGAGGGACCCCCTTATCTACTGCTGCTGGGTGATGGGCATGGCTAAGAAATGAAATCTCTGACAACGGAAGAAATAGAATAACTGGATTGTAAATAAATCCATTTTGGACACTTAAAGGCTAAACTCTGTGATTATTTCTCCAGAAAAAAAAAAACACATTATTCCTTTAGTAACTGGAGCCTGTGAAGTAGGTAAAAAAGTGAACCCAAGTCCTAGGTGAGATGACAACTTGCATATAGACAGACTTACAGACTATAATGATTAGCACATAATTACTATTCCTATTATTTTTGGGTTTCACAATCAAATACCACTCCTGCACACACAAAGCCCTATTGAAATCAGTGAAGTATGTTGTCAATAAAAGAGTGTACTACAAAGTCACTATTGGGAATCTTAATGTTATTGAAGTATTTTAAGTACTTGTTTTGATATGAGGAATATTTTCAAAGTTATGAAAATAGAATATGATTGTAAAGAAAGATGGGTTATGTATTACATAGGTACTTCCAAAAATTGTTTTCTGAGAAAGTACATTGTGCTTAAAGGAATTGATAGAAGATAAAATGGAGATATATATACCTGCTTTCCTCTTTTTGAATGAAACTCCTGATTTCTTCATCTCCAGCAGATCAGTAGGTGAGCTTGATCCTCTGCCTTTTTACTGCTTCAGTTATCCTCTGATTCAGGTCTTGAGTATTGCGTAGCTTTAAATCATGATCAAGTCTCAAAGTGATAGAGAAGTGTGAGGAATTATTTTAAGTTAATTATGGGGGTTCTTAATTGGAAAATATGGAAGGGTTGTGTGATTTACTGTGTGATGGGTTGCACACATTAAATGGCTTTGGAGTGAGTGAGAGTCAGACCTGCTTCTCCACCAGTTTAAGTCAACTCAGCTGTGTCAGGCAATGCTGAGTCTGCACATGAAAATCTGTAGGCAGCAGCTCAGTAAGGCCAAAAAGTGCTTCTGAACACCAGAACATGAATCTGGAGAAAACAGGCATGGCCATATCAGGGCTGCATGTTTGTTTCTGTTGAAGTATCTCACCTTGTTGTTTACTGGACGATAATAAGCATATTAGCATAAGCCTGTGCTCTTGGCCCTATACTATACTGGCTGTAATATGCTTTGAATGCAATGTAGAAGTTCTCCTTTGGACAACATCCTAGAATAAAACTCTCAATCTGTTACAGATGAAAAAGAACTGGCACTTAGTGCCATGGTCTAGTTGCCATGGTGGTGTCAGGGCAATGGTTGGACTCGATGATCCCAGAGGGCTCTTCCAACCTGATTGATTCTGTGATTCTAGTTTTTGATCCTATAGTTTACCAGTCCAAATAAGTGATTGAATATTCATGTTTCAAGATATTCTCATTCTCTTCAAGCAAATGTTGAAGCTGTAGTTACAATGGGAACAAAGCTCCACCAGTTTCCTGGGTCTTTATCTGCTTTTATCTGCCATTTTTAATAAAATACAAACATTTTTAATGCTTTTTAAACACTGATCCTCCTTTTGATTGCCTGTTGATCCTAATGTCTAAATCCATACCTGCTTCAGTGAGGTATATCTTACTGTGTATTGATAAATCTATATTTTTACAATCCATTATCCAAAAGAAAACTAAGTTTACTGTGATGCATAGGTTTATGTTATAGTTTTATTTCTGTATAAATAACAGTGGAGCTCAAGACAATCTGCTTAACCTGCCTGTGTGCTATCATTTCACATTTATGTTCACACATTGTTCTTATTCTTATGTTTTGCATGCTTCGTGAGTAATGAAAAAAAGTAAGCCAGATATGGATCCTTCATATATATTAAAATGTAGGATTTTCATTGCTTTATTTTTCTGTTGCAGAATGTGGTAGATTTTCAGCATGTAAATCTTCATTAATTTGGTGCTTAAGTATCTTCTGGCTTGAGATCTTAACATGTAGGGAGACAAGTCTCTTATTCTTAATAGCATTGATGTCAGCTGCTAGTTTATTTTCCTTTAGAATGAGATTTTTCTCAACCAAAAGAAAGACCAAAGAGACCTCATGTCAGATGACACTGACAATACATGGCCATGGCCATGATGGGCTGTAGCAGTACTGGTGCTGCATGTGGTGGGAGCGAGAGCTGAGCAAGCATCCTTGAAGTGGCCCAAAGAGTGCCCATGGGTTTTCTTCCTAACACAGCTATTTTGACACAGGATAAAATTCTGCTTAAGGCTGTCTAACGTATTTTCAAATGTTCTTTCTGTCCCTGGAAGTGTCTTTGTTAAATCTTATTAAACTCAGCCTCAACAGTATCTTATAGCAAAGAGACATAAATGCCAGCTATGCATGAGATGAAAAATCAATTCTATTTTATTCATCATTTCAATGAATTTTCATCAATTAGAACTTTAGGCAAGGCATAAAAGGAGATTGGAAAAAGCAGAAGTATATATTAACATGCTGGGGCTGAAATTAACTCACAAACTAGTTCCCTAATTATTTCTGTGACTTAAAAACATTGGTTTGAGTTTAGGGAACAGAAAAAGAAGCCTTCTGGCAAACCGGCTAATCTCTCAAAACATGATACACAACACGTTTCTAAGAAATAGCTTAAATCAGAGGAGAGCAAGAGTTTGATCCAGAGCAAATTAAAGTCAAGAAACAGATATGCATGAAAGGCAGCAGGGAGGGAAAGGTGCTGCTGGTGCAGCTCTTGATATACCCGTGCACCTACTCACATGGAGTGTGGTTTCAAAATATTTCAAAAATTTTGCAACATGGACCCTGTAGACAAGAAAGGCTGCTGAAACAGCTCTACTGTTGCCATTACGCAGATTAAAGTCGTTGAAGGGAAACTCCATGACTTCATGCTCATGGCAGCATGAGTCCTGTGATGCTCCATGGCCTCTCTGCTCACAACACTTTAACTCCCAGGTCCAGTCCATGTGCCCTGTTCAGCTAGTGACCCTATATGTTAACATGATGGAGGTGTTTTGGCCAAGTCTGGATTCTGTAATGGGGCAAAACTCTACACCTAACAGCTCCCTCATTTTCCTATCTCTCAGAAAGGTAAATTTGGCCAAGTAACAGACAGAAGCCCCCAGGTAGGACAGTTCAGATCCTGTGCCTTGCTATACCGCTGGACTTACTGGCTTCAAAATGCAATGTGGTGTTCCATGGACATTATAACCCTGAGAGATGTTATTTCAGAGTAAAACTTGGCAAACCAGCACTAGTTGAAGCCTGAATCATATATTCTGAATGGGGAAAATACAGGTTGTTTACCTCAAGGGTCAGCACTTTTCCTAACTGCAAAAGGTACGTACCAGCCAAGTCCCTAGTACTGCTGTTACAAGAGCCTTATAGGATCAGCATCGATCTGCTGCTATATGTTCTCCAGTAATTCAGTCTCCAGTAACTGCCCATTATTATTGTCCAATTTCCTGCTAGGATGGCCAACTACAGCTGCATTTTATATCTTACTCTTTCAGTCTATGAATCTGTACTGCTTTTCATGTTGTTTTTTAATCTGATTAATGGGTTTAAGCCCTACATTTATATTATCTTGTCTAACACTTTTGTCATATCAATCAAGTCACTTAAGGTAGTCTAGCACAGAGGAGCTTATTCTTCCCAGCATTATTTACTTCTAGCATTTTGCATCCTTGCTGCTCTTTGCAACTTATTTTGCTTTAAAGGTTATGGGGACAGCCTATTTTAAGAAGTAGTGTTTTAAGAACTACTTAAACAAGATGCCATCTGCCTAATATTTTATCTAGACTTTAATAATAGCAGTGGGGAGCTGTTTCTCCCTCCCTTGATGTCAGGAACACCCACGTGTCAGTTCAGTTCTGCTGTAACCCATGTACAGGACCGTTGCGTATGCAAATGTGGAGGTAGGGCAGGCAATTTATATATTGTCAATGAAAAGCAGAAAGGGTTTTTTTTGGAAGTACTTATGTCATTTTTCCCTGTAAATTGGACAGAGAAAGGCATAAGCTTCTGTGACAACAATGACTAAAACATACCCTGAACAAAGCCTTGTGATGGTTAAAATATACTGGAAATGGCAAGATACATTTCCTAATGGCCATATAGATTAGGATTCCTTCTCTTCTTACCTAAATATGTGACGTATAACTTACAATGTAGTACAACATCCAATGCCATAAATAAAAACAATCCGGAATGTTAGTGCTTCATTTCATTTGTAAATTGCAATGAAATGAAAGGGAATGTAATCACCCTATCCTCTTTTATAACAAATGAAGTCATTGCGATTAATGTTACCGCACACAATATCAAATTAATTTCAAATTAAATCACTATTGCAGTAACTTAAGTGTCTACAACCAAAGATGGCAGCCCTTTCTAAAATGACATGCCAACTAAAAGGTCACTGAAATTACTGATACTGAGCAAGGTGCAGCACAAGGAGAGGGGGCAGAGCCTGGACAGAAAGCTTGAGCGAGCTCAGGAGCGATTCTGTTTTATAGGCCATGGAAATTTTCAAATGGATACGTATGTGTATTTTTTTAATGAGATGAGATGGATTAAGAGTGCATGCATTTCTAATTGGATTAACAGATCACAGCTGCAATTCTTACTTTACCTCTTTGGCCTCATTCTGCTTGTGGCTCCTGCACTGTCAGGTCCATCACTTTTCTACCTTTAATTGTAGGATTATGATTTTCTGAACTAATCCTTCCTTTTGAGCTGGAATATGTGAAGATTTGAGGGTGGTGGGATTCTGTCTTCTGCCCTTACTTGCTGTAACTCCGCAAGTCTCACCTGCTGTAGTGCAGCACACCACGTCAAGTCTTGTTCTTAGCAAGAAAGAGTTTGTAAACCAGAAGCTGCCCAACATTTTCAGTATCTATGTGCACATTGTAAATACACTCAGACCAGCAATGGTTAAGCAGTTTACAAAATTAAATCCATGCATGGTACTAAAGAGTTCCTCCTCCTTTTTGAACCAAAAGTTTGACTAAAAGCACAGAAAATACAGTGGGTTTGTGGAGTATTTTTGATTCATTAACAGCAACTAAATAACTTTATTTAGAACCGATTTTGATTTGAAAGCCACTTCATTGCTTTTACCACGTGAAGGGCCCTGACCAGTTCTGGGATTCAAAGAGGCATTTTGATGGGACAACTCAGGTAGTTAAACAAGGTTGTTTTGCGAGCAGGCAGCTCGAATACCTAACTTTGCTCCTCCCGATGCATTTCATTAGCCCCCAAATCCAAATCTAAAAACACTATGACATAATATTAATTCAGAGCAAACAAAAGCGAATGAGAGCAGCTGTATCCGAATTTCCATGGGCGTTGTTTTCCCAGCGACCAGAAGCAGAACAACATGAGCTGTGATACCAGCCCTGCTTTCTGCGAAGGAACAGTAGCCCTCTGCCACCCCATCTGTGCAGCTCGCCCGTTCCCCTGCGACAGAGCTGCCTTTGTTCGCAGAGGGAAAACAGTCATTTTTTCATACTGGGATTCATAATATGCTGTAAATTGTTTGAGAAAGAGTAAACTTCTTCAGAGATTCTAAACAGGAGATTTTTTCTTTTCAGAGATTCTAAGCAGTTTGCAGAGTCTTTCAAGGAAAATGACTGTCTGAGATACAAAATGAAAGTATTTTAAGGAAAAAGGTTGGACAGAAAAACTACTAAATATGATAATGACTGTCACTGAGTTCTCTTGAAGCTTAATGTGAGAGCAGCAAGAGCGAAGCTCTTCTTATGGCTTTGTTTTAGAGTGCTCGGTAGTTTTAGTGTTTGTGGCTCATCTTCTCCAGAGAATAAAATCTCCATGTTTTCTATTCAAAATGCTAAAAGCATTAGAAGTTTTAACAGATTTCTCTTCTTTAGAAGGCAAATACAAGTGGGAAAACATGATGGTGACTCTCACCTCATGATAGTCATATACCCTGTTCACTGTTTATTTATCTGACAAGAAGCCATCACTTTTCCTTAGCTGATGCATCAGGATTCCAATCATGAGCAGAATTCAACAAGCCAAGGAGGAGTTAGTTCGTGCCCTCTCATGGGAATTATTATCTATCCCTTCTCTCTCTGTCTCTCGGTTTTCGGTAACAACGCCCACCCTGAGCACCCCGCTGTTGGGAGGTGCTGAGTCACATTATGGTTCTCTCAAAAAACAAGAAACCATTGTTTCCCAGTGGGTTTGGGGAGGCTTGAAGAGGCTTTTGGCTGATGCAGCGATTAAATAACTACAGTTGAAGGAGACCTTGGCACCATAAAAAGCACTCACTACTAGTTGCATTTTCTGCCTCAGGGACTCTGTTTCTGAGAAGGTGACAAACTATATGAAGCCACATACCTGACTATACCCATGAAGTACCTAGAAGTAAAAAACTGCATGTCATCAGCATTTCAAAAGAAACTAAGTTATCACTTCATGAATTCAGGGTAATCTATTTTCCTGCTGCTTAATGCTTTATTGGATTCACACACCCCCCTGCAGATAAGCACAGAAATACTGCGTAACCTGCAGTGGAAGATCTTTCATAGCAGTGAATGTTAACCTCATTACAAAATAGATTAAGAATTCAGAGGCATAAATATCTGGCATAGAGCACCTGTAGTTAGTTTGCCTTTTTCTAATAATTCATTATTTAAATGCATATTAAATATTGCAAGTTCTATTGCATTGCAGATTAATTCCCAGTCACTGGAGCTTATACACATTGGTTATACACTGAAAGATAAATATGTGAAAATGTTCTTTCACAGGAAGAACTAGGGAGTGGTTTGGAAGACCACCCATTTTTTTGGGTCCCATGCAGGTGTGGGAGGACTAGAAAATTGAGCAGTGCCCCTCGGCCATCCCTGGCCATCCATGCAATGGGCACACGGGAGGTGACTGGGCAGCACTGGGCTGTTGATGTGGTCAGAGCCTTGGTTTCTCCAGGGAGAAATGCAGCGGAACAAGTGATCCTGTCCCGCTCTGTACCCTACTCAGAGCTTATCTATCTCAGTGAGAGATGATACAGGCTGATTGCTACAAACAACCTTCTCTTTCCCCTGAAGCTGCTGTTGCGATGCCCTTGCCCCCTCACACATGGCTGTGCTTTAACACACCGATATGTCTCTTCATGTAAGAAGCAAAACAAATCGTAAATGTGATGTCTTTTCCCTGCTCTTTGTCCAATGTTAGCACTTGGCTGGTTTCCTCACAGTTGGCACATAAGGACGCAGCCCGGAAACACCGCCCAAGATCTGGGACAGAATTAGAGCAGAACAAAATGCTGCATTTCACAGCTCGCGGGGAAAGCCTTTCCGTCAGCAAGGAGGGGAAAGGGTCACACGTAGCAGCCTGGTAATTTAGTGTGTAAAAAGCCGGGGGTAAGAGAGTATGGTCAGCTCTCGAGGGGCAGGAAAACTCTTTCCTTTCTCAGGGCACCCTTTTATAATAATTCAGTGCACCAGCTTCTGTCCAAGGGCAGCTCAGGAACAGGCTGTATAGGTCCTAGCAGACACAAGTACAATGCCATTACAGAAATTACATTTATAAATTAAAATTTTTGACAGAAAGAGCAGATTTCCTCTGGTACACAAAAGCTACAGTCCCCCAAACTGATTGCACACCAGATGACCCCCTCTCCTCCGCTGTGCCCCAGGCAGTTCTGCCCCTGTGAGTGGTTCCAGCACAGAAATCCTGGGGTTTTGACACCATCGACTTCATAATTTTATGGAACGATATTAGCGTATTTCTCCATTCACATGACTTGTTGCTGTCAAGTCGTATTTTTCATCTGTTTGGTTTTCCATTTGCAATTTTAGCATGGAAAATAGTCTGAAATAGCCCAACGTCTATCTCGAAGCGAGACATCACCTGCATCAAATCTTGCAGCGTACTGTGAATGTAGCCAGTGTGCTGTGTGTATGTATACAGGCCTTTTTTGAATACGCTCATTGTGGAAAAACTTGTTCTGCTGCTTCATTGTATTATCACAAATGTTTTCGCTGACTTCAACTCCTCTGATGACTCACACAGAGGCAATTGGTCTCCCAGAATAAAACACTGTTGTCGCAGTTTTTTTTCATATAAAAGGCAAGTGTTTCAGGGATCCTGCTTCAACAGGATTTTCTTTTTTAATGTGTATATAATACATGTTCAGTGTAATCTCTAATGCATAATCCCGAAGCTCTAAGTTTATATATAAACCAGCAAGGATGGTGTCCCACTGAAGAAGTCTGGAGGAGGAAGCCACAGGCCTTAATAGGCCATCTAAATTTGGATGAGAAATAAATCTGCCTTCTGAGACAACATTGTCTCTATACGGTTTCTATGGTTGCTAGTTAGGGTCACTCTGCTCCTCCTCATGAAGTCTCCCTCTCTGAAAAAAAATCTAACTTTTTTTTTCTTAAATGAAGTATTACTGACATATTCATATTGTAGCATAAAAGTATTTGACATGAGTGACTGACATTTTTTAAGCCATGTGACTGTGCTAACTGAACACATTTGAATTGACCTTATTGCAGTCTACAACTACCTGAAGGGAGGTTGTAGCGGAGTGGGAGTTGGACTCTTCTCCCAGGCAGCTAGCAATAAGACAAAGGACATAGCCTCAAGCTTTGCCAGTGGAGGTTCAGGTTGGACATTAGGAAGCATTTCTTCTCAGCAAGGGTCATTAGACATTGGAAGGGGCTGCCCAGGGAGGTGGTGGAGTCACCATCTCTGGATGTGTTTAAGAAAAGACTGGACATGGCACTTAGTGCCCTGGTCTAGTTGAGCTGGTGGTGTCAGGGCAATGGTTGGACTCGATGATCCCAGAGGGCTCTTCCAACCTGATTGATTCTGTGATTGATTCTGTAACCCCCATTTTTACCTAATGTTGCACATTCACAAGTATTCATTTAAATACTTTGCAATATTTCGATAACAACAGATCTGCAGTATGGGGAAGAAAATATTTGCCTGTCTCAAAATTTTTGCTGCATGCAACTTAGATTATCCTTAGATTCTGTGATTCTGTGAATTGGGAGCATTTGTGAAATGATGAGGAAATGCTACTTGTACCCTAATGCCTCCTGAAAAAAATGGTGTGAGACCTGCAACAGGAGAATGAGATGAGCCATACAGAGGAGGTGCTGGCTGTCTTTGAAGAAAGGCAGTTCCAGCTAATGAAGGCAGCGATAGACAAGCCCTGACTTTCACTACAGTCGCTGCGATGAAAGGACTGGCTTTTTGTTTGTTTGTTTTAAAGTGTTTTATTTTGCCAGGCACTTTAAATGTTGTCTGTTTATTTTTTTCACCTGCTTAAGTGAATTTGCCTGGATTTGGCACTGAATTCTCCTCTGTAGACCCAATGGCTGCAAGCCTTGGACCATCCTCCCTGAAATTCAGCCACAGCAGCACTTCTGCATGGTGGGGGAGAGTTTATGTCCTATAGCAGGCAGCGAAATCCTGGTTCCTCTAAATGAACAAGTTTCACTAACCAACTTTATCAGCACATGGTATCAACCAAGGTTTCATTTGTCTTTTGCTGTGACCCTTCTTTGACTACGCAACCCCTTTGGGCTTATTGCTCTAGACCTGTTGAAACTTTAGCTGTTTGCTTTGGTACAACACCAGCATAAAGACCCAGCCTCGTGAAGATGATAAAGTAGCAGTGATAATGTAAATTAAGAAAAGAGGTTTTGTTATTGTAAATCAGAATATGAGAAATATCTACTAATACAGTTCTGTGAATTTGTAACAATTCAGTTGGCCTGAAAGCATACAAGATTATACAGAATTTGTTATTGCAGCATTGTTACACATGAGGGTCTTTTATGAAAGGATAATTTTACAAAATGTACTCTGTGTGGGAAGTTATTTCTTACTCAAGTGTGTGTCATCTTTTCTAACTGTAAGGACACTTCATCTATTATATGCACGCTCACTTATCAGGCATGTGAAGGAAAAAAGCTTTTGCAGAGTTCTGCAAAACTCCAGTGCTCTGGAGACTCTCTAAAAGACATTTAAGAATTGTTTAAAACTGGAGTTTTGAGGCTGAAAATACAGCTACTTGCTTTGCAATTAGATACTTCGTTTCAGAGTATCTTACTCAGGGTGAAATAAAGTTGTGCCTTTGAAACTGGAGCGCTGGGAGATACCCGACAACCGTGGGATGATGGAGCAGCACCACAAACAAGGGGTGAAACACAGGGCAGACGATGTTCTCAGGGACTTGGTAGGGCAGTGTAATGCCAGGGATGAGGCTTTTGCAAGCCAAAATATCTCTCCGGAGCTTTAGATACAGCAAGCTTGAAACCTGTATCTCACGGTTTGAAAGTAATTGGGCGGGGAGGTTAAATGAGCGAATTTAATAGCAGCTCCAAAAAGCTTTCAGCACCTGAACCGAAAACAAAGAGGAGTCTGTTCCTCTGCCAGGCTTCCCAACAGCCACAGGATTCCCTCCAGCATGAAGGATTCGGGAAACTCTGCTGCGTCTGTTGCAGGGAAGAGTCATCAAGTGTTGCTGAACGTGTGCTCAGGAAACACCAAGTACCATCCTCTCGTACAGAACCTGAAGACGTCCGTATGGTGAGAACCAATTTTGTGGAAAGTAACTGAAAAAGGAAGACAAACAAAAAAATTGTCTGCACCTGCTAGACTGTGGAGAACAAAGACATAACAACTAGCAAGTAGAAGGTAAAGGTAAGGGTGAATTCATAATTACGGGGAAAAACGTCCATCTGCTGAAATCAGAAATGTTTAGATCCTAGTAGAAGCTTCAGACACTCTAATTGATGCCACAGCGATGTGAAACTCTGAATTATAAAAAATTTAAGTTGCATTTTTCTTTCAGATAATACTTAGACCAAGACGATGAATGTGAGAGAGTTTGCATTAGTAGCTATTTACCACCATGGAGAATGAAATGGATGTACAAGGGCCCAACTTGCCTCTTACTCGTCAAGGACCTTGCTCCAAGAGCAAGGGATCGCAGCGTGAGGCTCTGCACGTTGTCATTTATTTATGAAACAAAGATTTCTCTATTTCTAAAACTTCAACATGCCACTTCAGATTTAATTAATTTTCCTACCCTTTAAAGTTTTAGAAAGAAAATAATATCATAAATATAGATGCTTTTACTGTGGGTCTTTTGTTTCGGTTCTGCATATCTAATAAACTTTCAGATTTATTGTATGTCTCAAACAAAGCAAGTCCTCTCATGTTTGGGAGAGATTATTCTCACAAAAGAGAATCACTTTGTTAAAACAATGAGAATAAGAAAGTTTTCAAGATTAAAATGTCAGGGAGATAAACACATTACTTTGAACCGTATTTGTATTCCATAGCTGGCTCAACCACTCCAGCAGTTATCTTTCAAAAAGTAAACATGCGTGAAATCTGATCAGCTTTTTATTGTACATGGAATAAATTATGCAAGGCATTCTAGTAGACTCCTATATGGCTCATTTACACATCTTTTGATAAATGTAATATGCAGATTCTGAGCCCTTTGTCAGACATGAGCCTTCGTGCATATTGATCCTGTTATTCTGAAGGATGACAGGCGTTCAGAGACCTGTCTGTGTCCCTCTGAAAGCAAGCAAGCCCCCTTACTGGGGAGGGACTTCCTCAGTAATGTACAAATGAACTTTCTTTAGACTTCAGTCTCGTCATAAATTTTCTTCTCAATGTCAAAGAATTAAAGGTTTCAAGTAATTTTAATAGTGTTGTAAAGTGGTTGGGATAGAAGGGCTGTGGTTAATGTGCAGTGCAAACGTTATTCGGAAGGAAGTCAGTCCTAATTCACCAGCCACAGGAATTACTGGAAAGTTATTTTATTTGTGCTGGATGATAGAAATTCATGTAGAATGGCTGAATTCTTTGAAGATAAATTATTTGGGATACTTAGTTCAGTTTCAGACACCCAATAGGCCTATTTTTCATAAAGGAAAGAACTCCTCAAGTATCTCAATGTGGCACTCCATACGTGAACTGACAACCCCCGCTTGTGAGATGCTGGCAGAGGACTGCTGGAAGCTTTTCACAAGTGCCCGTGTAACAGGAGTTTTTGCTAATACCTTGTCTGCTAGGGCTACAAAGCAATATAGGCATGTCTTGCTACAGAACATTTGCTGATAAATGGGATTGAATTTATGGGTACGCTTTTTTTTTGGTGCAAATATGTTCCTTTTCCTTATTTGACTGCAAAAAAGAATCTAAAATTGATAATCCAAATCTCTGAAGGTGAGGATTTTTAGTTTTTTATTTTGAAAGAAGCGAAAAGGAAGGAAACCTGAAGGATTACATTTCTATTCTTATTTAAAGTCAAAGCTGGAAGAAGATCTTTCGGCAAAGGAAAAAAGAAAAAGCGACATTTCGTGACATGTACTGTTCCTTGCTTGGGTTAATTATCAGGTCAGAGCACTTTTCAAAGCCCAGCAGACTGCAGTCAATACCCTGCAAGGGCCATTTGTCTGTGCCTCCGACTGCAGGTTTTCATCACCTTGGCTGGATGAGCTGCCCAGAGAGGTGCTGCTGGAGGAGTGGTGGCACAACCTGCCAACGGGCTCCTTGGCCTGGGGGCCACACTGGTTGGGGAGCGCGTGTTCTCACCCACGGCTGGGATCATTGCTTTGCTTTTAAGTAGCAGAGGAAGCGCTGCTGTGATAATATCAGCAGTAAAATAGAGTAACGCTGGTAAACTGACCTCTCTGAGAAATGTCCTCTTGGTTTAGCCTATCCTGGTGGATGAGACCAGCAGGTGTGGGCTGGTGGATGCAAGGAGAGTGGGAGTTTGCTGAATTACACAAGTCTCCTGCTTAAAAAAAACAGCTAGAGGATTGAAACAGAAGATGTAATTTGCTTGACAATGCAATTATTATTTCAGTTGTCAAGGTAGGGAAGGACTTTGCTACAAAACATCCCCAAGCCTAGACCTCTTCTCTCGATTTAATGGTTTCATTCTGGCCAGGAAGAATCGGAAAGGAATTGAGGAGCTGGGGAGGGAGCGAAAGAGTAATTGGCTTTTTCCGCAAGTCTTGAGAGTATTGAAAAATAGAGCTATTGCTGATAGCAGAAGTGTTCAAAATAAGCTAGAACTTGGTGAAACCTTCAAACAAGTTAGGTAACACTCCTTTATAGCAAAGGACCCTCTTAAAAGCCACAATACCATCAGGGTGTCATTGGCTTAGTCCTTATGTAGACATGATGAGAGCAACTCCACCAAAGAGCTTTTCAGCCTAATTCTCTTTCAGTCTTCCAGGATCTTTAAGTCTTTCGCATTGCTCTAACACTAAAAAACTTCTAACACACTTCAAAAAAAACCCCTCTATATATTGTTAGCCACACAAAATTCTCATTTTAAGTTTGCACAAATATGGATAGAGATTTTAGCTGATATACTTGGCTCTGCAGTGCTGTTCTACAGTTGAAAGTGAGTTCCTTGTCTTTCCTCCATTTGCAGTAAAGCTGTAGCCAATACACTGGGTGAGAGCAGTAATTCCATTAGAATTATGATCAGGCCAACAAAAAAGTTATTGGCTCAAAAATCATGGTATTAAGATAATTATATGTATACAGATGTATAATAAATGAAGCTATATTAATTATTTTCTGGGTTTGACTGTGTAGGGTGAGTGCGTAGGATGAATTTACTTGAAAAAAAACAAAAGTGCGTGTATGACTCTCGGGGCTTGGAACAGACTTTCATCGTAAAACAAAAAAAGGAAAAAACAAGAACAGGAAAGCAAAGGACAGAGCGCAGCCACTCGCCTTTAGGAGCTCAGTGTTAGGAACACATCTGCAACGGTGAGACTTGGCAACGCCGTGACCGTGCCAGAAAACCACGTTATCAGGGGGATTAATTCCCGGTGTCTGCCTGGCTAGAAATGCTTTAAAGACTGTTGTTAATGGGAAAGGATGAACTTGAAAGGAATCGGAGTAAAAAAACAATTAAACAAACATGCTATTTTCTGATCCCTTTTATGCCAAATTCTGGATTAATGAGCAAGATCAGCCTACGGGCCCCCTGACTTGGTAGAACATTTGATAACTACATGTTTTCAGTTAAATCTACAGCTCAGTGGATGTGTTTGGTGGTTGTCTCTGAAGGGAAGAATTACTCACTCTCAAAATTACTTGCTGGCTGCTAGCACGGAAAAATGTTCTTTGTCTTTTTGTCCCCTGGACAGGAAGACTTTCAGATGTTTATTTTAGGTACCAATAATTCCCTGTTAAATGATATACGAACATCTGACAATCTTTTTACAGATGCATTTTCACAATGCTCCTGTGAAATGAGTAAATGTGATTTATCTATTTTACATGCAGGGAACTGAAGCAGAGAGAAACCAAGGCTCAGATCTGTGGAGACCTTAAAATACTCAATGACACTGACAGAGAATTCAGAAGTTTAATATTAAAAAAAAAAAAAAGCAAAAAAACAACCAACCCCTGAAAAACCTCCAAGCCTGTTCAATATCTCATTGAAATCTTTCAGCACCCCCCTTGGTAGCTTTGTCAAGAGTGTCCTTCTGGACAAGGAAGATGAATCTCCCCTAAAAGTTAAATTTTGCACGTCTGCTTGAGTATCTAAACGGATAATCCAAAACAGCTCCAAAAGAGGCAAATCAGAAATGGCGAACAAAATAGTCTAAACTTTTATCGCCTTTACTGTCATGACTGCTGCTACACCACTGCCCATCTGTCAGCAGCCCCTACAGCTCCAGAGCAGGCAGCTGAACCACATAATTAGTTTTACACTCCTAATTAACTTTCCTTTAAACTCAGTGGTGTAGCCAATGAGGTCTTCAGAAACCCATGAACCTCCCTCAAATCAGGGTATGTCACTTATTTTTGGAAAGGTGCTCACAGACTATTTGCTTATATAGTTCTGTCCTGACCTACTTTGAAAGGCATTTCTAAAATAGCTTATTTTGTATGGCAATAATTGAGTAAGCAGACAAAAAAATAATGCTGCGGTGCCCATTTTCCACATTGTGCAAGCACTGTAAAAATGTGCCTATTAACAGGAAAAAATAAATTAATCCTTTGTTCCAGAGGGATAGAATTGTCAATAAAAGCCGAAGAAAAGAACAATATTTTATAGTCTTGTCTGCAAAAAAGCACATGAGAATATTTTGGATTATAAAATAAGAAGGAAAAATATAATTTAGAAGGAGGAAAGGGCAAAGGATTGTCTCTCTGCTGATTCTTTTGGTGTAACATGTCCTTTCATGCCAGACTTGCTCAAGAGAGAGTAGCTTGGGCTCATCCTTCTTTCTGCCCCGTGTTTTGGGAGTAGCTGAGGAGGAGCAGAGGGTGCATTGCACGGGCTCCCTCGGCACATCGTGCCTTTCACACTGTGCTGAAACGCTTTCTCACTTCGGGGAGGGTCCTCTGCCTTAGATGTTACAGCCAGAGGAAGTTAGAGTGAAACTTTTGCTTTTAGCTCTCTTATTCCGGGTTTTAACACTGCGTACTAAAAAACCCATCAAATATAGAAATGGGATGCCGTACTGTCACTATGGCTAAGGTAATTTAGGGAGAAAAATATCCAATCCGAGTTCCAGATAGGATATAAAAATTGCAGCTTGACTCATGAAGATTAAACCAAGCGCTGTATGACGTACCTGTTTTCTCACCCACTCCACAAGTTGGATGCCAAAAAAGGACTCACTAATTATGGAGCTTTGCAGGCAGTTGTACATTCTTGAATTAAGACTTCCCGTTGATGATTGATCTGCATAGATAAGCAGACAGTAGAAGTGAAGAGGCACACTTAAGGTACGCTCCTGTCATCCAGACTAAAATTATCACAGGGAGCAGGGGAAAAAAAATCGATGACCAAACCCTGAATTTGCTGGTCTTGCCAGTCTTTCTTTAGAACTGTGGAGCTGTTTGAACAGTAGCTCGTGATGTATATAACAATCTGAAAATTATTCTCCAGTTCCCAAGCAACCACTCATTAGGAGGGTGGGGTATGGCATTTTCCTCTGACCTTCATGAACCAATGGAAGTTGTAAAAAGCGAAGAGGAGTAGAGTTTTATTCTATTTCTTCAGTCAGCGTTTTCTACAATGAACAAAAATCAATACAGTGCAGAATCTACATGGGGTTTTGGACGAGTGGGCTGTAAAAAAACCCCACTGAAATGTTCAGAAAAGGTCAAGTAAAAAATAAAAAGGGAAGACCCACATGGCAAAAAATCACCAATTTCTTCAGAAAGCATCCTTTAACTCTGTGCTCCTTTGGTGACTGCAGTACTGGCTACAGCTACAGTTCCACAGCAAGTGCTTGGCAGAGTCATATCACATTATGCAAACCCCAGAATCTAAATGCTTTGGGAAAATTTTTACAGCCATTTGCTCTGCTCCTGACAAAGGTGGATCTAGTGGCTTGTATCTCATCTGGTTAATTAGTAGTATCCTGCCCTATTAACTACGTGACAAATCGCACCTCGTTGGCGTAACACAATGTACATAAAATTCTCTAATGAAAAATAAAGAGAGCTCGTTTCTACAAACTGATTTTTTTTTCCCCCTTGTATAGTGCTAGGTGTCAAATTAGAATGGATACAGGTTGAGGATAATCTAAGTTGCACGCAGCAAAAAGTTTGAGACAGGCAAATATTTTCTTCCCCATACTGCAGATCTGTTGCTATAGAAATATTGCAAAGTATTTAAATGAGTACTTGTGAGATGTGCAACGTTAGATAAAAATGGGGGTTACAGAATCAATCACAGAACCAATGAGGTTGGAAGAGCCCTCTGGGATCATCGAGTCCAACCATTGCCCTGACACCACCATGTCGACTAGACCATGGCACTAAGTGCCATGTCCAGGCTTTCCTTAAACCCCTCCAGAGATGGTGACTCCACCACCTCCCTGGGCAGCCCGTTCCCATGTCTAATGACCCTTTCTGAGAAGAAATGCTTCCTAAGAAAGAGCTGATTCTCAACTTTTGCACACTGTGCTGAAAAGGTCATTGTGACCAGCTTGGATTTAGAAGCCTTTAAAACAGCTCTGAAGCAAAATTGAGAAAACAGTGACCCTGCAAAGGAGGCTGTGGGAAATGTTTTGTAGTTGTGACTCTTCAGCACTGTGAAATACTTTTGCGTGTGCCACGAACACCCCCCACGTACGTGCACGCGAAGCCACCACGGGTGCTGCTTGCGAAACACAGGCGGAGCTGGAGCTGGTGGGGCTTATCTCCAGACCTGGCCACTGCTTACAGCGAATGGAAGCTATCTTTAAACTCAAAAATAAAACAAAAGCCCTCTGTAAGGTAGGGATTCACGTGCAGGATCTACATCCACCTGAAAACAGATGCCTTTAGCGTTTTAAAAAGAGAGTATAAACCTGCTGCTGCTGTAACTGGTTTGATTTGACCCAAGCTGTTTTTTTCTCCATCCACACCTGAAGGGCTGTGCGAGAGAGAATCAAGCCAGGTCTTGACAGCGAGGAGCTTTTCACATCCACTTTTAAATGCCTTTGAAGTCAATACTGTTAGAGCAAAGAAATTAATCACGGCTATAGCCAGGCTGGTGGAAACACCAGCCAGGACAGAGATTTTGCACAAAGCTCTGGACAGCTCAAACCCACGCGCGTAGCTCAGGCACACAGTGTTCACAGGAGAGGGAGTTTTGCCTGTAAGAGATGTCGGGCAGCTGTCAGTTTATTGCTGTAAAGGCTCTTACCCATGTGAAATGAGTATGCTGTGTCGATCTGAGGTGAGTAACAGGCATGGTCTGGGTACAGCCATTGGAAAAGCCAGCGTACGTAAAGCAATTCGTCTCAGTGCAGCAGCAGCAGCATCTTTCTAAATACTGATTTTCAGTCTGGACCCTGTAGGTTAAAATAAAATAAAGACCATCTAGATATTACAGTTGTAAGTAAATACATAAAGCTGAAATTACATGTAAGTGCTATGCTTTGTTTAAATAATGTTACATTAGCTTGTGCATAGAAGAGAACCCCAATTTGCTTTTACCTTTTTTAAAGGCAAATAAAATTTAAGTTATGTGCAAAAACTATAGAGCGACAACATTTTTATTCGTTATTTTTAACGTAGCAATCCTCCCATTTAAAATCAAACAAGGGATATTATCTTTGTAATAAAAGGCAATTGAGAATCTAAATGAGAAATCAAATGCTTTTTCATGCTGATTTATTTTAGATTAGAAAAACTTAAACCAGATGTAAATATGAATTGCTGAAGCATGAAAAGGGAATCACAGCAGAGTGATAAATATCTGAGTCGTGTTGTTATAGGTGCAGATTTGCATTAACTAAAATAAATTGATCTGTAAGCTTTTCTAAAACTTAATTAATGCTGCAGAACAAAGCTAGGGATCAATTATCAGCTTGATATCTTGGCACAGATAAATTTCAACTAAATTAACCATCCCAAAATTTATGTTATCAATATCACATTGAAAGGATTACTGCCATAGGGTAGCAATGGATCCCAGTGCAGCCCGAACACAAATCTTCCATTATACCTAGATGTTGGAAATGCAGGAAATATATCCTTAAACTCTATTTTTCCCATTGCAAAATGTGTGTCTTCTACTGAAATAAATGAGAAGCAAGAGACTAGTGATGTACAGACATGATAAGTATTTTTCTAAGCCTACTCAGGAGCAGGCGTGACTATTTTTTTTTCCAGAATACGAGAATTTACTGTTGGACTGGTGGACAACTGTCATGAAATTGTTAGTTACTGTCATGAATTTTGTGGCAGTATTGAATTAGTGAGACAAAAATGTCATTTCCTTGTGTCTGGTAACTCTTCAGGTACTTTCTTTCTGCTACTTTTTTCTGCTCCTTCTTCAGGCTAACTTGTAGGTCTGCAGTGTAATTATGCTGTGTTATTAGAAGTTTGTGCAATGCAATGTTGTCTGCATCATGAAATGAACATAAGAGATATATGTAGAAATGCAGATTCCCTGGTTAGGAAGTTCACACATCCAGATAAAATGTTCAGTTATACACCAAGGTAAAAAGTTGTCCTGGAGGACGTATTTAAAATTCCTCTAAATTCATTAATTTACTGCAATCTCAACGTTATTTGTAATGAGGGCAAGCCTGAAAAGGCCTCTATCAAAGTGTCCCAAATGAGATTCACAACTCCAAGACTGCATTCTATATAATATAAATTAGCAGTGCATCTAACCCATTGCATCTGAAGCTACAGAGCTCTTCACATCTTAACATGCTCGATCTGAATTTCCTGTTGTCTTTACAAGAAAGCCAGATTAAAGCTCTTTCCAGTTCAATCAGTGGCACAACTTGGTAGGGAGGGAGGGATGGATGGATGGATGGATGGATAGGTGGATGAATGGATGGATGGATAGTTGAATGGGTGGATGGATGAGTGGATGGATGGGTTAATGGGTGAGTGGATGGATGGGCAGATGGATGAGTGGATGGATGGATGGATAAGTGAATGGGTGGATGAAGGGTTCTGTGTTTTCCTTCTCTTATCTGCCAAATGGCATCTTGTGGAAGCTAAAAATACACGAGCAGGTGTCTTGTCATCGGCATCATCTTCTCCATGATCCCTAATCTTTCTAAAAGCATGACAAGTTCACCACCTCCCTTTCACACAGTTTTATTTAAAGGCAATGGCTCCATTTGAAGCTTTTTTAGTGCTATTTGCCTCCATTCTCAAAGTGCCCAGCTAATGGTGTAGGTGGCTCGGAGGCTGTCACACACTTCAACCTCTGCTTAAGCAAGGCATTCAAAAACTTCCAAGACAGAAATAAAGTATCCCAGAGATGGGTTTAGATCTCTTCAATCAATTATATTGATCAAACAGTGCTCCATTTTAAATTCTGAGTCAGATAACCCTAATTTGTTTATAAAAGGGTCTCTTTGAAGATAGTCTTAATTAAGTAGAAGGAAGAATAGCATGTCATTAATGTGAAGAGAGCAATATAGACAGCTAAATAAATACCCCATCACCGAAGACACATGCTGGTGTTAAACCTTTTCAAGAGAATGATTAGGGAATCACTGAATATAAAGGTATTTGTCCTTTGATCAAGGACTTCTGCTTGAGTCCCAACCAGATAACAGACAGGTTCCTCATTTGCTGTATTTACTGAATAGCAATGAGTGTGTGCATTGCAACGCACTGGAAAATTCAGTCTCAAAAATGTAACTTATACAAATGTTTGCATACTGCCCAGCACCAGGGCACTCATTCCCCGTGGGGCCTCAAGGAGCTGCTGTAATTCAGGGTAACCGCAAGAAGTCCTGTGACTCGTGGAGGCTGGTTGAGTCAAAAGTTCACTCTGATCATTTGCCTCTAGCCACCACCCACAGTGAGCTGGATTAATAAATTAAACACAGCATCTCCTGCTGAGCTAATAGCTGTGTTAACAAAAATGTGAATAAGTAGCATTTCACCTTTCCCATGCTGCTGCATTGTGGACTGTGGGTATACGACCCTGCTAGCTTTATTACACCTTGTAGAAAAATACCATGGACTCAAAATCATTCTTCCCCCTCTAACAGTTTTTTTCTGACATAGAGTATTTAAGTATGTTGGTTCATCACGGCTTGTTACTTAGTTTTTACAGTTTTTTTGAAGTCATCAATATCCCAGCTTCCTTTTGTAGCAGAGTTAGCTCAGGGGAGAGCAGAAGGAAGGTATCACGCATTCAATTCCACAGCTAACTGCTTACTGGGAGTCTGATCCTCTAACCCTCAATCAAACAAAACTGCTGTCCTCAGTGAGAGAGGGTGAAAATGCTCCAGGATACTTCTTTGATTTGTTTTCATCCTGATACTAATTATTTGAAGATTACATATCCAGTAAATACAAAAATAGGGTGTTGTTTCTGTGTCCCTGCAAGAGAGTCATCTCATCTTGGAAAGACAGCTGACAGAAACAAAAGCCTTTCCCATAAAGTGTGGTGAATTTCTTCCTAGCTACAAGACCAGCTTGTGGAGCTTTTATTTCCATTTCTCTTATTAACTATTAATAATGCTATATGCTCTTTGAAGTACACTCTGTTTACACATAAAGTGCACAATGTAACAGCAATGACAAGGCGTAAGGTAGATCTAGATTTCAAAACAAAACATTTTTAAATGATAAAGCAGTTACAAGCAAAAAACAGAAGAAAAATTTTAGTCACTTGGGGCACTGTTGATGACTTCTGGGACTATCGGAAGATCGCTGACTAGATTAGATTAAAATCACCATAGCATATAATTACATTTTAATGAAAAAAAAGAATTTTAAATATTGATGACAATCTTTTCTTATAAACCACTTCAAAAAAATAACTGTAGCAGTACACTAGCATCACTGAAACACAGTGACACAAGTGAGAGTTCTGTGAGTAGTAATACCCATTCAGTGTGTGAGCCTAAATCATTTGCAAATCCAGCTCCAACCCTTTAATGAGACCGGTGTCATCTGTGAGGGCCACACTCCAACGCATGGTCACACTTTGCTGTTAGGTTAAAGGACAGTTTCAGTTCAGAGGCAGAGGCTGTGTAATGCAAAGATACGTAGCCAGGACTCGTATTCTTTTCGCTGAGCTAGTCGTCTCACACTGCTGGCTTGAAGATTTGAGAGCCTTCCAGCAGGTCCAAATGACAGACAATGACTTCCCTGGTGGGATGGGAAGGTTGTTGTTGCAGCAATCCTTGTTACCCTCTCAAACTAATATCTGTCCTGCTCTCTGCCTGACATCTCCCTCACCATGCCCTAGCTAAGCCTCTGAGCAACATGGAAAAATACACACAACAAAGGAGAGTTATGCAACTTCTCGTTAGAACAAAAATCTGTCTCCTGCTGCTGACCGGGGAGGTCGTGCTTTTGTAGGATCCCTGCTCCCACGCCTTCAGCTCTGGTTTTGCCAAGTTCTGATTTAATAGGCACAAAAGCGAGCAGATTAGGGGCAGAGAGGTTACATGCAGGGAGGGAACTGCAGGTAGCAATGGCTTTTCTGTGTGTTTTTTTCTTTTTAAGAGTCTCAGGAACCATGAATGCTTCAAACAGTGGAAATATTTAGGTCCTACCAGAAAGGCAAGAAAAGCAATGTTATGTTAGCTGTAAGGTTAAATGTATGAAAAAATGCATTTATAGGGTTTTCATATACAATTATTTAGCATGTAATTTTAAAAATAAACAAGAAACAAAGAGGGGAATACTAGAGTGAAGGAAGGAGGCAAAAAAAAACAGAGACAGGGACAGTCCTCTAAGTGGATGCAAAATGATTTCAGTGAAGCTAACGCTATGCCACCTTCTTCATCTCATATTTCTCAAAGAACTCCTCAGGAATGAGCTCTGTGAAAGTCACCAGAACAGGTAAAACTAAACCCTGTGGGAAAATGTACAGGAGAGGGGGCTCTGATATGCAGCCCCTGTTGCAGCGCTCTCCTAGACAGCTCTCGCATTGATGGCCCGGTGACAACCTAGCCTTGGTGATGCTTGAGAGAAACTTCTAATGCTGAATCCTCTGGGCATAATCCCTTTAATAAAACTCAAAGATGACTCTGTGTCAATGCATTTAGGCAGGTACAAGCAAGAGAAGACTCATATTTTCTTTAATGTTACCTCATTGTTTACAGTCATCCACAGTTCACGTGAATAAAATAATGAAAAAGCATCTGCACAATTAATCCAACGGCTACCTCAACAGTATTTGGTTTGTAACTCAGAAGGAAGTAAAGGAAAAAAACGAAAGCAATATGTATGTTCTCAAGCAGAAAGTGATGGCTTGTTTCTCAGCCTACCATTTGAACACGAACCTGGGTAAGGGACTGAAATAATTCAGGCAGAGCTTTTCCTCCCATTCCTACAGTAGCTCTAAGACTCCTGAAGATCTTCTAGTCATTTAACCTGAAACTATGCAAAATGAAATTACCAATGAGAAATGGGGCCAACACCAACACAGAAAAAAAGACCCAAACATTTTTTTATTAGAATGAAAGGTTTAATTCTTGGGACTGCTTTGCTCTTGTCCAAAACTCACTGTTAAAGGCGACCAGCATTGACCAGAGTCAAAGGAATCTCATGGGTGTCATAATAACTTACTGCCATTGACCGGGTCTGCTGCTGCACTTCCAGAAAATTATTAAGATGAGAGAAAATCCTGTTGGGAAAAATAACACCAGGCTCGGGTGGTGCTATTTTTTTATTATTATTACTTATTATTATTTATTACTTATTATTATTTATTATTATTATTACTGAACTGCAAAGGGCTCTGGTTTTGGCCGTAATTTTTCTTTGTGGGTGACTGCAGTCCTTTATGCTATCAGTGCCAAGTAAAGAATTTCCCTTAATACATTAAGGATGAAATCTGGTGAAGTGGTGCTGCTCTCTGGATGTATTCCTGGGCACTCACCTGGTTCTGTGGGTGACCAGAGCAAAGAAGAAAACGTGATGAAACAAATGCATCTTCTAGGTAAAATCATGGCCAGTGGAGTTGGCAGAAAGCTCTTCAACTTTCCTTTTGCTGTTTCAGTGGGGTCAGGATTTCATCAGGAGGAAACTGAACTTTGTATCTCAGGTTTAAAACAAAAAAAAAAAAGAATTATTCTCTACCATCGCACTCCACTGAAAACAGTGAGAATACTTTGAACACAGCAATTAACAGAATATGCTGTTTAGGTTTTGATTTATGGCTGGGATGAAGAAAAACAGTGGATTTTTTTTCATTGATGGTAACTGTGCCTCATTCAAATAACTCAAAAATAAATAATCTGCCACTGTTATTCTTTTCTTTATGCAAATTTGTTCACATTCATTGCAACGTAGATCTAGTTCTTGTTTCTGTTGCTATGGAAGTCTTCTCTTAAGGCTTACCAGAGAAAATAGTTCAAAAAATGTAAATAGGAGATTGACTCAAAGACATTGATTGTTTCTTCAAAGTGCATTATAATTTCATTCTCTTCTTGCTATATACCTTTTTTGATATCAGAATTGAAATCTAACTTCAGTTTCAAAGTTGTAACAGAATTGTTACATCAGAAAAGAATAATCTCAGTAATTAGAAGAGATTTTTAAAAAATTGTGAGCAATATAGAACTTGAAAAGGGTTGGGGCATTGTGAATGAGAAAAGAATGGTGCACAACGCACTGACTTGTATCAATCAAATATCCAGAATATTTTAAAGTTTGTTTTTTATTTATGTCCTTTAAAGAGAGAAAAAGCTTATTTCAAATCATGCAAATAGCTCAGAATTTCTCTGTTAGGAATGATACTCAGGAAAATTAGGTTTAAAGCTAAGCACATCTTGACTTACACATCCTGTACTGTTGTAAAATTAGTATTATTTCCTATTTGTAGACTTAAATCTGAAGCTTTGGAGCAAGTACTCTAGAAACATCATTCTTTACATACTGCATATATGGCTTAGGTTTTGTTGATTTTTTTTTGGTTGCTTTATTTTCCAAGCAGTAAATGTCTTAATTCTGTGAAGAGAAAAATACAGCACTGAAATTTGCTGTGAAATTGTATTATAAGAGTCCCCAGGACAAATTAGGTATAAATCTTTTCATGCAGTATGATGGCCACTTGAAGATAGGTGGGTAGGTATGGAGGCAGGTAGGGAGATGGATTGATAGGTAGATCTACAGATCTGTGCAGGAAATGGAAATCCATTTGGAATATTGTCTTGAACTGCTTTGGAATCACAGCAAAACTGTTCAGCCAGAAATGTACAAAGGGACTAAAACTAGATTTGATAATATTTCAGCAGGGAATCAAAACAGTTTTAGCTCCTGTAATATATAGACTATTTGTAGCAATTAAATTGCTGTGTTATTCTTGATTAGATCAGAAAGCTGGGGCAAACATTTAGAAAAATGCAATACTGGAGTGCCTTTGATAATCAGATTTATGTTCTTAAGCTCCTCAGCAACTTTTAAAAACGGATTATAAGCCCCTTGGTCACTTAGGTAACGTAGTCATTTCTTAGAAAAATACCCTGAAACCCCCAATAACCCAGCAATAACATTAGCCATGACTGGAAAATGTGAGGAAGAGGAAGAAAACCCCACTGAGCAGCGCGTTCACAGCACCACGTTCCCTGTATGCTGTAGCGACGTGTCCCTGGATGCCTCGCAGCCAAGCAGAATGGAGTCAGTAATGCAGTGGGACTTTTTTGCACGAATGTTGCTTGATAAAACTATGATTCATGAGTGACTAGTGCTTCCTTCACCTGCACAGGTTAATAACAAGCCTTCTGCACTTCGCGGCACCCTCTGGGACCTCCTTCGTCCTTGCTCTGCTCCCAGCTCCATCCTTCACCTTCATTTCAAGCTTACCTTTTTCCTTGCCCGTCTTTGCTTCAGCTCCCAGCCTGATGGTGGAACTGGTGGTTGCCCTGCTAGAGCCGTTCCAGGGAGGGAAATATCCGTTAAAATTCTGAAACATTCTCTGGCTTTAGCGTGGCTTTTGAAGCTACCTAAATTATAGCTTGCAAATTGGTGCTACTCTCAGAATCTCGTTGGTTTCTCTTGTTTATTTGGACACGACATCATGCCTGCAACCTTATTTTTTCAGTCACCAACATAACAAACAAGTTTTTATGCATGATTTGCTCATTAGTGGCTGCTTCAAACATCCCATCTCCCAATACATGATCCAATTTTTAAAATAATTGGGAAAATGATGTAGTGTAATTAGCATTCAGAAATCTCTTTGAATCCATATGGCTCTAGGTCAGTTCAGGAGAAGTAATTTCAATTAGTCATTAATTGTTTGGGTTGGGGGGAGCAGGGGGCGTTTGCGTGTTACACAATCCTGCGGTATCACCTCCCGCTGCGGCCGGCTTGGCCGAGTGGCTCCATGCTGCAGGGAATAAGATCTTCCAGAAAATAAAAACTTGCCAACAATTCGCTTGGCAGAGCTTTTCTCTTTGATTTATTTCAGATGTACGGATCTGATTTTGCACCTTTTAAAGTTGGAGCAAGTTTAGCAATTTACTTCAACAGAGGCAAGACTGGGGCTTAACTCCTGCCTTAATGCAGACTGACACGGTCGTCGGAACTGGGCTCATTATAGTTCCTGCGGTCCTTCCATGTGTGTTATGTGTGCACGCATGTGTGAAAGTGGAGTGCTGATGTTAATACCCTGGCCACGTACCAATTTCAGTAATGCCACATAAGTAAAATTCACCCTGCAGCCTCAGCTGGCAGAGCTCTTCACAGCCAGGCTGGTATCGGCGTGGGTAAGTGACTCCTTCGGTGCGTTGCGGAAGGGGATGCTTCTCTGTGAGATCTCCTGCTTGGGTTATCAGGGTAGGCACCTGGCAAAAGGTAGGAGTCAAAAGAATCTTCCAAGCAAACAAATGAGAGCAGACACTATTAAGGGTGGGAATATCTTTATAGAACTGTCCTGTGTGGATAGATGGAGATTGTTATTGCAGTGCAAATGACTGTTATGTACAAGTCTAAGAGGCTGCAGTGGAGATGAATCATTTAAATTAACTTAATCACTACATATTCTGTTAAGGGGTTATCTGCGAATCTCATGAAGTATCACCGCTAATGGTTGACATGTTTAGGACCTTGTTTTGAAACTCAGGTCACAAAGTTTACATCTAACACCTGAGTTTTTATTTTGGATGCTTCATTTAATAACTCCACGGAGAAAAAGGACAGCGTTGGGATTTATGTTCTCACTTCAAGGTATTCCACAATTCAACTTGAGAAACTCTGAGCATTTTCTTAAGCAATTTAAAATAGAATGGTTTAGAGTTTGTAAGTATATCCATTTCTAACTTGTTGCTTGTGTACTTTTCAATTAAGTACCTGGGGATGTTACGATTATCACATTGCTGGGTTCACCAGCATTGTAACGCACCTTTCCCGTTCACCCCATTTAACAAAACTTAACAAAAACATTTTTCATGCAGGATTGTGCTGTATAGTTGTGTTGCCTGCATTTCTAAGATACCTCATCCATCAAATTTCACGGTTTAGTGCCCTGGGAAGGTGAGGTAAGTGGCCGTTTTACATCGCTTCAGCGCCGCTCAGCTCCCGAGCTGGAACTCACACCACCGAGAAGTCCCACGAGCTCCCATTTTTTCCTCCGTATTAGATTTAATTGTACTGGCTAATACGAGGATTTAGTGGATCAGCTTGGGCAATATTTCTTAATGATATAAAGTAGCGTAGGAGGACAGAGCTTGGAGCAGAGGGTTGAATTCTCAGGCTAATGAGACACAGGGCTTCGGTTTATCTATTCAAGCAGGGATTTTTATTGACAGAAGGAGCACGAATGCAAGGTTTGGAAATAAAGCGAACACGGCAGCTACTCAGAGGATCACCTTGACTGCAGCTCCTGTGGTCAGATGTGCACTCTGGCCTCAGGCAACCAGGGGCTGCCAGGAAGCTTCTGCATTATCCCCTTCCTCTGTCCAAATCTAAAATCCAAAGATTTGAACTCATCCTTCCTATTTACTCCCTCTGCAGCCCAGCTGGCACACAGACCTGCCTCTGCCCTCTCACTCTTCTTCTTCCTCCCTCAGTAATTTTCCGCTTAGCACCCTTCTCCACCTGCTCCCCTAACTTGTTTCAATTCATATTGGTTTTATGCAAAATGGACTTAATCCTCCCAGAGCCACATTGCTGTGCTGGGGCATGCAATGAGGGAATGCATATATACACTCATGATTTTCTCAGCTACTGTAGATTATCTGCATGGGAGCGTGTTTTGCAAACTCAGCAGTTTAATACAGTCTCACTACCTGCATAATTTTATTACTATCGTATCAGTACGGTTGGTTTGGTCTCAGCATCCCTCGAGGGGGAGGAAGGGGAGAGCCCAAGTGCAGAGCGATGCCAGGGGTAGGTGTGCGCAGCAGCTGCCCCTCCGCCACCCACCTCTCCAGGCACGGATGCCACCAGGTCTGCAGGTGAACGTGACCTCTGGCTTTAATGACGGGGCAGTGAAATAGTGTTAAACAGCATTAAGATGAAGATGGTGGGAGCAGGGTTTTACAGCTCAGGCTGCTACAACAGGGGTCCTGGGGGATGCTGAGCATCTGCCACCAGGATCAGAGGGTTAAAGGCAGAGCCCCGAGCTCAGCGTGGGAAGCAATAAAGCTGGTCACATTCAGGTTTTTATTTCTGGTGATCACACAGCACGCTTCTAAACCTATCAAGAAATATTCAAGTACTACTGCTGCACTTCTTTATGGCTTTAAAACTGATGTAAATTTACATGCAAATTAGGTGCAGCCCTCAAGCTCTTGGCAATTTGCCACTGCAGCCTTCGATAGTGCCCCTGAGTAGATCATCTTTTATGAGAAAGCCATCAGTCATCCCACAATACCGGAGGAGGATAATTTCCCTGCATGACTTGCATAAAGATGGCACTGCATATTCGGCAGCGCACGGCCCCCAGTGCTCTACCAAAAGTAAAGAGAGGAAACAGTTCTGCTGTCAGGGGTTGGTTGGCTGGCTGGTTTCTTTTCCAGGCTACTGAGCAACTGCATAAATTGGATTTATAGGATTAAAACAATAGGGGTTTTTTGGAACCGAAATTCAGTAGTCTCATGTACGTGCAAGTGATTGGATCCTTGGATAAAAAGTACAATTTAACTGTCTTGTGTACATTCCCTGATACAGCTCATTGCAAATATTGTATTTCTTCCCACTTCACTGGTTTTTACCTATCCATAAAGAATGTCACAGAGAAAAATAGTTTCTGAGGACTTAATCCCCATAATAACTGATCATCCCTACAAAAATATTTTGGGGGAGCAATTACTGTATGAGAGTCATTACAATTGCTTCCTGCTATAAATTCCTACTGTTTACTGCTTGATTGCTTATTTTAGTGAAATGTTAATAATGCAGCAGTGGATAGAAAGAGTCGATAATGAAGTAATGTGTATTTATGGGATCTATGTCCGAGTGATCCTTAGCGCATGATTATTTGAAAATAAATAGTGTATTGATTGAAACAGAGATGGAACAAAATGGTATTTCAACACGTGGTGATAGCTGATAATTACTTAGAAGCCTTTTTTTGTTGTTAATCTAGCAACTAGTCTATTTTTAGCTCCTTGGTGTAGTTAATGTTTTCCAGGGGTTTCTGTACCAGTTTGAAAATTCTGCCTCTGATGAAAATACAATATTCATCCATATTTCCTGTCACAGGGGTACCTACATAGTCCCATTTCGACATGCTCAATACCAATTTGAAAGAGGTTTTAAATGGCATTTAATATAGCCATATTACTAATACCCCATTAAAACCACATAATCTTCTGTCATGGGAAAAATCAACAGAACCCTTTTCCATGAGCTCCATGTAGTGGAAGTTTATAGGGAAAAATATCCAACAGTCCTCTTAAGTTTTGGGGGTGAAATCTTTAATGGCAATATTTTTGGGGGGGAAATGAATTAAAGTTATCAGCAAGATGAAAAAAAGGATGAAAAAAACAAAGCAGGGGATGGTTATCAGGTGAATTGATTCTCCTCTGTGATTTGATGGACCCTGATCTCATATTCAGTTCTCTTTGTATTCTAAAGCCAACAGATAAAAAGCCTATGCAGGGGAAGAACTGGTATAATCTGTTGGGTGAATATCTGATTTAAAGAAATAATTCAGTTTTGAAAAAGCTGGAATGGGTTGAAAATTTGGAGTAAATGAAGCACCAGTTTCCATAAAAAAAATATAGCAATAACTTGCTTGTTTTTTTCGTGTCAAAATAAATGAAAAATTAAATATTATTTTTAAAACATTAACTATGCATGTTCTGACCTGCAGGCAGTAGAATTGGGTTTTGCCAAATATTTGGGATTTTGGGATGTTTTAACCAAATATTTGGTATTGATATTTACCCATGGAATACTAATGCCAAATATTTGGTATTGACTTTTGCAAAGGGATGTAAATATTGACTTGCAAAGCGGATCTCAGAATGAAGAAGATACTTTGTCTCTGTTTTGCCTTACAGTCAACACACATTACAATTACTAACACCACTGTTGTGCTCTGATTTCACAGCTGGGAAAAATTTAGATGGGAGAAGTCTGAGGATGTGTTGACTCTCCAAAGTATGACGTAAGGCAAAGCCTCTACTTGCCTTTATCCTTCAGCCTTAAGATCCCTTTCAGTTACATCATGGCTAAGACCACAATATCTTCTCCTGTAGGCATTTTTTTAAGTGCCATTAGAGGCATAAAATCTATATCGATCTGTCCCTTGGCCTCTTTTATAATTCATCAGGTATTTTGTAGTTGCGATCATCTACATTAAGAACTTCCAAACTACTAAACTCTGAAGTTAATCACGTTTCATTGCCTGCCCGCAGCATCAGAAAGCAAAAAGTTGAATCATTTATTCATTTATAAACCTTCTCTACACAGCACGTCCAACTTTCTAGATTTAAGAACAGCTGTCTTAATACCTGTTAGTTTAAAATGAAAATTGGAATAACCCAGAGCTATGAGCATTTACCAAACATCGAGGTATTTTTTGCCTTAGGAAAGCAGAAAGTAGCACATGAGCGTACTGTTTTGGTAATTCAAAGGACAGTTAAGGTTTTTTTTTTGCATAGGAAGTCTCAGGGTTTTAGGGCGTTTGTTGAAGCAGTTGTAAAGCCAACCCAGTTTCTGTAATTGCTAGTACGAGTCCAGCAGTGCAGCCCGCAGCAGCTGCACCACTACAGCTCTGTTTATCGATCCCTGCGACTCAGTGGTTTTGCTCATGGGCATAAGTCAGCACTTTCAGCAGATCAGCACAATGAAGGATCAATCATTACTTCCCCCTCCTGATCCATTTTAACTATGGTATCAAAGACGGAGTAATCTTTTTGCAGGTTAGAAGATGTATTTGAAGCCGGGACAAAAGTGTGTTATAAAAGCAGAGAGAGTCCGGTATGGAGATCTAAAGCAAAACCTACTAATTCCAGGAATCGACCCAAAAGAAGCAGCCAGTGATGCTGAGCTTCGTTTAAATTGTTACAACAACCAACTCAATAAATAAAGTGGTTCACTTCCCTCACCTCTCCCTTGGCAGCAGCCAAGAACTGAAAGGCAAACCATCTCTGCAGGACAATGGTGCTCCAGGGAAATTATTAAGCTCAGACTCAGAGTCTTTATTTTGACATTCAAGAATAACCCAGAGCGCAGACGTGTTACCAAGCATGTGAGGGCTGAGCTCATTTGAACTTTAGCTGTGTTTTCTCTTTCTCTGTCTCTCTTTTTTTAAAAAATCTCTCTTTCCTTCCACCCACCAGTGTTTAACCAATGAGAAATAACTTCTTTAAAAAAAAAAAGGCTTCACAGCACAGCTGCTAGTTGTTGTACTTAATGGAGAGGTGTAATTAGGGAGCTGGGGTAGCAGCTTGTCAAAGCACAGAGTTGCTGCCTGTGGTGGGGTTGGGGGTTCTGCTCAGAGGTTTGTCCCCTCTGCCTTTAGCTATGCAGGACATGAAGGCTTTCACACTCCCCGTGGAAGATTGCTCTATAGCTTCTGAGACAGCTTACTAGCAGCTGTCCCATGGAGGGAGCCTGTATGGGGACCACAAAGAGAGGTGGAGGGAGAAAGGAGGTTTCTTCAGGGCTTCTGCCCTGGTACACCATCAAGACAATGCACTCAAGGCTGTTTGGAGTGATACATAATCTCCTGATCTTCTCCCACTTCATCTCGGTTTCAAGTTTCTCTCCATCTTCTAGTCCTGAGAGCTCTTCCAAGGAAGTTAAAGTTGGTAAGTCCACAAGATCTGCTGTAGGCCTCCTTCCATCTGAAGAAGGCATCTTGCCCCCAAGCTAATGCTGCCCTTTGCAGACAGCCTCCTTCCTTGCAAAAGCAGGGGAAACTCAGAAATGGACCTGGAGAATCAAGAGAGGATTTTTGTGTGGGAAAGAGCTGTGGAAATTTTAGACTGTTTGGCTGCCACTCAAGAGGTGTAAGGAGGACAGAAGAAACTGCAACTGCTCTTACTCCCTTTGGGTTGCAGGTGAGAGATAGGGGATAGACAGGTGGGGTGGCTGGAGATTTTGACCCAGAGAGCAGCTGCAATAATGCAAGAGCTGCAGTTAAAGGATTTTGCTGGAGAGGTTCAGAATTTGCCCCTGAGGTCCTGACCAAGTGAGGAGGACAGATGCTGCAGGTGGGAGGGATCAGATCCTGGCTGTCACCATATGGAGGAACACTAAAAGTGGTTGCAACACTAGGCAGCCCTGTCTGCAGCCGATGGAAAGGTGAAGTGAGGGCTCCCTGCCCTAATTAATTTAGAGTGACCTGCAGATAAATCAAGGCTGAAAATACATAGCTTGCCTTAGCTTTGAAATTACATACAAGGCACATAGGTATCCAGTGTATTCAAGATCTTCTTACATACATTTAAAGTGAAGTTTGAAGTGGTGAATCTGTGACAGAGATACTGTAAAGATGGGAGCACCGAGTGGAAAAGGTATATGCGTAAATAAAATAATTAGGGAAAAAGTGTCAGCGTACAAAGCAGGGGAGGGACAGAATAAGAGAAGCAAAGCAAAATGCAGATTCACTGGGATGGGAACACACAGCAGGTGTTTGGACAGCAAACAGGCAATAGGAGATGATTTTATGGCAACCCTACAGCGAAATGAGGTCATGCTGCAGACGGAGGCAAACTAATGGATAAATATGGGTGCCTTTAAAAATTAAGCTGTACAGAAAGAGGTTGTTGGAGGCAGAGCTGGCATAAAACTGCAGAGATGGAAGGAGAGGTATCAACAAAGAGGAAAATGGCAGGAGAGAAGAGAAGGAGAGGAAGGGTATCACCTACTCCCTGTAGAGAAAACGATTATCGCTTTTAGATAAGTTTGATAGTCCGAATCCTTGAGATCCTGTTATCAGGAGAAGGAGCTTGAAATACAGCACGAGATAAAAGCAAATCCGAGCTCTGACACAACTGCTGTAATAGCATCCCGCCTCTGTAAGGCGATGCTGAGGAGGTGCAGATTGGATCTGCTGCACTGCGCTGGGTGCGATCCAGCGCTCCAGAAGTCAGTGCAGTGTGATGCTCACCATACAATTTCATTGAGTTTTATGTCTAAAGGAAGACAACTTTCTGGATTAACAGTTTTTCTCTGAAAATTAGAAGTTGGGGCAGGTAACCTGGAAGTGGTTGGAGGGCAGAAATGGAGTGGGTTTGTTCTGATTTGCTGTGAAGCGCTTATGCTTCTATTTTTCCCCATTTGGGAACCAGAATCCAAACTGTTTGCAAAGGTCTCTTCAAGACTGTTTGCCTCGCTTTACATAGTTTATTTGTGTATCTGTGTATTTGTATATAGGTAGATTAGATATATAATATAGATAGAACTGTATAAATATAAATTATACTGCTATAAACTATGCTTTGGTACTTCTGCACTACCATTTTAGCCTTTGCCTCTTGTGCATTTATTGTTTATTTTCGCTTTCTTTTCTCATGTATATGGTGACTCCAGGTATTTTCTAATCCGTAATAGCGTTCATTTCTTCTCCCCTACCTAGGGGAGAAGAAACGAAACCAAACAGATTACTGTCTGAGAAGCAATCACAGAAAATGCACCCGATGAGCTGAAGGTATAGCGCTGTCTAATAAGTGTATTGTTATATGGTTATTAGACAGACCTATCCCTTCTGCTCGGAGCACTGAGCCAATATTTGATGTCCTGCAGGTTGTTTCCATTAGGATGTGAAAGCGATGGCAGAGTCGTGTGGGCCTCTGATGAGCCCCTGTTTGCTTATAGGGCACGTCCACACTCCTGTTCTGCTGAGCGCAGCAGGGCTCGAGCTGTAGGAGACCATTTCCTCACTCACCGCACCAATCCCCCCCTACTCAGTGTTCACTACCAGCGATATTTTCTTGGCTTTACCTCTGAGCAACTCCGCAGCTCTTCTGTAGCCCTATGTAATGCCTCTTTGCTGCCTTTTCCCCCACAATACACAAAACTTCCCAAAGCAACCTCAGAAATTGTTGCACCTGTGTGTGCTTGGCACACAGCGGTGGTTTGCACAGAGGCTGCTGTTGTTCATACATTAGTCCAGCTACCTGCTTTACTGAGAGTGCTTGTTGTGCGAATTATTTTTCTAAAAGATAGGGTGTTTTTTTCAACTAAAGTTAAACTGGAGTTGATACAACCTACAAGAATAATCTCTGTGATGTGCTACCTCGCCTGGGCTGGCTATCATTGAACCTTGTTACAGGTATGCTCCTAATAATAGATTTTTATTACTAGTGACTTTAAATTACTTATTTCTAGTTTCTATGCTGTCAGACTGAGTAGCTGAAAAGAAATATCTTCTGAAAGCTAGCTTGTATTGTGGGGTCTTCCCTAAGCAAGGTGGAAAATCCCTCTTGCTGATCATGGCTGAGCACGTAAGAAATGTCAACTCAGCGTTTGCTTTGCAGTACAAAGTGGCAAAGTCACCTGTGAAACCATCTACCAAAGCAACCCACTCTATGGCAATTCATATCAAGAGTATGTTTAAAATAACACAAAAAGCTGAAGATTTGCCATTGCGGTGAGATGCTGCAAGGTTGCAAAGAGAATGGCCAGCTGCTCATGTCTCACCGCCAAATCCGCTCTGACGTGGCTGTAGGAGCATTTTTGCGGGAATCTGTGCTTTATCAGAGATATTGAAAACCTCCTCAGGTATTCAGATAGAACAGTAACTCTGTATTTCATTTCTTCCCAGATTCTGGCTGAAGTGGCTTGATTACTTTGTAGATTTTGTGGTGGTTTTTTGTATAAGAGCTTGACAAATGTGTTAAGAGAAACCCAGCTCGAGGAGGTAGGTGTTGCAGCCAGGTCTGAAGGTGATAGAATCATAGAATGGTTTGGGTTGGAAGGGACTTCAAAGATCATCTAGTTCCAACCCCCTGCCACAGTCAGGGACACCTTCCACTAGACCAGGTTGCTCAAAGCTTCATCCAACCTGGCCTTAATATCCAACCTGATGACATCAACAATGAGGTTACCCTCACCTAGTTGTAATGTGTGCCGTGCTCCTACCATGGTTTCTTCTAGGGTTGTCTCCTGTTCTCACAGGCCTCCTGGTATTTGGCATAGTTCTTTTTTTTTTTTTTTAAAAAAAAAAAAAAGAAAGTGCTGGGAAAAAAGCAGCACTCGGTATCTAGGAAGCTAAAATGCTCATTTTTAAGAAGTCGTTCATGTTTGTTGTATAACAAAGAGGAAAAAGTCCTTTAATTAATAATAACAATTGAGAGAAGATTAGAGCAAAAATACTCTATTACCACTTTCTCTAATCCACCTATAATTGTGTACCAAGCTATCAGGGAAGCACTTAAATCCTGAAAAAGCCTTAGTAAGAACCAGAAGGCAATTGACTGCTTCAGCATCTCCGACAGTTGGATGTGGACGTAATCCAGCTACCATTTGTCTTTTGTTCTGTGCTTGCAATGCTCTTCACAGTCCTGCAACCGTCTGGGCTGTTAAAGGGAGTCTGCGTGGTGTAGCCAAACACCTACAACGCAGAAGCCACCACCGAGGTGGAAATTTATTCCAGTTTGATGGGAATAAGGTTGTTCTTCTCTGGGTTTTTGCAGTAGAGTTGTACCCCATCTTCAGCGATCTGCCCCTCTGTATTAGAAAGAGTAAATGTTTCAGCGTTATTAAAACAATTTAGATCACTTTGTCTGGAAAAATGTGGATCTGATTACCACTAGTTTGCATGACTTTTTACTTAAGTTTGGAGAAGGCAAAGCTCTCCAGTGAATTAATTAATTTCACTCAATTTTGACAGACTGCTTAAATCAGCTTAGAAGTGCCACAGCTGAGTAAACCCATCTAGCAGTTTATGATTGCTTCTTTTGGAAGGACGTGCTCAACACCAACAGCAACTGAAACAGTGCGTTAAGGAGAACCACTTAATTAAATAACTGTTACAAGAGCAGACAATGGTAAGATGTGTACTGTTCCTGTAAGGAAATTGATACGAAGTTTTAGAGAGTGATAAGGATATTTTTTTCTGCATTCACACATTTTCAGAATTACCTTCATAATTCAATGGAAGATGTTCCACTGTGTCACAGATCTGATCACCCTTTAGCTTTCCAGCTCTCTGTGTGTAGACCCAGCAGGCTTGCGTCCTGCAGGCAGAAGTTTGCAGCTGTCTTTTTCCAAGACTGAAATATATTTTTGTTGGTATGGAATTAAATTATTTCATTAATCTGAAGTTTTCAGAACTTGTATGTTAAATATATTTATGTGTATCTCACACTTTATCTCTCTAATATATATTTCACTCTTGAAAGGTCCATCGGCATTTCATGTGACAATCTGGCATGAACTCTGTCCCAAAGAAAATGTACATTAAAATATACATGTCTGTGAGGATGTAGACCTCTAGACCAAAAGTGTCTTTCCATATTGGTCTGAGTGGACACAATCTGCGGACCATCTTCTGTGAAATATGGATCCCTTCCTTGCCTGCTGTTTAATCTTTTTTTTTTTTTAAGTGCAGCAAATTTTTAAGATGGAATCACAGCATAACTTCTTAATCTAACAGATCCCTCTGCCTTTAAGTTCTGCAGAAGATATTTTCACACGCTTTATTTTTATCGTGAGAAAACAAATTAAAATGCAGTCACCTACATCTTAGAGATGGGAATAGCATTTGCATTGTCCTTAATCAGTGTTGTGTTTTTCTGAGTGCATAATTGTAGCCATCGACCTCATTGACCTGTTTAAGTTTTAATTTACTAGAGGCCTGCCATTAATGTGACCTCTTCAGAAACGACACCCTTCATAGCAACAGTTGCAGTCAGATGAACTTTTGTCATCTCCTCGTTCACTCTTGCCTTTTGAATTATTGATGAAGGCCATGAATTTCTTAGAAAATCAGGCAACAAGACACTGAGAAGTGAAGAAAGCCCTTTGTAAGTTTGTACCTGGGAATTAATTTACTTGAACTGGGAGGCGGCACTATGGCCAAAGGGAAACTGTGAAACCCCATACACTACACAATGAAATTACTTCTTGTTGCTCATTGTTTCAGGTCGAGCAGGTTACTGTGCCTGTAAATTTCTTTTATATGAGACCTAGTTGCTGCAGACGGCAAAGTAATCAAAACCTGTACACCTTGGGGAGCCTTAGCGATTTACATGGCAAAGCAAAGATGATACAGGATTTGTGCCTCATAGCAGCTGATGGGAGATTTTCCATCTGCTCCAGTGAGGCCAAGATTTCATCCAGGGTGGCTTTGGAGAGCTTCTGACTAAAACAGACCCAATGAAAAGGTACAGCGGTAGGAAATGGTGATCAGTAGCTGAGAGTGTGGGATTTGCTCTGGTGCTTTGTGATAGCATGTACGTTTTCATAATCTTATTTGAAAAAATAATAATTTCTGTTTTAAACTATAATGAGAGACCTGAACACCACAAGTAATACGAAAACTGTGATCTAATGCTATTCCATTATCTAAGCAATTCCAAAGTTGTAGTGGGCAAGCAGGATTTTTTTTTTTCTCTTCTGTGTTTTTTTACCAAGTAGACTTGTTAGAAATCAGCTCAGCCTCTCGGGCTGTGAATCTGCATGTTTCTGAGCAAACCAGCTAGATGGGCAGATTTACCATGATGGAGGGCAGAGGAGCCGCAGCACGGGTTCCCCGAGGAGGCTGTGCCATCCCCATCCTCAGAGGTTTCAAGACCCACTGGGGTAAAGCCCTGAGAAGCTGGATCTGACCCTGGGGCAGGGGTTGGACCTGAGCCCTCCTGAGTCCCTTCCCACCGGGGTTATCCAGGGATCCTGGGAACTATGTGGAGAAGACAATTTGCTAAACATCAACTGTAATCCCAAGCACAAATACAGGCTGGGCAGAGAATGGATTGAGAGCAGCCCTGAGGAGAAGGACTTGGGGGTGATGGTTGATGAGAAGCTCACCATGAGCCGGCAACGTGCGCTCGCAGCCCAGAAGGCCAACCGTATCCTGGGCTGCATCCCCAGCAGCGCGGCCAGCAGGGCGAGGGAGGGGATTCTGCCCCTCTGCTCTGCTCTCGTGAGACCCCCCCCTGCAGTGCTGCATCCAGCTCTGGGGCCCCCAACATAAGAAGGACATGGAGCTGTTGGAGCAAGTCCAGAGGAGGCCATGAAGATGATCAGAGGGCTGGAGCACCTCTGCTATGGAGACAGGCTGAGAGAGTTGGGGCTGTTCAGCCTGGAGACGAGAAGGCTCCAGGGAGACCTTCCAGCAGCCTTCCAGTATCTGAAGGGGCTACAGGAAAGCTGGAGAGGGGCTTTTTACAAGGGCAGGTAGTGACAGGATGAGGGGGAACGGTTTTAAACTGAAAGAGGGGAGATTGAGATGAGATATTAGGAAGAAATTCACCCTCACCTTTTGTGAGGGTGGTGAGACCCTGGCCCAGGTTGCCCAGAGAAGCTGTGGCTGCCCCCTCCCTGGCAGTGTTCAAGGCCAGGTTGGATGGGGCTTTGGGTAACCTGGTTTAGTGGAAGATGTCCCTGCCTGTGGCAGGGGGGTTGGAACTAGATGATCTTTAAGGTCCCTTCCAACCCAAACCATTCTGTGATTCTATGAACTGCGGAATTTTATATATACGGTAAAGGCTTGCTCCTGATTCACATGTGCCACTTTTTTTCTGCTGACCTCTCTTGTGAGCCCTGAATGAACCCACGAAAATGTGAAAGGGAAAGCATTAAATTGATCCGGTCTGAAATGATCTATTTGTTTTGCTGTGGCTGCCAAGCTGAGAGTCACGGTCCCATCTGTACCGCAGTACCGGCCAGGCGTCTCAGCTCATTGGGGCAGGCACTTATCAGCAACTGAAATGTGGTAATGGTGCCAGAGAATTTACTGTCGAAGTAAAAGCTGGGAAAATACGGGTGGCTCTCACAAACACTGAAAGAAATACAAGGTTACCATGAGGATCACAAGCACTGTACTGGGACTTTAGTGCCTTGACCATTATCAAGGTGTTTGCTGTTGTTTCTCTGCAGCAGCCACAGCAGAGGTGACCTTTAAGGGAGGGTTTGAAAGAGGAAAACGAGGTGTCCTTTTAGACTTTGAGAGGGGAATTCTTTCAGGCCATTAAGAGTGGCATGAAATGCAATTCAGAACCAAGAGGTATGACAGCAGCAGCCAAGCCCATGTTAGTATCAGAGTAGAGGCAGGGATCAACATCTCTGGAATGGTTTGTGTTTGAAGCAATAGGGAAGAGCAGCCAGCGGAGGGCTGCCAACAGAGGAGTCGTTTGGCTGAAGCAATGAGCCAGAATAATTATCTGCGAAGAAGGATGGCTATAAGTGAGGTGGTTTGGGATTTGTCAGGGTCAGGGAGATATTTCTAATAGTCCAAAACAGAGGTTAATCAAGAACAATACGAGCACTTTGCAGTGTACAGTTAAAAAGCAAAACTCTTACATTTGTTGTCTAAGAAAGACTTTAGAAATGTTGTGCAGGAAAAAGCACAGTATTTGACTCCAGTGGAGCTTAGATCAGCCTGAAAGGAGGGTGTAGCAAGGTGGGTGTTGGTCTCTTCTCCCATGTAACAAATGATAGGATGAGAGGAAATGGCCTCGAGTTGCACCAGGGAGGTTTAGATTGGATATTGGGAAAAATTTCGTCACCAAAAGGGTTATCAAACACTGGAATAGGCTGCCCAGGGCAGTGTTTGAGTCACCATCCCTGGAGGGATTTAAAAGATGTGTAGATGTGGTGCTTAGGGACATGGTTTAGAGGTGGACTTGACGGTTCTAGGTTAATGGTTAGACTCAATGATCTTAAAGGTCCTTTCCAACCAAAATGATTCTATGGTTCTATGTGAACTGTTAGGACTTGTCTCTTCATAACCTTGGCTAATACTGCTTCTGGGAAGCAAAGGCAGTATTAAATGTAAGAGATCATAACTCCATCTCCCTCTCTATATTCTCATTTAAGTGTTTAGGATTCTTTAAAACTGTAATAGTCTTCTGTTGGTGATACAATGGTGAAGATATAATTCAAGTCCAGCAGTACTGCTAATCAGGACCCATGAACAGCACAGCCAGTTACCGCATACATCTCTAATTTACTACTTGAACACTATTAATAATGTCAAATGGTTTATTAGCAATTAAATAGCTTAAGTTTAAATTTTAAAAATGTTTGGGAGATAAATATTTGAGGAAATTGAGGCTGTTACAGGTGCTTTCTCAGTTTAGATACTTGGCATGTCAATTTATTATTCTATTTATTGTGAGAAACTAAAATGAGTCACACAAGCAAATGCTTCCTCTTTGTACAAAGTACCCATGAAGCGAATCGTTACGCGGTAGGCTGTATGTGTTGTACAGAAGAGTCACTCTGTGCAGTTGATTGCTACAGTCCAGGCTGTGCAATACAGACAATTCTTCGTAATAGCCTCTGCTGCAATAACAAAGTATAATGAAGAATGTAGGTGCTATTATTTTTTTATAATAAAAAGGAAGGGACGTTTCACTCCAAGTTTTAAGGGCACTTGTAGACAAAGCCTCTTGTTTCTCTCTCATATCTGTGAATATGATGTTATCCTTTAGCACAGCTTACAGTAAATTTAATATGAGACACTCCCTTATTCCTTGTCCCACTCCAGCCATTCCACTGGCTCTTCCTTGGCCATCAGGGTCTCTGGTGGTGGACATCAAACAAGGCATTGGGCGTGCGACTCTCCCATGCTGCTGATCTTGAGGCCCTACTTCTGCAGCTGAAGGCAACTCCAACTTCTTTTGCTTCTTTTCTACCACCAGCTCTGAAGTCTTGTTCTTTCAAGACAAGGGGAGGTTCAGGTTGGACATTAGGAAGAATTTCTTTTCAGAAAGGGTTATTAGACATTGGAATAGGCTGCCCAGGGAGGTGGTGGAATCACCATCTCTGGATGTGTTTAAGAAAAGACTGGACATGGCACTTAGTGCCATGGTCTAGTCGACAGGGTGGTGTCAGGGCAACGGTTGGACTCGATGATCCCTGAGGTCTCTTCCAACCTGGTTGATTCTGTGATTGTTTAGCTGAGGTGGTGGTGATAAATGATTTATTCAATAAGTATTAAATAAAGAATGAGGGCCCATAGGGATGGGCATTGTGGAGGTGTGTAACAGAAAGATATCCCTCATATCTCAGTAATGAGTGGATGGCTTTAAAAGGAAGGGGCAAGTAAGGCTTCTGGTGTAGTGTAGTTACCTATGAAGGTGTGGGCAGATCTGCTGTTGCCTCTGAAAGAGCCAAAATTTCACCTGCATTGTAGCAGACCTTTGGGAAAGTAACTCTTAACTGCAGTAAAATACTTTGCCAATGTTTAGAAGTTTAAAGTCCATGTGAAAGGTATTTGAAGTTAGCAATTACTATTTATATCCTTAAAATAATGGTAGTCACAGAATGATATCTAAATGGAGTTTAGAGGAGTAACTTCATGAATAATGATGGGAAGAAACATTGTGGGAACAATTGCTACAGAACTGTGGAGGACAAATAATGCACAGTTCAGTTCGCTGTTGCTGTGTGACTGTTTATCAGGGGGACATTTGCTATCCATATTTTCTTGGTGATTTTGCAAAATTGCACTGCCAGTCCCTTCTTCTTTTACCATCAATCCATTTTTTGGATTGTCTATTCATAAGTTAAAAGAACTTCATCATCTCTTGAGGTGGCTACAAAAGGCAGTGGGAATTTAGGCCCCCCAGTTGGGTCAACTAATGGGAATTCTGAGCCCAGGTTCATCTTCTGAAAACCACTGCCTGATTCTGCCTGTGACGAAGAGGGCTTGTGAGAGACACTGGATTGCAGCCAAAAGGGCTCTGACCTATATGGAGAAAAATGCTGGGTCTCTTTGTTTCCCACCGATTCTAGTGTAGTTGAATGTGCTCACTATTTTGTAATGCTATGTTCTACTATAGGGAAGAAAGAGAATTTGATTACACTTCATACAAATATTTAGCCACTTTATGTAATTCATCCAAAATGTGAGCCAGCAACTATCCACTCAGTCCACTTATCAGGATTTTTTCCTGACTTTCTAACTTCAATTATTTTCTCATCATTGAACTGTTCCTCCTTAATGCATGGATTACATGACGGAACAGAAAATATGTTCTTGTTTATTCAAGGGAAAAATTACACAAGTACTTTTGTTGCATGTCTTTTTAAGCAAAGCAACTTCCTTTCCAAAGTGTCTTCATATATATTGCAAACAGAAGAATTATACAAAAACAGGACTATGGTATTTATTAACAAATAATATTTTCTTTCCCTTGACTCAGCGCTGATGCAAAACCATCCTTGCTCTTAGGTTTAAATTATGCTTTAATTAGGTTTTTATAAAATCACCTGTGACTTTATTAATCTTGCAAAAATGAGAGTTGTTTCATGTACATGGTGGCTAGAGATTAGTAGTTTGTATTTGTTTAAACTGCTTGTTTTGTTAAATTAAGTGCTTAAACTAATTTAAGGCATTTTTTGGGATGTCTCAGCTTTAGCCCAATAAAAGAGAGGCACAAGAAGGTACACATAGATACTTCCTTATTGCCCATAAATCTGTACTTATTACAACTGTAAACTCTGGAATGTAGTTTTATGACACCCATTTCATTGAAAACTATATAGGCTAGTACTGATGCTAGATATTTGAATAAGAGCAATTTTGAATTTGGGGTTTAATTGTGAATTATACTGAAGCTGCTGTAGTCATTATCTTAAAAACTATTTAATTAAATGTAAGTATCTAGCTGTGTGTATTTTCAAAGAGCCAAAACACTCTAAGATCTCGAACAGAAGAGCAATATATATATCTGTATCACAGGCTTTGCAAAAACCTTCCCTCCTCAGTTTTCTTAGAATTTCCTTGCTTTGGGGTGTTTCATATGCAGCCTTAATGATTGTTTTAGTCTCTATTTCTTGTGTGCAATTTCAATTTTTGAAATAATAAGCAGAAAGTAAGGATAGGACTCAGCTAGCAGGATCAATATGCAAAGCATCCTGGACAGAGAGAGGAATGGAGACTTGAATCCTGTTCCACCCTGGCTACCACAGAGGAACAAATCTAATATGCCCCGATTCTTCTGACCACTGCCACCAAATGTGAGCTTTTTTTCCTCTTGATTTTTCTTCAGTCTTTCACAGCCCTAATTGCATTTCTTCCCCTCTGAGCGATCGTTGTCCTCCTTCCATTTTCACTCCAGTCCCCATCTTTGTGCCAGATCAATACCAGATCCCTATCCAAGGCTCTCTCCTCTCACTCTGTTTTTTGTTTCACAATTATTCCCTGTCTTTTCTGTCTGAACTTCTTTCTTTCCCTGGCCACCTTTTAAATCGTGTTGTCTCTCTTGGGTTTCTCATTTGTCAGTGTCCTTAATCTTTCTTTTTCTGCCAGTCTCCAGGATGAGCTTATCTCTTCTCTCACCTCCTTTCTCCTCCCTAATTTCTCAGGAAATCTGTCTCTTGATTGCCCCTCTTTTTTGCCCATACCAGTGGCATCCAGCCTCTTAACTCATCCAGTCCCTGTTCCCCTCCTATATTCATATATGAATCTGTGCCCCCTCGAATGTGCAATCCTCAGACACGCAAACCAGCACGAGTTCAGCTAAAGCTTCTGCCCAGACTTCAGGCATGTCTGTGAGTTAATGACTTGAGTTAAAGAACCAGCATTAACTTTGAATTTTCTGGCTTTTGACTTTTCTTTTCACAGCTTGACGCTTTTGTAATGCTTTGTTTTTCTGGTACTTCAAAAAAAAACAGATGGGGAATAATGTCACAGCACAATGCATAGCCCTGGCTTTGGCAAGTGTGCCGCCCCATTACCACGGCTCTCCAGGGCTGGTTAATGATGTTGTCCTTGGTTATCCTGGAGCATTGCCCCTCCTGGTTCCATGTGCCAGAAGAGCCACCATTCAGTGTCTCATCCCAAAGCCAGCTTGGCCACCTTGGGTAGGTGGCAACCGTAGACAGTCCTCTCAGCAGGGAACACGTGGCCTGCCAATGGTGCCAAGGAGCAGCAACAAAAAAAAAAAAGCCAAATAACTGAGGTGACACACTGAAAGACAGCCAACAGGGAAGGGTCAGCCCACGGGCAGAGCAGAGAATTGATTCACTAACCTCCTAGATGCATCTCACTGATTTTCTGCGATACCTTGACAGAAACCAGATACTACAGTGATAGCTAAATTAAAGGTATCAATAGACAGTCACATTCCAATCTCCTGAATCCCAAATCTTTTCCATAGTCACACAATCACCCTGTCCCTCCCCAGCTACACAATACGCTTAATCTATGTGATATTATACATGTCTTCTTTGAACTGTGACAGATTGGGGCCATGCAAACCATTTCAAAGGTATGATGCAACTTAGTATATTCTAGGAATGATTTCAAGTAATTACATACATGGATGCAACTTTTCACAAACACATTTTTTTAGGAGCAGCGCAGATTTACTAAAGGGATATAGCTCTGATAGTCACCACTGGAGCACTATGCACTGTATTGCACAGGTCAGCGGGAGGCTGCGTAGCTCCCCCATATCTACATCCCATCTCAGCTGCCTAGAGGAAACAAATGGAATTAAAAATGCTTGATTTGAACTGAATGCCATCATCTGGGTGTTTAAAATGGAATGGAATCACTTTGATCTGAAAAAATATATGATAACGTAATTGCGGGTTAAAGTGTTGTTGGGTCCTCCTGAAATGCAATTAGAGAGATACTATTCACATTGTGAACAGCACACCTTTAATCTTAAACTATTTCAGAAGCTCCATTTGTGTGGGTTTTTGCTCTGCATTTGCAGGAAAGTTCCAGCCTAGGTTAATAATATAGTGGCAGTACTTCACAATGCTCTCCAACGTACAGAAGTAGCTATTAAACTGTCAACAGCACTAAACGATGATATTTTGATGGCAATGGATAGGAACCTCATCTTCCTGCTCATGCTACTCAACATTTCTGTAACTTTCAAGCACAGTCAACCATAATTTATCACTGACTTGCGTACGTGACATCAGCTGAATGGGTAGTCTGAGCTACAACTATGCCAATCAAGTTTTCAGGCAAAACTCTCATCGTATCAATAGACAGCTATTCTCTTTTCCTTCTCTGCACCTCTTGTGTTCATTCCTGTTCGCCATCTACCTGGAGACCTCTAGAGAAGTTGCAGGACATGCCAATTTCATTGCTGAAGCTGTTCTGCTGATATCAACCTGCATAATCCCCTTCCACAGCTGCACCCAGAGATACCATTATACATACAGAATGAAGAGCAAATGCGGTCTCAGTATATCCTGCAGGAAAATGTTTCCCAGGACTGAGCTGGCCAGTACCTGTCTGGCTATCTTCTTCCTTTCTGCCTAACCTTTCCTTTAATGTTGCACATATCCTAAAGGGCATTTTCAACACTTAGCACAGGTGAAGAAATAGCATTATTTCAGGTGAAAACATATTTTTTGGCCATTGTTAGAAGTCCGCCATAGGAGGGGGTGACCTCAGCAGTGATCCCTAATCACCACCTTGAAACCCTGCTGCACCTGCAATCTGGAAGAAACAGCAAATTCTAGTTTGTGCCAAAACCTAGCAGATTGTCACAAACTCTTCTGTCCCTGCTGCAGTTTAAAGCTGGTGATCAAAGTCTTAGAAGTCATTCAATCCCATCTACATCAAATACCGGATAAAGTTGTGCTTTTCTCAGTCTAAAACAGTCTAGAATAAGAATATGAGAGGCAGAAATAAGCTTTACTTATAAGTTCTCAGGCAAAATCAAATTGTTTCATATCCTTGCGCTCCATTTGTTTTTCTTTCTTGTCTTAATTGGAATTATGAAAAAATGGTGAGAGGAATAGTACATCCACCTGGGTTGCTCTAGAAAGGCTCAGCAGCAAGCATTATGAAGTCTGCCATGAAATGTTCATCAGCCTAATTTGCATTACAGTGTAATGGTTCTCTGGATGAAATCTTGAAATCATTGCAAAATTTTTATATTTAAAGATTATCAAAATCACTATATGCAACCGATGGGAAGGTATGTACTGTAGGCTTCAATGAACTACACGAACACAATACAATGCTAAAAGGATTTTAAGGAATTTGTTCTTGTGTTCTCTACATTTTAAGCCTTTAAACCTATTCTGAGTCCAGTAACTGTTTGTTGTTCTTCTGGCAAAAGCATATCTTCTAGAAAGGTATCTAGGAAATGTAGAGGTCACTAGTGTAGTCAGTCTTGTAGTGGGTTATCACCTTCTCCATCAGAAATATGTACCACCGAAGTACTTCTGAGGTATTTTCTCCTTGTAAAGACCTTTGTACACTGTAGTCAAGTTGACTCTCTCTATCCTCTTTGACTGCAAACCAGCTTGAATCACATAGTTTTAAGACTTTTTTCCTTAGCGGGTTCAAATACTTTCTGCAGCTATTTTCTACACACTCTTATTTGCCAGTGTCCTATTTAGAATATGGATACCAAAACTAATACAATATTCCAGTGCTGCTCTTAGCAGTATCAGATAAAATGATAAAATCTGTGTTTATACATCCCAATAATCCATTATGTAGCTACATAGGTAATTGATTAAAAAATCCTCCATTGTGTTCAATTATTAGTTTTGTGATCAATAAGAATTATGATTATTATTATTATTATTTTCAGTTATTGTAGATTTCTAGATGGTAAACAGTGAGGAAAATAATGGTGCTACTGCTAATTATTTAAAAAACTTTAAATAAAAATTAAAATGTCACATGAAAAATATCACCTTCAAAACCATCTTTTAAAAATTACTCTGCCATGTATGACTATATTTTAAAAAGTAGATTATACATTTGCTGGTTTCCATTGCATCTTTTTTTTTCCATATCTCATACTTGGAACACAAACATTTTGGAAGCCAGGTGTTAGCTATTTAGCAGCCCAAGAGGTCATTACAGAAATATGTGCAAAACCACGTGCGAGCAGCTTTACTTGGAGATTTCCTCTTAACTTTGCTCAAGGAGCACTCAGAAACAAAGAGCCCAGCTTCAGTATTTAAGGGAAGAAAATGAAACATTCATGCGCTGTAGCTAGATATTGTTGCTGTAGCCGAACAACCTGCACCTGCCTAACGTTGAGGGTGCACAACTGAATTTATATTCTGGCCGTAAAACCTGCATTTAGGGACACAAATTCTAACCAATCAGACTAAATAACCCAGCAGGCCCAGGTTTTATCATCACAGATAACCCTTGTTAACCCAGCCAGCTTTTCCTGAAGACAAAGGACAAAATGAATTGCTTCATTGGAGTTGCCTGAGCAGCATGCTAATGAGGGGAGGTGGAAGGCATGAATTATTCATGCCCGAGCAGGCAGATCCTGGCTTTTCCTGATACCATTGCAACAAGTGGTGGCTGGCTGGGCCTCGCTCGGGCCATCGCACGTCCCCGGAGAGCACCCAAATGCCTTCTGGAGAGGGAGAACCTCTGCGCCTCCGCTGCGCCCGACACAGCCGGGTGGATTTTCAGGTTCAGCCTTATGCAAAATGGATGCGGGAAGCAGAGTCTTTTGTAACTCAAATGTATCTGACCATAAACTGCTCTTCTTGGAAGAAAACAGGTGGCTTCGGTAAGTTTGTGCAACTTCTGACGTTTGCTGAATGCACTGTAAGCTCTTTTCAGTTTACAATAACTAATGTGCTGTGTTTTACTAGTCTTTCTAAAAATAGTCTGCATTTTTTTTGCTTTTAAAATGATTTAAAGAAGCCTAAAAAGGTATGCAGTATCTTTAACTCTAGAAAATATATAAACAGTGTCTGCAGAACTGACACTTAAGTTACGATCAAGCCTTCTTAAATTAACTTGTATTATTTAAACTTTCAGATCCCTGTAGCACACTACTAAACCAAAATATATTTATGATCCAAGTCTGATTTCTTGCAACCAAAACTGAGACTATTGTAATTCAGTGTCAAAGTGGAGAATCTGAAAGAACTTGTGTTATTTTTCATAAGAAATTTTGGTTCCCTGTTGTAAGTGTAACTTGTGTTGTTGCTCTTTGTTCAGCTAAACACATTTCTGATTGGGCTGGGAACAGGAACTGAGACCTGCATAACATTCTTACCATGCATTAACTATTCTGTTGTATCATAAAATAGTTGAAAAGCATTGGTAAATCACCCAATTTTTCTAAGGATAGGAAGGAAATATATTTTGTATGTAAATCATATGGCAGTGATGACCTAAGGCTAGACTTACTGCTTCTTTACAAGGTGAAAAGCATCAAAAGTTTTTGCTTTCTTATTCATTATCAGTACCTATACTACCTGTTTTAATTGTTTGTCTGATTTTTTGTTATTTTCCAGTAGCGATACTATCAGCATTGCCTGAGAACTCTCAGGTAACTCACCGCTTGGCACAGTTAAAAAATTTCTATAAATAATCAGTTCCCACGAGCAGAGGCCATAGATGGGAGCATGAATGTGAAATGAATCATAAATAAGTTTTGATTATGGATAACAAGCTCTTCCTCTTTTTATTTGTTTGGGTTTAATTACATAACCCAGATTCTGCTGCTTCTACTTTATTTTCTTTGTTTTGATCATAAAAGCATTTTATTTGACATCCAAAAGACAGCCAAATTTTGAAGGGATAAAACTACAGCATAATGATATCTAGTGCTAACAGTAATTAAATGCCCTATGTTTTAAGAAAAGAACAAGAGGTGAAAATAGGGATATGTAAATAACAGGAGATATGCAAACAATGGATGTAATCCTGCACTCCTTAATCATGGGAGTAATCCTTATTCACATAAGTAATCCTCTTGGTTTCAGTAGACTCACGTCAGTAGGTGCTGTAGCATAAGGCCCATATTTTCCAAGGAGATAACAGTGTCTGTTTTACCTGGTATTTTTCTGTAATGTAATTTTAGCAACACAGTTTTTAGTGATGTGTTTGAATGTATTTAGTGATAATATTAAATTAGACTTTACAAAATGTCTATTTTGCTTCTAAAAGTATAAAAGAGAGAAATGGAATAATGTATTAGATGTGTCAGTAAGAAGGTACAAACCCCATATATTTTATTAGAGATCTGCACGCAGTGGAATTGCACTACTCACCCTGTTGACTGTGTTTGTAGATTACTCTTTGGTACATGAGGTATATAAACTTTGCTTGTTTTAGGATAGGATGTAACTTTAGCAAAAAAATCATTATGGCACCTGATGTCCCATAAAGTACATTTGGGTCTCCATGAAAGTGGTATTGATAAATATTGTTCATCATTATGATTTAAATACATGGGTTTTGTGGTAATGTCCTGTGAATGTTTGTATTGCTGTTATGGTCTCTGATCTTGCCAAAATAACACCTGCAGTTCTGCCTTGGGAATAATACATTTGTATAAAGGTTGTGGTTGTGTTACCCTCCTCATCAGCCCAGCCTGGCACTTCTGAGCTTTCCACTCCAAGACCACGTAGTGCTGCCTTGTAATCCAGGATGGGGCTTGGGAGCACCAGTCTGCTCTTCCCCGGGCAGTGCATCTGCTAATGAGGGAAAACTAATTACTTAAAAGCTTTTGGTACAATGGGGTTGAGAAGTATAAATAGTCATGAACTGTTCCTGGTGCTCTGCAAGCCACCAGCCTGTGTTTGTGCTGGATGCCAGCAGTGGTAGCGTGGATATGGACATTACCCTATAACCATTGCACTCATTGCTCTGTTAAGATGCTTCCTCTGAGGAAATATTCTCACGTGCACTCTGAAGGGACCAAAGTAGATATGAAGTAAAAATGCAGCGGATGATGGTTCCAGGTGGTATACAAAACTTACACTTGAGTGAAGTTGGTATTAAGTACATTGGCTTTGCATTGGTTGCGTTGAGATATTGAGAATGAACCGATGGTTCTTTAATCCGCTTCATGACATGGCAAAGCTTTTGGTGTTTTCCATTTGCAAATGATGTATTTCTATTTGCACAGAGATATATAGAAGCAGTTTAATCCTTAGGCTACATGGACCTTAAGGACAGTAGAGCGCTGGAGGCAACAAAATAACCAGTGCCAAGAGGCTGGGAGGGCAGGCGGGCAGCTGCTGCCAGGGCAGAGATTGGAGTGGCCCTTGGCAACAGCGTTTATTTTCACTTACTCCATGCAGGGTCCCAGCAGGAGCATTAAGTCTCTCCAGGCAAGTCCCTTTCTGTCCCCTGACCCCTGCCCATGGGGTCAATTCCTAATGGTGGAGAACACCACAAGCATTGGTTGCACAGTAACTTGAACTTTATAAGCACAGTTATGAGGGTACTTTTTTCTACACCCATTCTCCTTTGTTGAATTATAAAAAAAAAAATCACATGCAGCTATTTTTTGTTTAAGGGTCTCCTTCTGGCAGTGGGCAGAACTCAAGTGCCTGTTTTAATTTTTACTATCTTTTGTGAATTTTAGAGGTGACTGTTCATGCACATTTATTGAAAAGTCTTTAAAATTTGCCAAAAAAAGTGCTCTAGAATGGTTTAGCTGTATTTGTATCAAAAATCATGTGTGCAGTGATTTGGAGCAGCCTGTTTGTTTTTCTTTATGCATACAAGCTACATACAGTAAGAGGTGTTTTCTGTAATCAGAGGCATGTCTTTCTCATGTCTCTCTTCATTAGAGGATGCACATGTCTCCTTGCTTCCCACCCAAGGCAGAGGACAGGGAGACGCGTAGTCTCCACTATTGCCCCAGGTTAGAAGCTCTGTGAGAGCAAAGTTATAGGTGTGTATGCTGTGAGTGATGGTAAGAGCAGGTGCTTCATGGTTTGGCAGCATTTCCTCCTTTGTGTAAGGTGTATTTTGCTGTTCTTTGGGGTTGGTAACACAAAGCCATGCATTGTGGCTGTTCTGCCTGGCTGTGGGCATTGTTAAGGTTGATGGACTTTGCTGTGGAAGCGTGCTGAGGTTTCCTACCTAGGGTTTCCATTGCAAAGCTTGTGTAAATGGTGGTTATACTAGGCTAAGATATTTGAAACGATACCAGCCTCCAGTTCTAAGCCCAAGTAGTACACAAAAATAAAAGGCAAGTTTTAAAGTACACGTAAAGGAAATTTTCTAGCTGTTGTTTTGCAGCTCTCTGGGAGCCTGTGGCAGAGAAAGCAGAAAGACTGGAAAAGCCAGCGTGCAGCCCGCACAGCGTGCAGATTGAGCAAGGTCTGGGAGCATGGTCCTGGGAAAGTCGAGCACTGCCTGCATGTCAATCACCTACTTTACTGGTCCCCCAGGTCAGAGCCACGTAGCAAACTTCAGCTAACGTAGCACAATGTGGTCACTGGCTATGGAGCAGAGCCTGGAGTAGGAGACAGCAGGTCCTACATGTCCTTGTGATGGGACTTGCCACGTTTGCCACCAGGAGAGGTTCAAGTTGGACATTAGGAAGAATTTCTTCTCAGAAAGGGTCATTAGACATTGGAAGAGGCTGCCCAGGGAGGTGGTGGGGTCACCATCTCTGGAGGGGTTTAAGAAAAGCCTGGACATGGCACTTAGTGCCATGGTCTAGTTGCCATGGTGGTGTCAGGGCAATGGTTGGACTCGATGATCCCAGAGGGCTCTTCCAACCTGATTGATTCTGTGATTCTGTTTGTTGTGTGTAGGACCTTGGGGACAGCAGTGCCACATGCGTGACTGGGGAACAGTCTCCAGCAGAAGGGAACCACAAGACATTGTGGATGACTCAGTTTGGTCTTAACCTTAACAAAAGACTAAACCACCATAACTACCTTAATTATATGCTTATTAGTAGCTGCCTAGTGGCTTCTAAGTGGAGAAGCTGAGCTGGTATCACTATCCATACTAAATACGACAACAGCACAGACAAAACTGCAATGCATATGATCTTCTTAAATAAAGGTTTTTACTTGTTCTCCATGTGTTCCTTTGCTGCAAATCCCATCTGAGAGCAGCCAGGCCTGGAGGTGCAGCAGTCCTTACCTTCTTTGTGCTCCAGCCCAGCCGCAAGCTGTTACCTCCACAGGGCATGTTTCAAGAGTGTTCTTACTTCGTACAACGTTGCTCTTGTTTCATGTGGCATTTCTGTCTCTGTATCTCACCAGAGAGGGAGATATGAGCAGAGGACAGTCACACTCAAACCTGTGTGTGTGGTCCCAGGCCCAAACCTGTCTCAGATTTCCATCGGTGATGTGTAACATGCATTAATCATGATGTGTGATGGTGTAACACATCAGTCACACTCCCATGGCTTGTAAAACTCATGCATGAAAGATTCATCCTCAAGTTTTGAATTGTGTAGTTCTTTGAGAAAGTGCATTTCTTCCTCCCAGTGGGGTAATCAGTTCGGGAATTAGCCAAGCTCCTGAACAGGTTTCTTTTTTTGCGTGCACCCAGTAGTGACACCTAGTAACGTCCAAGGAAGGTTTGATTTCTTGAGCAGAAGGGCGAGTAGAGGGAAAGAGGAGAGAGCCCTGGACTCTTTTTCTGGTTGAACTGCAGATGGTGAAATCATTCAGAGCTACAGAAAGGGAAGTTCTGAACCTGAGTGTCAGCCTTACTATATTTAAATGACAACTGCTGAACTGTCACCTAGTGGTTGACAGTAATTACTAAGAGGCAGAAAGCAACTGTTTTTATAACCTGCATTTGAAGAAATTTAAGCTGTAAAGTGCCACAGCCTTGTCATGTAGCCATGACTGACAAAGGAAGCATCTCCTCCAGGCCTGAATTAGCTAATGAAGTAAAAAGCATTGATTGAAAACTTTTTATTTCACAGCCTTCAGGAACTGACTTGTCTGTAGTACGCGTTGCTGTATTGTGCTGTGAGTGCAATTAACTGGAAGAGTGTGTTCATTTTCATTCATTACTTGACAGTGGTGTCTTTCAAAATGATCTCTAGCATTACGAGCAGTAAATGATGGTATGCTTTCAAAGGTTAAACCGTTTGGGTTTTTTTTTTAGTATAATTTGTTTACGTACAGAGAAGCTACATTAGGAATATTATAAGACGCTGGAGTCTCCCTCTAACTGTTACAATAATGAACAATTGTTGGAAATGGTTTGATATTTCCATGGTTTGAGGCATCAGTGGCCCCAGAGAGAAATATGTTATCTTTCAACCAAGCCTTTAATTGTTTCCTGAGTTGATAAAAGAGTTAATCTATTACTGGCAAGATATTCCCTTCAGCTGTGGGTGAATCTTAAAAAACCTTCTCAGTTGCTGTCAAAATGAAGCAATCTGCGTGAATTGCTCTGAATAACACTGTGGTGTTTTTCTGTAGCAACCACTTTGTCATTTTTGCTGTTTTCATATTTCCTGGCAATGCGTTTCCGAAGAGCTTTGTTCTCGCCGTGGCATTACGCTTGCGACCCCCACCTGACAGTCCACCAGGAGCTACTGCGAAAATGCAGTGTAAACTATGCTCGGGCATATGGCAATGACCACTATCTATTTTGAACGTACATAATCTTTCCTCCACTCCCTGCAAAGTATTCACAGCCTCTCGCTGAGTGTTGTATCCTGAGTTGTTGATGGTGTGTTACCATTAATAATTAGGGTCCTTCATAGGGATGTATCACAAGCAACTAAAAATATGTCTTTGCTGCTGTCCTGGTTTTGCAGGGATAAAATTTATAGAATCCCTTTTCTGTTCCATATTGTTTCAGTTTGTGGCCAGCTGTGGGATGGTGATCAAGGCCATCAGCAATTAAATGCAGGGCAGCTGCCCCAGGCTGGCCCACAGGTGTGTCCTGTAACATTAACCTCAGGGTCATTATAAATGGAAAAGCTGCTGGGGATGGGGGGCTCTTTGCTCTGCTCTCTTCTCAGTGGTTGTGATCCTTGGAGGAACTTGCCACCACTCTATGGGCTGAGTATAACTTTGTGTCTTTTGTATTAGCATTGATATTGGTTTTCTTATTTTGTAAAATCTGTTTAAATTTCAACCCATGAGTCTCCCTCCTTTTCCCAGTTCCCTTTCTCAGCTGGGGAGAGGTCTTGGGTGATAGAACAACTGGGTATTCTTAGCCCTGGGTGCAGGCTAAATGGAGACAACTGCCTTTGTATAAACTTTTCCTGATGATTAAAGACCATCAGTGCAGGCTTTATAAGGGACAGAGGATGTAATGGTGCAGAACAAACATACAATAAACAGTGATGAATAGCTATTGCCAGTTCTTCTGGCCATCTTTTGGAAGATGAAGAATTGAGTTGAGAGTATAGAGATACTATTTCCCTTGTATCTGTAGTAGAGCACAGATTAAATGTATGGAAAAAAAAAGAAGTGTTTTTAGCAGCAGGAGACTGAGCAGAGGGTAGCACTAGCTGCAGTCCTCGTGGGTGGTGTGGAGCACCTCTGGGGTTGTGTTTCCAATCTATCTGTTTGAATTTCATTGATTGTGTTTATTTTTATACTCCTATTGATCTAAACTTTTAGTGTCTCTTAGAGTTGCATACACGTAAAATAAAGTTGGGAGGTCAAGTACACAACAGTGGGGCAGGCTGGGGAGGTAACTTGCATGTCTTGGCTTGGAAATCCCCGCGGGGAAGTGAGGGCAAGGCAGAGCCCATGGACGGGTACTCTCTCCAACTCTTCTGCCTACTGTCTGTTCTGAAACCGTCAACTGCTGCTTTTTTCTGCTGAGAAGGAGCCTGCTCTCCTCCCTGTGTCACCAGCGCAGCGCTGATACAGCTCTCCTCACATGCAGCATTTCGGCCACGTAGAGGAAACAAATATATTCACAGCTGTCAGACAATTGTACATATAAATCAATAGCAAGGGCTATTTTGGAAATTTTTTTTTTCTTTTCCAATAATATCAGGCTTTAATAGGCAAAGTTCCCCTGCAAAGTCTTACAGAAGGAGGGTACTTTTTTTCCTGTGTAGTCAGTTTTTGTTAACAGATCACTTTTTAGGCTAAATTATACTGAAAGCAAGGTTTGATCAACAACTATGTGGCTGGCTCTCACTTTGCTAACATTTTGTTCAACCATCTTTTTGCTCATGTGAACAAAAATGAGACACCCATTAAACTGAAGGCAGCTGGTCACCTTCATTAATAATATTGTGCAGTTTAGCCTGGAGGAGGCTCAGAGGTGACCTTATTGCAGTCTACAACTACCTGAAGGGAGGTTGTAGCGGAGTGGGAGTCGGCCTCTTCTCCCAGGCAACTAGCGATAGGACAAGAGGACACAGCCTCAAGCTTGGCCAGGGGAGGTTCAGGTTGGACATTAGGAAGCATTTCTTCTGAGCAAGGGTCATTAGCCATTGGAAGGGGCTGCCCAGGGAGGTGGTGGAGTCACCATCTCTGGAGGTGTTTAAGAAAAGCCTGGACATGGCCCTTAGTGCCATGGTCTAGTTGCCATGGTGGTGTCAGGGCAATGGTTGGACTCGATGATCCCTGAGGTCTCTTCCAACCTGATTGATTCTGTGATTCTGTATTGCAGTGAGGCTCCATGCTAACCTGCAGATAACGGCACAGAATTTCTCAGCGCAGTTTTAAAAAAGGAATTGAAGCAATGTGGTTTCATTCTCACTTCCTACGTCTAGAGTAGGAATTGGGTAATACAATGTGCATTGTCACACTGAGTATGATATACCATCGAGTGCGTTGTGGATACACCTCTCATGCAATCCTTTCTATATAGCATAAAATAGTTGGATGGAGATACAGAACTTAACGGGAGGAAAGAAAAAGCTGCGTACCAGAATGGACATAGCAAACTGTTAACTGCTGCTCCAGTGGATTTAATAGGGTTGCTATGGTTTCTTTTATGAAAATCTTCCAGCCACAGGAATTAGTCTTGCAAACAATGCTGTACGTAGGTGTAAAGAAACGTATCCCACGTGCAGCACCAGCCCACTTGCCCAGGGCTGAGCCAGGGCCAAGCACACCCGCGAGCGGCCAGCGCTCGGTGGGTGCTGAGCGTCGCCAGGTCAACCATTCCCTGTCCTCTCCTTAAAATTAAGTTGTCATAATGCAAACTGAGAACTGCCTGGTGGTAACAGCCTTTGCTTGGTGAAAAGGTGGGCGCAGAGCATGGCATTACTAAAACACCCCAACTCTTATTTTCCTGTTCTAGCCTCCTCTTTTTGTTATCTCATATTTCTGAATTTCTCAGTGCTGAAATTTTTAGGGCAAATGCTACTTTCTTCAGGTTTTTTTTTTTTTCTTTCTTTGCCTGCATATTGCCTCAAACAACAGCTCATGACCTAGTTCTGTCTTTTAATTGCTACTGCAATATGAATTTTAATTCCAACTAGAGTCCAGATGTATTGAGGATACGCAGCACATGTCAGGGCCAGTGCCATTAATCTTACAGGCCAGTGTTTCTCAGCCCTTTGAATTCAGGGAGCCCTTAACCTTTTAGAAAAAAATCTTGAACTATCATCATGTATTTCACTGTTGTCTGGTGATGGGAAATGGAAATAATAACTGTTAATCTAAATGCTAATAAGTATCTTCTTTTATAGCTTAGTTTGTTTTACTGTTCTTTAATCTTCTACTAAAAATATTAATGGAGATGAATGTGAGCCTTGTGCTTGCATCCTCCAGTGCCCGAGCGAACCTGACCACGGGTACTGACAATTTATAAGAGCTCATCTCTGCTTATAGATACTTAATATTTTTTACTTCTTTTCATGACCATTTTTGGTGACTTAAGGACATTGGTGGTAGAAGATGAGTGGGTCTGGTGGAGATCATGACTTGACGAACAAGGTATTAGATGTAGCATGCTCCAAGAGAGTGCACTTTTTGGAACAATGTAGACTTCTTTCACAAAAAAAAAATCTTTATTTACTTCTCTGCTCTTTAGAAGAAACACTGGCTACATTTACTGCATTCTGAGAATCCCACAGGTTCCTCTCTCAGTTGACGTTTAGCTGTTGTGCTTAGGTAAGATTTCCCTCTTTTGCTCCACTGAAATGGGTAGTGAAGGCAAGTTATCAATATGCCTTTTACTGACTGCTACAGAAAGGGCTTAATTTTAATCATTCTATGATTGCAGCTTGTGAAAGACACTGTAGTCCGTTGGGAAGAAAAAAAAGAGCATATATAAAAATATAAGCTGTTTCAGGTTAGACTAGAACTTGAAATGCTGGGAAACACTAGTATTCAATCAGCACAGAAGTTTAATTGTTCATATTCTGTGATTCTGTGATATTCGGCACTGGTGAGGCCGCACCTTGAATACTGTGTCCAGTTCTGGGCCCCGCACTTCAAGAAAGATGTTGAGGTGTTGGAGCAAGTCCAGAGGAGGGCAACCAAGCTGGTGAAGGGTCTGGAGGGTCTGACCTACGAGCAACAGCTGAGGGAGCTGGGGGTGTTTAGCCTGGAGAAGAGGAGGCTCAGAGGTGACATTATTGCAGTCTACAACTACCTGAAGGGAGGTTGTAGCGGAGTGGGAGTCGGCCTCTTCTCCCAGGCAACTAGCAATAGGACAAGAGGACACAGCCTCAAGCTTCGCCAGGGGAGGTTCAGGTTGGACATTAGGAAGCATTTCTTCTGAGCAAGGGTCATTAGCCATTGGAAGGGGCTGCCCAGGGAGGTGGTGGAGTCACCATCTCTGGAGGTGTTTAAGAAAAGCCTGGACATGGCACTTAGTGCCCTGGTCTAGTTGCCATGGTGGTGTCAGGGCAATGGTTGGACTCGATGATCCCAGAGGTCTCTTCCAACCTGATTGATTCTGTGATATAAAGGAAACTGCAAAATGGAGAAAAAAATGGCAGTTTCTTATGTACACCTAAGCATGCCCTACCCAAAACATACACGTACAAGACATGTGTAAGCAGAGGAGTTTTTCTTTATATTATACCAGTTGATAAAGAATGAAGAAAAGGAGAGTTGATAATACTGTGGAGAGTCAGAGGAGGAGCAGAAAGCTGAGGACAAAAAAGCTGGACCTCAGAGCAGAGCAGCTGGCTGGGCTGTGGCTCTAGGGGCTCCTTCATAGGCAGTCCAGGCTTTGCATCACCTTTGGGGAGGTGCATGGAGGAGGATCCTTGTCTTCATCATAACAGCATCCTCCTTCCCAAAACCCACTTGCCAGACCCTGGTGCTTGCTAGTCACTCTGCCAAGCAAAGATTTAAAAGCACAGCTGCTTCGAATTGTTATCACAGTGATATAGATAAATGTATAATGTGACTTGTTCTCATGGTAGATATAATGTTACTGCCTTATATTATTACTGATATTTGATGTACAATATAACTATATTTAATTACATAACTAAAATGCATTTCTTGACAAGGATATGGTGAGAAGGAGCGAAAATCACCTTTGACATGCCTTGTAGCAGGATGACTAAAAAAAGCAGTGAATACAGTCTGAGAAACAGAAATTTAGTACATTAATCCCCAAGACCCCCGAAAAGCTGTGGAGCCTTGTAGCTGAGATTTCAGAAAACAAACCAGCAATTAAGCTGTAAAATAAATCTCTTTAAAAGGAAGCTGTCATGATATCACCTACAAACATTTTAGAAGAGCAACTGAATCTAAAGGTTATGAGTAAGATAGCAGAAAGACGCTTCTGTGCTCAAAGGATAAGTACTTTTATGTTTGGGAAAAAGACCTCCTGTTCCTCACCAGGGTGCTGAGGCCCTGCATTAAGTGCAAAATTCAGCTGTGGCCCTGGGAACCATCCCTAATACAACCACGCTTATATCATCTCCTCGATACCCACATTCACAGTGGCAACACGAGATCATTAAATAAGGTTTGATCTTCTTTTCGCATCCTCCGTGGAGGCAGGAGACCCAAGTTTGTTGGCCAGCGATCTGCATTGGTCTCTCGACTCATCTTTGTGTGGTTGATGGCAATATCTCTGCTGCCCACAGCCAGTCCCTCTCTCGGCAGCGCACGGAGCCTTCCACCAGCAGCCGAGCTATTAGCAATCGCTTTCATGTACTTCCCTCCTGTGGGAAATGTGGGTGGACTCAGTTATTGTACGTGGGAGGAGGATGTGAGAGCACGAGCCAAACACCACGGCAGGTCCCTTTTCTCTTGCAGGTGGAAAGATAAAAGGGCTTGTAAGTAGGTCTCGGAGCTCTCTTCCATAAAACCAGGGTTTTTTTTCTTGCTCGGGGCTGTGAGAGGGGCTCCCTCTTGCACAGCCTCTGCTGCTTTCACCCCGTGAGGCTGGCATAGGGTATGGGGGCTGCAGTGGGGCAGGACCACAGCTCCTGGGGGACTGATAGGCTTGTGCAGAGCTAAAGAGCTGTTGCAGTGGCTCCTTCCAGGAGCTCATCCAGCTTGGGGAGCAAAAAGGTCAGAAAGAGCCGGGGGGAAAGAAACCTGAGGAACAGCTCAGCGAGCTGCAGGGAAACTTATGCTGCTGTCTGCATTTTACAGCCTGGCAAATGAAGTCATGTTCCGGGTCTGTAGAAGCAGCTAAGAGTGAGCAAGGGGCGTTTTCTCCTGTGCTGGGACTGCCTCTCCAGCCCTGCCAGCTGATAGGCGCTCACAGCAGGTTCCTGTGCAATGACTTGCTCTTAATCATCTGTGCTCATTTACTGTCTGGGTCTTCAGTTAGCTGCTCTGCCTCTTACTCACATCCAAATTCTGCTTTATTACTTTTAATGTTGTTTCTCTTCCCCTTTGTGCTCCTCAGGTAGCAACTGCATTTTAGCTTGTTTTCAGAAGCCAGCAATAATATTTCCTGAGACAATTCATTTCTTCAATTCGTTGTTGTTCTGGTGTCTGGCACTTTCCGCTCGTGCAGAGCTCTCCCTGGACTGGAGAGTCTCTCTGCAGTACATGTATCTTGAACACAGTTTATTTTAATCAGGGCTCTCAGAATTCAGTAATACTTCAGGCCAGTTTCTACAGTATTGGGCATCTGAATGCATTCAGCAAAAACACGTGCAGCCAGTGGTCAGACATAAGTGCCAACAATTTTGCATCCTTGACTCTAACATTCCTGCAGCCCCATCTTTCCCATCACCGTTTCAAGCAGGAATCTCACAGTTGCCAGGGGATGGAATTTTTGATGCACTTATATATGAAATATTTTAGCATGGAGTGGAGAATTACCCATACAGTTTTCTGGTTAATATTTGCTGTATTAAAATGGAAGGACTGAAATGCAGTGAGAAGCAAATCTCTAGAGGTCTAGAGGCAAGGTTTGATACAGGTACTATCCAGGCATTCAAAATATTACTTGAATCCATGTCTGCTGAATTTAACTGGAGCTCTGACAACTACATGCTGTCACAGGAGACTTCCACTTCTACTCCTGACTCAATTACTAAGTCTCATGCTTCTCATAATATTACCATTGCTGTAAATAAAGTCAAGTTCATTCTCCTTTTTCTTTACTATTCTAAGGAAAAAGGAAGTGGCTGACTTCTACCACCGAGCATCGAATTGAGCCCAAGCCTCAGAGGAACTCTTGGTTGTATTAGAATTAAGTATTTTTTCAGCAAAGATGTGGTTATTGATGCACTGAATTTAAAAAACAAAGCTTCTCATATTTGTTGCCCATTCTGAAATTCTTGCTGTTAGAGCACCTGGTACATAAAGGCTAAAAATAAGATACACCTAAACAACTTATGTCCCCTTAAAATTTTACAGACAACAATCAGTAGTAGACACAGTACTTTAGCACACCACTAGATTATGTTTAGTGCTGCTGTATTTTCCATAATGCATTCTGTTCCTTATGTAGCCTAATACTTGTTTTTCTTTTTGCCTATTCTCACATGCTGAAAAGATGTTTAGATTAAGCTGTTTGTGACTCTTGGTCTTTTTTCCTAAGTGATTAGTTGATTGCAGCTCAAATAATGTTTGAGTAGTTCAAATTATTTCTTGCACTTCATGTTTGAGGCGATCTGAGTCTGTCTATGTACAACTTGTGAATTGTGTCCAATTCTGGGACTCATTAAATGTGCATGTGTCAGGCAGGCTTCACTTCCAGTGTAAGTGCTTTCCTTCTGTCTCCTCTCTCCCTTTCCAACTGGGGTTGCACAGAAAGGGTATCAGCAGAGGATCATCCCTGGAAGAGCTCTCCTGTTGAAATGAAATTCCTCTAAACCTGGGATTCCCAAACTGTGAAGTGCACGCCATAGTGCTACAAGGTCATTGGATGAGTTGCTCCCAAATGCCTTCGTAGATATACTTAACTGAGCTGCATGAGATAAATACCTCCATACAGGCAGTACCTCAAAAAAAAAAAAAAATCCATATCCTGCAGGGGTCCTTGCCATACCCCTACGACTCTACCCCTCTTACAGCTCAGGTGAGCTCCCACTCTGAGACACTTACCCAATTAGCTGCAAAGCATTCAGGCTGATGTGTGAATTGGTGGGATTGGATTTGACTTCTGGATGTCAAGGGTGGTATGGAGGCCTGAGGTATGTGAGAAGTGGTAGGAAGGTTGGGAGATGGGAAATATTTTGGGGTCTTAAATAGGTGTGTAAGGACTTTATATGGTTCAATAGAGGAAGAAGCAATTGATGCATGTCTTGCTCTTGTGCACACATGCCTCTCCGGTACAGAACACGCACCTTTAATCAGTTTAACCAAGGGTGATAACACAATGTTAAGAAACAGGTGGTAGTAGGATGGAAACCCCATGGAAGAAATGTGGTTTAGCAAACAAGGGTATATTCTGTCTTACAGAGCTTAGTGCCACCTATGTTGGTTTTACAGCAGCAGGAGGGAATGTCTGAGCTGCAGTTCTTGGTTCTTATTTCTTAATGTACTGGAGCACTTTTTGTAGTGCAAAATGCATGAGCAGTCCCTGGAGCAAAGAATTCCTTTTAGCAGTGGATTGCCTCCCCTGTTCCTTAATGTGCTTTCTTTTATCCCATGAACCCTCTATTGTTTTACCTGGCCTACCCTCCAGCCTGGCTGATGGGTTTGTTCTGGGAACTGGGAAAATACCCTTCTGAATCTCAGGTCTAGAGTCCATCTCCTGTTTCTTTAGCCCTTTAATGAGCCATTTACTTATAACTGGCTGAGACACCTGACATGAAGCAGTGGGTTTGAGCTGTGGATCCCAGCATCTGGGAAGAAGGTGGGAGTTGAGATATGCCCTCCCATCACCTGGTTTGAGCACTGTCCCCTCCGCCTCCCCTCTTTGAATCCTCAAACCTCTTGATTTTCTTGTCTCTAAAGTGTGAGACTTTCTCCATTGGTTCATGGGGCCAGGGCACCTCAGAGGACACCCCTGGCTCAGTGCTGAAGCTGGACACCCAGCCTCTGCCATGTGCCACCATGGACTGCACATCCATGTGCCAAAACACACAGAGATCCACAAATATCAAGAGACAGAAAAATGCTGTATTTGCACAGAGATTTCACCCAGATTCTGCCGCTTCCTGGTAGGTGCTGCTGGGGAGGGGTGAAGTCTCTGTCTTTGGGCAAATAGTGCCATCACCAATGCTTTGTATTAAGAGGGCTCATTAACTCCACAGTGCTGTTTCTGAAGATGAAAAATCTTCTTTTCACAGTGCAGGAGTTTTAACTGTGCCCTGGTTAAAGATTACCTCAACCTGCTATAAATTGAGATGTTTCACTAATTGGTTTCTTGGTTCATTAGCCAAATTGTGAGTATGAAGGAAATGCAAAAAGGTCAGAATGAATTTCCCTTGCAATCCTTAATTTAAATGGTGAATAATAATTTTACGTTGAAAAAAAACATGTTATGTGATTTGCAGTGATGGAGTTAATTTTTTATTCGGGGATCATTTGCCACCTTTAAAGCTTTGTGGAAAAATGATCCCCAGCTCTGCCTCATTCTGGCCTGGTGTGACAGCAGGTAGGAAAGTATAATCATTATAGTATAATGTAATAATCTCAAATTTTATACAGAAACACTTTGTCATGGGAAGTTCCTCCTCCTATATTGCTTTAAGTAGAGAGGTAACAGAGATAAACAGCAAAACTCTGCAGTAAAGCTGACTGTTATGGATGCTGTGGCTCTATTTCCACTACAGCCATGTAACAAAACCACAATGTGTCCCTAGTTTACTCTTTCCAATGCAGTGCACTCAGCTAAAAATCAAAGATTAACTCAGAGCAGCTAAAGGGAACAAATTCTCCTAATTCATCAAAGTGAATGCTGTAGAATTTAATCTGTTTTATGAATTTTTCTACCACTGATTGTTATGGCATGACTGTGGCACGGGAGGTCATTTGTGAGCACTGAATTGCTAGTTGTGTGACAGTAAAAAAAGGCGGCTAAAAGAAAGGTTAAATTAAAGAAGCTCCTAGAAGCTGTTTTTGTAAGATGAATGTATATTATCTAAATTAATGACAGTAAACCTCCAATTAGCTGAATGTTGATGCAGAATTACAGCTTTATAAGGTAAATACATGTTTTCTCAAGCCAGAGGGTTGGGTAAGGGAATGTTTAGCCTGCAACTGTAATAGGGTTACAGGTAGATGAACATTTTCTGTGTATTGGGGCACAGTGACCTCACTGCTGTTGCTGACAAATCCTTACAATAAATCTGTCATTGCTTCCTAACAGCAATACAGACTCTGAAACTTATGACCTTGTTCTCTAGAGTATCCTCCCATTACATGGGATGGGCAAAAGCCTTGACTGTGCTGCTTTGGTTTTCAATAAACAGCTTAGCTTTTATTTTTGAACAGAGATTTCTTCTTCAGCCCAGTGCATGTTGTTTTGGCACAAACAAGTTTGAAGTAGAACCTTCTGTTTTGTTAATTTATTGAATTTCTCTGTAAATATACATCAAAGAGAATAGCAGCTATGAACTCCTTTTGTTGTGGTTTTTGCAATTTATAGAGACTAAAATAATTGCATAGTGGAGTTATTTGAACAATTTACTCCTCGGAAAGGGCAGAATATTCTTGCAGACGGTCTTTATGTGAAAGGTAGGTTAATCTCCCAGATGTGTCATCTCACAGTAAGACACTGCAGTTGCTCACGTTCCTGAGTACTTGCAGTATACCATTTAGCTGTGTACAGGGGTTTAATATCATTATGACTTTGAATATCAGCAAAAGAAATCTGAGCTGTAAAAAAAAACAACAAACAAAAAAAACAACAAAAAACCCCCAACAAACAAAATCCCACCCCAAACCAACAACAAAAAAAACACCCCAAAACCACCTTTGCATTATTTCTTAAGGTCTTATTTTCCTAAATATTTCTAAAGGATGCCCACAGTGTCTTTTATAGATGCCCTGTGATGGGAACATAATAGCAACAACAGGTCAGAGCAAAGAGCCAGTTATATAATTTTCTTGATTCTGGTCATTTAGGTTCACAATTTACTTTTTTCAGCAAAATACGTAATTATCTTCTCACGTGCGTGTGTCTACTCAGTAGCTTCACGTCTCCCCACACCTCTTCCTACGCATCTTATGAAAGCTGTTTGTGATTTTTGTAGCTCTCTACCATATTGCTGCTTTTTTTGACTTTTGCTGACAAGTCCCAACTTATTTAGTGTCAGTGTTTTGCAGTAATGGTCCCCTTTTCTGGGCCATTCTGGGAAAATATCGGTTCTTAGTATACTTTTGCTGTTTTAGCATGGAAATTGAGTTTAAGGAGATTTTGAGGTACTCCTATGTGTATTGTGTTTATTTACATAATTTACTGTATATTTTCCTCAGTTCTTGGCTCTGCTCCTTTGTCAGCCTGGTCTTCTGTCATTTCTATATAATTTATGCTGGGGTTCTTTTCATAGTGTCCACTGATTTATCTTAATCCCATCATATTTCTGAGATACCTGTGATATCAATATCCCTTTTTTTAAAAATAAGCAGGCATTATGGATTACTCAGCATTTCTACACTATGTATGCTTATTTGAACTCCTGCAGTTAATGTTGCTTCGGTTGCTGTTTTTATGCTCCATGTATAAATGCAGTCTTACTTGTCTTGACTGTTTGTTGCAATATTTATTTTTTTTTTACCTAAGACTCTCCCTCTCCACTCTGTCCAAAGATACAGATGCTTTTATAATCAACTTTTCTTCAACTTTTAGTTGGGAGGAAAAGAAAAAACCCAAGAAAAAAAACATCCAAGAAAACTCTCTCAGCTTTAAAAGCATTAACTGTGCTGTTCTATTCTGGGGTAGATGGAGCCAGGCTTTCTTTGCAGGCCTCCTCCTTAGTCCCCAGGGTTTTCCCAGTAAAGCTCTCCTCTTTCCTTCTCTCTGCTGCATTTTCCTGCACAGGGACTGCCCTATTGGGATGGGACTATTTTTTTTTCTGTGAGGGTTTTACTATTTTTTCCAATGTCCATGTCCACCTTTCCCAGTTTGTCTGAGTATCTGAGGAGAGATCACTCTCCTGCTGAAAGCTGAGTGGTATTTCCAACACATGTCATCAAAGACAAATAGGTACATATGTTGCTTGACCCAGATCACCGTCTGGACACCAGCCCACCTTTTCTTTAATTAATTTTTTTCTAGCTTTGATCCCCACTGCTGTTTATTTTACATTTCTGGCAACCTCTAAGAGACATTTAGCAAAGGCTTTGGATATAAGACGAATTCCAAAATCCATAGCTTTTCCTTATATTGTGTTTTTGAACTGAAATCCTCTTGAAAGGTCACTCGGAGGCCTGAAATACTTGAGCATTTAGATTGATGTTGATTTTTCTCATGGTGATTGACTAGCCATCAAGCTCATCATGCTCTTCTACTGAAAACAGGACAAGTGGTTACATTTTCTTTTCTTGTAAAGAAAGAGTCCACTGAACTTCAATACAGCTCCTGGTGGAACTGCATTGTGCACAGATGGATCTCCACAGAAATGACATGTGGATCAGACCAAATAGTGTAGAACCTACTGTGCAGAGGAGAAACCATTTCATATATGTGCACTGTAAATAAAGGAAAACACTAATCCATTTCAAAATATTTATGACGGCTGGTTTATTTTCCCAGATCAGCATGGCTCGATGGTAACTTCTTTCAGCATTGACCTGCCTACAAAGTTTGATGCCATTTTAATTAGTCTTTTTTAAGCAGCGGGATGAAGTGTGTAAACTTACATGTGTCGTGTCGGTACTGTTTTCTCTTTGAGATCAATACATCTCTGTTGCTCCACTCTTAGTTTATGGTCTTAAAATACTTTTCCATCTAGCGTCCAGGCTTTAATGATCCAGCTCTGCATTGACAAAATGCAGAGTATTGAGTTATGGTAGAAAAATGTTAATATCATATAGTGATTTTTTTTTTCCTTGGGAGAAGATAGATCATGTAAATGAGGCAATCATTGCTAAGAAGCTAACTTAAAATTTTTCATTTCTTCAGTACAAAGTGCCAAGACTTTTTGAGAAAATGGAAGATGGTAAGTTCTTTATGGAACTCAGTAGCAAAAATATAATAGCTCTGCGTATCCCTCTTCGAAAAGCTGCAAGTCTGGGGTTTTTTTTTGTAATGAGTGAAAAAGTAAATTGTATATTGTTTCTGCAGGAGAATTAGCTTTTATTTATTTAAGGCAATCAGTGTTTATTATAACTTACGCATTTGGAGAAACAGATTTAAAAAAAACCCAATGCTGTCTTGGATTTATGATGGGGATTGTGTGCTTGGCTTTCACCACAATTAAATAAAACTTTATCCTTAAAAAAAGAACTATTAAATATTCTTCAATTCTTATTATATATTCTTCAATTCTGTTTAATCCTGTATCATCTTCTATTTGGCAGCCGCACAGCAGCTGTTTGCTCACTGTATTTTGATTAATTCTCTTACTGTTCCAGAGTGTAATATACCTACTTTGTTTAGAGAAAGGGAATATGTTTCATATTTAAAAATCCCTTTTACTGCAGTTACTGCATCTTTGCAGATTTAATTAGGTCTCAGTCCCTTCCAAATCATGTAAGTCAAAGATCCCTTCTTACTTGTCCCTGGGGCATCATTACAAAAAGTCCCCAGATGGAGTCTAGTTTCTAACTGATGACTTTACCATATAGGGGCTAATTACTTCTAATCTTACACATTGATGAGACTGTATTTTATGTCTCTGAGCCACTGAAACTGTAACTGCCAAATTATCCTCCACTGTAATATGTGGGTTATTTCTCCATTAAAAGGACTGGCTTCACAAATGACAATCCGTTCCTGCCAGGCTCTTGCACTTTAAACCATAATTATTTCTGGCACACGGTTCCATGCGATGAGCCCTTGTTAATCCACGTTATGATCTCGGATAAGCTGCTAGTGCCGGGCTGATTTAAGCCAGGAAAGGGTGAGCAGAGCAAAGCAGGGGAGCTGGGAGCCCAACTCCTGGGAACTGTCCGGGGCTGCAGCCGGCTGGCCGTGTTTCACTTCGCCCTGCCTTGAACCACCTGCTTTTTCTTTTTATGAGCAATAAACTCCATCAGATCTTTAAAAGAAATGACTCAACACTTTCACCTTCTGAGAGGGAAAAATTGTATTTGGAAGTCTATAATGCATGAAGGTGTTGGAAGCCTAATCTAGTACAAGCTGCCTTCAGTCAGCCCTCTTAAGCACCAGGGAAGAGAAAGGAATATCTAAAAAGCAGCAAATAACTGCGATTGCACTCTGATTTCATGGCTATACGTGATAGAGGTCAGTAACATAAAGCTGTTTATTTCTTCATACAAAGCAGCGGCTGTTATCATAAGATGCTGTAGGCAAAGGTATTGGAAACCCCTCATTCAAGGAAATACTGTATTTTTTTACAGCACTGCTTCGTACCATACAGACTTTCTTCCTGGCTTCTTTCTCTGTTAGTTTTGACCCAGCCCGAGGGAGTTAACCTTGGGGTTGGCTCCCCAAAAGAGGAGTTTATTCCAGGAATCTGAGTGTGAAGTTATAATAATTTGGGTTTAGTATATTCCAGATCTTAATCCGGATCTGGCAATAAGTAACCACTAACTGGAAGTTTTGGTAGAAAAGCAGGGGGTTTGGAAGGATAAATTTTGGAGATGGTGGAACTTTCCCTTGACTACTTTCAGGGAAGTCAATAGCACCTTATTGATTTAGCTATTACATTTTAAAAGCAACAGGGAACTAAGCTGGCAGTGCTGTCTGGGGGAAAAAACACACCAAAAAAAACCCCAAAACAGCAGCAAAACCCCCAAACCCTCATCCTTGAAAATCCTGGGAAAATCCTAGTGCTATCACTATGGCTACCACAGCCAGAAACACTAACTTATACACAAGGTACAGAAACATTGTGTGCTCAGTTTCAGTACTTTATTTAAATTAAAAAAAAAAAAGGCAACAACCCACCACCTAATTGTGGATTAATAAACTTTCCTTAAATGTTGAATGAGGTATATAAATGGAGATTTATATGCCTATCAGCATTAACATTCTGGCCAAGGTGTTAATCCCAATATTACTCTTAACTAATGCAGTAACACTTTTAGAGTAATAAGATGGTACTAAATCAATATGACACAGACTAGACTGATCTTCCAAAATAATACTTTCAGTGTAGTGTAAGAGAAGCATTTCTGCCCTTTTATTTAAAATACTATGAATGACTTGCTGAAATTTTTGTTTCCTTGTTTACACCATAGATGACTTCTATCCCACCAAGAATCCAAATAGTATACTTACTTATGAGTGTATTTTAATTTTTTCTTTTTAAAAAGGCGATATCCTGAAAATCTGTGTTTTGATCTGTTTAAGGGGGCCCAAACCTTTAACCCAAATGAGCATAAGATTACACATGCTGTTGTGCCTGCAGTTGCAGGTATCCCTGCAGTGTGTGTCTGTGTGTAACATTGGTATGTGCTACAGGATTGTGATTAACAGGTTATATGAAGCAATATATAAAAGAGTAGCCCTGAATTTCCTTTTTCTTTCTTACCGTTATTTGAGCTTAGCCTTTTGAGTGATTAAAGCAGCACATGAATCTTGTGCTAATCCTCTAAAGTTGGCTTCAGTTGGTAGGATTTTAATTTACAATCAATAATTCTGTTGTAAAAATTGGCCTTTTACTCTCAACTCTCTTGAATAATGCAGTAGTCTATAGAATCAATACTTGTGTATACACATCTGTTTATCAGTCTTACTAACCAAATTGCATGTGTGTATCATGGGAAATAAAATACAGGCTCTCTAAGCTCCAACAGGAGAATAGATGTCTATGATTTAAAATAAAATGTTACTGGCTTGTGACTGTGTTTGCCTCCTCGTGGTGGGGCAGCTGTCGGAGAGCTCTCAGCACGAATTTATACATGCCCCAGCAAAGGCCAAGCTCTCCTTCATTTCCCCTTTGGACATAAAAGTCACCAAGGTAACTTTTTTGAGTGGACATAAATATGTCCATTAGAAACCAAAAAAGCAAACAGCAGAAGAACAGCCAAAACCTCATTCCATCCTAAAAAAATATTGGAAGTTGAGTGAAATAACGTCAAGTAATAAAATAAAGACATCTCCCTGAGCCTATTGGCCCACGAAAATTAGGATTAAAAGATGTAGCTGTGCTATGAGAAAGGGGGAGGGAGGGTACTTGCTACTCAGAGAAGTGAAATTGTTATTTCTAGAAGCATAGTTGTTGGAAACGAAGTACTTCACTGGCCTCTCACAGCTCCCTGCAGTGGTTTTGTGGCTGGGAATTTAGCCAGGACACCATCCTAAAACGGGAAAGTGTGGGCCCAGCAGCAGAGCGACAGACAAGAGCGTACCCGTGGTAACGCGTTATTACCTGAGGCGACCCCAGGAGTGTGGGTGTGGGGTGAAGAAGGGTGGGAGCTGTATCTTCACAACGATTCAGAGCCGGGTAGAACCATTTATTGTGTTTTGCAGATACATGTATTAACTAAGTCAGTTAATGCGACTGGCAGTGAGCAATCCACTGGCACAGTGTATGTGCAAGTCCATCGCAAGGAGGTCAGGTTAATAATTACAACCTATTCCATAAAACGACGACTGTTTCCAAGGAATTTTTCTTTGGTGCTTTTGCTTTGGTTAGAGAAGGTGAGGGGGGGGAGTTGTCTTGCATCATGAGAGAGTTCAAGCTGGGAGCCAGCCCAAAATGGAGAGCAGAGACCCCAAAATATAGTTTGCACAAGGGCCGTAGCAACGTAGATAGGCTGCAGAGCTTTATGTCTAAACTAAACTTTCAGCTGAAACTTTCCTAAGAGAAAATTCCAAGTGAACATCTCCTTTGCCAAAGCATCCAGGCTGGCACTGGCTCTCTGCACAAGGATGACTCTCCCCTACTCCCAATGCAAAGTTCATCACACTTGGCTTCAGATAGATCATCACCTGGTCACGTTCCACCTGAGCATCGGTGTCTCCAGTACGGGGTTGTGAGCTCTTAGCGTGCTCCTTGTAAAGCTTGAAAATGCTCGGTAATGTTCTGTAGGTCATTCTGCAGCTTCTAGCTGGAGGATTTAATGGTAGTTAATGTTAGAGAGAATATCGATAATGACCAAAGAGGTTTTTGAAAGCACATTCTGCAGTCCGTCTCCTCTAACTGGTGGATCTGAAGAGACCTTTGGGATCAATTCTCATCCCAGAGCACCCAGTGGAAAGACTGAAATTGAGAGGGACCAGAATTTGGCTGGGGGAGCTGCACTGAATGAAGAGTACAGCTAAATTATTTAATGGTTTACGTGTTGGCTCTGGATCCAGAGGTTGTCGCTGAACAGAACAACTGTAGGACAAACAAAGGGATGGTGGTAATCATGCATAACAACTTAATTTTGCCTTTGATAGATAGTTACTTCAGCATTTCGTTATGGCAGCCTAAGCTGTTCAGTTATAACTTCACACTGCATTATTCCAGGTATTCTCTGTAGTAAAATCTGGATATCCAATGCTGTGTCTATCAGAGTAGGCACATTTAAGAAGGTGACTGCACTGGTAATGATTTGCTGTGTGACTTTAAACAGAACAGATGTTGTACATGATTACGTCTAAGGTACAGCAATACTGGAGTCAGGCAGTTATGGCATCATGAGATTGGCTTCTAGCACTTAACTTTTTTTAAGCCTCTCAATTTCCACAATCTTTGCATGAGATTTCCATATTTTTTTAGAGAATGAAAACAAAAAGATGAATTGAAAATACAGGCTAACAAGAAAGAGGTCATTTCACGAGCAGCAGAGCTGACAAAACCCATGAGTTAGTACCCCAAGACCCAAATCTTGCCCTGATGCTCCTCCCTCCTCTTTGCATCTTCTTGCTCATCCCCTCTTCTATCTGTCCCCCGTGCCTCCTCGGCTCCCAGGACAAGGAGCAGCATCTGCCATGAGTGATGTGACACTATCGATGTCCTGCCTGGCTGGTAAGCATGTCCATGGATCAAACAGGGCAGACCAGGTGAACTTCTCTCTGTGGCAGCCTCTCATTTCTACAAAGCTATTGATTTTTGCAGCAAGCTTGTTGGAGATCAGCTGTCAATTCTTCTGTCATGTTGGTTGAAATGGCCCGCAAGTTCAAAAGCCGCAGGTTGGACAGACAGAAGGATAGGGCAGAAATCAAATTCCTTCTGGAAATCAGGCAAAATATTTGATCCAAGTAGAGAGCACAGTGCAAAAGGGTTGTGGGAGGGGTTGTTGTTGTTTTTTCTTTAGTTGTTTCACCTGTAGTAGATAATAATTACGAAAAATCAGGACTTCTGAAGCACAGGGACAACTTTCCTTCAAGCATAGTTTTGTCATGCTATCCAGCATACTTATGCCAGAGTGAACATGACCCTTTGTGTTTGGCCTTAAATCAGTCTTAGTGACCTCATTGTTAAAATGTATAGGTATGTGAATTACATTATTCATAGAAGTAGCTCCTAGGGGACAACTATTGTGAAAATAATTATTCACATGTTGAAATATTTTCCAGGCTGGTCTGGCATCAAAATGTGTTGGGGACTGTGTGTATATCTTACAAATGCAACACTGTAGAGCAAGGAAGTCTTGCAGCAAGTAAAGGAAAATGCATTTTTTTTATCCATCTGCTGCAGCTCTCATGTTGCTGAATGCAATAATTTGGGATCTGAGCTTTTAGTTTTGCACAAGAAATGGAATATACAAACAATCACGAGTTTTGGGTTGTTGCTAGGCAGCAGGGTCTCGCTTCTTGGAAAAGTGGCCACGGCCGCTTGGTCTGGCCGGGCTGCTTGGCCGGTGGGGCTGGGTGGGTGCTGACAGCTCCCAGCCCTGCTCCCTCTCATTCAGGTGACATCTGCAGCCAAACGAGAGCTTGAGAACTCTAAATTTCATTCCTTGCCAACCAGTATTTAAAAGATGCCAAAAATTAAGGTTCTGAGGGCTTTAACGTTAATCGTCAATTCCAAGCTTTTCTGCACCCTCCGTTTCTGAGTTGAAAGCCTGAGTGATTAAAAAACAAACAAACAAACAAAAAGCAATTACCAGTTATCTTTTGTTGAATCTGGCGATAAAACTAAAATCCGCCGTGCCCTGTTTTACATTCATATTGCTACATTTTTGTTTTAATCTCTAGCATGATCTGTGTTTCTAAACCTGTTGCAATGGAATTCAAAAGAACTAATTCCAAGATCAAACAAATCACAGCCGCATGGTAAAAGAACTCTATGAATAGAGATTTGTTTTTCAGTTTCCCTGCAAAAGGCAAACGTAGGTATTGTTTCACCAACAGAAAATTTTTACACGGTAGAATAATTACTAAGTTCAGCTGCACAAAGAGTCATTAGATTTAGAGTCGAGGCAAGTCAGTGGCAACTGAAATTAGTGGGAGCTGCACAGTATTAGCCTGGAGAAGAGGAGGCTCAGAGGTGACCTTATTGCAGTCTACAACTACCTGAAGGGAGGTTGTAGTGAAGTAGGAGTCCGGCCTCTTCTCCCAGGCAACTAGCGATAGGCCAAGAGGACACAGCCTCAAGCTTGGCCAGGGGAGGTTCAGGTTGCACATTAGGAAGCATTTCTTCTCAGCAAGGGTCCTTAGCCGTTGGAAGGGGCTGCCCAGGGTGGTGGTGGAGTCCCCATCTCTGGAGGGGTTTAAGAAAAGCCTGGACATGGCACTTAGTGCCATGGTCTAGTTGCCATGATGGTGTCAGGGCAATGGTTGGACTCGATGATCCCAGAGGGCTCTTCCAACCTGATTGATTCTGTGATTCTTAAATTATGCAAAATAAAACTATTTACTTTGTGGTCAGACTAGTGACTTAGAAACTTAACTTTTTAGGCTTCATACTTACTTAAATCTTAGCTATCATGTTTTTATCCTGTGAACGCTAATTCTTTTTTTTCTCTTGGTTCTAGCCTACTGCATCCCCTATTATCAAGCAGTTTCTGATGTCTGTAATCACAGCAGTTAGTGTGAAAGACTTTCCAGAAAGAAATAATATCCCAAGTATTACACAAAACCGTATGCTTCTGTTATACAAAACTAACATGAAAAGTCTATATTAAACCTGGCATGACTGGTGCTCCACTGAGTTTAGTTCCGTTGTACAAATCGTTCAGTGTCAAATTGGGCTCATGTGAACATCCTGTTTCTTTGTTTTGGAAACAAAATTGGTCTAATATAGATGTGTGTTGGAATCACTGCTTTGATGTCTTGACAAAAGCATTTGTACTCACAGCACACATCACTTTCTGGAGCCACCATTGTATTAAAAGGAAAAAAAAAAAAGTCCATAAAGCAAATACAATTGTTAAGCAAAAGCATGGTGAAAAATCTCTGCAGCAGGATACATATTGAGTCATAAAATACATGTATAATGGACAGTGCACAGGTGTTCTCGTGTCCTCTCTACAGTTTCTTGTCTTAAAGTTATGCTCTTACAAAAGCAGATAAATGTAAGAAATATTGAATTGCTGAGGCCGAACAATTACATCTGGCTCCTATTATGCATAAGCAGCTTTAGGCAAATGTGCACGTTTTGTAATTGCTACCAGTTCTGAGTAACACTGGTGGAATTGTTGTTTACAAAATCCATTTGTACCATCAAATTCTGTGCGTGTCATGACCTTTACATAAATACACGTAACAGCACTAAAATAACTCTTCATAAATATGCTTTTTGGCTGCAGAACTGCTTTTGCTTTGTTTGCTTGTGCATAGTATTTGTCATGTTTACAGTCACTTAAGAATTTTCTGGCTATCATCTCAAACATTCTTGTATTTTCAGAAACGGAAGCGGTCACTAAAATGTGAATGTATTACTAACATGCTGTGAAGGGGACTCTCAGAGTGGTAGAGGATCCCTTCCAATAGCTCTTTCTGTACAAAATGTTTCTGTTAGTTACATCCTTATTTTGAGAGTACATTAGGTGCTCAGTGGTCAATAAGCCAAATAATGTTACAATAGGTACTAATGAATCTTAGTGCAAGGATCTGAACCAAGAAGAGTATTCAGAATGCCTTGAAATTAGAGATAAGTGGAACCTGAAAAATTTAAATGTTGATGTTGCTTGAACTCACCTCCTTTCGTTGTTTCTATCTCCTGTCTCCCTTCTTTTCTGTAGAAAATTCTGGCACGTCTACTGTTCATATATAAATGCTTTATTCAAGTTTGTCTAACCCAAAAGTCACTGTTACATATTTCTTACATGAAACAGCAAGCCTCCAGTGATTGCCTTGCTCTTGGTTTTTCTCCTCTCCTGCCTCCTGTGCTATGCCAGTGACAGACTTTCACTGACTGTCAGCCCTTCATCTCCATTTGGTTGCCATTGATCTGCCTTTTCCTGAATGGTCTCCAAACTTCACCTCCAGGACAAAACCCCTCCAAGTGATTACTCTGCAGATGCTGCTTCCAGAGCTGCTGAGGCCCCACAAGACTTGTTTCAAAAATCCCATATAACTTTTGCTATCAGCAGCTTTCCAAAAGAATAAGATGGCCACCAAACAGGGACTTTGACAAGGAACCGAAGGTGTCATCTCCCTTGTGCTTCCCCTTACCTTGGTGTGTGGATAGAGCATCTCATGCAGGAATCACATTTGCCAGGATTACCTAGAAGGGAGTCCTCTACTCCAAGGAGAGTTTGGGGGTTTTGCTGCTCATGCACAATCTCTCACTGCTTTGCAAAATCCTCTTAGGAAAATGTGTCCAAATTACACAAAGGTAACCATCTCCCAGAATCCTGGTGAAATATATGGACAATATTGTATTGCTTTTAGCAGTGCAAAGAGATGGGTGGAAACCAGTCCCCCCAGTCATCAAAGTGGGGGGACCCATGGAGCTTCAAGACCTCCGTTGCTTGGCTTATCAGTGTTGGGGAGCTTGATGACTTGCTCCTTGTCTCCAGTTCTTCCTCTCACTGACACAGGAATAGGAACCAGTGACATTTATGGCATCTCTTCTATTTCTACAATGAAACTACGGAAGAAAAATTATGAAACAGAAGGATTTGGCTATTAAACACTATTATTCCTCATGATGCACTCGAATTCTGCATGCCTTACAGATATCCTTCCTCTAATACCCTGTTTTGAGGTCCCCATTCCCCTCCTACCACATTTTATAAAGATCTCAGAAGAGCTCCAAGAAGGAGCTCCAGTGACAGAATATGTTATTCAGACTGAAGAAATCAAACCTATGTCAGTTAAATCTTCCTGTGTACTCCCATTTGAGTTCTTGGCCTGAGTTATGTCCACACAGCTGGGCTTTGGCAGGGTTGGTGAGTTACTTGCTGCTTCTAGGGACTGAGATTTGTTAGCTTACACTGCCTAGAGGAACCTAGGGATGTGTTCCTCCCCATACCACTGAAAATTAAATTGAGAAAAAAAAAAAAGGAAGAACAAATAAATAAAACTTGGAGGAGGGAAAAAGGAGAAAGTGAAAAATTTGCTTAGTTTTGTCTCTGTGTGCGTGATGGATATGCTGGGGGTGATTCCCCACTTAATTTTATTAAGTGAAGATAAAGAATAATAGCAATGCATAATGACAACACAATATTTTCTCTCTTATGCATCAGTTTCATGATATAATTCCTGTGCTCTTTCTAGCCCCCTGATGAGCACCTTGCTTCTAATGGCACGGATAATGAGAGATTTACGACTTCTGCCTTTTTGATAGCAGACCAGAACTCATTTGTCCATTCCGTGGCGGATCCTGTAATCATCTCTGCAGGCAGCCAGCTACAGCTTCAAGGTGTGCAAGCAGGGAGAGATAATTCAGTTAACAAACCTCATGATGCTACTTGTAATAGAAGAAAATCCATCCTGACATCTTAAAAAAAATATTTTTCTATTTTGTTTACATAATGAATCCTGTTCAGACTGAAACGATTTCAGGCTGTTTTGCTTACTCTGATTTTAAAACCTTCCCAACAAAGCTGCCTTAATATACTGTTATCTTTGTGCAACTGCGTTCAAGTACTTTCTTTTGTGGCAAGGTACTTGTTTGTATTGGTTTGGCTTTTTTCATTGCAAGAAATATTTCAAGAAAAGAGTTGGCAGCCACTTTCTCCCCCTTTAAACTGATATTGCTGTTTGACCCCCACTGTAAGTAGGTGCATACTACTTCTTGTAAGAAGTTCAGCAAAGATGCTGTGATAGGGCTGATGTACTCTCCCTCTGCCATCCTCTCTTCATGGGTAAGTGCAGCGAGGTTTCTAGCTGTGTTTGAGCTGTCAGGATGACATCGTGTGCTCCTTAAGTATCTTAGTGAAAACTGCCGTCTCTTCTTACATGAAGGTAGCTGAAAGTCAGATCCTGCAGAGGTGAACATCAGGTGTGTTTTTATGAGACCGTGAGAGAGTAAAATCCACGTGTGGCTATGGGGCTGCCTTCCTGCCCCGCCTGTGACCCATCTTCATTGGGATGCTGCCTTCAGACTATCGTCAACACAACACCTCACCTCTTCCTTGAACTTAACATCACTTCTGAAGGCTCAGGGTAACATCCTTGAAGGATGGCATGACTGTGACTGTGCCTGTGCCAGTCAAGGCTTTCTGGAGATGCAGCACTGTCTCCAATAACAAGTACACACAGTGTTCACCAGTACATTCCCTATAAATCAATTTAATATCAGCAGGGGCTTTGGTATTATAGGTGGATTTTTCAGCATTCATCTGTCTCTACTTTTAGTACCAGGCATGTGAACTTTAGCTTCATTGTTCAGTTCTATTTTAGATGACAATACTCTCTGCAATTTTATGATATTCTTTCTTTATGACACATGAAGAAGACCAGAAGACGTGGATTTGGTTCTGGTGTGTGTTCTGACTTGGCTTTCATCTTAGATGTGTCTGTAATGTCCGGATGGTTTTTCTGGATGACTCGCTTCTGATCTGAAGAACTGAATTATGATCTCTGCCAGCCCTTACTGAGAGGGAGCGTGGTGAATCTTTAATGATGACACACTTTTCCTCAAGGCTTCCTCAGGTATTTGAATTAAATAAGTCACAAGAAAATTTAAACAAATCTGATGTTTTAAACAGAATAATGTATAAAATAATTTCTCCAAGTTGATTTTCATGCTATGGTTTATTTGCTTATAACTTACACTAGGAATAATGCATAGAAGGAGAACAAGGCTTCAAAAAACAGTTTTAAGTGATGCCAAAGACATTGTATTAGCTGAGTGATTGCTCTGGTGCCTGACCCTGCAGCCAAGCCATCGATGTCCTACAGCTCCCAGGTCCCAAGTAGGGAATCTGAGCATTTTTGAGTAGCCAACAGTGCTGACCTGGGGGGCTGTAGGGATCCTGGCTGCCAGGAGCCTGGGAGGGAGCCTGACTCCCCTTGCAGGTCTCTTAGATGGTGGGCTAAGGATCAACAAGAAAGATAATTTTTTGGTAAAGTGGAGAAGTTTTCCCCTTTTCACGCTGGTGTATTTTTTCTATGACGCTGTTTTATGGTGTTTTGAGGGAAGCAGAAGCGCTGGAGGTTCCTGGAGCCTCCAGAGGAGATCACTTTGAGGTGATGCTGGTGGCTCAGAGGGGATGGCAGACCTGGTCAGTGTGGAGTAAGCAGGGCTTGGAGCAGAGTGGAGATCAGAAGTGCTGACACACACTTGAAATTTGTCAGCATATGAATAGTTAATGAATGAAATATGTAACTTTTATGACAAAAACTAGAGATGAGGCCAGGGACAGGGGTCTAAAGTCATTCCAGTTCTGCCCAGTGTCACTGGGTGTCATCAAACAACCCCCCCCCCAGCATGACAGTCTATATGTGTCTAGCAAAGACCTGAAACACTGGCAAAACAACATTATCCATGGACTGCTTTCATGTGTGTCTCGAGTTTTCTAGGGAACCTCAGCTGGCTGCAAACCGGCCTGTCCTGTGCATGCCAAATATTCGCAGTACGCTATTTTTCACCAGCACCTTCACCTTTGCAATCTATCTGTGTTTTAGCAAGCTGATTTACAAGTACGTCTTTTCTGAATCATTATCTGAGCCGGCTGCCAGTTGGCCCGAGGCAGACATCCAGGCACTCGAGACTGGGAGAATCGGTTCCAGCTGCACTCCGTAATTAGGAAAACCCTGGTCTGTAGCCGGATGTCCAGATGCCTTGCCAAGGAGCGTATCATTTGGTTCAACAAACAGTATTTGTGAGGGGAAAAAATAAAAAGAGTGAAGATGTACTAGGACAAAGTTCACGTGCCAGCAATCGCTGCTCTATTCCTCATCGCATCTCCCGTTTGTAAGCTGGAGAGGTGGGTCGCAGTGGGAAGGGAAGGTCTGGGGAGCTTAAACAAATCCTCGGGATTTCAACTCAGAAATAAGTTTCTCATACTCCCCACAGAGACGGAAAGTACTTGAAATGCCATTTCTTTCATGCTTTCACACCAGGGAAAAACTGAACTTTGCATTTCGCTGTGTAACAAGAGTTACAGTGCAATGAGAACTTGTATGAAACCTCTGTGTGTGACACATCTCAGCTAAACCCTTGTGCTCCCTGAAGTGTCTTCATTTCAAACACAGATTCAAACTCTTTTAAATGTCTGGGTTTTTTTTTTTTTTTGCTTGTTCTGTTGATATAAATCAACAAATGTGAAGCTTCCAAGAATAGATTTAATAATATTATGAAAAATACCAAAGCTTTTGCCACCAATGCCATTTAATCTATCGCAGCAACTAGATTAAATGACTTGCCAAAAGTCTGAGTGTTTTCCAACAACAGGATTCCCATAGTAATATGAGAATATCATTGCACAGGGTATGGTACAAAATGCAATGCAAAACTCCATTCTGGATGATTTAGCAAAGCAAAGAAATATTTCTTCCTCTTTTTTTTCCCACCTCACTTCTTCCTCTCTCTCCTGCTCCAGAAACAGCTACTTTTAAAAGTTAGACAAGCCAGAATTAACCAATCTATTCCAGGGGATCTGTGGGAAATGGGAAGGTCTTACCTAAGGATTATTGCTAATCACAGGAGGTTGCTTTGATAAGAATAATTTACGCGTTATATGTAATGTACTGTGTGGACTTTGACAACTTGTTCTTGTTTGACCTGTAGTACTCAGTCTTTCTCTTGTGCTGAAAATACATTTGAATGAAATTCATGAAAGACCATCTGGCAAAACATGCCTGTCTGGATCTGATTTATCTCCAGCCAGCCTTCTGGATTTCCTTGTGCACTGGTTGACATTCACAAGTTGATGTTCTCCTGTTGTAGCTTTCCAGCTCGATCTGAGACAACTGTGGTTTTCTTACTGTAAAGTGTTTGAGGAAAATATTGATAACTTAGTTGAAGTTGTCACTTTAATTACATACTTTTTTTATCAAACCTTTGGATTTTTTGGGGTCTTGCCTTAATTCAATCCAAGAATTTCTTCTTTATCCTCCTCTGCAAGTTATTCCTCATTTAGTTGTTTTAAAAAGTAAATAAGACAGCACGTGTAGCAGCTCTTCATCGTGAAGGTATTCGCGTGTAACTCATGAGTACTGATACACTGAAAAAAACCTTTCCATGAGGCTCGCCCAGCAGTTACCCCTGTCCCCCACTGCTTGTGGACGCAGGTGGATTTTGTCCTTCCCTGGAAGCATGGCACCTCCCTCTCATTGTGTACCACAACAGGGTGAGGAGCAGGCTCCAAGGGCACCTTGCTCGTGTTTTGTGCAAGCAGTTACCACGATCTAGTGCTAGATCAGGTTCATTGCATTTTCACTGATTGCAACTGTGCATTATTTCTTTGCCAAAAAATGTGTAAAGGGCCCTCTGCTCCGGCTATTTTCTGGATTGTCTTTTTTTCCCATAGTGTAGCTAATGAGTCCAGCTGTTTTCTCTGTTGCTCAGGACCTCCTTTTGCTCAATGACAAAAGCAAACCTCTTTTTTTTTTCGTGCCAGCTATGAATATACACAGCGGCACATCTTGGAGCTGTGCAAGTTAAAGTATTAAAGTATATCTTAGTATACTTTATTAAAGCAGAAGGTTCATCAAACATCCTGTTAGTGTTTTGTGATTGCTGTTCCGTGGTGGGACTCAAGGAAATCACAGAATCACAGTCTGGTTGAGGTTGGAAGGGACCTCTGGAGATCATCTAGTCCAACCCCCTGCCAAAGCAGGGTCACCCAGAACACGTTACACAGGGTCGTGTCCAGGCAGGTTTTGAATATCTCCAGAGAAGGAGACTCCACAGCCTCCCTGGGCAGCCTGTTCCAGCGCTGTTCCAGATCTCTCGATGGGGGATAGACCTAACACCTTCCCTCTCTTTCCCTTCTACTCCTTAGCTGCACCCATGAAGCCTGCTATGGTGGATGTGCTTTAATGAACACTTCTTAAAGTGGAGCTGATTTATATTCCTTTGTTAATGTAATGTCACATGTAAACTGCAATTCTGTTTAGTAAAAAGTTATCAACTTCTGTGGCAGGCTGCCTAAGTGAAAGAAAAAAAAATACAAAAGGTCTTACCAGTGGTGTGACTTGTTGCTATAAAGCAACAGCCAGTAATGTCAAGAGATTTCAGTTGAAATAGAGAATTTTTGAAACTTAATTTTGGATGCTTATTACAAAATAGAAAGTAACGTAATTTCTGGCAAAACAGTTGACAGCAGATGTAATGCATCACTGCAATAGCCCAGACTGGAAATTAGCTCTGTGTAAAAAAGCCGCAGACAGGCTAGTGCTCGCAGAAAACAACAGATGACAAAATCAGAGACTGATGTAATAGTTACCACTGAACTAGAAAAGTTATGATGTAATAGAATTTGTGAATATGATTTAAAATGATTGTAGTTCTTTAAATGTGAAGGTGTTTTTAGTTGAAATAAAATCAAACTCGCAGCATCCAGCCCATTAATGTGCTCATTTGTTCTCCTAGTTCTGCAGACTACACAAAAGTGACATTTTTTGAAATCCACTTTTCCCATCTTCCCCGATTCCTCCACACTCATGCCTGAAGCCACAGAAATCAAAAGCAGAGACATAAAAGCTTTGGATCAGCCCTGAACACATTGTGAGACTATCCACAAACATGTCTTTGCAACAGGATGCCAGGGGTGTTTCAAGTGCCTCTCCTGGGAAGAGGGAGAAATAGGATCCTCCGATAACCAGATCCCGGGGCAATCAGATCATTTACAGTAGCCCTTTCCCTCCTGCTTGCACTCCATGTAAAACCACATTTTCTAACTCATCTCCTCCAGGACACTGAAAATAATGTTACTTTCCATTTTTTCCCCAGGAGTGACAGAAAAGCAATGGGGCAGTAACGGTCAGCGGGCATGCACAGGCCTTCAGTCAGAGGGTGCTGCCAAGAGAAAATCAAGCTCTACCAAGGTAAAATAAATAAATTATGTTTAGATAGCAGTCAGCAGAATGCATTCAGGTTTAAAAAACAATCACTGATTGCTGAGCAGTGTATTTGGACTTGGGTTTGTTAAGCTAGGTTTAGCTTAGGCAGCAGAAAAACCAAATAAAATCATGGCTAAATGTTGTGATTCTGTGTGCTCTTGGTGAGGGGGTGAAAATATTGCATGTTTTGTGGGGGGAAAAAAGGTTGTTAAAAACACCCAAGACAACTAAATCAAGTGGTATCCCAAAATCAGTACACTCTGTCTCAGATGTTCTCAAGATAAAGCCTGAGGTTTTCAGTTTACCACAATTACTTTGTTTAAGTGCATATTTTGTTCACAAGATGCAGCGAAGCTTGAAAGCTCCCAATGAGCATAGGATAAGCTGGTCACAACTTAAAGACCTATTTCTTTGTGAAAGATTGGGAGAAAGGAATAATACATATACTCAAACAGAAGAAGGAAAAGCAAATTATTTAAAATATTCGTGCATGAGTTTGAAGCTAATCAGGAACATTTTTGACATGCCTTTGGACTCTTGCAGGATGTCTCCATCTGTGCAGCCCTTAACAAAATAAATAAATGTCAAATTAACTACTGGAGCATGACAGATGCATCTAAAATAAAGTATTTCAAAGAACATTCTTCTCTGGTGCCCTGTGGAGATCTTGGGGAAGTCAAGAGTTTTGGAAGGCATGCAAAGGTCTTAAACCTGTAGGTAGAAGTAAATGCAGTGCAGAAAAGACGAGGCAAATGTTGTTACAAACCATGAAAGAAACAAAGACAGAAGAAAATCCTTTCCCTGGGGCTGTGAAATTATTGAATTGTCAAAACCACAGGCAGCTGGTTTAAAGAGTGGGTAAAATTTACTTGGCATTACACCTCGTTAATAAACTCTTGATTTACCTCTACCTATTTGGGTTCCCAAATCAGCCTTCCTAAGAGTTACAAGGGAACCCGTTTTCAGTGTTGTTTCCATGCGTGGAGAACAGGAGCACAGGAATGGTTTTCCCCACAGGCATTGGTGCAGGGTCCCACCTCTGGCACCCAAGCCCTGAGAAGAACGACCATGGCACCCAAGAGGTCACAACTCTGTCACTCACATAGTCTTCCTTGAGGAACAAGAAGATTATGTTTTGTGAAATACTTGCCAAGTGCTGGCCTTGCTTATCAGATGATAGACGCCCAGATATGACTGAGATGAATTCATAACTAGCAGGAGCAGTACAGCTAGCAAATGGCACCTAAACCCCAAATGCACTTGGATAAGCTTTCATTAAGGCGCTAATCCTCAAATTTTGCGTGCCAGTTCAGTGGGGTTTTTTCTATTAGGATCCAGAGACCTAGGAACACAGGGCAGGAGCAATCTAGTCAACCAATTTACAGCAGCAATGAGATTAGGCCAGATGCTTTATAGCATGTGACTTATGTGACCAGCTGTGTGGATAATAATAGCAGGAGATTTTAAGATCAGGTTTGCTCTTTGTCAGTTAGCTTTAACATAAAAACACCTCCTTTGTCACTCATTGTCATGAGTGAAGTAACGTACGGTCTATCAAGATAGATGTTTACTGTCAGGGTTGGAAAAATGAATCTGGGCCACTGTCAATCAATCTTGGACATACGTGGATTTACATCATTGATAGGTGCCACCAAGTAATGATAAGCAAGAGAGAACTAATGAATTAAAATAGTACCCAAAGCCCTTGTAGGAAATTATATCACACTTGTGGGAGAGATCTTGGAGAAGTCTTTCCATGCTTATAACTGGTGAGGTTGTAGAGCAGTCATGACTCTGGTGCCCACATGTCCTCTGCAGCATGTGATGGCACATGTTGACCTTCAGGCTAATGTTTCATAATACATTTAAATGCATATTAAATTCCAGCAGATCATCATGAAAGAGCAGTTTAGAGTCTGAAACTGGCAATTGCCTTTGACACTTCCATTTTTAAACAAACATAGCAGCCACAATTCCCAGCTGCGACAAGGGGCTAAATACTGAAAATAATAGTATAGAATACACGTTTTTAATTTTATTATTTTTTTGCACCAGAGTGACAAGGTTTTCATTGAAGTGTCCCAGACAATTCAAAGCTGATTTCAAGACTGTGTGTTTTTAAATGACAAAAAAAGTTAGTATGAATAGAAAGTTAACAAGAAATCTCAAACAAAACTGTGTGGTGTGATAGATGGTAGATGAGAAACAGTTACATATATTATGAGAGCATATGTTGATAATTTGAATCTTTTCATTTGCAGGAATCTCTGACATCACAAAATACAAAATTGATTTCACCGATGATCATTTCACAGATGATTGATAAGAATAAATCAAAAGAAAATTGGCCCACTTTGACTATGCAGTCTATGATCCCCCAGCCCAGTGTTTATCACATGAAGCAACCTTTGGCTAACCATGGTTCAGTCAACATTAACAGAACATTTACGGTACTTCCCAGCAGATTAGAAATTCAGACATCTTTAGAAGACAATATATCTCCATCGGACTCTCCCATCGCAGATGAAAAACAGTGTCAAAACCAGCAGAAAGGGTTTGCCTCCATAACTATTACGGCCAGGCGTGTGGCTGCAGGCTCCAGTGACCCAGCACATGGAACTGGGATTCTGCAAGAGCCCAACGCTGTGTCCCCCACCTCGAGCAAAGTCCCTGCTGCCCTCTATCGCTGGCCTCCACCAGGCCAAGCAAACCAGAATGCCTCTTCATTAAAGGTTTCTGAATCTTGCTCACAATTAGGTGAAGAGCCACAAAAGCAGCTTTTTGATCCTGGAAACAAGGAGAACCGTGTGGGTCTTCAAAGCAGTGATGGGAGAGAGAAAGTACCGCCTTCGTTCATCTCATGTGTCCACCTTCAGGTTTCTCAGCAGTGTCCAAATACCGTCTGTTATTTAGACAAGTCGCTCAATGTGTGCATTGACCAACCTCGAATTAAATGCCAAAAAATTCATAGATCAACATTGTCCTTCAATATCAATTGCAGTTCGTCTAGATTAACAGCAGATGGAGTAGATGGCATAGCTAATGGAGAGCCAATAGAGGAGGTATTTCAAACAAAGCTCCTAGGAGAAAGCAAGACTCCACTCAGATCAAACTTGAGTGCAGACTTAACAGAAAATAATGTAATAAATAAAGAGAAAACAAAAGAAGGCTATTTGGGTAGTAAATACCCTTGGCGAAGTGTCTTTATCTCTGAACTTCCAGCATTTGTGGATATACCCAGAGGACCTAATAATGTAGTAACAACAAAGACAGACAACGATAAGCAGTCTGGCAGCTATCGCACTACGTTTTCTCTCCAGCTTCCTAATTCAAGTGATGAGGCAGGTAAGCAATTTCCATAAACCTCAGTCTGGTGGAGCAGAAGTTCAGGCTGGAGCAGACCCACCACAATGATTTTATGTGAGCAGATAATACTAATCCTTGCTTCTGCAAAGGCACGGTGAGTCAGAGCACAACCCAGCTGTTTTCGGTTCCAGCACTACCATGCATATATTTGCCATGCTAGTGATGCATGCTGCTCATCAGATGGCAGAGAAAACTTTGTGTTTTCTGCATTAAACCTCTATTTTTTAACCATTTATAACTAATTTATTTTTTTTTCTCCTGGCAATGTGCAAGCGCTTAGCCCCTGAAAGTAATTAGGTCTGTCTTTGTATAAGGGCTGAATGTCAAGGTGTGAGGTTAAGAAGGAGATGGCTGCACTGAGCTTGGTTTTGTGCTCCTTGTGATTAAAAACGATCACTTTCAGCTTTTATTTAGAAGGCTGTAGTAATAAGCCCAGGCCTTTATGACTAACCGCTCCAGGTAAATGGTTTGCAAATCTTTAATGCATTTGTTTCAAACATCTCCAAGCATTTTGCAAACATAAAATTTTCTTCGCAACATTGCTCTCGGGGAAGGGAAAGGTACCGTGGGGATTGCTTCGTGCCCAGAGTGGTACAGCTTCTGCTGCGCTGGGCTGCAGCAGCTATTTTACAGTGCGCTTGAATAACCACAGCTGAGTTTATTGACTCTCCAGGAAGGGAGTGGGGATGGGAAGAATGTCAATGAGTGAGTCTGGTTTTTACCAAAAGCACTAAGGTTAAAACTTACACCCGCTATGTATTCTATGACCTTAGGCTACATTTAATTGCAATTACCCTGTTCTTATATGGTGTTTTTGATCTAAAGGTCAGTATACGGACGTAAGCTACTTCCTAAGATTCATTTGTACCTTCGTCTTCCCAGTGTGCAAGTGGAAAGCAAAGAAAAAGACGAGAAGCTGCATGCTGTCTCATGGGCTGGGCAAGGTACAACACCCGGGCTGCACCGTCCCTTTGCACCTTGCTGTTCCTGCTGCACTCGCTTTCCCACGCCTGAAACCAGTGGGACTGCTCTTGCAGTTATCAGGGTGCAAACAGCGAGAAGGCACCGCTTTATTCAGAGGCCTCCTCCTTTAAGTGTTAAGAAAATTGTCAGCAGAGGCAGGATTTTCCACAGAGAAACCGGCAGTGTCAGTAATTCCAGAGTCAGGCCCTTAAATGAAAGCCACGTGGGTCTGCAGGGTGAAGCACCCCTCAGGCTGGCTGCTGAAGAAAGCCTGAGATCAAATATTTCTTTATGTTTATAAGTGTAATACAGGTTGTCTGTTGTTGGAGGGGAGATGGCACCGTGGGGAGCAGGAGAGGGAAGATATCAACCGGTGCTAGAGAGGAGAACTGTTAAAGTATGAGGATGAGGAAGGATCTTCCACTGCCTGACACCAGCACATTAAGCATTTCAGCTTTGGACTTCATTGCATACCATCCTAATTTCAGATAACAGTGTCCTGCTGGAGTTTCCATAGAAAGTACTATGTATTCAAGGCTTTGTTCAACACTGTCTAAGATCTCTCTGTGACATGCCACCAGAACAAGGGTTAGAATAATATTGAGACTTCCCTGGGCTTGGTAATATAGCAGTGGGCACGAATGGATCACCTTTACTAGAAGTAATTAGAAAGTGAAATAGGACACTGCTCATGGTTGCATGGTTTTACTGAAAAGAGGAAGTAAGTGAGGTAACCAGCTGAGAAATACTGGGTTTTGAACAATGATTTCCACCATTTGTGTACACAAGAATACAGGTGTAAATAAACATGGGAAGTGTTACCTTTTTAACTGCTTCCACCTTTTGTGTAAGGAATAATGTAGAATGTAAAGATACGTATTTCTCTTGATCAGAGCCTCTGTAATATATAAGAAGGTGTTTATCAGCTTATGACAACTTTCCTGTGTGAAATTTGTATAAACAGCCAGAATAATGCTTCAAAACAAGAGTCTGTCTCACCAGGGTCCCCAAAGTAACGAGCTCTTGCATCGCCGTCAGCCATTAAATGTGACGAATCATAAGAAACCTAGTTAAAGGCATGAGACATCCACACTGCTCATTGAAATGAAAGGCAATTGACATGATTTTAACCTGGGAGAAAATGAAAAACTGAGTTTCCTCTAGTTCTGAAAATGGGTGAAGCGAGGGAGAGAAGAGATCTCTGAGGTCCAGTACTCCGTTCTGGTGCAAGTCTGGCACAGTCCTACAGCCTGTTATATGATTTTTTTTTTTTTTTTTTTTCCCCTAGACTGGTTTTAAATATCTAAAGAAAGCTGTAACGGGATGCTGTTGCCTTCCTGCTTTTTGCTGTGGCACTTCTTTGTATACAGCTCAATATTACAAGACCTGTATTGCAAGATGCTGCTTTATGAGCCCAGCAAAATAACTACCCCATCAGCAAAGTCCTTTATACCATTACAGATTCCCAATTCTTCTAGATATTTTTTTTCCTCCAGTGTTTACTAGCTCAAATCCACTCATGTTAAGCTTTGGTCTGCTATATGCTTGTGCAATGAAATGTTTGTAAAATGAAATGTTTAAAAAGAAGGAAGAACTTGCAAAGAAGGGGCAGCGAACAACTTTTGACACCACGTTAATACTTTGGCAGCAAACAACTTTTGACACCGTGTTAGTACTTTAACGTATCTTATGGATGAAGGAACTGCGAAGAGCACCTTGTCCGTCACATTTCTGATGACCCAGAAAGTTTGAGTTTGTATTAGTTTGCAGCTGTAGGCAATACCTTCCTGCCAGCAGAAATACAAGTGGTAATGATATCACCATGGCAAAAAAGAAAAATTACTTTCAAGGCTAGACTTTTCTGTATGAAATCTGTAAATGTAGTTTCCAGGATGTGTAGGCTGCTTTATTAGGGTCTGAAGTAGAATGAGCACCTAAATACTTCTCTGCTTTGCAGTTACTGAGGCCAGGTTTGCCTTTCCTATAGGGACGGTTGAGTCATGGCCTCTTTGGAGTGTCTTTTTTTTCTCGTTTTTCATGTGACTTCACTCAAGTAAAGATGACTCTACTTATAGTATTACTCGCACTATTTCATATTCAAATCCAAGTATTCGAGACTTGGCTTTACATGGGCCTTAGATTAGGTTATCCAGGTCCATTACACGTACTGCAGGAGGCTGGTTCAGATAATCTCCAGAGGTATATATTTCCACAATGTGCTACAGATGAAAAGGATATTTTAGGGATATTAATGAAATGTAAATCTTGGGTTATGCTCATGGACGGTAATTCTACTTAAAAACCCAAATCTCTCAGACTCAGCGTTCAAAGCCATGTTTCATGCTATAGCATCTCAAAGTTGGAATAAGATCTTGTGATTTCACTGCTATGGACTGTATCTTCCACTGGCTCTGTTGCTTTGGGTACTTTACTTCCATTATCTGGCAAGAAGTGGACTGTAAGTGCTGGAAAATCTATGTTAGACGTGAAGTCAGACTTAAACTGCGTGAGGACATAGTGTCATAGGACATAATTGTGTTTATTCTTACTGAGTGGCCAGTATTTAAATCCCTTGGGCAGCTTAAGGAACGTGTACCCGTTGATGTGAAATGTCCCCACCAAGAGCCACACGACCCACCTCAGAGATATGACCAAGGGTAAGCCCGGCCAAGCTCCATGAGGGTGATCGATGTGCATCATCCTGCCTTCGGTCATGGCCTTTTAACAAGCTGTCAGAACTTGCTAATGTTGCTTTTAAGTGAATCCTGCAGTTTCGTTTACTGTCTGTAGCTGATGTCTCATAAATACAAAGTGAGTCAAAAATGAAAAGATTAGCCTTGTTTCTGCTGAAGACGGGAGCATTTTTAATCTTAATTTCTCACTTACCTCTCATGAAGTATATATTCCACATGAATATCTGATTTTCCATCCATCTTTTACAAATTATTACCTACTAGGCTATATGTTGAATTATTAAAAAGGGGCAACGAGAAGAAAATGGGAGAACTTTAAATTCATTTTGACCTCATGATTAAACAATACCATCACTTTACAACGAAAGATTATAAATGGTAACATCTAAATTTATCTTTTTAAGCTTAGATAGTTGTAAATGCCTTGATGCCTGAGAACCTTCACCATCCTCAGCTGTGTTATAAACTGAAATAATTTCTACTAACACTTCAACTTTTATAACGTCTACACTTTTGTTTTTCTTTTGTTGTCATGCCCAAAACCACTGAGCAGAGTTATTAAGGAAGAAAGCTGAGGTGGAGAGAAATGTAAATCCAGTTTGGGTGGTAGGTGCAGTGTTGTCTCCCACAGCCCTACGTTGAGATACAGAAGATGTGGAGGATTCATGAGGAGGGTGGGAGGGGAAGTGATGAAAGGGCATCTCATGAATCACAGTCTTATGTAAACTGCCCAAGAGTAGGGAAATCAGGATTATGAGGTATGCATGAGTCAGCAATGGAAGGTGAGTATGACACCATAGAGATGGTTGTGACTGTGGGCGTGAACATGGGCAACAGTATGTGCGGGCGCTGGGAGCCAGCCTCAGCACAGGGAGTGTCCGGGGGACTGTGATGCTGATACTCCTCTGCAGAATTCGGGAATCAACCACTCAAGAAGGGGTAGAACACGTTTAAATCCGTGAACAAGACAGATCTGAGAGCTGGTATTGTGGCTGCTTATACTTTTTCCCAAAGAGGACAGCAGGTGACTTGAAAGAATAATTTACTTAATTAAAGCAACCCAAGACCATGGATGGGGAAAACTGAGATGGGATCTGGGCTTTTGTGGTGTTGAATGGCCCCAGATGATTATACACTTCTGTTTCCTTCTTAAGCAAGGGTTTTATTAAGAAGTGCTGAAGCTAGCAGCATGTTTACTAAGGGGTAAATAACTAGACTTTAATTTGATTCAAGAGCTATTTTAATTTTTTTGTGCCTGTCTATATATATACTTGTATTGGAGTAAAATCAGAACAGCTGGTGCTGTAGGATTTCAATATGTTTCTACCTGAAAAGCGAAAGAATGTTTTTGTTTTAAATACACATTGAAAAGCCCCTGGAATTTGAAATGTTTGTTTGTCAAGAAAACATTTGTAGGTCACCTTCAAACTAGTATATACTCATGGTAATCGGGATGGGCTAATGTAGGCAATCTGAAGACATTAATAGTATTTACTTTCAATTATGAAATACTATGTGAAATGTTCCGATGAATGAATGTGGCCTATCTGGTGTTCTCATCTCATCTTCTGTTTATGGGCCAGTCACAATGCAATAGCCCAGAGTATAAGATTAGTGTGTGTGTGTGGGGGGGGAAATATATATATATACATGAACAAGATATAATTAGACGAAAGCTGTTCCTTACAATATGGAATTTATTGTATAGAAACTTGAGGAGCTACAGCTGATGCTAATTAACTCTCCAGCCTGAGAATGTGTACAGCAGGAGTGACGGTGAAGACAGGAGAAATGTGAAATATGGCACAGAAGATTTTACTTTAGCTTGCACCTGCTAAGCATGAGGAGCCAAATCTTCAGCTGATGTCAACCAATAGAAATATCTGCTTTCAGAGGAGTGACACTGATTTACATCAGCCGAGAATCTGGCCAGGGACGTTACTGACTTGGCATTATGGACGTAGCAGCTGGTGCCGACTTGTTAAGAACAAAGAACCACATGCCAAAAAGCCCATTAAAAGGAGCTCCTTTGATGTTTCAGTTCATCTGGTATAAATTTAAGATGGAGGAGGTTGTCAGTTTTCCTTAGTCTAGACGTTTTGTGTCGTTTGGTCTGTGTCACACTGCAATGTGACCTTCATGTACTGTATCAGATGCTGAGAAATTGAGGGCTCAGTCCTTACAGATGCTGAAAATTTGGTGAGGAATTGGCAGTCCTCAGTTATGAGTGACTCTGGAAGATGCTGCCAGCATTTGAGACAGACCCCAGCCTGTGTGATGTGCAACAGGAGTTGCCTCTCCTTATCTTGGAGGTTTTTAACTTGTTTTAGAATGAAGGGGATGCCTCCTCTTCTCTGGAGGGCCCTTTTATGTTTATGGCGTACCAAGCTCTTGAGCTTTGCTCCTTGTTTCAAATGCCTGCTCCCAGTTTTCCCATCATCTGGTGCGACAAAGGAAGGGGTGATGACACTCATCGAGTGTAAGAGGAGAAGCAAGGGATCAGTTTGGAGGGATATTCTTTCTTACTCCACTTACTTAGAAAAACTACAGGACTCAGAAGAGTGATGTGGACTTCTGTCCTGTCGTATGGGTGCATAGATACCGTTGGAGGTCATAGGCAACAGATGTAAGCAAGAGGGAGAGATGATGCTCAAGGTTGTGTAAGCCAAAGTTGCCTCTAGGCTGGTTTTCAACGACAGCACTGGTGATTCGTGGCAGTGTGATGTCACGGTGACCCTGGCTGTGATTAGAGCACTCATATTTTCCTATGGAGCTAGGTTTTTTTTAACAATTTCTCAGTGGTTTTGGGCAAAAAACAGACATGGGGGGTTGGTTGTTTTTTGGTTTTGTGTGGGCTTTTGTTTGCCTTTTTTCACTTGTTTAAGGGCATGGCCATAAAGTAATTTGTCTGGAGTTGAAGGATCTCCCCACTTTCAGGAAGCATGCTTTTTGCTGATTAAAGGCTCTGTTTTATACTATGGAGCATAGCAATGAACCTGTTGGATAGAAATGCCATCATTTCCCTAGAAGACAGAAGAATGTCTGCCCTGTTAATGATGTTATGGGGAACAATTCTATGACTGAAGCTGATAAATTAGTATTATTTTCCCAAAGATGGTCATATTCCTTGCTGAAGACCCAAACTAAAGTTAGGTTCTCGTTTTGGCATGTGAAAGTTAAAGGTTTGATTTTTCCACTGTTTTCCATCTTGTTCAGGGCAGACATTTCTATCTTGATCTGTCAGAGTTGGTAAAAATGTGAGACAATTTGAAGTGAAAGGCTCTGGAGGGGGCAAGTCACTCGTTAGCACTCGGGGCAAGCAGTGGAGGGCTGACTACTAGAATCATTAAAATAATAGCTAAGAGAAAGGGATGGTATATGTGGATTCAGTGACTGCATTATGCCACTGGAGTAAAGGGTCTCATTTTCCCCTTATTCACACTTGATTTAAACTAGGAGCAACTCTTCTGCAGTCTGTGAAATGAGTACTTGGCTCAGTCTGGCTGCGGTAAATTATCAGAAAGAGCTGAACAGCTAGGTGTCTTTGACATGATGAGAATACCAAGTGGTCGATACATTTCTTACCCTGTAAATCAGCATTTAAATGTTCTGGATTATGCTGAGTATTTTTTTTTAAAGTCACACTGCATCAGATTACTCCTTGAGTCGCTACAATGGCACCTGATAGCTTCCAGCATGACATCCTTGAAATGCAAACATGGATGTCTAACTCTGCTTTGTTACGTGGATGTTACAGGGAACATCTCATGAGTACAGCAGCAAATTTCAAAGTATTTTCAATAACCATGTCCATGGTTCTTAGCAATATGAACAGAAATCCTCTCAGTCTAAGGAGCAGTTGCCTGGGAGTGTTGGGTTTGTTAAAGACATGGCTTTGACGTAGCACGGCCAAAAAGGCATGGCAAGAAAAATTATGATGATTCGAGGCATGAGTCTAAAATCTAAGACTGATTATCTTCAATGAGAAAATAATTATCAGGTGCTTGACCAACCTCCAGATTATGAAAGGTTTAATGAAAAGGGAATATTTTTCCTTTTATCCTGTCCCAGCACATAGGAAGCAAAAGGGAAAAACGTTAACAAAATATACAAACGCTATTCTTGACCAGCTGGGTATTGGGAACTCACTGGTGCAAGCTGTCGAATCAAATCATATGGGTGGATTATTTCCTGACCACTGAAATATTCTGCAGCAATACCGCACTCTCCTGATTCAGAGTGCGAGATGATCTCGTGCAGGTGCCAGGCAGGAACGTTTCCTTTTGCTGGTGCAGCCACTGCAAATGATGCCCTTGTCCCACCAAGCCTCTCCGTGCGCAGCCGGAGGCTGTGTGTCACGTCCTGCCCTGAGCAGCACGTTGCTACCCATTAGCTCCCTGAAATAAGTGCCGTTCCCTTATTTAACACCAAGGGAGAAGATTGATTCATTATTTGCTAAGTGTTCTGAGAAAATAAATTGGCAGTCACCACAGAGAGACTTATTGTTAGGTGCTGTTGATTAGCTGCGTTACGGGATTGTTTGCTCTGAACCTGAGTGTTGGACTACACTAATTTTGCCAAAAGCCTTCTGTAAACAAACTGTTTCTTGACATCAAGAGGCTCTTCCTACTTCGGACTGATTATAGGTTTGAAGCCTAATAGCTCTTAGGTACACTTGATAAGCTTTCTCTTTTAAATGATTACAACTTTCTACAGTCAAATATTAGCTTCTGAAAAATGAAAGCATTTTCCTTCTGAGAAATGTGTCCACAGCTGTCAACATCATTTAAAAAAAGAAAACAAAACACAAACCAAAAAAAATCTAGCTAGAAAAAAGCCGACCTTTTTTGCTAGAGATAATTTTTTAATCTAGCCTTTTAGCTTGAGGTGTTATTGATATAGCTGGGATAATTAAGCCTTATCCTCACCAGGCAGGGCTGTTTGAAGAAGCATTAGTATAGGTACAATGGCATGTTCATCGTGAGTAACAGTCTGGCTGCTTCTCTCGGTTCAAGCTTGCCAAGTTGCCTCGACTTTGGGTCTTGACAATTCTGGGAATGGAACTGAGCATGTGGCCCAGCCCCATTTTGCAGGATCCAGCCCCAGGTTTTTATTGAAAGGTAAATCCAAGACCTCTTTAAGTGTTACATTTTGACCAGGGAGCATGGGCAGAGCTACATTACCGTCAGGATTTTTTGCAGTTCGGATCGTATCCATGGATGCTAATGCTGAACAGCGGCTGACACTGCCTGTTGCACACGAGCCATTTGACAAACATCAAAAAGCAGTTTGGGACATATGTCTCACGGCTGGTCTGCAGAAATTTTAGTATAAACATCTAAATTTTGTGGCAGTCCTTGCCGACTGCAGCTTGTCGACTGATTAAAAGTGATGTCTTTTCCTCGACCGTGATCTGAACAATAAATTATTCATCCTATCTTCCATCCCTTGACAAACACTGAAATAACTAATAATATTGTCATTGCTCTCAGTGTTTCCATTTTTCTGTGTTACCAGGCTGTTGAGATGATGCGGTCCGTTTACTTATATCTGAGATCGTATGGCTTAGCAGTGGTAACACTTGATTCACGATAGGAATTGAGTCATCAGTCTTTGTCACCAGGAGGCTGGAGTCTTGGTTTGGGTTACGGATTGCTGCTTGCCCGCTTGAGGCACGTGTGGGCTCTGTACAACCCATGCCTACATATCCCTGGGTCTAAATCTTGAAGAAGTGCCATGGTCTAGTTGACATGGTGGTGTCAGGGCAATGGTTGGACTCTACGATCCCAGAGGTCTCTTCCAACCTGATTGATTCTGTGATTCTGTGAAGGTAGAGGTTTCTTACACTTAAGGAATGTTAATTGCTGCTCCTCTCTGCTTGGGGTATTGGCAGCATCAGCTCCTGTCATGGAGGTCTGGGAGAGCTCAGCAGCCCAGGGCATGGGGCTTTTATTAAATATAAAAAAAAAAAAAACAAAACCCAGCAGGTGGTCTATAATGTAAAGCCTACCTACAGTGGTGATGTCTGGTGTCATTAATGACACACAGTGAATCAACGCTGTGTGTCTCCTTCCTCGGCCGCCCCTTGTCAGGCTTGCTTGGTGGTCGTGGAGGATCTGTGGTGCTGTGCATCTGTTAAAATGAGCTTTGGCCAATTTCAAAGCAGCACTTTGTCATGAACCATCAAAAATCCACATTGAAACGCTAGGAAGAGTGTTACACAGAAGTACAAAAAGCTGCATTATCCCTCTGTAAAGTGAACAGAAAAAAAAAAAAGAAGTAACAATGGAAAAGGGAATGTTTGCCTGAATTGTCCATGTTTCAAGGAAAGGCGAGTTTAACCTGCTGTAATGCAGGGTCACTTCCTGTTAGCAAAACCCCCTGAAGGGAGAGGGAGGAAAATGTAAAAAGATACTTTACAGTAAAACAATATACTTCTTTTACTCAGAGATCAAGGATTCTGTGGAAAAATGAGCTTTTGAAAACCTACCCCTGGTTTTACAGAATCTTTTTAACTCCTCCGATATCATGTGGTTTTCACTAAGTCATTATTTAAAAATTGAACTGTTGTCTTTTTCTTTCTGGCATAGGGCAATAATAACCTTTCTCCGAATGTAATTATGATTTTGTTCCTTAACTTTTTCTCCGATAAGCAGCTGAACTTTTATAACTAGGATCTCTATTCACTGAATTTTATTAACGGGGTCATTCAGCTTTCTGTTTCTTCAAATTTTGTTCTCCTGTATCTCCCAAAGCATTACACTTGCATGTCTTTGTTCATTAGTTTTAAAGTCTTTCTTCATCTGGGATAATAGAAAAAACATATATTGCTAGTCATCCAGTTGCAATTCTAGATATTCTCAGAGGGGCATATATATTTCAAGTTTGGTGCGTGGGGATTTAGATATACAATTCCAGATAGTCTTAATGAGAGTAACAGTCCTAATTCCCCACACAGTATATTAAAAACGGATCCAGAATGTACAGAGTGAAACTCTGTGATCTTACCTTTAAGTACCTTCGCCTTTTTCTAAATAGCATTTGCATTCGGTGGTGAAGGTAATTGTCAGCTGCTTTGAGGATGAGGGAGTTGATCTTTGGAGCCCAAGTCTGGTTTGCTTTGCTGTGTTTTCCTGGGGATTGACTGTGTCTGGGTGTACCTTGTGAGTTGAAAGGGTAATTCAAGAGGGAGTTAGAGGAAAGAATTCACCACATTGGCTCCGTTATTATTCTGATTACCTTCAATGTTAGACAAGAACAGGGCACACCTTTTCTGATTGCCTTAATTAACTACAAAAAAAAAAATAATCCCCACCACACTGTGAATCTAATAAGGATTAAGATTTAGTTATTAGTACAAGATCTAAGGAAGACGCTTTTCATGCAGAAAGGATGCAGTGTTTTTGTACCTGAATTTCATAAGGAATGTTGCTTTTTAAAATTCTTCCTTAGACATTCTTTCGTTGTCATAAAATGCTAAGCAGCAGCCATCATCTTTTTTTTTTTTTTTTTTTTTTTATTTTAGAACCCATTCCTAGTTTTGTTCATGCTTTTGTTTTCTTTCTCTCCAATCCACATCTTGGTAGGAATCCCCAGATCTTATGGGCAGAATGCCACTGGTGGCATTTCTTTTGGCAGGGAAGGGGTGCAGTGCAGAAGGGAAGCCTGTCTCCATTTGCACTATATGTAAGAGTATTCCTGGGGTTTAATTCTCAGTTCTTGAAGGTTACTGTACCTACACTTGGAAGCGAATATCCAGAAATAGCTAGTTTGGTAGTTAGGGGTAAATGGAGTGTGAATACTCCAGGCAACTCTTCTTTCTTTTGTTCAGATTCATATTCTAAGATGTTAGAGAGGAGAGATGTGACTTACAGACAACTCCTTCACTCACTCTGGTCTCCACTGTTTTATTCTGCTACCTTGCAGCCCATTTTCCCCACCCTGATGATTCATTCTGTAGTTTTGGATACCAATGCCCAGCCATAGCAAATAGCCGCTCCTGGGGACACAACAGCAGTTTGAGCAGTCTGACAGTCTCAGTGGAGGAGCTGTCTGGCCTGACAACACACACATTTGTTGCACAGACCATTTCTTGATAAGAAGGCACATTATCTCCTCCTGTGATGCTGCCTTGGATGAGCAGAATCTCTTTTCTCCTTTCCACTTTCTTTTCTTCTCCTCTCTGCTTTCTGCTGGCCAGTAAACTATTTTAATTTAAAAGATGATTTAAAGAGATAATCTGTTTTCCATTCAAGTTCTTTCTGTGGCTTAGCTCCCCTCTTTTTTTTTTCCCCTCTATCCTTCTAGTATCTTGGCTGCCTTTGTGAAAAGACTTCCTTCTCTGCTGCTCTGCAGTTACTTAATGCTACCTGCTGCTTTCTTCATCTTCTCCTACTGTGCTGCTTGTTTCTACCTCCTCCCACAAATGCTCTTTGATACCCATGACCCCATTAATCTCTCCCAATGTTTTTTCCCTCTCTCTGTCATAAAACATTTGTAGAAACACAGTGTGTAACTGCAGGTATGGAATCGGTCAGGGAATGAAGGAACAGAACACTGTATATGCATGAGCCCCAGCTGAGTGTATGTACAGAATTGAGTCTATCCAGTTTGTTGAGAATATTTGCATCAAAACTATTTTCATCTGGGAAGAGAGCTAAGTTTTGACAAAAGATAAGGCAAATATTTGCAATGTATGAAAAAAACAAGGAGAAAAATAAGTTATACCAGAGAGAAGAGGGAGAGCTTGGATGCTAGCCTTCTAGGTTCTGTATGCACTTCCTTGCTTTGGGTAGGTTTTCTCTATGGCTGTGAAATTGCTTAGGATGGGGTTCATCTCAATGAATTTAGTTAGAAAAAAGGGGTCTTTTTTCTGTCTATGCTGATCTTTAGGGATCCCTCACTAGAGGATCCCCTGAGAAGTTGACTCCATCTCCCTGTATGGGCAGTTACAGAAAGGAACTTAGGATGTTAAAAACTTTCTGATCTGCATGGTAAGGGAAAAACACTAGATGCTGTAGCTCAATGCTTCATATTTCCTCAGGAATAAAGGATGATCAAAAAGAAACATGAGCCATTCAGGTCACTAAAATGTGTAGGAGGCCATCATTTTGTGGCAAAGAATATTTGTCATCTGTTGTGGGTGGACTAAGGATTGGGAAAGTGAACTGAAAACTGATCAGATCTCACCCTTTCTCACGGATTGGATCAAAGGAGAAAAACACTTCTAATCTTCCCTCTGTCCTCAACCAAGACATTGGAAAGAAGTGTTTAGAGAGGGCAGCTGCTGAGAATGAGTCAGCAGAGAAAAGAATTACGTGGCCACTTTTTAAAAAGTGTTTGCCATGAAACACCAGTCATTTATTAAATGCCTTATGTCTGCAACATAGACCGGGACAATCCCTGCCTGGTTTGTTTGGGTTTATCGTTAGGTCTGAAACCAGTTGAGGTTTTTTCCCTTGTACCTCCCAAATCTCTCAGTTGCCTGTTTTCAGAGTTTTTTAATAGCTATTGATCATTTCCAGCTACATAAATCTTTAGATCTCAGGTCAGCCTGTGTCTAGGCCTGCCAATAGGCAATTTATGCACATGATTAAAAAGGAAGAGCAGAGTCATGCTGTGTGCATGGCTGGGTGGGTGCCTGCCTGCCAGGGACCACTGCTGAGTGGTTTATAGGGACATAAAATAGTTCCCACCTGCTCCTTCGTTCTCCCTCCCTTTGCTGATCCTGAAGCCCTTTCCATGCTGTCCCTAATTCTTTGGATTTCATTCCCTGATTTTTTTATTTTTTTTTTTTTACTATTCTACCTCTTCTCCCTTCAAAACTCTGCCTAAAATGCAGCTTGGAAAATGGACAATTCTGCATGCTTATTTACCCACACTCTCAGTTTTCTAGGGTTTTGCTGGCAGTAGTGGTGGTCAGCTGGAATCACCTTTCAAGGCTTGTGCAGCACAGAGCTTCCCCAACTAGCTCTGTCGCTTTTGACGTGGCAGGGTCCTGCAGCTGTAGCTGCTGTGCGACATCCTTCTCAGCAGAACAATTTGAGGGGAAAGCGTATCTTGCACAAATCAGACCTTTTTGCACCTGGTTCCTGCTGTGGCTTTGCGCAGAGGTAGAACAGGGCACTAGAAATGTTGGAGGTGGGTGATGCTTCTGAGGCAGCCACTTCCCTACAGGGAGGCTAAAACCCTGATCCCAAAATCACTTGGAGCTCGGTTTTCATCACAACCACCACTGGATCCATAACTGTAATTTTGACCAGGTTTAACCAATGCGAAATGTTCCTCTCAAGTGAATAAGAGACAAGACAAAGACACATAGCATACCTTTTTGTCAGAGGTATCTTCTTCCATGCTGCCCATTGGAGTATATATAGATATTATTTAGAATGGCAGTTTATTTTTATGAAGAGTATCCTCTGTTATTATTTCCATCAGTAACATTTTGGTGCAGTACAGCTGCATGGCAGTCGTGATAAAAACTCTATCAGTTACAGCTTTTAAAATATACACCTGAAAGCGATTTTGCAGGAAATAAAAATTATGAGGACTAGAGGGCTGAGGAGAAAAATGTTCCTGTGTTATAGAATTTGGGGTTATTTTTTTGTTTTTCACAGGAACACAAATGCTGTTGGGAAGCAAGAATCAGCAATGCAACACGGGCAGGAGCGGGGCAACGGCATCTGGATCTCTTCCAGATACAGCATCCAGAAAGGCAACCGCTGCTGCTACTGATGGCTCACCCGAAAAGAGAGATCCCTCCAAAGGCACCTCCAAATCCAAAGAGATCCAAGCACAGCACGTCCTGAAACCAAAACTGTCTGTCTCCAGTAGTATGTGCAATATAAAAGCTTCATCAGGAATCCTCTCGGAAGAAAATGTTCACAGGCAAAACCAGCTCCTAAAAAGTAAGGGTACAAATCCTACTGTGGTTGTTAGGAATATGGTTTCAATAATAAGATGAGATCAGTCTCAAAGAAAAAAGTGAAATAATGGAAAGTCAGTCCATTTTTGTCCAGCTTTCAGTGCTGAGCATGAGTCATCTGGTGAGAGATCAATCAACTAATCTGACTGTATACATTGCTATGGTTAAGATTAAAATGAAAGAGATAGGCTTACTTTGTAAGTAGATTGAAGAAAATCTTGAAAAAACATTAAAATTGCAGAGTCAAGCAGTCCCAGTCCAACCAAGAAACACCAGAAGTGAGGTTATTTTTACAACCTTGTTTTGATATATTTCTTTCACTTCCACAATATTTTTTTTTTTTTTGACACAACAGCCTGAACTATGTGGTGCAGAGGTATGGCATGAAATATTATGTTTGGAGAGATTATCATGATGAAAAAAAAAAAAAGAAAAAATTAGCAGTTGATTATCAACAAGGTTTCAGCATGTAAAACATATTCTCTTCTAGTTCAATGCCTGTCTGGATGTCTTAATTCCAGCACTTATTGAAATAGCTAAAATGGAGATGACACAAGCAGCTGTATTCATGCATAAGGTATTTTTGCAGAAGACAACAGAGATATACTATAGATTAATTTGGCTTTAGTATCAATGGTTCTGTGAGAAATTTACTCACAAGAATACCTTTACAATGCTATAATGGTCATGTAGCCTTTTTTTCTTACAGCTTTTTTGTAGGCAGGTAGGCAAAACTTCTTAATTGTTGACTAAAAAGCTACAGAATATAAACTCATTTAGATGAGAAAAGCCTATGTTCTGCTTTCAGTGCCTGGAGTTAAATCATGCCATTTCACTAACTGGAAGTGCCTTAGCTTTACAGAAGTGAAGCATCCATTGAGATCTATCAAAGATAAAGTTAATTGAAACCCCTGTAAACCTGGCTTATCGAGGAGTTTAATTTCATGTTCATAGGTTTCAAGTTTTTTGCCAGAATGTTAACAAGAACAGTATTAGGGAGGAAATACAGTTCAGGCTTTTATAAGGCAAATGTACCCAACAAAGATCATTTTAATATTTTTTTTAAGTACAATATAATATGTACAATATGTTATAAAGAGGAAAATATTTTAAGTTTATTGTAACCAAAAATTGAAATAAAACAGTAATGGGCTTTATTCCCAGATATTTAGTTCTAGAAATCAAATTTTTTGGCAAGGAAGAAGTACTCCAGTGTGACTTTTCAAAATAGTTCATATGGAGCTCTTCCGAAGTTCCTTTGTTATTTTGGGTTACTTCTGTGTCCTCTAAATGAGAATCTTGTCAACTCTGACTTTTGAGCACATAGGCTCTTTTGGTCCTAATTTGTGCAGGGACTATCAGTCATAGAGCATTAAAGTATAATTATAAGTGTAGGAAATAATCTTTTTATTCTCAGTGGAGAACTTTGTGAGTTGACAGCTTTCATAATAATATGCTATAATGCATATTAACCTTTTATTTTTTTTTTCATGGAGTCATTCCACTGGCTAATGAATATATAGAAGTGATAGAAAGCAAAAAGTATTATCAGTAAAGGAAAAAAACAAGACTAGTGTTTATGAAAGCCTCAGTATGGTCAAAGAGAAATTATATGTGATTAAGGTCCATAACAATACATTATTTTCTAAAACACGTGCAATAAATGGAAATGAACTCAAGCTGCAAGTCGCAGCGTGATATCTTTTGCTTTCCATGACGTAACTGTGTTACCGACGTGTCTTGCTTTTGGGAGGCAAATACCAGCAAACACAGCTAAGCATCCGAGCGGCTTAATTATTCTTCGATGTGATGTCTGGCTTAATGTGAAAGATACTCTGGGTGTCACAGGGCAGTGAGTAGCATCTATGATTAGATTTGATCTATTCTGCTTAATGAGGCCTATTAATAATACCTTGGCATTCTTATTTCAGAAATTGCCCTCTATGTCTAATGAGGTGGAGAACCCAATAAAAAATTAACCATGCACTCTTAATGAACTTTTAAATCTCTCGAAGGTGATTATGAATTCTGTGGTTTAAGTGACAAAATAAAGAAGTGCAAGGAGGGGGACGAGCGGGAGCGAGCCAGCAGGCTAACACTATCCGCGCCTTGCTTGCCAGAGGTTACTCATGAGGAAAACGACGCGCTCACCCAGCCAGAAACCGGCTCCCAGCCTGAGAAAACACCACCACCCCCACGGACGCCGCGGGTAAAATATCAGTTTGCTGTTATTGTTGTTGTTATTATAGGGATTGATTGTTTTTTTTAATTTTTTTTCTTGTTTTCTTTTTTTTTCCCCTTTTTCCTCTTTTTTTTCCTTTTTTTTTTTTTCCCATGGATGGTGTTTGCTTCCTGGGAAGTGGCTGAGGGCAGAAGTTCACATTTCCTTGATTTTTCTCGTTTCCAGTGAAGTTTTGGTAGCTTGCATGAGCTGCCAAGTCTTGCTTTGCTGTCTGACTGTAAAAGCTCCTTGTTCTAAGCCCTACCTGCCATTCCTGTAGAGCATCATGGTAGAAGTTTGGGAATTTACAAATTTCCCAAAGATGCTTTTGAAATTGTACCTCAAAACTGCCGATTTCCCAAATGCATGCGACATCCAGCACCACAAGCGGCAGCCGTGGGTATGGACGTGACCCCAGGTTGATACCAGGCCCCAGCAGCAGACGTGCTCCCCTGCCTTCCCCTCCAGCATGTGTTGCAGACCAACCTCCGCTCCCGTCTTCTGTCCTAAGACATTCCTAAATGTTGAAGAAGCCTTTGACTGGAAAGCATTTTCTTTCTGGATCATCCATGAAGAGATCTGCATGACAATCTAAATAAACAGGAAAGTTTGTGAACTGTCAGCGACAAGCTGCCTCGGCAATGGGGTGAGACAAGGAAATAGGCAAAACATCAAGAACTTGAATTTAAATAACTTAGAAAAATATGTAATTCAAAACCTTTTGGACATGTTTTCTGAAATTTGGGGTTTTTTTTTTAAATTCTCCTTTGTCTGATCTGGAAATTTCACACCAAAACAGTTTTCTAGCAGTAAGAGGAAGTAAAGACAGCTAGGAAGGCCGTTTGCTAACTTTCATACAGACAAGCAATCGTTTTCATTGATAATCGCTTACTGAACCCGGTTAGATGCATACCACATTTCTTTCTTCCTTTTAATACTTTTAAAACAAAGTGGTTTCTCTGTTTCACTTAGGAAGCACTAGAAATCCATAAGCCTGACTTCATCACTCGTTCACAAGAAAGGCTGAAGAGACTCGAACATATGGTCCAGCTGAGGAAAGCCCAGCAGCGCAATGCTCGTGCAGGCAACCAAGGAGCGCTTGTTCGCAAGCTTTCCTCGACACCCACTTCAGCCAGAAAAAAGCAATACACCATTCCTCACCCTCTCAGTGGTAAGTTGAATTGTGACCAGCAACAGGTCTGTAGCTCTCTTTGAAATCTTGCCACGTGTATGGTATTTCCATCTTAACTTTGTGAAAAAAAACATGAGACCCGCTGCTCCTCTTTCACCCCACCAGCGCTCCAGCATCTGTCCTAATCACAGAATCCCAGAATCAATCAGGTTGGAAGAGACCTCTGGGATCATCGAGTCCAACCATTGCCCTGAACCCACCATGGCAACTAGACCATGGCACTAAGTGCCATGTCCAGTCTTGTCTTAAACACATCCAGGGATGGTGACTCCACCACCTCCCTGGGCAGCCCCTTCCAATGGCTAATGACCCTTGCTGAGAAGAAATGCTTCCTAATGCTCCAAGCAGAAAGTCAGTGAAGCGCAGAGGTTGGTTACTGGGGATGAGGTGCTCTCTGTGGTCGGTGGCAGTGGAAGGAGGCTTCCTTGGAGACTTTTTGTCATTGTCACGTGCAGTCGTGTCATACAGCATGATGCAAGTTGCTGCTAGTTGTAGAGCTGATAGCAATAAATGGCATTTTACACCTCTCATAGCTCACAGAAAAAAACAGTTCGGGGAGAGAAGTGACAGGGGGGACAGGTGGGATGTGGGAGTAGGAGTCTCAGTCTGGTCTTCTGAGCAGCTTCAGATGTGGACTTGCCACTTGACTCATGGAGCCCTCAGCAGCGAGCTAGCTAGCTGTGAAAGAAGGCTTCTCTGCCCAGCAGCTGTATGCAAGGCTACTAAATCAACGCAGCTAAACTCTGTGATTTCCTAATTCAAGTTGATTAGGTTGCTTTATTACTCTAGTGGTAAAGAGAGTCAATATCCAGTGAGTAAAACTCTTCTCTCTGAGAAGCTCCCTCCCAATAGCACGTCTGTAAATATTATCTAGGCGCAAGATGTTAAACAAATTACTTTTGTATTTCTTTTCTTTTTTTCTTTTTTAATTGCCATCTGACTGTTGCTTAATTCAGTTGACTAAAGAAAATGATCTATTTGATTGACTGGCATTCCTCTTTACATTTTGGTTTTAAATCTGTGGCTGTTTGAAGCCACGTTTTTCTACTGAAAAGTAAATCAACTGAAAACATTAAACAACAAGATGGGTCACCTGGAGGAAGCAGGAAAGAAAATCTTTGATGTCCTCAACACTGGGAAACACATGTATGTTTTTTGCTCCCTGGGGAATGAGATTGGGTGCAGGAAAGCTGGGCGCAATCCCCATCTCGGGGCCCTTGGCATGCTTTGCATGGCAGAGCACAAATTTCTATCACTACATCTGTGCCCTCTGTTGTGGTATGAGAGAGTCTACCTTACATCAGACACATAATGGGTTTTTATAGTAAGAGCTAAATAAGCATAAACAAAGCACAAAACATGAATTATATTTTAAAGGGTCAATAAAATTCATTCACCACTTCAATTATCCAAGTTAATTTACTTAGGCTCCGATCTCTCAGGGCCGTGCTGCCCTGCAGTGTTGGGGGCTCTGTGCCAGGAGTTTGTCATAGGTCTTAGAAGAAGTGGCCAATATCTTCCCCTTTGTTTGGCCATCTTCGAAAGTCCCCCAAACCGCTCTGCAAATACTTTGCAAAACAAAAAAATGAAAAGTTAAACCTATTTCTCCTTAAATTATAATTAAAGATTAATCTTTATGCTGGTCTAATGAGTAATAAAAGCACAATATTGAAATATATTCATTAATTATTCAAGTAAATTACTATTTCCCTCTTTTAGTGGTTGGTCGTTAAAGATAAATTTGTCTAAAGAGAATCTTTAGTTTCCTTAACTCATCTGCCTTCATGTAGCCACATGTAATTTTCTGTTTGTGAGATCTTAATATTTCTATAGTGACGGGACTGTCACATCTGTTATTTAAGCATAACTGTAATTAATATTGGAAATCCTAGACCCCTGTTAAAGCACAACTGTGTAGGTTGCAGTTCAGAGTGCTGTGTAGGAGTGTACTGAGCGTATTTAATTTGCTCTGAGTCCTGACAATTGGTGTTTTATAGAATCATAGAATGGTTTGGGTTGGAAGGGACCTTAAAGACCATCTAGTTCCAATCCCCCTGACACTGGCAGGGACACCTTCCACTAGACCAGGTTGCTCAAAGCCTCATCCAACCTTTTAGGACTTCTCCTGGCAGATGCTATTGTGCAGAAGGATTAGTATCACTAATGAGTCCTAGAGTTGGGGGATCTTTGTTTCCTATAGATGGTCCCAAGCTTTTCTAGTTGCAACCCTGCTTGCAGATGAGACAAGGGCTTCCTCCTCATGCTCACCAAGCACACTGGATGCCTGTATCCCTCTGATGTCTCTGCTGATGACATCCCCGTCCCACTGGGGTCACAGCCTTCTCCTTCCCTTCTGCCAGCCCCCAAAGCTGGAAGGAAGACAAGTTATCACTTGTCATCATTAGTCTGTATTCTCTGGAAAAGCCATTTTAGCATGTAAAATGTGCTTTTAAAGCAACAAAGGACTTTGTGTCATGTTTTAGAAAACAACAGTGAAATGAAAGGGAAATGCAGCTGTAGTCCAGGTAGGGATGCAAGCAGAGTTCAGTTTCCTGACATGGGAAGTGGACATCAAAATCCCAGTGACTTAAGGATGCCATTTCACATTGTATCCTGGTGCAAGGGAGGCTGTGGGCACAAACAGCAGTGTCATCACCTGCTCTGTTGCTGCATGTGGCCGATCCGTGCCCCCATATTTCAGTTGGATCAGTGAGCTGACCTAGCAGGAGCTGCTTTTTAATTATTATTTTTTTTTAAATTCAAATTCGCTCTTTGAGGGTTTATCAGATCAAATGACTGATCCAGCTTGTCAAACAGTGTTGTGATGAGATGAGCTGGCGCAGGGGAGGCGAGAGGGAGGGTGAGAGATGGTGAGGGAGGAGAGCAGCACCATGTCCCTTGGCATCCCTTATGGATGTGATGACTGCACCCTTCCCAAAGAGAGCTCCCAGGCTGCTTGTGTACCACACCCATGCACAGATGACACCAAAAGCTGCCTGCCAGCCAAAGCTGGCTGAGCAAAGTAAACGTGGCAAGCTTCATCCCTGACTGTGTATTTCAAAACCAACTTTTCAAGTGGTAGAGAGCCTGGGGCTTATGCAGGACACAGAGTGGCCAGAAGAGGAAAAATACCATCCTAAGGTGCGTCTGTGTGTCCAAACACAGAAAGTCCTGAATGCCACCTCCGTCTCTGGCTGTGATCCAGGAGCAGCTGACTGTGACACCAAAGCTGGGGACAGGGGCTGGTGGCTGAGGCTCAGTGTTGTGTTATCACAACCATTGCTTTCCAGGGTACGGCCCAGCTGCCCAGGGTGTGGTGGGCAGAAGCAGAGAGTGCAGACCTGCCCTGTGTCCTCCCTGTGGTGCCATGTACGCTCCTGTAGTCATCTGGAAGCCTGTGTCTGCTGCAGTCACTTATAAAGGCCAAAACAGATATTAGACCCCAGCCGTCGTTAGAAGTCAAGAGAAGGACCTGGGTGTTCTGGTGGACAACAAGTTCACCATGAGCCAGCAAAGTGCCCTTGTGGCCAGGAAGGCCAATGATATCCTGGGGTGCATTAGGAAGAGTGTGGCCAACAGGTCAAGGGAAGTTATACTGCCCCTATACACTGCCTTAGTGAGGCCATACCGGGAGTACTGTGTCCACTTCTGGCCCCCCCCCAGTTCAAGAAAGATAAGGAATTACTGGAGAGAGTCCAGCGAAGGGCTACAAAGATGATCAGAGGACTGGAGCATCTCTCTGTGAGGAGAGGCTGAGAGAGCTGGGTCTGTTCAGCTTGGAGAAAAGACTGAGAGGGGATCTTATCAACACTTACAAATACCTTAGGGGTGGGTGTCAAGAGGAGGGGGCCAGACTCTTCTCAGTGGTGCCCCGTGACAGGACAAGGGGCAATGGGCACAAGCTGAAACATGGGAAGTTCCATCTGAATATGAGGAGGAACTTCTTTACTTTGAGGGTGCCAGAGCCCTGGCACAGGCTGCCCAGGGAGGGTGGGGAGTCTCCTTCTCTGGAGATGTTCAAAACCCGCCTGGACACGACCCTGTGCAACATGCTCTGGGTGACCCTGCTTTGTCAGGGGGTTGGACTAGATGATCTCCAGAGGTGCCTTCCAACCCTTAACCATTCTGTGATTCTGTGAACTGGGCAGCAAACACTTCTGTGCACTCAGAGACATTGCTTTGCCATGTCCCCATAGCCATTGGTGGTTTATTTGGTACTAGTACTACTGGTTCTCCTGCTCACCCTGCTAGTCTTAAAAACTCCCTGCCAAATGCAGCCCACCCTCAGGTCTTTGGTCTCAGGAAGCAGGCTGCTCTTTCCCAGCCACACACATTGAAAGAACATTTGAAATTAAGAACCCAGGAGGGTAATACGATGACCTGGAAACTCGCGTAAGTGTACAGCATTGTATCGATGGCACCTTTAGGCTTCCGGGTGTGATTTTGTGATTGCTTTTTTCAGTCTGATAGTTTCCTCCTTTCTGTTTTTTTCTTCTTTCCTGACATCTTTGGGATTTGTGGAGGTTGAGGGCTTTATGGCTCTGAGGTTCATAGGGCTCATTGCCAGCACACCCTCATGCATTTTCCAATGGTCTTTTTTTGTATGAGCAGGTTGGCTGATGAGTTTAATTTCCGCTGACCCCGACACAGTGACCCCAAGGATGGATTATAAGCGCATTTGTGGCTGGGCAGGAGTAAAGTGTCTGTGTGCAACCCCGAGGTGCTCGCAGAGCAGGTCGCTGCAGCATACTTGCCTCAAGCACTGGCAATAATATTAGTTATCCAATTAGTTTTCCACCCCTGGAGGACATTCCCTGGCCCAGCTCCACATCCATGCCCGCACGAGAAGGTGACACAGGAGGGGCAGAGGTGGCACTGCCGCCTTGGGTGCCAGCCTGCTTTTAGACAGGCATAAATGGGGGTTAAACTGCAGCCCGAGATGTTTCGCTCTGCACTTGACAGATTTGCTGCAATTATATATCTCTGAAATAAGCTTGTTATGTGAGCTTCGATCTGGACTTGCAGCTTTTATTTCAGTAATTTTCACCCAGAAAAAAAAAAGAGCAATGACCTTCGGAGATTTTTCTCTACCTAAGATTATTCTATCAGACTAAAGTGTCTTTATTGATAATATAAAATTAGTAGCTAGCATGGTTTTCCAGTGTTTTGACAGTATTGTTACAAGTTCGTTTTCTTGTAGGAGAAAGAAATAATTGACATTCAACATCATTTCCATATAAATACCAACATCCATGCAGTTTCCATTTACCTTCTCATCCTCAAAAAAATCAAGTTGTTTACCATTTTTAATTGTAATTCATGAGCAGGATTTTACAAAATGCTGAAAGTAATCTTAGAAAAATGAAAATGTTTATCCTGCAGAAGATTTTATCGTCACAAGAGCACTTTGAAGGCCAAGAACCTGCAACTCTCACGCTAGCTTTTGTGCTGTGTAACGTGTACTGCTAAATTTCGAGAGTGCTAATTAGTCCGAGATAGACTACTCTGCTGTTGACTATGTCGAACAAATTAGAGATCCCACTGTGACGAACCGAATAGAAACAATGTTCAAATAACTGGATTTAAATCTTGAAAACCGTAATGTAATTACTTCAGTGACAGGACTACCAGCTGTTTATAGGTCTTTAAATCTGCATAATGAACAGCCTTGTGATCTTAGTGTACACAAGCTCTTTCAGACGTTTACAAAAATTTCTCGGGCACACATGGTTTTTTCATACCTTCCATCTCCCTCTCCTTTGAGAGGGCGGCGGTTCACTGGAAATTGCAATACCAGTTGAGCGTTACCATTCGATCCCTACTGTGGTGCCTGCTGTGTTTCTCTGGATTTGTATCCAAATCCTGTATCTTTAGTAATATTTTGGAAAAGCAGTCGTGCTTCTAAACCTTCCCAAAAGCTTTATTGTAACTGCAGAAACCTGGAGGGCGAGGATTGCTGTTTGTTTGTTTGTGTTTTCAATGGGCTGGCTTCTTGAGAAGCTCTATGCCAGGGAGGTTTTTGTTTCGACTGTAGAGAGAGGAGAAGATGGCAATCAGAGAATTTCCAATAAGTGTGCAGCTGGCAAATCCTGCAGGCACTAACATCCTTGTGGTCTTCAGATGCCATTGGTTAACTGAAAGGGTTGTGAAGCATTGGAGCAGGCTGCCCAGGGGGGTGGTGGTGTCACCATCCCTGGAGGTGTTTGGAAGATGTGTGAATGTGTTGCTTAGGGACATAGTATAGTGGTGGACTTGGCAGTGTTAGGTTAATGGTTGGACTTGATGATCTTAAAGGTCCTTTCCAACCAAAAATGATTCTATGATTCTATTCTATTCTATGGTGGCTGATGAGACGTTTGCAGCCACCATCTCTGTTCGTGTGTGACTTCAGTTGTGCCATTTCTTGAGTTCCTTTTCCCCATCAAAACTCATAGCTAGCAGTAGCGCCATGGATCCTGTTGGCACCTGGCCTCTTGGTTAAGGCTGACAGCTGTGAATAAAGACTAAGCTGCAGTCAGGTAATTGAATTAGGAAGAGGAATGACCTGTTTTTATGGTATTATTATTCATCACATTGATTAGAGCAGTGCCTATGAGTCATCTAAACATGGCAGCTCATTGCTGGTCACTGGCAGTGGGTGACGTGGTCCGATGGGAGCCTGATGCTCAGACTCACTGTGACAACAGGGGAGGAGGTGATACAGTGAATGGGGTGACCAGAATGTCCCCTCCGTGCCCTCAACCTTGCAAAGGGGGGAGATAGCCAGCCTCTGGAAAATTGGAAAATCTTCAAATATTAAGAGTTTTCTGTGTGGATGATGACAGTGTTGAAACAATGTGCTTTATAAGGGGTGACTTGTGAAGTTCAGTCTGTTTGCTGGGGGATAATTTCATTGGAGTCTTGAAGCAGCCAAACAGAAAACTGAATTTTTGATAATGGACTTTTTAATCCAGGAGTGAAAGGTCTGATTTCACCCATGATTAGAAATTGAAACTAAAGAAGTCAGGATTAAGAAGCTGGAGCAGATTTTACCAAAGATTAAATTAATCTTTTGATGAATTTACCAAGATCTGTCATACCTTCTTCATTAATTGCTATTTTTTGAAATAAATTTTATGCTTTTCAAGACTGCGTGCTCTAATCAAACAAGAATGATTTAGGAAGGCCAAGTGAGATGCTAATTAATTTTTTTTCTGGATGAAATCCATGAATGCTCAAGTATCATCTGAACAGAGGGAACTGAAATCTCCCGTATCATGCCCAAAATTAATTTAATATGAACATGTTTTCACAAACCTGTAAACTTTAAAGCTTTTTTAAGAGACACTAGTGATGTTTCCCATTGCAAAGACTGAAATATTAAGGAGGATCAGAAGTCTCCATAGCCACAATGTAGGACAGACCTGAACAGCTGGAACGCCCATGAACCACCTCCCTGTGGGTCCTCTTGTGTGAAGGACCACTTTTGAGCTTCATCATTTCTCTGAAATGAGCAGAAAGTCCAGGCAGTCTTACCATCAAACCTTTAAATAACGGTTTATTGCATTTTTTTTATAAATAATACCAAAACCTCATCCGTTGACTGCAGCTGAAGTAATTCATTGCATGAAGTCATTGACATACAATGTGCAGAAGTTTGGGCAGCACCCCTGGGTGTAGGCACTAGTTTATATTCTCTGGATGAATTCCCAGTCAAGTGCTATGGGCATGCTAAGCTGAATGCCATCTTGACATTTATCTTAGATTCATGTTGATTTTAAAAAAGCAGCATTTAAAAAAATCGTTTCTATTTTAGGACTTCTCTGGGTGAATGGGCTTTCGGTGAATTATTTTTCCAGTTCAGTAAAAAAGCAGTTTAATTAGAGAACCACCACTATCAGTGCTTTGCTTTTCAGAGACTGGCAACACATCCTCAAAGGCAAACTTTAGCTCCTAACAAACTTTGAGAATTTGCACTCATGTTAGGAGAAAACATATGTATATTCTGACGGGTAGAGTTTAGCCTTTGATAAATTTTGCCATTCTTTTTCAAGTGTTTCAGTGATTTACTGGTAAATAGGGAGTCAGGGGATGGTTCCAACACACTCACTCTGTCTAAACATTTAGTAACTTCCCGAGCAGGAAAGTTACTCATTCTATCTGAGGTGCAGTTTAGCATTAGTTAAAATAAATCTATTATAGTGATGACCCATTTACCTTCATTTACAACTTGCTGAAGTGGCTTCTTTCTCCCAGTATGGAGATGTCAGACCACTGTCGCACACAGTGTTGGTGTAAACACCAGAAGCTCGGTAGTTTCACAAGGTTTGAATAAAGCACCAATTAAGTGTTTCGTGCCTATATATCTATCCTTTTTTTAACTGTGATACATCACTGGAAATGCTGAATGTCTGCTTTGAAATCCCTTCTTTTGTATCCTTCAGAATGTTTTTCTCCAAAAGCAATAAAAGGTGATGAAATTTGATAAGGAACTTTTATAAAATGTAATTTAAAAGACTATCAACCTGGGGAATTGTCCACCTTATGCCCCACTTTGATCTTTGCTTGGTAGGAAAGAATGTTAATTCAGGTCTTCGCGATGTGATTGGCAGGTTGTTATAGCTCTGAATGTGTGATGCTCTTCGACTTTGAAATACGCTTTCTTCTCGGTATTGAATATTTACAAATATTTAAATACACGTATGATTTTTTTTTTATTTTCATTTATACCAATTTTTATTTATTGTTCAGTTAATTTTTGAATTCTAATCCTAAAATCCATCAAGGATTAGCCTTATTTCTGCTTCATGCTTGCATGTGATTTTTTTTCTTATACATAGTGACCTGAGAGTGAGCGGAGAGCTACTACATGAATGTGTTTACCCTTAAGTGTTAACCTTTTGACTCCAAGCTGTTTCACGAAGGGTATTTTTGTAACCAAAGTAGATTTATTTTTTTCTTGGAGGATTTTCCCCAGAGTCTCTTTTTAATCCTTCCCTTCAAAGCCACCCGCACAGCCACATACATAGCTCCAGGTAGAATTGTGGGCAGTGAGGGGTCTCATGCCCTTCAAGACTGTTTCTGTGCCATGAGGAGGGGATTATTCTGGAGGAGCAGCCGTATGGTCCAGCACCCGCACAGCTCTGCGGTGCTTCTCCCTGACTCGAACACAGAGGCCAGCCTGTCTCAGCATCTCATAGAAAAAAATACAGGTTAGCTTGTCATGGTGCTTACGAGATAGGCCACAGGCCTGTAGATCCCTAGATGGGTTTTTCACCCCTTGCATGTTCTGGTGGCTACAACTGAGGTCTGGAATTGTTGATGTGTCATTCACAGCTTTTATTTAGGAAAAAAAAGAAGGGGAATCCCTAAAACAAGTAGTTTTGTTCCAGAAATCCTACAGTTGAGAATTCGTAGAATAAAAGTTCATGAATTTGGGCGGATGTCACTCACAGTGCATAAGAAATCATATAAAACTCGGGCTCGGTGCTTGCCAGTCACACTGTCTGATCATATCACATCTTGTGGGAGGTCTGCCTTGACTTACTGTGTGAGGGCTTGGTGCAGGTAGGGCAGGTTTCTGCTGGGGTGTTATTTCCAGTGCTCTCAGATGCTCTCGTGTGCCCAAGGACAGGGGAAAACACCAGGAACTGGTTGTGACATCAGGGATCTCGTACTGAGGACCATATTACCACTCAGACAAAAAGATGCCTGAATTTGCTGTGCAGCATGAAGTGCCTCCTGTTTTTGTTTTAGTGCTGCAGAGAACCCATAGCGATGGCTTTATGCGATTTCAGGCTGACCCCACGCCATTCTCCGGGTTAGAGGACATGCCTGGTGGGAAGGGATGCCTCCTGCAATCCGGAGCTGTCAGAACGAGGTGCGCAAGCTCAAGCAGCAAGGGACTATGCTGAGGCTGCTCTGAAGTGTGCTGGGATCCAAACTGCTCCCAGAAAATCAATGGCCCTGGGGCCCTAATCCTTCACCAGGACCGTATGGGTCACAGGCAGTCTGCTCCCTTAAGTTTTCAGGGTTATTTGGACAGCAATAGCATCCAAGTGTTCATTCCTTTTAAGTTAATGAACATAAAAACACTAATAAATAAAAGGCAAATTATATTTTCCTAGCAAATTGAGCATGTTGCTTGTGTGTACTGAAGATTTAATAAGCATGATTTAAGTGTAGACAACCGCTGAGTGGAGAAAAGTCAGTCCTCAGGCAGGGGAGGCTTTGCAGCCTCCCCTCCTTCTCAATTTGTGTTTTGGAAACTGTACCAGTTCTCAACAGGAACTGCTGCAAAGCTCCTTCTTATTTTTTACATCGAGATACAACAGTGATCTTAAAGGACATGTAGTGTTTTCCTGAGAATCGTGGCAATCTGAGTACAGCTTTGCCTCTGGGTGCAGCCCGGTAAGCTGCTCAGGGCTGTTTGATTGCTAAGACATCTCCCATAATTATCCCTGAAACATTTGGTGTCTTAAACAGCAGGGAAGCAAACCTGGTGGGGAAGGGGTCTTTTTTTGGGCAGTGGTTGCTGGGTCTGCTCAGGGGCAGTATCTACACTGGGCAGTTCTGGAATGAATTATTCTCTGTATTTACTCCTCTGCTTTGATTATTGTATTTTGTCTCTTCAGTGAGACAGCAGAAAGAGGCCGAAGTGGTGCCTGCTGTGATATATATTACGTCTTCTAAACTTCCTTGGAAAATGGAAGGGTTTAAAAGTTTGCACATCTATTTATCTTTATATATATGCTCTGCAAGGATACTGGCAAACACCTTTGATGTTCAGATTACTGTGACTACACAGGGTATCATAGCCCTGCCCCCAGTGCCCTGGGGAAAGTGCTTGGACCTGGTTGGGTGTAGGCAATGCTCTGGTTGTCCTCATCTTCAGAGACCAGACCGTAAACCCACTTCTTTATATACCTGAACAGAGAAGTTCAAGTTGCAGCTATCCACATCACCTGAGTGCATCAGGGTGGCAGGTCATGCACCACGGGGATGTTCCTTCCCTTCTCTGTCCTGCTGAGTGGCCCTGTCTCCCCACTTTTTCTTTCATCGTCCTGGTGTAAATCTAAATAACACAGCTGTGCAGGCAGCAGTCCTCCCTCCTCTCCCTGATAAATGTGGTTAAACACAGTCTCCTTCATCAAGAATCAGTTCTGATTATGTACTTACTGGCTTCCCACCTTGGACAAACACCATCCCTTCCCATTCAGAAACATTTTTGCAAGGAATGTGTTAAAATTACCTATTCCTGAGACTCGCCGACTGCTAAGATCGGTAATAATTTTCCCGTATCCAAGGAAATGCTGATTGGAATTATCGCAGATATCTTCATATTTGATCAGGAAAGAGTAATATAATTTTCTTCCTCCTAATGCTCAGCATAATTATTCACAGCCCTGCAAAACAGGTGTAAATTGAATCAGAAATGATCATACCAGGCCAGGTTCCCAACACACATCAGCTGAGGATGCAGCCAGTGTGCGCGGGTGCAGTTGCCTGCATATGGGGAAAATAGGTCGCTTGATGCAGCAGTGGTCTTTGCTGGTTCTTGATCTGAATACAGGGTGTACATAGCTGCATGTGACAGAGAAAAAAATCATATGCACTTAAAATAAATGAACTCTGCAATGAATCTTGTAGATATGGATCTTACCCGGCCTTCCCTTTCTGTAGGACAGCTTCGGGAACCAACTCAGCTCCAGATGAAGTTGTTACATGCCTTTCCCTTGACCTATGGAGATTTGGATCCAGCCTTACGCCATCAAAAATTTAATCAGAAATATCATATCACATAGAACGTGACATTTAACATTTGAGTAAACACAGATTCCTCCAATGTTAACTTTATTTTCCCTCTGCTAGATAACCTCTTCAAACCAAAGGAAAGATTCATTCCAGAGAAGGAGATGCACATGAGATCGAAAAGGTACGACTCGCTGCGGTTCAGAGTTCACTGTAAATCACTGCTGTCTCGTGCCTAAGGCAGCATATTTCCATGTCATCTTCATACGCTGGAGGGTTGTTCTGTCACGCTGCTTGCCACGCTTTTGTGCTCATATTTCCCTTGCGCTGTATCAGTTTCATACGTTTGGGTCAGCCCTGCCCTTTCAGCATCCTTTCTCTAGTGGTTTTAGATGGCATGGGGTACCCATGGTGTGAAAACTGAGTCCCTGAGAGGTCCCTCATGCTGGACCTTCAAAAATGTAAGCAGTACAGTCACTTTTGCGTTTTTTTTTTCATCCTGGTGATGGCATGTAGTGAGGGAATTACAGCAAACTGTTAGAAATGTGGTGTCTGACCTTTAACTGCATCGCATTTCACGCCATCGTTGACAGCAAGGAAAGCTGCAAATGGCTACCATGCAGAACTCACCCCGGTTTTAAGACTGCTCGAGATATGTCCCATTTCTCTTCTCCAAAATACAATTTCCTGGTTTGAGTGCAAGCCAAACCAGGCTGCTTCAAGAACTCAGTGTTGCAAAATATTAGGAGGAAAAATCAGAACTAACAGGCATTGTGTGCATGCAAAGAACAGGACTGCTGCAAAGGAAGGTCCGACTTCTTTTTCAGACCTCTGGGAATTTTATCATTGATTTCAATGGAAAAGATCAGACCAGAAGTCACCTTTCTGAGGGCAACTCACATTATTTTTAAAATGGACAGGTTGTGTTCTCCCTGGTAAAAAGAGTTCCTAATGACAGTGAAAAAATGTTAACAGTCTACAGTCTTATAATGATGGTTTTCTTATATTTTAGAAAACTACTTGACAATAACTCCTTGGTATTAATTTTGTGAAATAAATATAAAAAAAGTGTACAGGCCAGATGCTGGTTTGAATTATATTGCTATAAATTGAAACCAACTCCACTGAGCTTATTAGAAGCTACTCCATAATTACACGGCTGCATTGAGATAACCTGATCCCAACTCTTTGTTTACTTTTTAGTCCAAAATTAAAAGTATTTTTTAACAAGTCGGATTTTATATAAAAAGATTATTGTTAATAATTTATAATTCCCGTGCCATAAATCTAATTCAAGTACTTAGAGATGCCCATTAATGACAAGTATTGCATTGAAGGCAAACATTTCCTATAGGAAAAACAAGTTATTTGTGAGTCCCAGGGATGACGCGTGAAGTTAACTTTCTAAATTCATTCCAGGATTTATGACAACTTACCTGAAGTGAAAAAGAAACAAGAAGAAGAACGGAAGCAGATCATCCTCCAGAGTAACAGACTTCGTGTTGAGATCTTTAAAAAGGTCAGGATTTTGTAACCCTTCTTTACCTGTGCATGGGGGCTGTAGAGGCAGCACCTGCCTGGGGAGCCTGTGCTAACCATGTGCAAACCCTGAGAGCAAAGGATGGGTTTTAGATCTTGTCCTTGGGGTTAGGCACTTCTTTAAACTTGAATTAACATCTGAACCTCGTGTTAGAATAAGCACCCAAGACTGTTCGTTCTTTTTTTTTAAAAAAAAAGAGTAATTAGTTAGTTGTGGTAGAAATCCTGCTCCACATGTCCTGTCCAAGATGGAAAAGCCTGCAGTGCTTTTTTTATTTTCCTTTTGGAGCAATGTAGCCAGTAGATTTGAAGTCTGAGAATGCTAATACCATCTCACCTACGGAATCGCTAAGATTTCTACAGGTATATCCACCTCATGTATTTTAATGGTATCTTAAGGCTGTTTTGCATTGTTTGTTCCTAGCAAGTACTGGACCAGCTCTTTCGAAGAAACACAGAGTGACAAAGGATTCTCTTGCCCATCATCTTAATTGGATCTTGAATGCCTTTGACTGCTACATAAGCCATAAAATTTACTCTTATCTCGATCACCTGGAGGTATTTTTCTTATCTTTGGCTCTTTATATAAAGAAAGAACATTTATATTTCCATTGAAATTTTAAGGCAACTTTCAAGTAACCAAGAACAGTCTGGATGTGTTTAAGAAAAGCCTGGACATGGCACTTAGTGCCATGGTCTAGTTGACTTGGTGGTGTCAGGGCAATGGTTGGACTCGATGATTCCAGAGGGCTCTTCCAACCTGAGTGATTCTGTGATTCTGTGAAAAGGGAACACAGCTCTCTCAGAGCATCACCTTTTGGTCAGTTTACCCAGAGGAAATAATTTTAAGAATTTTTAATGCAAATACTGAATTACAGTGGTATTATTTATCTTAATCTTTTAGAAAGTATACATCTCTGTAGCAATTGAACTGGGTTTATAAGATCTGGAAAACTTATTTCTCTGAAGTATTCTATTAATTGATTTCCTGTGAGTTAAATCCTTGAAGTAAAGAAAAATGAATATCATTATTTGTTATGTTTAGAAACTAGATGAAATAGCATTACCACATAATCATAGCAGCAGCAGTTTCACATTAATACTTAACATACCAAAAGGGAACAATACTTTAGCTCCCTAAAGAACTCTGTTACTGTTTATACAGTGAATCTACATAGCAAGCTTACCTGTTAAAGAGCAATATTTAAAAATTTGATTATAACACTGGTTTTTGTGTTTTTTAATTGTAATATATATTTTACTCCACTTCTGCGAGCATTAATTATTTATAGAAATGGCATATTAAGAAGTGTTGCCAAGAAGTATGTTTGCATCAAAACTGCAGAACTAAAACCATCTGTAATGTTTCCTCCAAAAATATTTAAATCTTTATTTGTACATTTTGAAAGTAAAAACAACCAGCTTACAAACCAATGGAGTTTATTTATGGAATAAAATATGAATATAATATTGATCCAACTGCTACGTTTTTATTTGGAACTGTTAAATATAACACAATTATTGAAACTGCTTGAGAATTCATGCCTTTGTATGCCACAAATCCTATGGTAAAAAATACTGCCCATAAAAATCATTGCAAGTGTTAACCTCTGTTGCATGAACACTCAATTGAGTGTTTGACTAAGAGTGGAACGTGGCCTTTGATATCTGTGCTTTATGTTTCTAATCTAACCTGAGATGTAAAGGCAGGGTTTTTTTGGAAGAGGGATGTTTGTGAGCTGGGCTTTGGCCACTGGGATAGCCTCCAGCTGTGTGACCTGTGCTGGACACAAGGAACCTGGGTATATTTTGTACTCTGACTGTCTCTGTTAGATTACTTTGCCTCTTTGTGTTTCAGCTTCCCAGTGTGTAAAGTCGGATTAATGATGTTAATTTTTGCTCACAGAGAAGATAGAGATTTATTGAACAAATATGTTGCATTCCAGGTAGATATCTTTAGAAACTCTTCAATTAGTTCAATACATTTCAAGGTAAGGTAATGCCAGGGTTCTTCTGAAAAAAAAAAAGTCTTTTTAACCAAGCAAGTAATGCCGTACTGGAAACCGAAGTCAAGGCTGGAGCACAAATGGCTCCAAGTAGAACTTGTAAAAGGGACTGCAAGAAGGAGCATCCTCCAAGCTCTGCAGCTCAGCTGCGTGGTAGATCTGCTCTCCTGTGGGTTCATTGATCCCTGTTGCTGCTCTCCAGGAAAAACATGCCTGCCTCAAACAGGAGGGCCTTTCTCTCTCTGGTGGACTTGTGAGCCTCCACCACAGAGTGATAAATTATAGCTGTAAACACACCCACACACATGGCCTCCTAGACTGTATCTGAAGGATTATTTTTCAGGCTTTCACCCAGTTATGGCTCACTACAACAACTAGAGACATTTCCTATAGAACTCAGTGCCAGAATCCCCTTTGTTTTCAGTAGGAACCTAGCATTTTTCCCCCTTGGTTCCTTAGTCTCTAGTTTCTTGACTTCAAAGAAGTGTGGCCAGCAGGTCGAGGGAGGTTCTCCTACCCCTCTACACTGCCCTGGTGAGGCCACACCTGGAGTACTGTGTCCAGTTCTGGGCCCTCCAGTTCAAGAAAGACAAGGAACTACTGGAGAGAGTCCAACAGAGGGCTGCAAAGACGATCAGAGGACTGGAGCATCCCTCCACGGGGGGAGAATAGCCTTCCTCATTGGGAGTGAAAGAGCAATTTACATGGAAATCAGACATTTGTCCTGCAGGATGCCCAGGAAGTAAAGGGAGATGGCTTAATCTAACTGCCATAATATATCCCTCTTCCATGCCCATACAATTTTATATGCATATGTAAATGCATGTAAATATATATGCATATTTGACATGCTTCTCACTGTCTGGTTGGGAATATCAGAGGAGCTGATCTTCCTTAGAAATCACGGCACCCAGGTCCTCGTGAGGAAATGAACCACGTGAACAACGGGGATGAATGGCACAGGCTTGCTGTGACATGGTTCAGCCTGGTTTCTGCCCCTTGGCACCGTCATCAACATGCTGACCAGAGCAAGACACTTCTCAGCTGACCTGGTTTCCTCTTGTTTCTGCTGGCCATCCTTGGAGATATGGTACCACACCGGCCTGCTGCACCCTCACCTCCCCTCCCCTGGCTCATGAGTAACTCCACCTTCTCACAGACTTAAAGCCAGTGCACTCTTCACAAGATCATTTGGGTTTGTAGAAGGGTTATTTCCAAATGTTTTCATTTTCTCTAAATGTAATTTTCAAAATCTGCAGGACAAATATGTGGCAATTTGAGGTGGAAATTCTCTTGTATAAATAAGCTTGGGAGTATATCTACTGAGCGAAATGCATAATGCAAGTCACTGTCTGGGAATGTTTTATATAATATGAAACCTTTGCTTCAGAAAACTAGAAATGATCTCTGTTGCAAACGTAATTTCTCTTTCTGGGCCTCGGAAAAGAAGGTATCTATCTGGTAATGTATCCAGCAAACAATTCTGACATTCATTTCAGCTCTACAATCCAGTCATTGTAATAGAAAATAGACTGTACAGGAAAATGTTACTTCAGAAAAACATGAGCCTCACAGGCTTAGCTCTATACAAGCAGGCATCAACGTAATGAAGTTTAGAGTTAGGAAAAAAAATTTGGCATAATTTCACTTTGGACTTGCAGGCATTTCAAAGTAAAGAATACATTTGCCATCGGATAGTACTCAGCACGGAAAACTCCCCAGACTAAATTGGAGATCACCCACGCTTGTCAAATACTGGAATTTTCCTTCTTGTTGGATGCTGTTTGAGTTTGGGTTCTCTGGCTGTCAGCCCATGCCCTGTGTCTTCAGCAGGGACACATTTTCCTGCTGGTACAACTCTACAAGGATTAACTTCTCTGCTAATAGGCGTTGCCATTTGTTCGCCATCTCCCTCGTTGAGTCATCTCTTTTCACACCGCTGATTTGTACGTGCCTGCAGAACAGTATTTAATAATGAATGTTGTTTGGGGTGAGACGTTGAGATGGTTTTGGGGCATTAAGGCACAGAGCCTGCGTAGGCTTGCCAACACATTGACTTGGCGTTCTCCTTCCAAAACAGAAAGCCTCTCAGTAGGGTTGGCATTTTGTGTTATACAAAATGGAGCCCACATGGGGAACGCACAGTGTTTTAGGTGTGCAAGACGTGGCGTTTGTTTGCTTGCTGGCATCATTAATTTCATCTGACAAAAATACCTCATCAAGGGTTGAAAGTCATTGCAATGTAAAGCACTGAGGGTTACAGTATTCTGGGGATTTATTTTAAACCCAAATATTTTCCTGTGTACATGTATGCAAGTCATTAGTTACTTCTTCGAGTTTACTCAGCTGGTCAGATAGATGAGGAGACTGTCTGTGTAAGACTTTTTAGGAGTTTTGTTGTTGAGTATCTGGCATTGGTCACGTTAGTGTAATGTTTTCTGTGAGAAAGCTGATTTACAAGGAAAACAACACAGAAAAGCAGGGATAAAGTTTCTGGCAGCTCTCTCCAGAGGAAACCATTCCCCAATACAGCCACTGCAGTGAGAGCCCCATGGCTAAAAATACCCCAGCTTGCCTCATCCGTAGAGATGGTTGCCCCTTTGACTTCAGGGACAAAAATGCCTGTGTGCTTTGATGGGTGGGTAATTGTCTTTCCAGGAGCACTGACTGGCCACTTGTTCACTGACAGAGTCGATCAGTACGCAGGGTTGTCCCACAGGGTCACATGTCATCAAGCTCTATGACTTAAGCCTGTGTAGTTTATTACTCAGTATGCTTCTTGCTGAGCTGGGTTACGGCCGGCTGGATGCCTGTGAGATGCCCTCACTGTGCTCTTCCACTGTCATGGCCGTAGGTCAGCACCAGGCAATGGGGGGTTGAGAAGTCCCAACCCCAGCTGAGATCATTCCCAGTTTGCAGTCTTCTCAAGAAAAGGGGATTAGAAAGCAGTGGCACAAACTGAAATGCAAGGGCACCTGAGCATAAAAATGGATTAGGATAAAAGAAGATACTGAAAATCTTTTGAATACGCTATAAGTAGAGAAGCTCAATGTATGTATGAAAATATTTATTAAGCTTTGATTTAAATGTGTATCTACTGATACCACAATCACAAAAATCCTTGCCCAGAAAGCCTTATTTGGAGAGTGGAGCCTGTGTCGCTCGTTGAGTGGTGCCTGTTGATTATGGCGTACTGGTGAGTTGGGCTCTGGAAGTGAAACTTGTCTCCCAGCTGGACGACCTGGAGGTGTTTTGGGAGGTTATGATTTTCTCTCTTGCAACGTCTGTGTAGCTATGACAAAACTATTGAAAGAAGCATGTTATGTGAAAACACATTTCTCTGTTGAAAATAAAAAGGATCCTCTTTTTTAAGTCAGCGTCTTACTTTTCCTCGTTCTCCTTGGCTCCGTACCAAAGCTGTAGGAGGCAGAATTACTTAATATCCATTTTAGATGACCCGCAGAATAAGATAATTAGGTGTATCATCTCCCTACCAGCTGCAGAGTGATTAAAAAAAAAAAGAAGAAACTGCACGAATGTGCTCACGGTACACACAATTATATAAAATTAGTAAATAAGAAAAGTGCAATGAACTGCTTGAGGTTCATGTTGCATAGATAGGAATGTGTAAAAGAGCCCCTAATTGCAGAGATGTATAATTTTGTTAGAAATTGGTCACAGTGATATATTTTTAGACTTCATGTTTTAACTACTTTTATCTTCTACAGTATTTTACAGTGACTAGACTTTAGTTAATATGTAATTATAGAAAGACTCTTATGCAAACACCTATTACATGTAGGCTGCTCCGTGGTTCTAGAGTTACTGCAGGTCTGCAATTGGCTTGAGAAATTGCCAGTAGAAAATGGCAAAGATCCTTTTGAAACCATTTTATCTTCATTATTATCTTCTTTATTCTTGCTCTGGCCATCTGTTAATACACCACCTAATGTGTTCTTGAAGCTGTGCTTGAAGAAAGGGGAGACTTCCATTTTTGTTTCACATCTCTGTGATTTTTTAGAACTTTTTGTTCCCTAAAGTAAGTGAGCACTTTGTATCTCCTTCTGGGGTGATGTGGGGAAAGTTAATAAAGATAGCCTGGAGGAAAGGAGGCTCAGGGAGAACCTTATTGCATTCTACAACTACCTGAAAGGAGGTTGTAGCGAGGTGGGTGTTGGTCTCTTCTCCCAAGTAAGAAGCAATAGGACAAGAGGAAACGGCCTCAAGTTGCGCCAGGGGAGGTTTAGATTGAATAATAGGAAAAATTTCTTCACCAAGAGAGAGTTGTCAAGCATTGGAACAGGCTGCCCAGGGCAGTGGTGGAGTCACCATCCCTGAAGGGATTTAAAAGCCCTGTAGATGTGGTGTGGAGGGACATGGTTTAGTAGAGCGCCTGGCAGTGCTGGGTTAATTGTTGGACTGGATGATCTTAAAGGTATGTTCCAACCAAAACAATCTTATGATTCTAAGATCGTGACCAAAGGGTGGTCATGGGAGTGGTGGTTGTCCTCTGAAATTGTGCCATTGCAGAAGGAGGCAGGGAAATAGGCTGGAGACAGACACGTGCCATGATTTGGGGGAGAAATGACGAGGAAAAGACAATGCTCTTCTGCATGGATAAATAACGGGCTGGATGCGTGGTGCAGCCACTCAAGGACTGGACGCATTGCCCTCAATGACAATAACACAGTGTATTTTGAGTAATCCTCCAATGACAGCGGTGTAGTCTTCAACAGCACTGTCAGGGAAAGGGAATTACCAGTGTATTCCAGACTGCCGATTTATAGAGAAATAAACCAGTGCTCAAGTATTATATCCACATTGGTTCTTCGTGACTAATGTTGTTACAATGAATACCAGAGGAATTAGTAATGAATACCCACTTACTGTAAAGTGTCGCCAAATATATACTTAACTTGTAATGCTACTGGGAGCACATATATAATTTTTGTGTTTGTTATTATGTAAAAATATAACTTTGAGGGCTCATTGGTCTAAATTTAATTATGTAATGGCAGAAGTTAAACTGCATGAAAGATATATAATTATGGGCTGACTGTTCTAATACTATTAGCTGATGTTACAAAACCAACATTTTACTTCTATTTGTTTTAGTTTTGAGAGGTTTCACTTGCTCTGTTTGTGACCCAAAGAAAATGAAAGTTTTGCAACAGAATCTAACAATCAGAAAATGCCTATAATAAAAGCAGCTCTGTTTCACTCTTCCTTTCATACATAATATGAGATTAAGACCTAATTGATTTCATTCTGCCATGATGTATACCACAGTACTTTTTAATGATTTCTCTCAAGTTTCCCATTAGGAATATTTATTTTTCTTTAAAAACACCAAAAAATATGCTCTCCTACTAATTTACTGTCCCAGCATTTATGATGATGGATGTTGCATTGTTTTGTGGTTTGCAGAGGCCTAGACAAGAATGTTAAAAATATATGACTTCATAATTTTTAGTCTGAGTTGAATACTGTCCTCTTGTGAGACATGTAAAAATCTGTGGGGTTTTTTTTCTTTCTTTTGTTTTCAGGGAGACAGTGAAATTTGTAGCAACAGATCAAAGTCCTTATTCTCAATGTCTGGTCTGAAGTAAAAAAAAACATATTTAATGGGTTATTTGTCATATTTAAAGGGATTTTAGCACAGGAAACCCTCCTGCCATGCTCTCATAAATGTCCTGTGTGATATAAGGATCCTGCTGGAGAATCATCACTGCTCAGAATGACTATTAAAATTAGTAGGAAAGCTTAAAATGATATTTTTTCCACTGTGGAAAAATAAGGATCTATTCAGGTGGTCTGAAAAAATAAGGACCTTTTCAGGTCCTCAGGGGGAAGGTATAGGATGTCCAGAACATAGGCACAAATTACTCTGGTTTGGACATTTTCAGGATTTTTCTGTAACAGGTTGTTGGGCAGAAAAACCCTAGTGCTTCTTCCTAGGTGGCAGAATTTCATTCCCACTACAGCACATAGGGGGTTGATCAACAGCAGAGCACCAAATGGGAAGAGTGTGAAACCTTTTTTCTTTTTTTAGTTTTGCAGAATATTAATTCCTGTCTGGTAGCATTAACCAAGCAGGCGTGCGACAGGTCATCGCTGTGCGCTGCAAGGGAGAGCAGGGGTCATCAGTTACTGCCATAGGTTTGAGTAAGGAAATGGCAACACCAGAATGAGAAGTGGAGTTTTAGGGCTGTGCAGACACGTTGAAGAAGATTATTTATTTATTATTAATGAAGATAAGTATTCGGTCATGTGTTACTAAAGCAGAATAAAGTTTAGCTAGTGTGGTTTTTTCCTCTTCCTGGAGAAAGGCTGGAGGAGGAAAATGTCGCTGGCTAATTCTGTGAGGGGTGAAGCCGGGAGATGAGCCCTCCATCCCCCGGGATATCGATGCTGTCGGGTCAGGGTGCTGGGGGCTGTGGGGGTGCCCCAAGGCAAGGAGGGTTGAGCCCCCAAGGGAGGCTCAGCTGTGGGCTGGGGGCATGGGAGGCTCAGCTGCCGGTGGTGGCTGTGCTCGTGGAGAGCTCTGTGTGTTTGCACAACCGAGGGTTTATGCTACAAGAAAAGAATGTAACTAGGGACCGTGTGAGGTTTGGGTTTTTGTGTTTTAACTGCCGAAGAATTTAGGGGGTTGCTGTTGTTGTTGTTAAGGTCCTGTATCCTTGGAGCGGTGGGTTTCTTTGTTTGCTCTTGCTTGAGCTTCTCTTGGCTTTTTCACCCTTGGCCCCGTTACAGCAGCCTGCAACAGTCTCTGTGTAGTTTCCCTATAAAGTAGTATATAGAGCTTAATCAGCATTAAAGCAGAGCTCACTCCCCTGCGTGGTTAGAGGAAAGGAGCTGTTTTCCAAAATGATGTTCCAGTGGAGGGGTGGGACAAACTGGGCAGAGCAGGCAGTGGGGGAGAGGAACGTGATGAGCAGGTACCACTCGCCATCAGCCCTGATACCCTCCTTCCAGGGAGAAACGATGCTAGCAGGCAGTGTTCTCTGAACATGGCTTAATGGAAGGGGCTTGCTCCCCCAGATTATATTTTATCCCTGAGACAGATGAAAAATACTGCATCTCATTTATTAAACATATAAATAACTTCAGAGAGGCTGTGTCAATTTTACTTATATTTGAATATAATGTTATAACGCTTTACCATTCAAACAAGGTAAGGGTTGGTTTAGTTTCTTCTCTATCAAAAAAAAAGGGGTATCTGGAAACATTTCAGTTTTGGGGTTCTGTGATCCATGATAAAATTAATTCAGTATTATACCCTGTTGACAGGCTGTAGTGGTTCAAGGTTCTCTACAAGTACAAAGGACCGTGTTACCAACTGAGTAATCCTTGGTTCTCAAAGTCAGGAGATGTCTGTCCCTGGGTATGATATAGGGTATGATGTGGTATGATATCATATCACGGTATGGCTCAACTGGTATGGCTCTGGCTATGGTAGCTCAGCTGAGCTCTGTTGAAGTTCATGGGACACCAGCTGGGCACTGGGAGTCCATGGACTCGGACAACCAGGCAGACCGTGGCCTCGTGGCCGGCGGAGGGGAGACGTGAGGTCTGGATGCAGCAAGGTGCTGGCTGGCTTGCCCTCTGCTTACTGCTCCCAGCTGCACTGGCAAATTCAGAGTTTTAGGGCAGAAATGTCACATGGATTTGACATTATGGTACCTTTAGGGCAGGAAAGGAAAAGGTCATAACCAAAGCAAGGGGAGTGGAGGGGCAGGTAGGGATGTATTTATTGATAACAGAAAGGTAGGATTGCTGACCTGGCATTGCATTTCCTGCGCTGAACGACGCGGTTCAGAGCTGCTGTGCTGCTCAGGACAAGGCGTGCTGGAGCACACACTCGCTAAGGATACGGAGCGTGGAAACTCGCCCTTGTAGACCAGGAAATCTATAGCAGGTAACTTCTCTCAAGTACGTGCAGCGAACAATATTTACGGCCAGCATTTTGTTTCAGCGAGCAGAGCTGACGGATGCTGGTCTCGGGAGCATGCTATTTTATGTCTGAGCGTTGTGACAGAAGTCTCCAGCAAAGCCCTGTGGCTAAAGGTCACGCTGTATTGCGCTGTATCTGTGCCCGTTAATTACAGAGGACTGTAATCTGCCACTGCAGTCACAATTCAGCAGGATCTTGATTTTGCAGAGAGTTAATGAAGTGAGGGAGGACTGGAGACACAAAGTCTCAGCAGCTGGCTAAGGGGGACACAGATTTCAAAGGGAAAAGCTTTTTTATTTTGTTTTGTTTACTCTAAGAAGCAAAAACTTCAGCCTGGAGGCCCCAAAACTGTAGATCCCCGTAGCTAAGCCCAGACAAGTCTTTATGCATTTTGGCACAGATGGGAATAAAAGGACTTGGATTTATGGATAATACTCGATGCTGTGATTACAGTGAGGTTTCCTGGATATCCAAAAGGAGATCACAGCTGATCCAGGAAGATGTGAGAGCAGTGTTACAGAGGTGCTTTCTCCCCACCAGAATCTCTTCTCTTGAAATTGTTCAACTATCTGAGGTGGTTTATCCACTCTTCATTTAACTCAGGCTGAAATGCAGGATGCAATTCCTGCTCTAGCAGAGAATAGTAGTAGACATAGCTTTCTTTTTCTCTTTTTCTGTTTTTCTTCTTCTTCTACATTTTCTTCTTCTACATTTTCTTCTTCTTCTACATTTTCTTCTTGTTTTCTTCTTCTTCTACATTTTCTTCTTCTTCTTCTACATTTTCTTCTTCTTCTTTTTCTCTTTAATACTCCATACCCTATATCATACCATAATCCATCTCACAAGTGCCATATTGTTACAGTGCCTTCCATCTGTCACAAAAGCATACAGTATCATAGTCCGGAGGTTTTAAACTTAATATATGCTCTCTCCACTCCTTTTTTTTTTCATGTTGTCTCAATCAGTCACTGACTCTTTCTCACAACTCCTTCCTCTTTAACCAAGGGGAAACTAATGGAAGTTGATGTTTCCTTCAGTGCATCCTTCTCCTTTCTGGTGTCTGTACTAACCCATATGTTATGCTTGTTTTCAGGTAAGTTACTACAAACTAGTCTCTTCCATATGGCTCTCTTCTGAACTGACCTTTTCAGTGCCATGTGAACTAAAGCTCCTGCATGCATTAGTAATTTGATAACCAGAGTCCAAGCCAACTCCTGTATTTTCATACAGTCAAATATTAACTGTTAAAAATCACGAGTGCTCTTTACATCAAGTTATTTTCACATGTAAATGCAAACTGAAAGTTAAGCTGCTTCAACTCAACCTGTTAAAGTGAGACAGTGACACAAGTCAGAGGCAGGTATAAGAGCTGGAGAGAAAAGGATGCATAGCTGTAGCCCTGCTCCATGAATGACAAGAGGTAACGATTAATGCAGGACACATTCCTGAGCACCCTCTAAGCGTTACCAATTCTCACAGTGTCCTGCTCAAAGAGGCATGTTAAATGTTTCCAAACCACTTTGCCGGGAAGTGGGGGCGATACAGTTGAAAGAGGTGCCTGAGGAGGAGTCCTGATAGGATCTCAGAGATCCTTGTCACTTCATTCCTTGGTCTTTCCTCTAGCCACAGGTGACCCACAGCCCCGGGGTGAGATTTTTCATCCACACATCTCAAAGGACAGAGATGCTACAGCAGTGGGATCTGTGCTCTTCAGTCTGTAGCTGGTGGCTGGCTTGCTGTTTCTGCAGAGCAGAGGCTGAGGCTCAAAGCCCAAGTGCAAACCAAGCTACCAGCATATGCCACCCTCTGTCTATAGTAATAGAGAAGAAATAGCAATGTGTTAGGTTTTCCTTTCCTCTTCCCAAGGACATAAAAATGAAGAGCAAAAAGACTATTTAGCTGTTCATGTGCTGCTGTTATTGCAGGAAAACCCTAAACTAGCGTAGAGTGGAGTTCATGCTTTGGAAAGAAAAGCTACTCGTGCTTGAAGTAAAGAAAAACTAAATACATGGAGCAAGGAAGATAGGGAAGAAAAAAATGAAGGGGGGGGATGACACATAAAGAACCACTAGCAAAAGATACAAAGGTAAAGAAAACCCCAGAGGCAGTGAGACACCCCCACACCCCCTATTCCTGTTCCCCTGACAGTGCTAAAGAACAAAGCTGGGAAGGATGGATGGATGGAGAGCCATCGCCCGCGGGAACAACCTGGAGAATCGGGACTGTGGCCCTTTGAAGCAGCCACACAACCTGGATGCAATTTTCATTTCCTGCGGGGAAACTCAGCCTTGTTCTTCTGAAGTGGATAAACCAAGCCTCGTAAAACTAATTGTGGGAGGTGGTTTGACATGAGAAATTAAAAGTCAAGGTTTGGCCTCTCTTACGCACACAGTAGTGAAGCAGGGGCACTTCAGATTAACTTCGCTTTCCCTTGATTTTATTTTTCCCCAAAGTTTTGAAACTACTGTGAAATTGTAAGGTTGTTCTCCAGAACCAGAGGTAACTAATTCAGTAGCATTCCTACATGGATGTCGTTAATAAAATATTTGGGGGGTCTTTTGTGATAAGCTATCAATTTATCAACTTCAAGCCCATAAAATTAGTGTGGTAAAATGCGTTCCTTTCTGGTTAAGTGTCGGGGAAGGAGGAGGAACTCTGATAATATCTACTTCATTCATGCTAGTGAATGACCAAGTTATAATTGGCTCCACATTCTCTGTTAGTGAATCTTGTTACTCAAAACAAAAAATACTACCATTTAAGTGAAAAGCCATGTGGGATTACCAAAACTCTGTTTAGAAATCTTTAGTCCCCTTTAACTGACTTTTTTAATGGAGAAAATACCCTCAAAGAATAAAAATGTCTAAGTGGCTTTTATGGTGGCCTTCCACAAATGAATCATCTGGTTTAATTTTAATATTTTTAACCAATGTGCTGTGTGGAGCACGTGTGTCCTTAACAAGATAGTCGATAGAGTTCATTAGTTTATATTTTAAGGGATGAAATGTTGCTGACTATAGCTGTTAAAATGTAATTGATAATGGGTGAGTAGGGAAAATTAAGCATGTGGGTATTTAAAGCTACACATTGGATAATCCCCAACTGCTTGCAAGGAAAGGAGTTTCCTAGGAAGGGGCATGATGAAGAAAAAGTGTGCTGCTGAGGTGAGACTTGGGGAGTAAATGTAGACAGAGTTCAAAATTCGGAGCAACTGGACGTGAGTCCATGGGTTTATTTTTGGGTGGAGAGGTAAGGGGAGAAAATGGGCTTTTCAACTATGAAGAAAAGCAGCTGATCAGAGGCCTTTCTGCATATGTTTCACCATCCCAGCTCTTTTCCAGGTTTATTTGTGCTGAGATGGCCTGACATCACCACTGTTATCCTGGGGATGTGACTGTCCCCAGGGTGTTCAGAGATGCTCTCAACCACATGAAGCAGGCACTGTGCAGGACTTCAGCTTGGGAACCGCAGCGTTTTGCACCCATTGAGTTTCTGATGGCTCATTTATCTTCTGAGCTGGGGAGAGGCATAGTCCGGGTCACTGTGAACAGCTACCAGCCTCTGCTCCAGAACAGACCCAAATCCTTGGTTCCAAAATCAATATTTTAAGGGGGATTGCATGGCTGTTGTGCCTTCTGATGTACAGTCACATATTAGGCCAGTTTTGCCAGCTGTTCCATGCACAAGAAACATGGGGCCAATCTGCAGAATTAGGTATCAATATCCAAACAGTGAGATTTGCAAAGAATCTTAATAAATAAATTAAAAACAAAAGCGCACAGTAAAATTCTGTGAGGATTTACAGGATTAGAATCTTTCTTTCTACTGCTCTACAGCAACATGTGGGCATTATATGTGGTTTGGTGGTACATTAAGGAATAGATAATCTGTATTTGGTTATTCTCCCAGACAGTCAGTAATAATAACTTGAATGAGGAAGAGTTTAAAAAAATCCATCTGGCAACTCTGTTGGGTGTGTTGGGTTTTTTTCTTTTTAAAAAAAACACAATATAGAGTAAGTCGGAGGCACCAGAAACAACTCCGAAATAATTATCCCCGAGCTCTAACGTACGCAGATGACTTTCCAGAGGAAGCAGCCAGGGCTGCGTGTGCAGCAGAAATGGGGAAACCTTGGCAGCGGCAGGGGGTGGGAGGGGGGACCCCAGAGCCCCCCGCGCTGCCTGCGCGGCAGCGGGCGGTAGGACCCCGCGGAGGGGCGGCCGCGGAGCTCATTTGTGCCGCGGTGAGGAGCGCGGGGAGCGCAAGCCAGCCCGGACAGGCTGCTCTTTTATTGCAACGGTCAACAGAATTTTCCTTGCCAAAAAAAAAAAAAACCCTAAACCAAAACCCACCAATCCAAAAAAACCCAGCCCCGAACCTCTTTAAAAAGAAAAAAACAAAACAAAACAACCCTTTTTTTTTTTTTTTTTTCCCCTAAGAAAGCAGAGCCCAACTCATCAGAAGCTCATGCAGGAGCAGGAGGGGTTTTGGAGTTAACTGCATGCAGGAAATCTCTCACATCCTGAGTCCCAGCTCGCTCCTCTCTGTAACTGTATATTATGGTGCTGCTCTCCAGCCCCAGCTGATGAAAAGTTTGTCTCCCTCAGTCTGGGCTAAGATGTCAAAGCGTCTCCAGGCAGGGCAGCAGCGCTCCCCTCCGCCGCACCCCCCAGCCCAGATTTCCATGCTGCTGCCGCTGCTGCTCAGCCTCAGCTGCCTCCTCTCAGCATCACCCCGCGCTCAAGGTAAGTCAGCGAGACACACACACATTTTTTTTCTGAAATACTTCCTCACCCCACGCTCCGTTTTAGGGGGGCGAGCAACAGAGAAACGACTTTAACGCGGGGAGCGCGCTCGGCTGCGCGGGGGCCGCTGCCCCCGGCGCCTACTTTGCGCCCCCCGCCGCGCTTCTCCCTCCCCTCCCCGCGCTGCCCCCCGGCCTCCCCCGCTCCGCTCCGCGCTGCGGGGCGGTGGCGCCTCCGCGGTGCGGGGGAGGGAGGCGGGGGCGAGCCGCGGAACTGCCGCTGCTCTGCGCGGAGTGAGGACTTCCAGGCCCTTCCCGGTAAAACCCTGCTCTGCAGCCCCCCGGTCCTCCCTACCCCCCCGGTACCCCCTTACCCCCGCCGGCGTCCCTGCCCCCCGGTGTGTGTGTGTGGGGCTGGTCCCGGGGACCCCCGGGGGCGTGGGGTGCCCTCCGCGGCCCGCGGAGCAGTGATCCCCTAAGGGTGCCCTGCAAACAGGCACCCGCGGGCTGGGGCTGAACTGGGGGGTCTGAGGGTGTTGTCGGAGTTGGGGCTCTGTTCCCAGCCGGGCAGAATTGCCTGAAAAAGCCGAATATTGCTGGTAAAAGCGTCCGCGCTGGGTAAAAGTTTGCTCGGCGCTAATGTTCATTCAAAGTGAGCACAAGGCAGGGAGGGGTGGCTTCGGCTTTGGAGATGTTTTGCAGTGCTGGCTCTGTGTGATCCACGTTACAGATGGGGGAACAGCCTAGAAAAAGTGACTTGTCTCTTTGTACGCCAAGTCTGGGGCTTATTCGGGAATCACCGGAGGGCCCAGGCCCTGTCCTCTGCGTTAAGCAGCAGCTGACAATGCATATTTTATGTGAGAGAGGAAGGAGATTCTCTTGTATAAATATATGTAACGGCGCTGAAGAGGAGTGTGTGTGTCCTTGTGTGTTACTACAACTCTTGTCTTGGGTCTTTTTTCCATTGTAACTTTAAACTTCGTAAATGTTTGCTTGTCTCCAAAATTATTCACAGCAACTTTCACTGGGACTTTGGCTCTGGACTTGCTAAGAGAAAGATGGAGATATACTTTAGCACATGTTAGCCAGCACATTGAAATCCTAGGGTAGGCGGAACAAGTTGTTGCATTTAATTGAACACTTAGGATTTATGTTAATGAGTTAACAGGAGTTGAGGCTTTGCTTTGCCTTTGTGAGGGGTGTTAATTTCTCGTCAACATTTGTATTTACACCAAATCAGCATATTGGGGCTGAAGAAATTCTCAGGTAGATGAGGAGAAACAGGTCCTCCGTTCTGTTCCCTTTGCATGGGTCAAGGGTGGGTTTGTGTGGGTCAAGGCAGCAGATGCCCCTTCTCTGAGCATGGGAGATACTGTGGTGGCCAGGCCCCTCCGTGGGTTGGAGGTGTGATAGGATGGAGGGTAACGTTTGAGGGAAGGTGCTTCAAGCATTCACATGTGACAGAAATGAAGAAATGAATACAGCCCGAAGTAATTGTCCCTACAATAAAGTAAGAGGGCAAACTGTAGATGACTTAGATCTAGCATGCAGGTGAGAGAGACGAACGGTAAGCGGGGGTGGAAATCCTGTTACATGTGTTTTGGGATTCCCTAAGTGCGAAGCTGGAGCTCTAAGGTTACATTTGCACTGATGAATTAAGCTCTCTGTGAAGTTTGTGTCAACTGCTCATCTTTATGGTGCCCATCTTTAGGCGTCGAAGCTTGAGCAAGAGTGCTGCTTGCTAACCCTTGCAGCTCAGCTGGATTGCGGGTTTGCCTTGCTACATCTCTCCTACTCCTTTCCGTAACACGTCTATGTCTTGCTCTTTTGCGTCTGCAGCCAGAGCGCTCAGCGAGCATCCTCTCCTTTAATGCCTTTTTTTTTTTCCTCCTGTGGAAGTAGAGAACAGCTTTAGCTTTGCCAGAGCATGCGCTGCTTTCTTGATCGCAGAGGTGCTGAAAGTTACAGCCGCGTGCTTCTAGACCCAGCGAAGCTGCCCGGTGACGAAAAGTCCTCTTAGCTGTGCTGGCACGCAGCTCCACGCGGCGTTCTGAAGCTTTGCAACTTATACCTCAGCTGGCTTTACTGCTGCGCCTGCTCTGGGCCTGGTGATAGTGATTTGAGGTGCTGCCAGGACATCCTAATTTTTACATGAACACACGCTTAGTGATTAAGACAGAAGTTTAAGTTACGATACGCCTTGAAAACTGGTTTTGAAATGTGGCAAGAGACATGCATAATGTGGGACTGCCCTCTAACAACTCTAATATTAAACAAATTATCAGGTTATGAGCTAGACAACTTAAAAGTAGCCTTGCTGCTCACTTTTAGTATGACTTTCCTCTCCAGTTTTTATGGTTTTACAATTGCCTTTTCCAGTTTTCAGTATTGGTAGCTCTTGGTTGCTGACTAAAGGACCTCATGGCCAAAAAGGAAAAGTAAGTGAAGTACCAGCCTCAACAAAGCAAGATTAACTTTGTGTTTAAGAAAAGACTGGACATGGCACTTAGTGCCATGGTCTAGCTGACATGGTGGTGTCAGGGCAATGGTTGGACTCCATGATCCCAGAGGGCTCTTCCAACCTGATTGATTCTGTGATTCTGCTATCCTGGTGGAGGACAGTATCTAGTAGGTTAAGGTCTGATCTTATAGATTTAGTCAAATCTAGATCTAGATCTTGTGTAAGCTTTTTGCGTAGTCAAGGCCTTCCTGTATCTGCAGGGCAATGAAAGCGATGGTGTGTAAAGTTAACCTCCAAATTAGTGTGTGTGGGGAAACTCTTAAATCTCTTTTAGATATTAGGTGTTAGCTGGAAGAGCAGCAGAAAAAGGAAAATCCTAAAATTGCGGTCCGAAATTCTTCACCTTCAATTAAAATAACTTCTGTCAGATTTTCTTTTTGTTACTGATTGCTGCTGCGTTGGCTGTAATGGAAATAAATTACAGGAGAAGAAATCTTTCCTTGTCTCTCACTTTAAGCCTGATCTCTCCAACACGCTCTGTGTTTTAGAGCTCACTTTCAAATACTATCTTCTTTCAAACTGTTCCAGCATTTGTGGCAGATATTTATGGTCTGTGTATAATCACCTTCTTGTCTGATGATTATCCCGATCGGGTCCCCTGCAGATAGCCTGGCAGGAGCTGTCACTGGCCATGGGGCTCCATACATCCATGCCAAAACACACCAGCTGAGGATATTGTGCCCACTCTTCAAATCGTGTTCGCATCATTAACTCTCCTGCTCGCCGGGGAGCTGGCGGGTTGTTCGCTGGTGTTTTGTCAAGCTTCTCATCTCTTGCTTTCCTCGAGGTTTTTGGAAAGGTCTCCATCCAGCCACAAAGAACATCCTCGAACTAATGATTGACAGGCTATGTTTTGGGTGGCTTTATGTCCTGCTCCAGCGCAGGGGCTGCCCCAGTGGCACTTCCTAAAGACACATGAGTGACTGCAGCGGATCAGGGCCGTGTTTAGCTGTTACTTCCACTCAAGCAGTCAGCTGCCACCGATGCTATTGACCATGAAGTTCTGTTTTAAAAAGGCTGAATTCATGTAAATGCTTATTTGATCCTCCACCAGCCTTGTTCAGATCTTGCATGTCCTCATCCTGACAGATTTATCACTAGCGGTGTCTGTGTTTCTAACACGTCTCACATTGCGTCTTTGGGGGCTGATGGGGTGGATTTTATTTTGACTTTTGTTGTGAGAGTTGTTGTAAACCAAGAAATGACGTTTCTAGGGTGTTTGCTATTAGGTCTGGAAATATTGTTACATTTCTATGGCCAGGCTCTGCTACACCAGCAGTCTCATCCCAACTCTGCATCTCACACAGCATCCAGTCCTGCTAGGAGTCACCATCTCTGGATGTGTTTAAGAAAAGCCTGGACATGGCACTTAGTGCCATGGTCTAGTTGACAGGGTGGTGTCAGGGCAATGGTTGGATTCTATGATCCCAGAGGGCTCTTCTAACCTGATTGATTCTGTGATCTAACCAGAAATGCTGACTCCTCTGTTAAATCACTTCATGTTGTATCATTAATTTTTTACACCCCATATAAATGAGTTTGCTGCTTTCCATGACTTGGAGCTAGGATGAGAAATATTTGGTAGATTGCAGGCGGGGGGTTGTCCATTCATAAGGTCAGTGTGACGGAACCGTTGATTAGATGAACACGTTCTTTCTTGTCTGAAATATATTATCCAATAGGGCAAGAAGTGAAATGTTTCATGGTGTGTTAACCACGCTGTATAATATACAGCAAGGCATAAAAATCTGGATGCAGAATTTGGCACAAAAGAATCTTTAACTAGTATATTCCGAGATATTTATTAAGAGGAACTGTGTCAGTCCCTACAAATATAGTCTCATAGTATATGTCACATGCATTAAGTGAAAAACATTCTTCCGACAATGGTGAAAGTTTGCTGTTTTCTTGATTCTGTTTGATGTTTTCTAATTCTGAAAACAGCTGATCAAGCAAGAGAAATAAACCCCATGTGTGGCTGCTTACCTTTGAAAGAATGTATTATAATATTAACATCACTGAATCCAAGTGTCTATGGGATTTTGTTTTGATATAGGCATGCAAAAAAAAATTAAAAAAAAAATAAAAAATCTGGCCTTTGTCATAATGCTACCTTTAATAAGGTGAGCATATGGGCCTGACCATGCATGGAGCTGAGCATCACCAATATCTTTATTCAGCAGCAGCGGTAGTGTGATGAAGATCCTCTGTTACTTCACAGATTAGAAGATATGAAGAAAAGAACTATCCAGCCCAGATTATTTAAGTCTATATTGCGTTTTCTGCCCTTGAGAGCACTGCGGTGACAGAGCTATAGCTGAGAATAAAATGTAGCCTCTGCAGCTTGTGGGGAAGGATACAGCATCTCGTTGCTGATCCATGTTTCTTTTTGAATTGGAAGTCAGAAAACTGCATCCAGGTTAAAAACCACTCTTGCATTTTGACACGGATTTTAAAGCATGAGAGAAGCATTCCAAGCAAAATAGTCTTTATGTGTTCATCTATTGCCTCTTAAGAGAGGAAAACGTACCCCACTGAAGAGACACTTTGAGTAAATGCTTGTGGTTAAGGGGAAAGTGCAGGGTCATTGCAGGAGAAATCTTCACACTTTAGAAAGAAAGAGCTTGTCTCTTTATTTTGTGTCATATATGTTCCTTGTTTGTGGGTCTCATACTGGGGATGAAGTGTCTTGCCTCCATGGATCTGGCTCCTTTGTACAACTTGGTGCTGATGTTCTGTGCTATTCATTTAAAATCTGCTTGACAGGATCAGAGGATATGTAGGTTAGGTGAGCAAAGCTGGGAAGATATCCTGCCCTGAAGAAACAATAAAAATAAATATTCATTACTCCTGTAGCTCATCTCCTGAAGAAGTCTGTGAAAGTCAGAAGTTATGGATTGATCCAGTGCTTATGGTGACGTTTGTTGTAAGGTTGCACACATAAACCTGATAGCCACCAGGATAGGTGGCTTCAAGAACATTAAGTAGCTCTCAGTTTTCTGTTCATTCATGTTTCAAAAAATAGGAAGACAGACTTCAGTGACAGCTTATGTTAGTCCAGGTGCAGTTAATTTTTCTTTTTCTGCTGTTGTGTAATGTGAGTAGCAGGTATTCCCCACACAAACAAAAAACCCTGATGGATATTAACTCCCCAGCCCAGTAGCTCATTAGGTAGGCTTGGAAAAGAGCTACAAATCATTTGCCATGCACATTGACCTAAATTAATAGTGAAATTTGCTTCATCTGGATTTGCTGTGTTTTCAGTGCGATTTCCTGGAGAACATCTGAGTGAATGTGCCGAGCACAACGCAAAATCCCACGCAATAGTTTGTTTCCCTGATGATTGTATATGGGAAGGAACATCCCTCGATACAGCTATGCTAAAGATTCCTTGCACTTGGTGAGGGAGGCTGGTAAATCGTTGGAGAAAAGGATTGTACTGTACCTTTTAAAAGACCGAGAGGGAATTATATTTTGGCGAGTAATTTTGAACTTTATTCAGTGGAAAGTAGCCTTTCTTGAGGGTTTGGAGGGGAGGAGCTGGAGAGGAGCACTGCATCTGAATTTTTGGCTATTATGTGGACTCATTGCTGAAAACTTAATGTATTCAGTACTTTTTTCTTTGACATTGGAGCTCTACGGATTAGTTGTGTCTGTTCTTGTAAAGCACAGGTTATTCTTTCTCTACTCGAGTGTTTTTGTTAGGTGCTGCCTCGCTGATGCTGAAGGGGGCAAGGCTGAGTTTAGAGTCAAAATGAGAATCTCTGGGACTGGGATCCTTTGGGGAAGGAGCAACAGTTTAGGAAGAAGCAGATGTGCCCCAGTACTGCTTATGCTGGGATGATGCTGGGGTGATGCTAAGATAGGACATCCTTCACTATGGCATCCTGGAAATATCTGTGGGAAAATACCCACGAATCCATGGGCCCCAATGGGATGACCCATGACTGCTGAGGGAGCTGGCAGATATTATTGCAAAGTCACTCTCCACCATCTTTGAAAGATGGTGAACAGGAGAGGTGTCTGGGGACTGGAGGAAGGCCATTGTCACTCCAGCCTTCAAAAAGGGCAAGAAGGAGGACCCAGGAAGCTACAGGCTGGTCAGCCTCACCTCCGTCCCTGGGAAGGTGATGGAACAGCTTGTTCTGGATGCCATCTCTAAACATGTGGAGGAAAAGAAGGTTATCAGGAGTAGTCAACATGGATTCACCAAGGGGAAATCATGCTTGACCAATCTGATAGCCTTCTATGATGACATGACTGGCTGGGTAGATGAGGGGAGAGCAGTGGATGTTGTCTACCCTGACTTCAGCAAGGCTTTTGACACTGTCTCCCCCAACATCCTCATAGGTAAGCTCAGGAAGTGTGGCTTAGATGAGTGGACAATGAGGTGGACTGAGAACTGGCTGAATGGCAGAGCTCAGAGGGTTGTGATCAGCGGTGCTGAGTCTAGTTGGAGACCTGTAGCTAGTGGTGTTCCCCAGGGGTCAGTACTGGGTCCAGTCCTGTTCAGCTCATTCATCAACGACCTGGATGAAGGGACAGAGTGTACCCTCAGCAAGTTTGCTGATGACACAAAGATGGGAGGAGTGGCTGATACACCAGAAGGCTGTGCTGCCATTCAGCGTGACCTGGACAGGCTGGAGAGTTGGGCGGAGAGGAACCTAATGAAGTTTAACAAAGGCAAGTGTAGGGTCCTGCACCTAGGGAGGAATAACCCCATGCCCCAGTACAGGCTGGGGACTGACCTGCTGGAAAGCAGCTCTGCAGAGAAGGACCTAGGAATTCTGGTGGACAACAGAAGTTCACCATGAGCTGACAATGTGCCCTTGGGGCCAGGATGGCCAATGGTGTCCCGAGGTGCATCAGGAAGAGTGTGGGCAGCAGCTTGAGGGAGGTTCTTCTCCCCCTCTACACTGCCCTAGTGAGGCCACACCGGGAGTAACCGTGTCCAGTTCTGGGTCCCCCAGTTCAAGAAAGACAAGGAACTCCTGGAGAGAGTCCAGCAGAGGGCTACAGAGATGATCAGAGGACTGAAACATCTCTCTTATGAGTGAAGGCTGAGGGAGTGCTGTGCTCTGTGTGAACCTGCTTTGGCAGGGAGTTGGACTAGATGATCTCCAGAGGTCCTTTTCAACCCCAATCAGTCTGTGAAAGGCAACCCTTGGTATTTTTCATCTTTTATTAGTCCCGTTCTGCTTGGTTTTTATGAGAAAGAATGACCAGGCCAATTTATATGGTGTGCATCAGGACTTGGAAAAGAAGCAAGCTTAAAACAGGGTTTGCAGCAAGAGGACAGAAGTTCTCCTAAGCCAATGTGTCCTTCACTTTTCAAAGCTGCTTTGGGTTCGAATCTTACATTTACAACTGGCTCTTTTCTGTGAACTCCAAGCACTGAGCTCTTCCATGGGGAGAACTTCTCAATACATAGGCATCCCCCGGTGTGCCGAAATGCCCTCTGGTTCAATGCTTCGCTGCTTTATTCCTCTCATATTTTGAAATGCTCTCTTCTAGGAAAAAAAGACAACTCTGTCTTTGGACTGGTCCTGAATAGTAGTTCCTCATTCAAGCATAACAACATCACAAATGAGGCTGGACAGCTGTTTCCCAAATATAGTATACGTATATATCCTATACACGGTAATAAAGCTTGGTTTTCACTATTTGAAATGTTCTGCAGTCTCCCCGCCCCCTCCTGCAGTCAATGGCAAATGTTGTTCTCAAAGCTCCACTTGTCACATTTTGTTCTCGAGAACAGGGAGGATATTGAGATATACTGGCTTCTTTCCTTGAGTGCATTTCAATATGTATTCTGTATAATGAGAGCCCAAATCCTTCTCGCGTTACTTATGCTTTAATCACACTGTGCTCTCCCAAGATTGCTTTAATCGCATTTGCATCAGCAGGAGTAACTCTGTATGATGAGCAATATTTCATCTGCAAACAGAGGAGAAAGATCGCGGGCGCACGATGAGGAAGGAACTGGCTGTCCTGGATTTGTTACAGCACAGCTCTCTAGTGAAGAATGGTGTAGCATCCTGATTGGAGAAATAGGTATTCAAGAATTAGAATGAACAAAAGCTATTTTTACAGTTTTCTTTTGAGGACCTGTCAAGTGTGATAGCTCCCTTTTAATTTTCTAGTAAATGACTTTTTGGCATGTGTTATCTCCCAAGAAGCTCAACGCTGCCTAGTGCAGCAGACATCATTTTGTACTTCAGCCATGACATTACCGTATATGAGAACTGAAAAGTTATATAGATATTACACCAATATATAAACCATGTGTGTTAGAAAGACAAGTTCGGGTTTGAAATATTTGACTTAGCTATGCTTTTCACTTTCAATCTGTGCCAAACATGTGCTTGAATGACTGATGGAGTCATATGGTTCCCTGAATAAAGCACTTTATTGTGCGCAGACTTAGAGCCTTCCAACAGTTGTATTACAGAAGCTTGAAGATTAAGATGATCCAACCGCTTAGGGGGTATGTTCCACAATGAACATTTTATTTTTCTTTATTTCCCCTCTCTCTCTATTTTTCGCCTTAATACGTGTCATTAGTTTGTTCAGCTGGTCGTGCAGCGACACTGACCGCAGAGCCTTTGGTGGTGAAGAACAGCAAGTTACCTTCAAACTTAAGCTTTCACTCCCATGTCCATATTAAAATGTTGAACACATGACTTTTTCCGTGGAGTTTATGGAGTTTTGTGGGGGAGGAGGGGGAGGGCTGTTCCCTGTCGCACATTATTTCATCAGCAGAATTAGATTTAGGAAGGGAATAACTCATGCAAGAACAAGTGATGACAGGAGATAGTTCTTAGAATTATAAAGCTGAAATATTAAAAAGCATGTTTTTAATGCTGTTTAGTTAAAGGGGATCAGTGCGTCTCAAACTCCTAGTTCTCATCCGAACAGTCGGTGCCCGTGAAGCTGCTTAGTGTGAAAGATCAAGTGGACACGCTGCAAAGTCATACACAGATCGGTTCAAAGCTGACAGACCTGTCAAGCTGGAGAGAGGATCTTCTTTTATTAGAAGCAGAAAGAACAGAAAATTAAATTCAGAAATGTGTGGAGTCGTCTTGCTCCTGTCTGTCCTCAGGCTCATCAAAGACCTTTGCTGACTTTTGATGTTTTAAAAATTTTGTCCATGAGTTGCAATTTTGCAATGCGAAGGAAAAGACAAGATTGAAGCCCAAGAAGATCCATGGAATTAGTAGTTTTTCAAAAGCTACTTGTGCTTAAATGCCTGAGGTCTTGGGTTTGGGAATGGGGAGAGGAGCGAGAAAACAAGTAAAACTTTGTGCATAGTTATGTGGCTTGGTTTTTTTTTTTTTTCCTTTTAAATAATTATTTTCCAGGCAGGCCATGAAAGGACTAATTTTACTAGATTTTTTAGAGAGAATCAATGTACTGCTCAGATGTGCAAAGGTTAGTTGGAAAAATAATTTATGATTTTGAACTAATAAAAACTTTACTGCAAGAGATAAGATTTTTATTTTATGCACAGTCAAATCTTGCACAGACTTTTGTGCTTACATACAGATGAGGGCAGAGTCTGGCACGTTATGTGCTGTCTTTTTTAAAGCTGTGCAAGTGCTGTTAGTGAGATAATGGGAGGCACCTTATCAGTGTGGTGGAGTTACTGATTTTTGTCCTCTCTTTTGAGAAGGTGGCTATGATTTCAGCTGGTGGTTAATGCAAAATTTAAGATGGATGGATGGTTGACTTCAAGACAAACTATTGCTTATTTGACCCTATGCAAGTTACTGGGTTTTCTTTCTTTAGCCATTATGCACTGGAAATCTTGTACTGGTCTATTTTGCAGCATTTTCATATTCATTATCAGTTATTATTATAACTTGCATTCTGGTTGTATTAATAAGTGACAATTTGGTATTTTTCCTGTGTCAGACAGAACGGGTACCATTCTAGAAGGTGTTTTCAGCAAGATCTGTGCCTGGATAATGTCTAGCTTGGGTAATGTTTTGGCTTTTGCTGGGAGATGGAGTGAGATAGAGGACTGGAAGCACACAACCCCACTCCTGGGCCAGATAGTTGGAGAGTTGACCCTTTTTTTTTTTTTTGGCATGATATAGTCTGAGTCCTAATGTTAACAATTTCGATTTAAAGCAAGTTGATTTTTAATTTTTTTTTCCTTGATGCACAAGAGCTGGATGTGCTCCTCTTTGCTCAGAAGCTCTACACTGCAATCCAATCTAACTTTATGTATGGCCACTTTATACTCTTGCCATTTATAAATGTATCAGCACTGGCAAGATATACACCAAGAAGTATATAAAGCTAAAGGATGATCATGGGTCCTGTCATCTTTGGTTTTCTAGATCATGCAAAATAATTCTTATAGTTCCTTTCCTGTAATTCAGTCTTTCCACTTCCCTGATCACCCTGGCAGCCTTTCCAATCCACCAGCCCCAGGCTGAATTAATCTTTTGTGAACGCAGGTGAGGACATGGTCCAGTTGTGCTTCTGTCACTAACTCTCAGGAGTAACTTCAATATCTGATATTCACTGGAAACACCTCTTTTGATGCATCATTCCAGGACTTTCTTTGCTTCATGTAACATCAATGCTATACTGAATAGCATGTATGGGTCTTTCTTGTGTCATTTGCCTTTGAAGATTACTACTTAGAGCAGAAAATTTACTAGTCCCTAAGGGGGTTCCTCCATTCTGTACTGCTTGGTTTCAACCCTTTGCTCTAGCCCGCAAGTTATTGGATTCTTTTGTAATATTTCTCTCCTTCTCCATGCAGATATTGTCTCCTGACTTGGAGGATTGGATTTGAGGAGGACACTTGTGCATGTTGAGTAAAGGTTACTGATAGAAATATTAAGACTGATCCTAATACATTTTCTTACGGAACCCTGGTAGAAACCTTGCTTTAAGTGGTTGGTTAGCGATGTGCTTAGTGGGTAGTCTCTACTCCTTACCTAGTTTCACCCCTTTCCTAAATCACCGAAGTTCACTCCCATCTTGAAGGCAAATGCTTGGTCCTCTTCTCTCAGTGTATAAGCTTCATAATTTTGGATTAAAGAAGTTCTATTTTGAGTCTGGAGGTGATAAAAGAATCATCCCAAATAAGATCTGAGAGAGACGCAGCCGAAGGAGGGGATAAAGCTCTTTCCCATCTGCTGGGCATCCATGCCAGCAGTGGGTGGCTCTGTTGGGGCTTCTGTCCAGCTCACCAGGGTTGGGGGCACAGAGCAGCCCCAAGGAACCCTGAGCTACAGGGGAAGCTGTCTGGCAGCGGAGCCTGTGGGGATGCCTCAGTACCCTGCCACAAAACTAATTGCCAACGGTCCAGTGAGTGCTGGAGGCAGACACCTATGTACAGCCCTTCCTCCAGAGCCAGAAAAGACCCGTCCAAATCGTGGATCCCACTGACTGTGAACGAAGCTGAGGAAGCTGGAGAAAACGAGGAGGGAAATGGATCAAGTATGCCCTCTCTGTCTTCCACAGCATTGCCAAAGCCCCGCGAAACAGAACAGTGCCAGTAGTGGTTTGCAGTTTGCAGGAGGATTACTCTGTTCTATTAGTCTTTTCTATCCTAGGATTATTCTGGTGCATAGGTGTTTAGTTGCAGAAGAAAAAGCAGATAGGCTGTGACTTATGATTCTGAGCCCATTTGTAATATGAAAGGTAACACGAGGATAATTTAATTTAATTTAATTTAGCCTTTTTTTATTCCCCCACTCCCCCTTCTGTTATTTTTGTAACTCAGCAGTAACTGCAGTGGGTGACATGAAGGGTGTCTGGGCACAGTGTGCCGGGGAGAGGGCTGAGGTCTGGGCTGGATGTGGGCTGGAGATCGGCACCCCGCAGCATGGCTGGGGCTGACGGTCCCGGGCTGGGCTGCAGTGGGGTGCTGGGGCTGTAAGAGCCCTTGGGATCCTTGGGACCCTGACGGAATCACAGTAATGTGTGTGGGACGTGCGGGTGGGACTCCCAGAACATGCATATCCACAACGGGAAGGAAGCACGGTGCTGTACGTTGGCTTTATTGTAAATCTTTATGTTAAGAGATGGATGGTAGTCATAAACCACCCCAGGTCTGACGCCTCTCTCCTGTGCTGTGCCAGGGGAGAGGGCAGCAAAACCAGCACTAGCAGGATGGCAGGGCTGTGCAGTTGGGGGGGATATTTTTTTTTTCCCTTCCCCTTCAGCCTGTTTTATCCAGACCCACTCAGTATTGAGAGCATTCACCTTTTTTGTTTATCATAAGGACAAATAAATTGCACTGCCTGACTAAAAGCTTATTAATTTTAAGTAAATGCAAATCTGAAGTGTGTCTGGGCTTCTTCAGGAGCCAGCAGCCATTAAACAAAGATGTCACGTCACATGCTTAGAGTTTATGCTACATAGAGCTCGGAGGAACTGAAATACAAAGCAAAAAGATGAAAACTCTTCTTAACTTCTTTGCCACCAAGTCCTTGTATGATACTGTGCAAAGAGGAAAAGTTGTAGAAGTACATGGCAGATAAAAAACATTTAAGCTGCACAAAAGTCACTGACAGATAACATCTATTCATCTCGCTGTTTGTACAAAGTATCTTTTATATTTCTGAAAAAAAAAAAAGAATAAAGGGTGCTATATCAGCTTGTGGGCTGCTTGTGGATCAAAAGCGTTACCTTCGGTGCAGGCTGAAAATAGAAAACAGACATGACTGTGAAGTTTTTCATGTGAAAAAGTGGGAGACGAGCTTGCGTCAGGAAGAACTGGACAGAATTTCACTGAAATGGAAAATAAGTAGGTGAGTAAGTAGGTGCATGTGACACAAAAGATAGGAAACCTGGGTCTAATAAAAGTTTCTGGTAATACAGATGGCCTGATTTTCTTCCCCTCTCATGACACGTTACCGAAATTTAAATTCTCTGATTTCAATTATTACATTATTTATATTGCTGTAATACCAAGAGTCCCCGTAGAGAAGAGGCCTAGTTATTAATGTAACGCAAACAACTCTAATGGTTCCGGCTTCAAAGAAATCCTAATGAAAATGGGTAAAGGGGATGAAGAGTGGCAGAGAGGAAATACCAGCACGTCTGCGTGCATGAAGAACTGCAGCACTGGGAGCTCACGGGATGTGATGGAGGTGATGGAAACCCTTCGTTAGCACAGATCGCCAGTCCTGCCCCATCGCGCTCCTCTCCTGGTGCTCCTCGGGTGCCCTGTGGGAGGACTCTGCTTATGCTCAGAGATGGGTGGCCCGAAACCAACAGAAGAAAACTTTGACTGTGTTTTGTTCAGGCATTGTGCAAGAGACTGGGTGAAGTAGCCCTCGCTGGGGTAAATTCTTTGGTGTTTCCAGCTTTGAGGCCGGGGCCGTGCGTGCCGAAGGCGCTCCATGGGTGCCAGCAGCCGTCCCACCTGTGTAGCTGCTCAGCAGCCACACGGCTACTCAGACCAGGGCTGCTCGGGGGCTGCACAGCTGTTTGTCCCATTTTTTTAGTTTCCTGCACAATTCAGTTTCTATGCCTACATTTTTTTTGGCTTGCCTCTCTTCTTGTGTTTTTTGTTTTTTTGTTTTGTTTTTTTTTTTTATTATTCCTGACTTCCAGTTTTCCTCTACACATACCTTTTCTGTCTGCATCCCATTGTTCGGTTGAGCTCAGTGGCCCTTTAGGTGCTGTCATCTTTCCCATCTCAGATGGATATGTGTGGGTCGCTCTTTGTTGGCTGTGATCCCTTATTTTCTGCAACGTGTTTTCCCTCTGTACTCAGCACTGGTGAGGCCGCACCTTGAATACTGTGTCCAGTTCTGGGCCCTGCACTTCAAGAGAGATGTTGAGGTGTTGGAGCGAGTCCAGAGGAGGGCAACAAAGCTGGTGAAGGGTCTGGAGGGTCTGACCTACGAGGAATGGCTGAGGGAGCTGGGGTTGTTTAGCCTGGAGAAGAGGAGGCTCAGAGGTGACCTTGTTGCAGTCTACAACTACCTGAAGGGAGGTTGTAGTGAAGTGGGAGTTGGCCTCTTCTCCCAGGCAACTAGCGATAGGACAAGAGGACACAGCCTCAAGCTTGGCCAGGGAAGGTTCAGGTTGGACATTAGGAAGCATTTGTTCTCAGCAAGGGTCATTAGACATTGGAAGGGGCTGCCCAGGGAGGTGGTGGTGGAGTCACCATCTCTGGAGGGGTTTAAGACAAGCCTGGACATGGCACTTAGTGCCCTGGTCTAGTTGCCATGGTGGTGTCAGGGCAATGGTTGGACTCGATGATCCCAGAGGGCTCTTCCAATCTAATTGATTCTATGATTCTGTGTTTTTTGAAGCTTTGCAATCAGGCTGCAGAATCCTATTTAAAGGATCTACCTTTTTCTCCTTCCCCTTCTTTTGTATCTAAAGACTGAACTAGAGTTTACCCATCAGTTATACAGGTTTCTTTATTTTGTGGTCTTTCAGAAATACACACAGCAAGTAAATATAATGACCTTAAATCAGAAAAACATTATTATTTGATTTACAAAAGAAACCGTAATGTGCATACATCACACTGAGGAGAGTTGGGAGTTGAGCAAGTGCATAACATTAAGCATGTGCCCAAGTGCTCTTCAGAATGAGGCCCCATGACTGGGCTGCAGTGCTTTCTCCGCCTTCTGCAGGAAGCTGTGATTTTTATCACACCCAATAATTTAAATAAAAACATTCAGATAAGCAGCAAAATATTTGGCTGAAGGAATGCAACTAGACAGAAATTGATCTTGTGTTTTATAAATGCTACGGCTTCAGAAGAGTTTGCAAACCCTAAAGCTTGTCTGGTTTGTTTCCTCCAAATAAATTATCTTTTCCAATAAAGATATAACTGCTGCCTATAAACCTGTCTTGATGTCTGTCTCCAGGCTCTCAACGCTTCTGCACAATATGCATTTTCAGTGTGCAGATAAATAAGCATGTGTGTAAGATTGAATTTGCACATTGTAACCTTACTTTGTTATGCACCACAAGCATCTCTTTGTAATGATGGAATAGGGGTGGCAAAATTGAACCGCACTTTGTGTATATACTGTTCCCTTTTCCTGTGATGTTTTTATAGCGGTCACACTTTCCTCCACCACGCCATGTAATGAGGGAATAACACATCTGTGCATGAATGCTGATCCCTCCCCCCTCTCCTTTTTTCTTCTGTTTCAGGTAATGTTGTGATGTTAATGCTTTGCAGAATTAATAAAAAAGGCAGCTTGCGCATGTAGGAGTACCAGAAAGACATTGATTCTTCCTGATATCTAGCTGTAGCTCCATGGTATAAGACTGTGTGGCAGCAATGTAGACAATGCATCCGTGGGAGGAAAAGTATGCTCACAGGGTTTCTTAAAATTTAGATTTCATGAAACTTTCAGAATGCAAATCCTACAAAATAATAGAAGGGCCTGAGTCATTTAATTCATATAGTTGAGACTGCTCCAGTGAGCCAAGAAAAAAAAAAACGGGGCTAGAGCCAAACTTTTCTCATTTCTCTGAGATACGCTTCATAAATTTCAGTTCTGTGCAGGGAGATTCATGCCTGATAATCAGAAAAAAAGAGCTGTGAGGTTCTGTCTAGACCGTCCTAGGCAGACGAGATGGTATCTTGAATGCCTCCACAGGGGTGAACCCAATCGTGTGCAGGTTTTGGGGCATCTCTTCCAAGGACCGACACTCCCAGACCCCTGTCAGTTGGGCTTGAGCTGAGCTGAGGGTGAGGTCTCTACAGGAACATCCATATAACAAGCGACTTTCCTCTCCCAAATATACTTTATCTTTTTATCTTAGACTTTTTTTTTGGTGTTTTAGGGAAAGTGTCATGTTTTTCAAAGCATGCTGGAAAATACTGAACTTGTCTTCCTCTCACTTCAGCTGAACACTGATGACTCTGTAGATGCTTTTAAGCTCATTCTAACAGTGACTGAATTGGGCTCATTCTTCCCAAAACGTAGCTCTTGATCCTCAGTGAGAGTGTTAGGTGACCAGAGAGGGCAGGTCAGGTTGCTGGGATGGCAGTACTGAGCACTGGGCTGTGTAGGCAGGTCTGACCCTACAGCTATCCTTTCTCTCCCGTAAAAGGGTTCAGCCCTGAGCCATGGTTGGGCTGCTAAAACGCTGCCCCATCACCTTCCCTCTGCACCTCCTAGCACGAAGGCAATGTACGGCAGGAGGAAGAGAGGTAACGCTGGCCTTTCTTCATCTTCATGGAGGATGGACACATTTCTAGAGCACCTGCAAAGACTCAGGTCTCATCCTCATGGGGTCCAAGGGCTCAATGTGATGGCAGGTCAGGAGTGTGGCAAACCCTGCCAGCGTTTTGACTGTCCCACGGCACCTGGAAGCCGTCCCTGTTTTCTCTTTAAGATTTATTCTCAATGCCATTTCCAGCTCTTGTACTATGATACTGGTTTTAGGACTCTGCTTTGACAGGCACAATGCCATTAGTATGTTTAGTGAGAGGAAAAACACTTGATAGATGTTGCATGTAAATAGCTTTTTGACATTGCACTATGAATTGAAGTCGTCTGACTCTGTAGGAGTAGAACATGATTTCAGTGAGAGTTTATATTCTCTTTCAGACCTTTTTTTTTTTCCCCACTAATGAGAAAGTGCATCCTTGATGTTATGGGGTTCTCAGTGCTTCGTGACCTCCTTGCATGTTCAGATAGAAATGCTGAGGCTGCTAAGTAAATATTCAGTCTTTTGTTGTACACACTTCAGACTTGTTAAAACGGAGTACAACCGCACATTTCCATGTTTAGTGGAGTAAGATGGTGCATTAAGGAGCGTTTGGCAGATAATAAAATACTGAGGATTAAACCTGGTAAATCTGCTGTGTGCAATGAACCTGGAGCTTTCAGGAACCCCCAGCCAGGTTGTTCCATCTATGCTGTGACTCCAACTTGCAAAGCGTGAGGGCCAGCTGCCCCCACTGCAGAAATGGGAAAGACATAAGGGAAAATCTGGGATCACTGTCTGCCCTTAAGGAGCCTGGGTCCTGCAGCCGCAGGGTTTGTTCGCCCCAGTTACACCCCAGGGGCACTGTCCCCCCTCCTGGCACCACTGATTTGAATCTGATCGAGTGCGACTGTATCAGGGAAGAGGCATGGGGAGAAGAGGGATTGGGGAGTCTGGGAGGAGGGATGGGGAGAAGAGGGATTGGGGAGTGGAATGATCAAGGCTAATTTCTTACCTTAATTATGGAAAAATAGTCTTGATAAAATCTTCTCTCTTCTAAATCCCTGCAGCTTGCTTACCCTCTTAATGATGACCCTGAAAAGACAGCCACCTCCTGCGTTCCTCCCTGCTATCATCTTCAAAGGAAAAAAAAAAATCCTAACTCTAGTATGATTATTAATGTAGCACTTTAAATAACAGTGCCAAATTTTTTTATTTAAGTCTTGCATCCCAACTCCTTATCTTTGCATCCTGAAATCTCTACTCCTTATGTGCAGTCTTTGTCTTCTGCTGCGACAGAAATGCACCATTTAATCAACAGTGGAAATCACCTCGACACTTCTCTCCCAGAACCCCAACTCTCTTAGAAATTTGTGCAGGTTTCGACACTGACAGCATGACTTCACAATGTTTTAATGTTTAATTCTTTTCCTGAATTATTTCCTTTTGAAATACGCTGCCAGTTCCCTTAAATAACAAGGTTTGTGTTGTCAGATGCTGTTCCCGACTAATGTGAAGTTCTTTTCCCTGTCCCTAGGTGAGAATGTGGACAGCAAATTGGAGTCCTCAAGACAGCAGATGCCAAAGGACCAGTCAAAAGATTATGAGATAACAGTTCCCTTCCTTTTGAATGGAGAACAGTGGAGACCAGTAAATGGCATTTATTCAAAGGTTAGTCTTCATTTTGCCTGCTATTTTATTGTAAGATGTGTAACAATTGGAAGGCTTTAGGGGAAAGTAAATGCACTTTTTTCATTGTATCTGTTATAAGTGTAATTTTTTCTATTTTTGTAGAGTGTCTGCTGTCTAAAATTGTTATTTGCCTGATCAACCAAACACCTTATCCATTTTTGTTAAAATTAATACTTTTTTTGCTGTAAAGTGGCATCCTTATTTCCGATGGCAGAAATGGAAGCTTAAAGTGAAAGTTTGTTCGATTAAATACAGCCTGACAGCAAGAACTTTAAGAAAAGGTGTAAATAATGTTGCTTTGTGGGCTGCAGCCTGAGGCATTACCTGGAGCCCATCATGGGAGATGGCCCACAAATACTGTCCCATGAACTTCAGAGGACGAGTCTCCCTTCACACTCTGCTTTCCCTTTGCCTAACAAGGGGATAATCTGTCACTGGCTCTGACTAAGCAGGGATTGTTTCCCCCTCTTGACAGGACCTGATAAGCTTTCCTCCTTTTTTTAGACATGGGCTGATGATACGGGTAGCTGTTTTTAGGAGAAAAGGGCTGTTTTCTGTCTCCTTAGTCTCCTGCTTGAAGTATGAAGACAGTTTGTTTTCATTTATTATCACAAAAGATGTCACGGGAATCTCTTACCCAGCCGTCTTAACCCAAGTCCAGCCTTGTGCCAGTTTATTTATTATGCTGGTTTTTTTAACTATCAGAATTAGGAGAATAAAGTTAAATTTTTAAACAGATTAAAAAAAAAAAAAAAAAGAAGAGGAAAGAAAAGCAAAAAACCTCACACAGAAACAATGCAAACAGCCCAGACAGGCCATTAGAAACAGCTTGCTTTGCTGCATTGGGAAAGTCTTTCATGGAGAAATCCTTCTTGACTACTGCCACCGTTTGCGGGATGCATTTTGAATCATGCTGCTGATTGACAGAAGTAGGTGTGAAACGAGATTCCAAAACAATGGATCTGACTTTCAAAAAATCTGATCTGGATTAAAATTTTGCTTCCTTTTTCTTTTTCCCTTCCTAAATGGGAAAGAAGGGCCAGTCCTAGTTTTGAGTATCTGCAGTGATGAAAGGGGTATCACTGTGGGTGTGTAATAGCTTATCTTAGAGAGATAACACAGACGGCTTGGTCCTAGATGTATGTGCAACTCTATTTTTAGATCATTTAATTAGAAACAGGCGTTCTCCATATAGAGTTCTTTCAGCTACTCACTCTAGCTTTCTGAAAGAATTACAACAGAGTATCTTTATGTGAGTAATGATAATGTGATTTATATCATTAATTTGTTTCCCAGAATTGCTTTCAGTTTGAGATGAACATTAGAAAAGATTTGTGGTTTGGTAGAAAGATCCACATGCTGTATCAGCACTTTTTTTCTTTGAATACTTCTTTTCCATGGAAACTGTTATAAATTAAATACACAAAAGTGCAGATCAGGCTGTGGGAAGAACAACGGCATTAAACTGGTAAAGGAGAAGAGTAATGAATAGCTTGTCACATAAATATTGATCAAAAGCACAAAAGTTAAATACTGTTGTATTTGCTGGTTAAATAGGACCTATTGTTCTTCAACTCATTTCAAAGTGTTCCTCCATTTTATATCAATTTTATATGAAGTAAAAAAAAAGTATAAAGTACTGTGTAGTTGTAACCAGGGGAATGGTATTGCAATAGAATACACAGTAAAATAAATAATGTAGTGGTTATAAAAATGCCAAAGTATTAAAATTATTTGTGTATAGATAATTGCCTCTCAATGATAGCCCCATTCTCCAATCCTTTGATCATAAATACTCCTGCTTAACAATTAGTCCCTGAGAAACAACGTTAGTCATTTAGTGCAGCGTACTCTTTCTTTCCCATCTTGAAGATAAAACTGTCCTTTTATTTAACCCAGGAGTCACTGCAATATTGGTTGGAGTATCTCATTCAGAATCTGTCAGGAATTATTATTAAGCTAATGACTTTCTCGTTGAGGGCCATCTATGCAGTACACTGCGCAGAGCAGAAGTAAAAAAGCTGAAAGGAGTCACACTGTCTAATGGCACAAACACACGGACCTGCTCACCAGCAGCAATAAAACTACATTTACTGGGAAGAAAAAAATACAAAAGTTACTTAGCTATAACCTGGTGTCCTGGTTTGGCCTAAACCAGGCCAATTTTCCTTTCAGTGATTTTTACTTTCAGCCAAGTCTCTTCTAAGTAACTGCACTTTCTGAAGCTAACTGCATGTTTTGCAGACAGTGTCTGCTTCCAGGACTGATAACGCTTAAAGTTTGTAGTTATCACTGAGGCACTGGTAGAGATGTTGTGCAGAAAGGCTCTTGCTGTACTTGTTCTTAGAGAAACCAAGGTCACTGCTAAATTCCTCACTGCTTATGAGTGAAGAGCCGAAGGGGGGTCGCACCTGCAGGGAGGAGCAGACAGGGCAGGTGACCCAAAATTGACCAAAGAAGGTATTCCATCCCATACACATCATTCCCGGTATAAAGCGGGGGGATCACGAGGGTCTCAGCCTTCTGCTGTTTTGGGGGGCCTCTGCTGTTTTTTGGGGGCCTCTGCCTCCTTGGGCTGCTTCTGCTGCTTCGGGCTCCTTCTGCAGCTTGAGCCTTTGGCCAGTGTCCAAGGAGGACTCTGTCCATTTTCCTGCTGCCCCCGATCCCGATCCGGGCATCCCTGAATCCAGCTCTCGACCGTCGCTGGGCCCAGCCTGGGCCTTCCCGGAGCCTGCCCTGCAGTGCCGGTGGGGACATGGCCGACATCGGGGGAGCTCGATCTTGGTTTGGTATATATTTGTATATATTTGATTATTCCAATATTATTATTATTATACTCTTTTTTCATTATTATAGTTTTTTAAAACTGTTTTAACTTTCCAACCCGGAAGTCTCTCTCCCTTTTCCCTTTCCCTTTCCCTTTGGGGGGAGGGGGAGGGTTAACAGAGAGCGTCTGCCACAGGTTTGATAGCAGGCCCAGCTTTAAACCGTGACACCTGGTTTTACTTTAATACAGTTAGGCTGTACTTTTTCAAGGACATCTAATGATTTAGGTACTTCCTAAGAATGACAGTTAAATTAATGGTAAGGAAACCCCCAATTTTAAAATCAGACGTGTAATCAAATTATATTTAAAGAATTTGGGTTTCCCTAAGTATAAATGTAGTATTTTGTTTCTGGAGAGAACCTATCATTTACAAGGCAGACTGGTTTTTTTTTTCTGCCCTCCCCGCTCCAAGTCAGAGCTATAAAAGACCAAGACCAGGATCTCATTGTGGTAGTATTATTTCAGAAATTATATCGCTTCTTTCTTGTTTAAAAAGATGCACACGCTCATGCAAACACTTTATATAGTGATGCACATTTAAAAAATGAAATATGTGTACTTAAGAGAAGTTACTATGGAAATGCATGTATGTTTTTGCAACTGTACGATGCTGTTCATCTAGTTAGTGGTTAACATTTCTCCTGGCATCTTTTGTTGAATTCAGAAAATTTAGATCATTTTCAGTCAGAATACTTTAGCAGTACCTAGCTAAGTTCTTTTATTAACTGGATATAATATTCAGTTGCTAATCCTGAACAGGCTTCTAAAATTAGTGGCTACTATTTTGAGTATCCAGTTGTTGCTAGTCAGGACTACTGATGAGTAACTGTATTTGTGGGCGTGTGACAGCAAAATCAGGACCCTGAAGTGTTGTGCAACGTTGCTCTGTGCTTTCAAACAAGAGCTGCCCATATTCAGTGCAGATGTGATTTCCGTCTTCGATGAAATTTTGTGTGCATTATAGAATGTGTTGATAGGTCATTATACGTTATAGCTCCAGTTCTCCTTCCACTTCTCTCTTTCATTTGCTCATCACTTTGCAGTCTGTGTCAATTTTTTTTTTCCTCAGTTCTTGGTTTAAACCCGAGAGGTTTGGTTCTATTTTTCTTAAATTTTTCTAAGGTTTGAACAAAATAGTTTCATTTTTATATTATTCAAGTGCAGCAAAAAGACTCTTTTTCCCTGCATGTTTCCAGCTGAATATTTTTCTTCAAACTTGGCTTGAGACTCGCAAATCAAGCCAAGTGTGATGAGAGTTGGGTAAGTGATGTTTTAGTACACAGAACACTTTAGGGAAGATTTTTAGAAGACCATCTGTTTGGCTTCAGCTTTTATCCTCACACCCTGTTAGGGACACACACTGGTTAATGTGTGCCAGATCCCTCCATCACCGGAGCTGTAGGTCAGGTAATATTGGTTGTGTTAGACCGGAGCCTGAAGCATGTGCCTTCTCTTTGAGAGACGAGAGCTAGGCAGGAAGCTTTTCACATGGGCATTAAGGGTTTCTTGGCTCATTTTCTATGCTTAAAAGGTAGTAACTGTGGGGAAATGCTGCCTGCCAGAGACCATCCAGGGCAGCCATGAAATAGCTGTAGTGCTGGGGGGGTCCCAGCATGGCATTGCCCTGAGCTGACATTCATTCTCCTGGAGTGACACAGCCATTAATGAAGTTGGCTTTGTACCCAGGGTTTAGTGCAGATCTTAAAATACATAAAGTTTCTGGGAAATTGAAAGCATTTTTGTGCGTATATGATGTGATCAATTATGCAAGTAAACATAAGTCCTCGGGTTGTGGCATCTGTCACTCAGGTGTGGGGTTTTTCTCTAGCCTTGGCTGTGCAGGGTCTATAATACAGTTTCTGACACCTGCAAGGACTCAAATATAATCATGAGGCTGATCAAGTGCTTTGAAAGGTTTAATACTCTGAGGCTGCTAACAGCATACAAGCAAGTTAGGTGAAACTCCCCTTACTGGGTGATGCTTTGCATCCTCTGATGCTTATGCATATGCTTTTGTAATTCTGATCTCTGTATCCATCTAAGTGTAGTATTAAACTGCTCCATACATAGGTGCATGCTCCAGTCAGGCTAGGATTGCCATTTGTAAAGACAAATTTGAATGTAGGTGAACCCGAGCAGGGACTGAAGGACCTATAGCCAGGCAGCACCGAGCTAAGCATGGTTTCTGAAGAGCCACGTGAGAAGCTGGAAAGCCCTGAAATGCTTCAGGTTGCTTTGAGTTTGCAAGTTGCCAGTCCAGGTTGCTTTCAAATGATGCAGAGAATTTGGTTTTTAGCACTAAATTTGGGTGATGTATAGAGGACAATGAGCAAATTTTGCTGTGTAACTTGTTAAAAATAATTAACTATGAGAAAGTAGATGCACAAAATATACCTGTCAGTGGATTAGACCCTTAATCCACTTGAATCACAGTGAGTCTCACCTGACTCTTTTAAAGTACTGCCACTGACCTCAATATATAAAAAGTATATCGGAAAAGCAACCTCTCCCCCACCTTGCAGAGAGTTAGACCTCTTGTTTGGTGGCAGACACCAGGTGATTCGGATCTGTTGCTGTTTGGGTTAGTGACAAGCAAAGGAAAAGAGGATGGGAAGACCTGCAGAGGGTTCCCTGATGAAGAACAGCTATGACTCCCAACACCGATGACTTTTAAATCTAAATAAATCAGCAATTCGTTTCCCCTTGGGGGAGGGAGGGATGGATTCAGAGAACATTAAAACTGCTTCACCAAGGTTAAGCTTTCAAGGCCAGATTCTGAGCTAGTGTGGATCAGTTTCCTTCCTTTGGCTGGGCTGGTATAAATCAGGTTTGCAAACAGAAATCTTAAAGAAGTGTTTTCAGAAAAAGGAGAAAAGAAGGATGAGAAGACAGAGAGTCCCTTTTCTTGTAGCAACACTTTTTTTTTCTTTCTTGGAGTTATGTTTTACTTTGAATATAAACTCTAGCAATGAAATGCAAAGATAAAGATGAAGGCCAGCTATAAATATACACTTAGACCATATTTCTTGTGGTTTTTAAGTGTACGCTTGTCACAGCTCAAAAGATTCTGCCTGTAAAGTGGCAGAAGATGACCGTTATTTACTGCTTAGCATGCGTTGCATCTCACTGAGCTTGCAAAGAAGTAGCTTTTGCATTTCTGCCTGCCTCATTCACGAAGCATTGTGTTATGGATTGCGTTCATAAACAAACACCAGAATCTTCATTATCTGTATGTCATTCTGGACACTGATTACTTGAATCTCAATGGAAATTCTCCACTAGCTGTAAAAGTATCATGTGCTCTGACAGTTGTTAGTTATCTTTTTGGTTCTCCTGATTTATCAGATGTATCAGATATTACAGATTCTTTTCACCTTTTTTGCACTTTTTTCATGCCTTCACTGTAAGGGCCTACTTCAACACCTACTGAAGTAGGGATTTTTGCCATTGAAACAAAAAATCATTGGAAGGAACAAGAAATAACTTTAAATTTGTTAAAAAGTCAGGGATGAGCCTTACCTGTTTGATCCTATCTTTATGCTCTTGCATTACTGCATTTCTCTCACAAACTGGCAGAACAGGCACAGTCTATCAAAGTCCAGTCTATCTGCCAGAGTTATGGTGTGCACACCAGCTTCAGTATTGTTATGAAGTTATTGGTGCACCCCTTAGAAAGACCCCAATTTAACAAGATCTCTGTGTCAGTTCACATTTCACTTCTTTGCTGTACCTCTTGGTGTTCTCGCGTGACTCTAATATAGGGTTTGATGCATGGAGTACAGCTGAGAGGCCTGCTATGTCAGATAATTAATTTAGTGCTCGGTGTTTTCAAGAGCAAACCCATTCAAGTTTATTTCATAACTGGCATAGCCTTCGTGCAAGTGATAATTGTTTATATTCCCTTCAACAGAGCCTCCTGCTGTTCTTTTTCATTTGAAATAATTACCAAAGTTTAGACTTCTAGACAATTATATTAAGGGGAATCATACAGAGCTGCTTAAACAAGGCTTTGAAGGCTGAGAGGACAGCTTTCATAGCTCTTTTACATCGTTGTTTTACATATCTTAAGAGAGAGAGGCATAAACAGAATTTATAGTCCTTTCCATATTTTTATGACTCATGAGTATCAAACATAAGAGGCAGAGCTGTGCATGCTGCTAAGGCTGTGTCATCAGCTGGGAATGCAGCTTGGCACAGACAGCCTCAGCGGTGTGAGAAACTGCACTAATCCTCGATAAAATTCTCTGGGAGATCTCCTTCTTGAGCCTTTAATTAGTAACCTGGTAGTCATTAATTTAATAGCCTAGTAAACAATCTGGTATTTCTTTTGCTTTTTATTGTACCTATACCCCTGCCTTCTAGGGCCACTGTGAGGGCTAATTAGTTAAAATATGCTCTATTACTTAATAACTCTTCTGCATTTGTTAAATTCAGAAATAGTATCATTTTGGCATGGAAGCTATTAGGAAAGGGAGTGTGTCACCTTCTCTGGTACTCAGCTGAATTTCTGTGACTAGGCTGGTAGGGCTGGATTGCTTCACTGGGTGAGCAAAAGCAGCTCAAAGCCATCCCTCTCACCTTATCTTGTGTAAGAGAACATCCTCATGGAGGAAAACGTATTCCCTTCTTCTCAGCCAGCCCCGTGCCCGTGTTTAACCGATCGGTCAATCTGATAATTTCACTTATGAGATTTTTTAGCAATGTCAGTAGGTGTGTCCTGGTTCTGGGGACTCGCTGGATCTTACATAGCAGCTCCAGGCTTGAGAAATTCCTGGAGCAAGGACCACCGATAAAAACTTTGCGTTGGTGATTGAGTAGGGGAAATTCTTTTCTCTGTCTGCACTGAATCAGTGCCCTAGTTTCAACTAGATATACTAGTATTCATTTCCTGCCTGAAACGCTTGGGCATACTGGGAAGTGTTAAGCAATTGGGATTCATCCCAGAAAACGGTCCATTTCATTTTTAGCTTAAGTGATACAGTGTGTTAAGTTTCTAAAGTTTTCTGCGATAGTTTATGCACACTATAAATAGCAGATATTATTGAGAGAGAGGGCTATGTCAATAAACAGAAAATGTGGAGTTTTATATTGAACATCCACCAGACATCCCCCCCCCTCCCCTCAGCATCTTGGAGCCCTCAATAGGGTGAAATTCCCTTCCACGAGGTTGTATCACGCTGAGCTGTTGGGAGGAATTTTGTCATACTTGGCCAGTAAAGATCGCCAGTGATATAAGTCTTGGGCGAGCTCTGCCTCCCCGTACCACCCGGCCCCCCTCTGCCAGCAGTTGTATGTGACGGGACTCTGCAGAAGTGCTTTGTTGCGTTTGCTGTCTGTGACCCACCAGCTATGAGGTAGTGTCTCAGATTCGAGCTCGAGGAATCCATTCGTACGTTCCTCTGTAAGGTGATGGGGCTGAAGCGATGTTCTTTAACGTGAGTTTTCAGACTGGTATTTAAAAAAAAAAAAGAAACAAACAAGCAGATCATACTTTCCATAATAAAATGAGAAAAATATTTTGATCTTAATGATGCAGTTAATGCTAACAACACTTTAACGTGGTGTTAAAATCTAAAACTAAGTTCTTGCAATTATGCGGCGTTATGCTGGGTTTGTAAAGTGCTTGTACTGAGGCTTTTTCATATTGAATTAATTTAGCTTATACTTGGCTATTTCATGTCTCTTGCAACAGATCTTGCGAGCGTAAGGTATGAATTTCAGTGTTGGATTAAAATAATACTTTGCTTTCCAGCTGTGAGCATGTGATCATTTTTTTACAGGCAAAAGGAGAATCTCCCTTGTTCTTAATTCTTATTGTGGTTGCCTTGGGTCAAACTGAACACAACTCAAATCCTACAACAGGCTCTCTCCCACCATGTGCTCTTGGTATATGGAGTGTTCAGCTCCTGCAAGGAGTCGTTTGAGGGCTTGCAGGTAACGGCAGAAGAACTTGGGGCCTTTCCAAGGACTAAAGTCCTCTGAGCAGGGGAAGAGCGTGGAAACTAAGAGCTGCTGACATATGCTGTGATGAAGACCCTTATCTCAGGAAGCCCTAGTAAATTGAATTGTACTCAGTGTATATTTTAGGGATGAAGAGGTAAATTTAGCTGGTCGATTCACTGAGTCCTATTATTAACAAGCCTGATGCCTTTGTTGTTGACTTACAATCTATTTCAATATGATTTGCTTAAACCCCAGTTGATTTATGCCTTCTATAGGAATATTTCTCATTTCTCAGAACTGTAATGAGAAATCATAGCTGTTATACGCAGTTTAAAGCTTGATAACAAAAAAAATAATTAAGATTGATAATAAGCCTTTTTAAAATGCAGTAGTAATATATTGACAATGAAAGTACTTCAAAGTGTTTCTATTTTTCTAGAAATAAAATGACTGCCAAAAAATCTGCCAATTGTTTTTGAAAAGCTTGTGTAGATGAGGTAAAAATGATCTGTATTATTTTGATATTGTAGCAGAAAGTTTGTGTTCAATTTCTGCCTTGAGGAAATTACGTGTCCCTTTTGTGCACTGTCTCCTCAAGGACACAGTTTTGAAGTATAATTGAGCTTTCAAAGTTTAATTTAACAAAACGATTGCAATTTACAGCATTGTAGGCATGGTGGAGTGATGATGCTTAGTGACACTGGAGGAGAAATGCATTTGGGGATAATTTGTGCAATGCATTTCCATTTTTATGATGCGTGTGTGTGGTGGGGGTGCTGCCAGAGTCTGCAGGTGTTTTACTGGACTGGGTCTCATCCCTGTCCTGCAAGGATGTGCTTGTGGTATTTCTGGTCAGTGTAAGGATAAATCTGCTAGTGTTACTGGTTGCACTGAGCTATGGGTTTGCTCACCCTGACACAGCAGTTAGACACACACGGTTGCTTTGATGAGGCCACTGAATCCAAGGAGGGGTCTTGTCGCCTCTCGTTGCTCCTGAGCAAACCAGAATGCATTAGCTACATAGGTTTCCAGCTCTGACTTTGGCATTGCCTTTCCATCCTCTGCCCCAAGTCCCAGGATGCTAATTTGTTGTTTCCTCAGAAGTTTGAATCACTCTCAGGAAGCGCTCTTAGGTCCTGCCCTCATTCCTTTGCCCTTACTGTGTCTTCTGACTTAGGATGAACTTTATTTTGCTTCTGCTGAATGAACTTGTTCCTCCTTCCTCTTCTGGCCATCTCCCTCCACCAGGAGCTACTGGGCGGTTTCTTGGCAGGGTTCATCTCCTTGTTTGCTCCTTCGCTCTCCACTGACCACATCCTTTGAAGAGCGCTTCAGCAGTCCTGCACAAAAAAGGGTCTTTTTGGGGTGAACCCGCTGAACCCTTCCCAGCCAGTCATCACTGTCTGGAGTGATTTGCCTCCTTCTGAGGTGGCATCATTTTATATTGTGTGCTTAAAGTGAAGCCTATAAATAATTTCAATATTCAGGAGAATTGTATTTGTTACCTGAGGCTACTTAAACGGGCACAGGAGCAAACATTTTTAGTTAAAGCTGCTGCCTGGCTAGGGAAGGATCAGATCTTCATTGAGACGCCGAATTTTTGCGTGCTGGTGGATGCTATTTTCCGGCACGCTTCATTTGTGTGAGTGTTGGAGATGGCAGGCTCCTTCGGGCAGCAACCTTGGATGAAATCCTACACTGGTGTCTCTCAGATGACATTATTTACTTTAGTTTCACCCATTCCATCATCTTTCCCTAGATGTTTTCACATTTGGTACATCATGTACTGAAAAAGAAATGCTGCTGAAGGAGGTCTGCCTCAACTCCTGGCAAGTGATGATGAGACAAAAGCTCTTAGATGTGTTAATCTAAACAGCCATAGTATCCCTGCCCCACAAAGGACCGTTTCCTTGGCAGATACTGAATCTGCCTTTTTCAAAGGAGAGGGGAGTTTCTGGAAATGAATCTGTTGCGGGAAAAGCCAATAAGAGGAACTGTGTGATTTTGTCCTCAAAGCAACTTCTAGCATATTACTGTTTGAGCTTTGCACACTCCCTTCTGCCTACGCTGACACGGTCAGGGTGCGTTTTCAGCAGCAGAAGAAAAAGTGGGATCCCTAAATCAAGTATCTCCAACAGAAACTGCCTTTCTCTTCATTTCAACAGACAGAAACATTGTTTAAACCAGACTTTTTTTGGCGTTTACTGGCATTACTAAGAAAGAGTTGGCAAGGAAAGCTGGCAGAAGGAGATGAGTTGGATAAGCTTTAAAGATTTTTTTTTTTCCTATAAAATGAATATCCAGAAGCTGTGTAAATGTATTTTTTTCAGTTTAAAAGCTGTATAGAAAGACAACATATACACATTTTTCACTGAAATAGCATCTAAGCTGGCTGTGCCTTCCAAATTCTTTTACCTCAATTAAAAAGATGGGTGGAAAAAAAAAAAAGACAAAACAAAACAACACCTCAGGAAATCCCTAGAATGTTTATTCGGGAACAGACCAGCCTGTTACAGTCATTAGCTTGCAAAGGTATTTCTGTTATAGTCAGAGGGCAAAGTGAATTTTAACCTTTTATTGCCAAGAGATGTCATGTTTGTTAGTGAAGTAGCTACTGAGGTACATTAAGGCATGTAAATTACTGTAAATAAGTGAGTGGCATATGTAAAAAACAAAATCAAACCCCAGAAGTACACCCTACAGAGAGAAATTAAAATAAATTTAAATGCCCATAATTAAACATAAAGTACTGTATTTCATACTTTATTGAGTTTCTATATATTACTTTAGCATTTCTGGTTGTAAAAGGCTTCAGTTGCAAGATGTTTCAAAATATTGACCTCCTTTTTACCTTTATGATCATGGTATGGTGATCATAAAGGAAAAAAACAAAAGGAATAGGGCTGGGCTGGTGTAAACTGTGATCTGTGGGAGCCCTCCAGACCAAAGTGGTTGTTTCCCAGAATCCCGAGAGGAAAGGAAACCACTACTCTGTGGAGACCATTGGGAAGCATTTCTTCTCAGCAAGGGTCATTAGACATTGGAAGGGTCTGCCCAGGGAGGTGGTGGAGTCACCATCTCTGGAGGCGTTTAAGAAAAGCCTGGACATGGCACTTAGTGCCATGGTCTAGTTGACGTGGTGGTGTCAGGGCAATGGTTGGACTCAATGATCCCAGAGGTCTTTTCCAACTTGATTGATTCTGTGATTCTGTGACCAAGCATCCACAGCCTGGGAACACTGCAAGTCACAGAGGGCAAATTTAACATATGGATAGAAACAGTTGGGTTTTTTTTTTTAAGAGGGAAGCCTAAATTGTTTGCTTTGTACAAACATCTCTCCTTTTATTGTCTTGCACTTTTCCATCTATAAAATGGGAATAAAGTTTAATCCAAGCCATGGGACATCAATTTGATTTTGGTAATGGCCTTTTCAGATTAAAAGTGTTATTTGTATTCATGGTCTTGCTGTACAACTTCTAGGGAGCAAGGATTTGCTGTTCTGGGCGAAAGAGGGATGTCTTGCATGTGTGGATAAATCGCTCGTGTTGTCAGCACAAGGGAACAAATATTTTCAAGCTTTTAGTTCTCAAAGACTTAAAGAGGAGGAGTGTTTGCAATGCTGCGTACAAGGATTTTCACTGTTACAAACTTGGAGGCAATTTAAGAGCAGCTTGTAAGTACTTGGAAGAACATTAATTGAGGGTTTTATAGTGTATGATGAGCCATATAAATCAGTGCAAGTTTAGCATGATCACCTTTCTTTGAGGGAGATTAATACTGATGTGAAAACACTTTATTTTAAGGAACATTTTGAGAAATAATATTTTAGTGTATTATGTATTTTTCTTTCATTTGTACATTTTTACTGCTCTCAAATATGCAATTTAACCATCAAGCATCAATTTATTTTTAAAATTGAATTTATTAGTTTTAACACACTCCCATAAATCTTCTATTAACTAGTTTAAAGAGAAATCTCTATGCATAGAATTGAAATCAACTCTAGTTTCAGCCTTCACAGAATTAGTATTTAGCAATTTCTCCAAATCTGTGTGTTTAAGATTGAAAGAATGACAGCTACATTTGAGCCATTTGTTTAAAAGAGATTCCTGAGACCTCCCCACCACATTGCTGAATTTCCCAGTAGGTATATCTGTATTTCACAGAATCACAGAATGTTAGGGATTGGAAGGGACCTCAAAAGATCATCTAGTCCAATCCCCCTGCCGGGGCAGGATTGCCTAGACCATATCACACAGGAACGCGTCCAGGCGTATTGATACAGTAGGTATATCGATATCTATATTGCTATCTATATCATCTATATCTAGACATACATACAGATACTCTGTTTCCAACCTTGTCTCAGCATTTGCCTCTTAAATTATGGTTTGAAAATTTTTTGCAACAATATGTGAGGAAAAAATGTCTGAATAAGGTTACAGCGAAATCAAATCATCAAATCAAGTAGTGGAGAGGGAAGATACATGCCAGTGAGTGAAATTCCTGTCAATGTTTCTGCTTTGCTAGGACATGTTATTAGGAAGGAATTACATTTAGGAGCAGAGAGCTTATCAGTGTGTCCTTGTAACATACTTGCCAATGTCATGAACTTCATATATGTAGATAGAGTTGTTCTAATTTAGGACTAGGCAGTAGGAAAAAAAAAGCACATGTTGTAAAAGAAATAAGACCACTACTCAGTCACTGAAAGTGTGGATATTATCTGCGTAATCATTAAAGAGCTTAAAAATTGCAACAGGATCAGCTGCTACAGACATTTTGGCTGATGTATATGAAGTAAGTGTCTTGTGGCGCTCCCCCATTATTGTGTGTTAGAGCTGAAAAATATTTCCTATAATTCTAATAATTTAGGGCAGGCAACAAAGGAAGATTGAATATCTTTTTGTGCACAGAAATATGAAAAAATTCTTCACAGCCTTCATTAATAAACGATTTAGATGTAGAGTCCAGTCTCTGCATGAAGCTTTCAAAGAAAATGTTGGTTTGTTTTTTTCAGCAAAATCTTTATCTTTCTCAGTGAAAGACAAATCAATATGTCACTGGTAAAACACAAAGCTGCGTCCCACCAAGGTATGTTACTTAAGCTGAATGTGAATTCTTACATTAGCCGTCACAATCAAGCCAAATGATTTGGAAATACCACAGCATGCTTTTTTTTTCAGCAGCCACCGTGCCACTTTACATTTTTACATTCTATATTTTTATATTATATGTGTATATTTTCTTGTCACAGCAGTGAGAGTTTCTAAAGTTCCTCAAGAGCAATAGTGAAATTACTTTCATGATCCCTTCTTTTAGTGTGCTGTCTGGCTTCTGACAGTCTACTGTGAGCGAGTCAGAAATTTATTCAGCATAAAATAAAGTCATATGGCAATTTGTTGCTGTCTTTACCTATCCCACAGAATCATTGCTCTGCATCTCTCGGAATGTGCAGATTTGCTTCTTCAGTTTTAGGGAGCTGTATCTTGTCTGTTGATGCAATGTCACCATCACAGCCTTGATATATGGAAAGGAAATAACTTGTCGCACGTATTTAGCCTAAGGTAAAGTTTGTATATGCAAGGTATTCTTATCTGTGAATTTTGATTTGCAAACTAAAATTTGATTGAACTGTTTTGAGGGGGCTGTTGATATGCCTTCTTTATCAAATATATCATGAAATTTAACTTCTTTAAAAACAGAGTCTCTATGTAAAAGCAAATAACTTGTCTGATGGTATAATGTAGCATCCCTCAGCTAGAGTCAGTTGCTCAGGAGTCTCTCAGGGGACAAGTGCAGACATGGCATCTTTGCTCTTCCTAATTCTTTGTCTAAGTGCAACCAATTTATTCAGTCTTCAGATGTCAGTTTCTTGGGCACCTCGATGAGTTGTCCATCTGAGCTCCTCTCTGAAACCCTTCAGTCTTCTGGTGAGCAAGACTTCTCATTTAAGCTTTGTGATAGGGCTCCAAAAAGCTCCTTCCCTCATCATATCGGGAAACCAGCACAGTAGGGGGAACTCCTGCAGAGCCCTTCTCTATTTATATGTTGATGAGCCTGGATGAACATTTCCAAAAAGACTATATATAGTTTTAAACCTGCTAGAAGACTCTGGCTTGTTCCTGTGCTTCAAAGTCCTATTCTAAACATACTGTGTTCGCTGACGCTTTGCGATACAACACAGTGGTACCCGTATCTGGCAAACCCTTGCTATTTATAGAGACAATAATGAACCTTTCCAGAAGCCTTCCTCTTTGCATTGTGCTAACTTATATCACTCAGGAGAACAAAACCCAGAAGCCTGGTGCAATGTCATGTTTTAACAGGCAAAGTTTCATATGCTCATGTTGTTGAATTTCATTTAAATATGCAACACGGTGCAGCATGAAGGATTTTTTTTTTTTTTTTTACAAGGGCTGTGAAGCAGCAGTAGTTCAGTAGGTTAGGTGCATATCTCAATGAAAGGTTGGACTTCTTGCTTTCTGAAAAAAAAAAGGAGTGTTGAATGGTTCAAGAGTGACTGTGGGGTGCAAACCTGTTCATTAATAATCTAGTGGTTGGAGTACTTGTGAGTGTAGGTGGGAGGCTGTGGATCAGACCACTGAGGCATTGAATCTCCCAGGAGACTGCAGCCCTGGAGACTGTACATGTTTCATACTAGATCCTCATTGAATAATAATTGGGAAGGAGAATAGTCATTAAAATAAATGAGAGAGAGAGGTCACCTGGGGGGAACACAGGGAGGAGTGCAGGGAATGGCTGGAGGTCTGAAACCATGACCCCGTGGTGAGGATCGAAGAACTGAGACTGCCAGGCAAGAGAGAAGGAGGCTGGGCAGAGACTTGATACGTCTTCTAGTATGTAAATGGCTGCAGGAAAGTAAGAAGGAGTAATTAGTTTCTGTGTCACTGTTAGATATGCTCCCTGTCTAGCAGGGATAAGGAGAATGGTCTTACAAGGCAGCAAGTAAGTGCTCAGTAATGAAGATAATGAGAAAAGGATGTATTTACATGCATATAGTGAGGAAGGGAAGCTTTGAAGTCTCTCAGAGTGCACTTGGTTTTCATAAAAGCCAGAGAAACAGCTGCTAATGAGAGAGGTATAGTTGATCCTGTCACTGGGCAGGAACCTCTGAGGTCCCATAAGCCGCATTTTCTATGATTTGATGTAAAGCGGAGACCATTCTTTCTCCTTTGTAAAAACCTGCTTTGCAAACTTTTGCTATCTCTACATTTCAAAGAATAAGATTTGGATTTTTCTGAGTTTTTAAATACATAAAACTTCATAGGGAACACTTATCTTTCTTGCCCAGGATGAAGACTTTGTTGCCCCATAGCTTTTCTTTCTTCTTTAATTATTAGTTTTGCACAACTTAGAACCAGACTCTAAATAATACATAGACAACTGAAACATTCACTATAATCCTGTCTCAACTAGGTGAAGAGAAAATGCCCTAGCAGAAGTTAAGCCTTTTGTTCTTTTAAATTTCATTATTAATTCAAGGATGGACCCTGAAATCACAGAGGCAGATCAGGATGCCATGGAGGTTGGGATATGTATAACCTGAAGAGGTTTGGTTTAGGGAGGAAGTAGTTATGGCTCTGGAAGGACTTGCTAAATTTTGTATTGTGCTGCAGTGTTCCCATGTAATCACAGACAAACCAATTAACTTCTCCGTGCTGTCGTTGCTCATCTGTAAATGGAGACAGTGGCACATTTCTGCCTCATAGGTGCTCGGTTGCAGCAGTGATAGAGGCTCTTATGGACATGCAAGATAGTTTTAGGAAACAGTAGTAGACAGCTTGAGGAAATCCATTCTTTAAGGAATTTTGGAGGTTCAAGAGATGTATAAGGCATTCTGTTGAGACAGATTATGAAAAAAATATGGTGTCCATGTGAACTGTTGACTGCGTCCTGTAGTAGCACTTTCCTTATTGCCTCTTTCCAAAGTATATGCTATAAAATATTGCAAACAAAACTTGCATGGGGAGATTAATCTTTTGAAACTGGGTGAAGTCTCTTTTGTATATCTTTCTGGATATTTATGGAAAATTTGTTGCACAGAAATAATCTGGCTTCACCAGAGGCTCTTCAATGGCTTCCTGGGAGCATAATGCCATAAACAATGTTGGGTGTCAGCAGCAGATTCGTATCTGTGTCATGTGTTACTCCGAGAAGCATCAAAGCTTCAAAAGATTTTCAGGAAGAGGGAAGGGAGGAGAGGATTTAACTACAGTGCATCATAAACAGATCAAATCCTGAGATGACAATTTCAACTGTTCACAATAAGCATGAAGTAATTCAAAACACATTCTGGGACGTTCGGGTTGTAAAGTCCTGGTAGGTCACATGGGCTGTGTTGCAGAGCTGTCTTATTTTTAATTAGCAGTGAACAGAGACATGGTGATGGGTTTGGGGTTTGGTTTTTTTTTTAAGGATCATCTGAATGAAAACATGTTCAGCCCAGAGCTGGTTGTGAGTCTTTTTTTTTTCGCTGTCAGTATCTTCTCTGCAGTTTTGTGTCAGTAGCTATGAAGGAAGTAGATGGGATGCAGAGCATGGTGTGTTTGGGGCAGATAATGCTGTGGTTGGCCTTTTGTTAGAAATTTTCAGGTGTTCAACAGATTTTTTCACTCTGTGCTCCTCAGTAATATATCTCTTTTGTGGTTACCAACTCTTCCCAATTCTAAGCTGGAAAATACGATTTTTCTGTTTTCATTTTATCTTTCCTTTTTTTTTTTTTTCTTTTGCTACAAAGTTGGTTTGTAGGCCTAGGTGCAGAAGGAAGGCTCCTCTGTATCTAAAAGGAGAATTTTCCCTCAGAAGACAATAAATCTCCAAAGTGGACAGAAATGCAACAGCATATGGCACGCAATTCATCTAGTGCAAATACCTAAATACTCTGTGTATCATAGCCCGTCCCTGGGGAAACTGTTATATTTCAGTTTCCATTGGGGTTTAATCCTGCGGGAAAAAAATCTCTGAAACTGAAATAAGAAACAGATAATTTGAGACTATCGCCAACATTTAAATCAGTGTGTTGTCAGAGCTTCACTGCGTTTGCTCGGGCAAAACCGCATAAAATAGACTTGTCTCAGACAATCTTTATTATTCTCTGTTACCTGTGATAATTCACTGGCTTCTGGTATTGGGGAAGGCAGGCAAAATAGAGCAGGACTCATACAAAGAATGGAGTGACAAGAAGAGGGGGAAATATTGTAAATACATGCTTGAATGATATGTTAACATAAAGGCAACTGAAAGCTGTCCAGAAAGGCAGATAGACAGTGTTCTCCCATGATGGGATGCTCTGATACCCTGGGTTTTGCACAGGCAGGTCTTGGAAAGAGGTCTGGTTACATAAAGAACAATTAAAATAAAGTTTGCAGCATATAACTCCACTTGCTCCTCGTCTTTTAGCTGCACGAACGGCTGTTTTCTTCCATAATTTCAAAGCTACTGTCAGGTCTGTTTTCCCGCAGCCTCTGTGGGTGTTTGACTCCAGCATCCACTGGCTGAACTGAAAAATACTCTTGCTCGCTCTGTTTTGCTGCATTGGTCCATGAGACTGAGGGTGGGTGATTGAAACGTTCCATGAGCCTCCTGCAGAATTTTCATTTTTCTGTTTTCTAACCCTGTGCACTCAGTTCAGTGAAGAAACAGGAATATTTTTGTTCATTTACACTGCGTGGTAGAGCAGCTGAAGGTGACAGTGGACTTTTCTTTATATTTTTATCACATGTTGCAAATGCCTTTGAGATGTTTCTTTCTTTGTTATCTCAGAATACTCTGCTGTATTGATTTTTGCTTTTTCTCTAAGGGGCTGAAAATTTCAGCGCTAACCCTGAAGCCAACTGAAGTAATTGATTATCTGTTTTTACCTCCTCTTCAGTTATTTACCTCATGCCCTTCAATGGAGAAAGTGTGTGCTATTTCTAGATGATTTAGTGTAAAGCAGGTCTCTGCTGTGCTTTAATATCAATTTCTATAACCTCGATGCACAGGGTTTTTTTTTAGATCCACGAGTTTATCTAATAAGTCACGAGAGAGCTTGTTCTAGAGATATCATTTTATAGCTTATTCTTATTGAACCTATGAGTAATAAGAAATGAAAGAGATTTTGTATAAGCTCAGTTAGCAATTGAAAATACTTAAGCAAATTTTCTACAGGAGGAATTAGATGCATATTGGCCTTCTGTAATCTAGTTAGATATCTTTTAAAATGTATTTTATAATTAATAGATTTTGTTTACAGTTTTTTGTGTATATATTAATGGTAATGACATTTTCATCTGTGTTTTGTCTTTGCCTTTGTGGCAAGAAATATACTGGTCATTAATACTTTGAATCTCTGGGTATAATTCAGATTAAAACATATGGTTTTGTTCCAGGGAGTACTTTCTTAGATAAGTTTTCTGAGCTCTCCACACTATTTTGTGTCATTTATTTTCATTTGACATTTACATCATGAGAATGTTAATGTATAGATGGGGTATCTGTAAGGAAAGCTTCTTCCTAATTAAGTAGAAAAACGTGAGATGCTGCCCACAGGTTTGCAATATCATTTGCTTTACTAGGAAATCTTCAGATCCTTCTTTCTCTTAGGGCACATTCCAGGATATAAAAATGATTCATCTGTCTTGGAAGTACAGCTTTGGAAAGTTTGTCAAGTTATCTTGAGTAGCCCAAGACTGGGATGAAATCTCCCCTTCCGTTAGTTTAAAAAATATTAATATTTTATCTGTCTTTGTGTAACTCATTCATCATCTTCAAAAGATCATCAGAGACAAATTACAGTTTGAAAGAGTGGAAATTAGATACCGATTCCTCACTTCTGGTTTGCATTCCAGTATTTGTGATGCAAAAGGGAACTTGAATCCAGAAGCACATCTGTGATTGCAATAACAAATTAGTGAAGAAGATTTAATCTGAGCCACATAATACGAAAAGATGTTTAGAGAGAATGAAGTCTGAGCTCAGAGATCCTGGCACAGACCTGGTGCAGTGGAGCAGGGTGATTGGAGGGGAGTGGGAGGGATCTGAAAGTGAAGAACAGCATGTGAATTAAGCCAAATAATTAAGTGATTTAAGCATTAATCTAGCCAACCCTCCAAGTTCATTCAGAGAAGCAAAACATATATCATTGCTTCTCTGGAGATTGTTGCATTGTCAAGGGTTCAGTTGAGCCATGACATTCAGACCTACCCTTTACTTGCATTAAAAAAATTGTTAAATTTCTCATTATCTGAAACTGATTGTGTCTTTTTGCCGTTCAATAAGTTTCATTTAGTTGCAATTACTCTGGCTTCAAAATCTTGAAATCAAATGAATTAATGAAAATGGAAAATCAGAACTCTTTCCTAATTAAGAACTGAGCTTTTCAAGGAAAATGAAAGGATCTAATTTAGAGAAAGATGTTTGGAGAGCATGAAATGTGGCTTGAAGGAGATACATGTGCATTTAATATAACGTACTGAGCCCAGCCAGATTTGTATTGATGGGAGACAAAAAGCATCAGAAATCCTCTTGCAGTGATAGAATAATTCAAGGGCTTTCTTGAAGCTTTCTGCATTGACTTTCAGTTCAGGGAAATGGGTGGCCGTCTCAATTTGCTTCTCAGTGGACACAGTTACTACTGTATTATTTTTCATTATTTCTTTCCATGTTAGTTAGCTGAACCATGGAAATATTGGGAAGCGGGCTGACTATGGTTTTTGGTTTTGTTCTTCAATGGCTTTGTAACACTTCTGTATGGAGAAGCCTCCATTCTGGGCCAGTCGCAGGAGGCTCTGAGGATGCAGGTGACACTGAATGGACATAAGGAGTGTGGAGGTGGCTCAGATAATGTCTATAATAGGCACAGTTCAAAATAGACTTAATTATCTTTTGGCCCTGAAACACAGTTGTCTTGATCCGCTGCTTCCCCAGCACACACAAGTACGTTGTGCGTACAGTCCCGTGCGTAATACATGGAGCTCATCTGCTTGTGCCCTCCTCAGCATGCCAGACAACTCCCACTGTCGAGAACATTTTCAGATATAATCTGGAGGACGTGTCATTTCTTATCATTGGGAACTTAGAAGTAATTATCATCGTAATTCTTATCCCCCACAGTGCACAGCATATTGTGGGTTCCCCACAAATGTATGCTACCATAATTACATGCACAGAAGGAGAGAAGAGATGTTTCTAAAGAGGGTCAGGTTTGCTATTCAGTGGATGTGTGCATGGTAAAACGTAGAGCTATTAGATGGAAATACAGAAAGTATGGCAGGACAAAGGGAGTAACCTGCATAAAATATGATGTACAGTCTTTGACACAGTCAAAGGTCATGCTTGACCTTGATTTTTTGAGTACATTGGAAGAATACTCAGGGCTCAGTTTTTGGGCCGGTGCTGTTCAATGTCTTTATAGATAATCTAGACGCAGGGATTGAGTGCATCCTCAGTAAATTTGCAGATGACACCAAGCTGTGTGGGAGTGTCGACCTGCTGGAGGGTAGGAAGGCCCTACAGAGGGATCTGGACAGGTTGGATAGATGGGCTGAGACCAACGGCATGAGGTTCAACAAGAACAAGTGCCGGATCTTACACTTCGGCCACAACAACCCCATGCAGTGCTACAGGCTGGGGGAAGAGTGCTTAGAAAGCGGCCCAGCGGAAAGAGAGACCTGGGGGTGCTGATCGACAGCCGGATAAACATGCGCCAGCAGTGTGCCCAGGTGGCCAAGAAGGCCAATGGCATCCTGGCCTCTATTAGGAATAGTGTAGCCAGCCAGTCTAGGGAAGTGATCGTCCCTCTGTACTCGGCACTGGTGAGGCTGCACCTTGAATCCTGTGTCCAGTTCTGGGCCCCGCACTTCAAGAAAGATGTTGAGGTGTTGGAGCGAGTGCAGAGGAGGGCGACCAAGCTGGTGAAGGGTCTGGAGGGTCTGACCTACGAGGAATGGCTGAGGGAGCTGGGGTTGTTTAGCCTGGAGAAGAAGAGGCTCAGAGGTGACCTTATTGCAGTCTACAACTACCTGAAGGGAGGTTGTAGTAGAGTGGGAGTCGGCCTCTTCGCCCAGGCATCTAGCGCTAGGACAAGAGGACACAGCCTCAAGCTTTGCCAGGGAAGGTTCAGGTTGGACATTAGGAAGCATTTCTTCTCAGCAAGGGTCATTAGCCGTTGGAAGGGGCTGCCCAGGGAGGTGGTGGAGTCACCATCTCTGGAGGTGTTTAAGAAAAGCCTGGACATGGCACTTAGTGCCATGGTCTAGTTGACATGATGGTGTCAGGGCAATGGTTGGTCTCGATGGTCCCAGAGGTCTCTTCCAACCTGATTGATTCTGTGATATGATGTTGTAATCAAACATATAGTAAAAGGGAGTCACAGTCCCCGGTGTCCTTACAAAGAAGAGAAATTTTACTTTTAAAGCTATGAGTAGTTTTAAACCCGAATGGGATCTGCTAAATTTACATGGCGTAGTCCTCAAAGTTCACGTACATTTTAAATTGGCAAATATCAACAGCTGTTCATTCACATTATAATTACCCAAATTGCAACGGACCGTCTGCAACGGTTCTGTTCAATAACTAAGACTACCCAGACCCACTGCAATTGCTTCCGAGCTGCCGGCTCTGTTAACTTTTGTTTTGTAACACTTTACTACAGAACAGACATGTTTGTTTTCTTTGCGCTGCCTTCCACAAAGCATTGTTTAAGCAGCACATAATGTATTCCAACAATGAGGTACTTTTTGCTCCCATCTGTTTGATAGCAAAATGAACAGTTGTGATTCATATGTACAGTGTAAATACTGTGTAATGACTATGGGTTTACTTTGAGCAAATTCCAGGTTATTTCATTCCTGTGCTGGGTTTTACTCCATTTTTGAGTCAGGAAAAGATTTTTGACATTGGGCCTCAACTTTTCAGGTGTGAAACATCTGTCTAACAGTGACCCACCATCGTCCAGAGGTGGTAGTAAAAGGCTGCCAGAAGCAGGCGTGACAACGCAGCAGGTACCGGGAGGATGAGCTGCCACACGGCATCTCGGATCTCCAAGGCTGTGTGGTATCTAGTTGTCTTTTCTGAATACAAGACCACACAGACATTCCCCCAGAGGCTTACAGGGCTGTATGTATTTCTATTTTAGCCTTTTTCAGGCAACACAGTAAGGAAAAACAACGTAGCGAAGGATTTATTTATTTAACCAGTCTTTTAAGCAGACTCTTCAACAAGTCTTTTTTTACTATTAAAAAAATCTTTATATTTGCAGGCCTTTCAAAAAGCTAAAATCTGCGTTGGTGCAGTCGACCTCCTGCCCAACTTCTTTGTCGAGGTCGCAGTGTGTCAGAGGACAGGCAGGGCATGGTCTTTCCAGCCAGTTTCGGGAAGGGGTTGTGATAGCAAACACCACACCCCTCCATCAACCTCGGATTAAAAAGCACTACTGCTCTTGACCCGCTTCCAAGCTGAGGACCTACCAGTTGCACTGATGGTCTGCGTTAGAAAGTCCTGTGCTCCATGAAGTAGCGTCAGGACCTGAATTACAAAATTTGGTGGCCTTAGATAACCTTGTGGAGATAACCCTTCAAAGGGACAGCAGGCAGCACCTTAAGCGGGGTCTGTTTGGGAAACATCGTGATAAATGAGAGCTGGCTAAAAGCATACATGTTTTTTTATTATTTTTATTAGTTGTTCTTAATACAAAATTGAGTTCACAGTTTGGTGCAGTCATTTCCATTCAGTCAAAAACCATATGTTGTTTCATTTTCCTTTCTTACTTCCTTTGTGATTCGTGAATCTAATGACTCACCCGCTCCCAGATGCGGAGCAGACTCCTTGCAGGTCATCGGGCACGCAGAGAAGTGTCATAAATACACACCGAATGGTGGTTTGTGTTGGTTTGCATCCATCCTGCTGCAAAGATAGAGGAAGGGCTTCAATACCTCGCGCTGGCTGGTTTGTGTTACAGCACGCGTCCTTCTCCCAAACCACATCCTGAAACAGCGGATAGCGGAGCTCGCTCCCCATCGGCTTGTTCAAAGTGTTGGCAACACCAGTCCCCCTTTTTCATAATTCACTAATGTTTGTTCTCTGAACTTGTTTTTAGGAATCTTTGAAACGATTTTGTTTCAAAGTTTGTCCTGAAAAGGGAGGACTGATTTCGACCTATTTTTAACCAATATAGTTCAGCAGATAATTGGATAGCTGCTTTAAAAACCAAGGCTGCCCTATTTGCTCTGCTTAGATTTAATTAAAAAGAAAGAAAGAACACATTTTACTTTTTTTTTAGTGTATAAAGTTGTGAATTCCCTGTTAATCCCTATTTAGCTGGCCAAACGCACATAAGTATGTTTTAGTGCAACTTCAGTGCCTGATAATGAAAACGTGGCGTAAATGTTGAATTCAGCTTTCCTGCCTGACTTTTTACTGACACCAAATAAATCCACAGCGTAACAACTCGGCCTCAGAAGATGCAGATTTCTTTAAAACATCAAACTAGTTATTTTGGATTTGCTCCTGAAATATTTGATCCCTAGTGTTATAACATTTTGAACATGTTTTAGCTAGGTTATTCTTTAATCTTAAAAAAATGTACATCAAGAACGCTTCACAAAAAGGATGTAGCTGAATTGTAAGCATGCTTTCCCTTTCCCAGAGTAGTCATTAGCTTTGTATTTCTGCATGGAAACCAGGAAGCTGTGTGCTAGAGCTGTGCAGTTTTATTGATTTTGGTCTGGCGCAATTAACTTCTCAGCTTCCTCTTTCTTGAGTGTTATTTGCTTGAATTTTTAACTCTGGATAGGGATCCTGGGACACTAACAGTGAGCAAGGAACTGTTAATTTAAATAGCCCTTTACGGGGATTTGTAGGAGCTTCAGCAGATGTTGCCAAATAACCCGATGGCCAGAGGCTGGGACTACCAGTGGTAGAGAGGCAGTGCACATAAACGTTTATTTTTTTACATTTTAGTTGAAAATCTTTTTAACTTATGAAGCGAAATCTGCTGAATTTGGATCATTCCCAAGGTTATCCTGTTGCTCCTGGTTTGTGCATGTCACATAAGCTCCATGATGTGGTTTTCTATCTCTGTAAGGAAGCCAGGGAGGGGGCGGAAGAGCTGCTGCCTTTGCCTTGTCCCTGCTTTAGGACCTCATGTGCGATAGTTTCTGCCATGTCTTGTGGTGGGCAACAGTGTAGGAAGTGGGAAAAGAAGAGGGTGGAAAAGCCTGACTGCCTCCAAGCAGCAGGTTGATTTGCTATACAAAGAGGTAAGAAAAAGGGAAAAAAAAAAAAAAGAAAAGAAAGGAAAAAAAAATTAGATTAGAAATTATGCCTTCCAGATAGAAGAATCTTGCATCTGGCAAGTGTAGAGTCCTGCATCTGGGCAAGAACAACCCCATGTACCAGTATAAGTTGTGGATAGACCTGTTGGAGAGCAGCGTAGGGGAAAGGGACCTGGGGGTCCTAGTGGACAGCAGGATGACCATGAGCCAGCAGTGTGCCCTTGTGGCCAAGAAGGCCAGAGGCATCCTGGGGTGTATTAGAAGGGGTGTGGTTAGCAGGTCGAGAGAGGTTCTCCTCCCCCTCTACTCTGCCCTGGTGAGGCTGCATCTGGAATATTGTGTCCAGTTCTGGGCCCCTCAGTTCAAGAAGGACAGGGAACTGCTAGAGAGAGTCCAGCGCAGAGCCACGAAGATGATTAAGGGGGTGGAACATCTCCCTTATGAGGAGAGGCTGAGGGAGCTGGGTCTCTTTAGCTTAGAGAAGAGGAGACTGAGGGGTGACCTCATTAATGTTTATAAATATGTAAAGGGCAAGTGTCATGAGGATGGAGCCAGGCTCTTCTCAGTGACATCCATTGACGGGACAAGGGGCAATGGGTGCAAGCTGGAACACAGGAGATTCCACATAAAGATGAGGAAAAACTTCTTTACGGTGAGGGTGACTGAACATTGGAACAGGCTGCCCAGAGAGGTTGTGGAGTCTCTTTCTCTGGAGACATTCAAAACCTGCCTGGACGCGTTCCTGTGTGATATGGTCTAGGTAATCCTGCTCCGGCAGGGGGATTGGACTAGATGATCTTTCGAGGTCCCTTCCAATCCCGAACATTCTGTGATTCTGTGAACATTCTGTGATCTATTTGTACAGTCAGCAAGAAAGAGAAGAGTATGGCCATTCTGTTTTCAAAGAATCGCTTTATTTCAAAGTTGGGAACAAACTTGGAAGTTCTTTGGCTTCCTACATTATTGGAGTGGCTCAGCCAATTTGTTAAGGTGCTGTGATTCTTTGCTACGGCATTAAAAAAGAAGAAAACCCAACTGCAAAACACTCTGTTGTCTTTGTTGTTATTCATTATATACAGCCACAGGGATATATGCTTGTCATTTGACAGTAAGGAAAGCACAACTGAATTCACTGCCCTCAGGAACTTGCAAAACAATATGAATTCGATGTTTATATTTTTCATGTCCTCATGAAATATCACTTGGTTTTGGAGGTGTTTGCAAGAAACATGGCCTATTGTGTTTAGTTCTAAACTAAAGCCAAAAGAAAAGGAGAAAATACTGATCGATTTAAAAGCAATGCACGGAATTTATAGTATCCGTTGCTGATTGTAATTGTCTTAAATGTATATACTCTGTAGACAGCTTGCATGTGTCGGATTGAATTCCAGTTATCACGGTACGATTCCCTAGGTGGCTTTATTTCGTATAGATTTCCCAGCTTTTCCCTATCTCTGTATTACAGATAGTAGAGGAGTAATACGAGCCCAAAGATCTGATACCTATCAACATACCTTTTAGCTTATGGAGGCACCAACACAGAACATCAGTGTGTGATAAATAAGGGGGGGAAAAAAGGTATTTTCATATAGATAACAGAAAATGGCATTGACTTTATCCCTCCTGGAAATAATGTACTCTTTCCTCGGTTATGCAATCTCTAATTCCTGATGTTAGCTCTTCAGATACAAGAAAAAGCATCTAGATCTGTGTGGAATGTAACTATCTGATATATCTCAAAAGTCCTTCATTTTCAGAGCTATGCTTAAAAGACAACATAAACTTATGACCCTCACTTTTTTTCTGTTGGAATTTCTGTTTTCTGGAGCATAGAGGAGAAAGTAAATAGGGTCTTACCCTTAAAGTAAATGTTGGTGATTTTTGCACTGTTTAAGACTCTGGATTAAAAAATACCCCCAAATTATCCTCTGGTAGAGTGCTTGGACTATCACATCATCAAGTCTGGTTTGATGTGTGTTAATGCTGGGGGAAATCAGGTAACCAAAAAACCAACAGTCCTCATTGGCTCTCTGTGGCCAGTTGTGAGTAGGTAATTTCTGCATGAATGAGCTATGGGTTTAGTTTCATTCTAAATACATGCTGAAGTTTCAGAAACATATCCTGGTTTCTCCACATTATGGACATGTCTCTTCACTATTCCTCTCACTGTTTTCATGAACAAACACTGATTTGCTTGTGCATCTGACTGTCTTGTATTACACCATGTTAAGCTACCATCCATGACCACATACCCATCAGAGCCTGGCTGGCTTTGTGGTAGCTGGTCAAAATAAATGACACTCGTCTCTATCTTCATCCTATGGGAAAATCATACTTTGTTACTATGGTCTGGTACAGCGATCACAAGCTTTGTGCAAGGCTGGAGTGGCTTCCTGAATCCCTTCTCCTGAGCCTGTCACTGATGATGTGACTTCTCTTACTTCAAATAAAGCCCAGGCAACTAATTATTAAATGTGACAGTCTAGAGTTTTCACTGCGTTTTCATTTTTACTCCATGTTGAATGTCAGGAGCCTTGTGGCATACAACTAGTTGCAATCCATAGTTCTCCTTATAATTATTTTTTTCCTTACCATCTTGCCAATTTTGACTGATTTCAGACTAGGAGTGTCCCACCAGTGACCTGTCAGGTCAGTTCATGCAAACTGTGGCCTGGCGTGTGACAGGCACTTCATGAGTGTAGCTCAACTTGACCGTACAAGCAGAGTTGACCCTGTTGCAAGGTTGGCTTTAGTGAAGTTAATAGCAGCTCTGTAGGGACTGGAACACACTTTGTTAGGTTAAACAAACCTGCCTATTTCAGTCTACCATGTTAGTATATAATTTAAAACTTTGAAACCACAGAAGCAAAATCATCCCTTTTGGTTCTATTTCTTGTGCTGATCTCTGTCCTCAAATGCTGGATTTGGACATCTGATGCAGCTGAAAATGCATTTCTCTTTCTGAATGAATTAATGCTGCTGTTTTGAGTTTATTTACGCTCTTTCCCTTGTCTATAGATATTTCCTTTTATTTCTATTATGTAACTGCTAGAATATTTTTTTATTTAAAGTTGTACGTGCTGGTCTAACTCATGTATCTTAATCCAATAAAATCCTTTATCTTTTATAGAGAGGAAGTTGCAAAGATATATGCACTAGAACTGTCCACTTCATCAGTTTTCTGTCTTCTCAAATGTAATGAGAAATTACTTGAAGTATTCTGTCCCATTCTCCACAGTCAGTATCAAGGGAAAAGCTCACAGTTCCTGTCAACTCCACAGCCCACAGGAAAAGATGATCCATCAGTGATTAAGACTTTTTCCTTGATTACTGTGCAGAAAAATATGTTCAGTGACAACTACTTCATATTCAAATTCCAGAATGGGCATCCCACCCAGGTGAACAAATCTGCTCCAAATGGACAGCTACTAGGATTTCAGGCATAAAAACTAAGTTGGTTTTTTTTGAGGCTGTCGTATCCTTACTAATAGAAAGTAGTTCCTGAAGGTATGAGGGTTGCAAAATCTGCTATTGAGACTCTGTCTTGGTATTCATGGTGATGCGATAAAACATGAGCAACTAAAGGAAAAAAAGGTGTTATTGCCATTTTTCAGCCACAGTTCTTGTAATGCCTTGATGCCTTCACCAGAAGGAAGGTGCCTCTTTGCTCACCTCTGTGTGTAGGAAGCATGCCTTTAAAACAGTTTACGTGCTAAGTAGACAAAGACAGGAGGATGAAAACTATTGCCATGTCCATTTTGTGGAGGCACATTGGAGAAAATAAGTAGAAAGGGTAAGTGAAGCACAAGAAGAGTTGAGGAGTCACCATCTCTGGATGTGTTTAAGAAAAGACTAGACATGGCACTTAGTGCCATGGTCTAGTTGACATGGTGGTGTCAGAGCAATGGTTGGACACAATGGTCCCAGAGGTTTCTTCCAACCTGATTGATTCTCTGATTCTGAGGTGTAACAGTTTGGCTCGACTGGAGGGTTTTGCTGTTGCCCACGATGAAACGCAGTTGTCCCAGCCAAGACACAAGTCAGTGGTAGAGCTGGGCTCCCAACACCATCTCCCAGTTCACAGGGGAAGCCCTTAATCCCCAAACCATCCTTTCTGTTCTCTTTCTATATGACGATCTGGAGATCAATGTGATTTAAAAGGGAAAAAAATAATAGCACCTTAAAAACATGTACTAGTTAAACTGGTTTTACTAGTGCATAGTGATTTTAATTCCATTGCAAGAAAACAAGATAACTTTTCTGACTCAGAAACTGGCTACTGTCTCACCAGCTTCCAGTTGTTCAAGTAGTGCTTTTATCTGCTTTATCAGAGAGAATTCTTGCTTGGCCTTAACTTATTGTTTCACTAATTTACTTCAGAATTTTGTTTCACTAATGCCAATTCAAACCAACGTCCCTCAGCAAGCAAACAAGCAAGGGGCAAATTAATGGAGGAAATACTTTTCCTTTTCTGCTGATACAATTTGATGTAGATTTTGAAAGTAAATCCTCTAAATAAGAGAAGAAAGTTATGGAGAGTACTATTTCAATCATCCTGAAGTCAGTTCTGCCTCTTAGGATATCAGGGAACAGTTTGTGTGCATTGATGAAATCTCTTATGCCACAAAAAGCATTGCCAAAAAGAAAGCAGCAAATTGTAGTTTAAGAGTAGAAAGAACTAGACAACCTAAGTCTGTAGAGAAAAGAAGGTAGAATCATACAAAATTATTATGGTTTAAATAATGCTACTCTCATTACTTTCACATTTGATAATTTTAAAGGGATCAGTATGGGAATAAGTTGTGGTATCAGCATGGAAATTATTTTTTATGGTTCTTAAGAAAGGCTTATAACAAGTGGTTCTTTCTGAAATGTTCTGAGCGGAAGAGTATGTGCCTTCACAACGTGCTTTTTTGGTTATTTTAAACAGAAAATAGAAAAGAGCGATCTAATATCTGTATTTCTAGTAATTCCCATTTCATCTTGCATCTACGTTTTGAAAATATTGATTGTAAGGGGAGAGTATTTTGGTGCTTCATGAGATTCAAAATGAGCTTTTAAGGTCTTATAGCAGAACAGTGGAAATACTTTAGGGGAGACTCCACCACTGCTGCAAAAAAAATGTGAAGTCCAAGGTCTGAGTTCGTTTCACAAGTGTATACGTTAAAGAAAGGGGAAAAAAAACCCCACAAACCTAAAATGCCCTTTCTGAACGATACTTATTTTTCTTTTACATTATAAAAGTACCATTTTAAGTGCTTACATGTTTCCAGTCACTGAACCACCTGAGCTGTGTGTAATTTTTACTGTATTTATGCTTATGACTGCCAGTCAGAATAAGAAGAAATATAGTTTCATCTCTTCCCAGATGGCAAACAAGGAAATGAGCCATTAGTTTGAAAGAAAAATCTATGATAAAGCAAGAATGTGAACCTGGGTCTCATGCAAAGCCGTGCAGCACCCTAACTGGGGGCATCATTGTGCTCCATAACAAGAAGTTTCAGCTTTAGGAATTCTCTGAGAGATGTTTTTGTCTTGTAACAGTCTGTTTTATTCTGCAGCTGCTTTTTTAACTTTACAACTTACTAACATCAATTGACTGTCAAATAAGTACCACTGTGAACTCATGAATAAGCATAGTTATCATTTACATATTGACAGGGCCTTTAGCTGAAGAGAATCCATTTGTGCTACTGCAATATCTTAATTATTTACTGTGTTATATTGTAATTAATTGTATTTTACTCTCTCAAAACGCTATAGTACGTATATCTTACAGGGTTTGGAACCAATGCACTGACATTATAGTGGTAATCAACACTGTTTCTAAATATTCATGCCAATAAATGACTCCCATGTGTTTGCTGAATGCCAAGAATAGTCTGAAGCATTTATTTAGCATTCTGGTGGGATCCAGTTTCTGCAAAGTTCACATAGATGCAGAATTCCACTATTGTTGTTGTTTTGCATGGGGAGAGGGAAAACATGTTTGAATTTGCATGAGCAGTGGGGCAGGACACTTAAAAGAAAGGAATGGTATCTCAGTCACAGTCTGTGCTTAATAATGTCTGAGAGCACTGGGGAGTTGTCAGCTATTTTTTATTATAACAAAATTACAGTTTTGTTTAGTCTACGACAGCCTTCTTATAATTTCACTTTTTAATAAACATCTACAATTTTCCAAATAATTTAAAAATAATTTCGTTTCGTGGGCGGGGTGCTCTGAGTGTCACACAGCCGGGGCTCCATCAAGGCACCGCTGTAGCAATCACAAATTCAGACACATTTCTCAATAAATCAATTATATACTATAACCCTAAAATTATCCTGCTTCAGTAATGCAGTTGGCTGACATAAATCTTCAGAAAAGCATATTGAGTGTACAGAGGAAGAACTGATTTACTGAGCTACTGCCGGAATTTCAAAACAAGGAAATACTGTCTCGCAATCCAGTGAGTTTGTTTAATGAAATGTAAGTTAAGTGTAAACAGTCTTAAAATATATGTGAGTTCAGTCTTTTGGATTAAGAGTAGCTAGCATATCGTAAACTGTGCTTTCTCATTTGAAGTACAGTTTCAAGAGCCTGTAGAGGTGCACTGCCCCTTTCTGCAAACAAGTGTTTGAGCCTCCGCGGGCGAATGGATCACCAGACCTTTCTGATGCTCTTTCACAGCTTCCAAAAAATAATGGATTTACCTTCGGATGCTTGAGATGAAAAAGAACTTGTTTTATAATCAGGGGAATGGTGACATGAAGATTGCACGCAGTCATGCTGGTGCTGAAAATGCAATCCAGATGTCCTGAGCCCTGCTCCATGCTGGAGTGCGACTGGGATTTCCGTGTGCTCTCCTGTTGATGTCTTGTTTAGAAAATTCTCTTAAATACTTGTATATGTACAAATACATATACAACATATACATGTTGCAGTCTACAACTACCTGAAGGGAGGTTGTAGTGAAGTGGGAGTCGGCCTCTTCTCCCGGGCAACTAGCGATAGGACAAGAGGACACAGCCTCAAGCTTCATCAGGGGAGGTTCAGGTTGGACATTAGGAAGCATTTCTTCTCAGAAAGGGTCATTAGACATTGGAAGGGGCTGCCCAGGGAGGTGGTGGAGTCACCATCTCTGGATGTGTTTAAGAAAAGCCTGGACATGGCACTTAGTGCCATGGTCTAGTTGCCATGGTGGTGTCAGGGCAATGGTTGGACTCAATGATCCCAGAGGTCTCTTCCAACCTGATTGATTCTGTGATTCTGTGAAATACTTTGTCTATTGTTCTCACAGAGTTACTTGATAACACTGTTGACCATATTTCTAATTGCTCCAACACCAATTATTTTTTTTAAGCTAAAACTTAATTATTCCTTAAGAAAAGTTTAAAATACATTATTAAAATATTTAGCTGTTTATAGGGAAAAAAAACAGTTGAGCATGACTGTACTTCATGTTTAGTTTCCATGATGGTCTTAGATCACATGTGCAGTTCTACATGTGAATATTTAGCGTACTCAGCCTTAAGGGAAAAATCATTTCTGTTAGAGCCGCCCTGCTGACCGTGGTCATGGCACTAACAGTTCTGCTCCTAGTGCAGGAGGTACTAGCTTTGAACGCAGGGATCTTAAACTGAAAACGGTCATGCAAAGCCCCAACCTGATTACCTGTACGTCGCTTTAAAAATTAGTACAGCAAGACTGAGCATTAATGAGAGATTGTATTAGTGTTTAATGTAGTTATGCTGTTATATGGAGAGGAAAAAGAGAAAATTCAAAACTGTTATCAGATGTCTCCTGGAAGCGATGTGTACTGCATCGCTGTGCTTATCTTCCCAGGCAAGATGTGCTCTGATGTGCAAAGTTGCAAGGGATGCAATTGCTTGAGGGCGCACCATGGTGTCTAGAAGACCCGGGTGTGAAATCCTGCAGCACTGTGCTGCCTCTTGACGTTTGTTCGCACTGAGCTGCAGCTGAAGAGCTGTGACACCGCAAACACTTCTCTTTGTAGCTGCTTGCTCCTCCCAAGCAGGGCCTGATCCTGCAATGACAGACGTGTGCCCAGCTCCTTGGCAGAGCAGGGTGCAGGATGATGAGCTCTGGGCTTGGACTCAGCCAACTTTGTTTTTCTTTTTCAGAATCACCCAGCACTGCTGCAGTTTGTAATACAAGCTGAAAGTAAACATCTAGTCATCAATCTGGAGAGGAATGAGTAAGTACCCTTGTTGCATGTTCACTTTGTACTTCGGGTCCTCAGAGAAGGGTTATAATTTTAAAATTGATGGTTTAAAAGTAACCTGGGGCCAAGTTTGCTACTGGTCCCTTACAGAGCAGGCCCCTAACAAGAGTGTTTTATTCCACTTTGGATTGTGTGTATTTGCACACTGCTTATAGAGCAAGAATCTCTGTGGTCATCTGCATTTATTTGGCACTGAAAATGGACATGTTGCCTCTCAGTGTTTTCCTGTTGATCGTTATTTGTATTTCGTTTGGGTTTGTCCTCCTTTCCCGTGGTAAGGCCTTTCATTTACAGTAATGTGGAAAATCCTACAGTCTTTGGAACTTTTTTTGGAGCACTCGTCCCTCCTAACGCTGCCTGTGACCATGGTTGCCCCTGTGCAGTGGCCATCGGCATCTGCTCGGGGAAGATGCGTCAAGAGTTTAGGCTTAACCCCTGCTGGACTTTTAAACGGGAGCTCTCTGGGTTTGCTGGCAAGGGGCTGATGATGGGATGTTTGTGCTGTTCGTGAGGACTGTGACCAAAGCTGGCCTTGAGCCCTTGGTTGTGGGCTGTATATAGTGCATCTTCTTCCCTGTGCTCTTGACAACTCCTGTTCATACCCCTAAGCTTTCAGAGAGGGATACCAGGGGCTGCTGTAGAGATGGTCCCATGGGCAGAAACCCATCAGAGTTTTTGCAAAGGGGTCCAGAACCATACAGAAATGAAGTAATTTCTCTGAAAGTCCGTTTCAGGTGGAATCAAAGTCATCAAAGTCTTAGTCTACCTTCTCAACTGTTCAACTGCTTTTCCTCTAAGACCATCTCAAGTATATAGGGAATACAGATCAGGACAGCTATGTGCTGTTTGTCAAAGGAAAACCAAAGATCACTTTCAGCCTAGGGAAAACTTTCTAGAGATGTTAGCAAGGATCTATGTGTTCTATAGGTTTCCCTGCTGTAAAATAAAAGCAGCAGAGGTATTCTTTTACTGTAATAGAGAGACCACAGACTTAAGCGGTGCAGCTTTATGTGTTAAGATGAAGGAATGTGCATGTGAAAGAAAATGTCCAAGGGAGTCCGGGTACGTGCTGCCTTGGGCTGGTGATGGACAAGTTCAGTGGAAAATGATGGGGCACCTCTTTAGTCCTCTGTAGTACAACAACACAAAATGTTTTTTATTTCCAGTCATTTGGATGAACCCTAACATTATCCAGCTGTGACAAAATCCAGTTCACTTTATTATTCAAGATGAGGCCTAAATCTTGATCCTTCTTTACATTACTTTTAATGCTCCTGAGTTGTTCATTTCCTATCCTTGAAGTAGATCCCCTATGCATAGGTTGCTCTGTTTCGGTAACTGGAGGAGGATTTAATTCCTTTAGTAAGCAGGGATTTAACTTTATATTCTCTTAATCTTTGTCAAAGGGTGTGCCTTGCTTCAGGAATGGGAAGTATGCAGCAATTGAGGAAACTATTTACATTCCATGTCAGCGATTAAAAGAACATAAAACTGCTAATACAGACCTCGCTGAACATACCAAGCTCTCTTGTACCTGTAATAAAGTCAGATTTAGAAAACTGGCAGATGCAACCTCCACCTCTTTTAGAAGCAGGACGTGAAAGTACAGTAAATTAACTCTATGAGTGTCTGACTAACCAGATTTGGAGATGTTAAGATCTGCTCCTTAAGAAATATAGTATTTATCAACGATTATTATTTAGTTTACCTATCTCTATGGTGGGCTGTTCAGCAGAAGATTTCCATTCTAGAGGAGTTGTGTATGGTGTTAACAACATGAGGTTCCTCATCTTAGCAGGAGCTTCTAGGTAGTAGTGTGAAATGCTACAATTAGCCTTGCCTGTGTTTGGGATTTGTAGCATACGAGGCAGTTCATAGATCCCAAATCACGGAAAAAAGTTGGTCATGGTTTTGCAAAATCATTTTTCCCTTTTCTCCAGTATTACTGACTTTGGTTTTCAGAAGAAATAATGGTCTGGGTGGTGCAAGTGCGTGCAGAAGTTGCTTTGGTGGGAGTGTGTGTAGGTCTGTTTGTTACCTGTTTCTGTAAATAACATCCGTCTGCACGACTGGTCTGTGCTCCCCAGGGCAGACAATCTCAAGGCCTCTGTGCTTGGCTGTGGAAATTGGTGGTTGCATTTCTTCTGCCTGTAATGATGGTGTTGGGCATGTTGTCAATGGCGTGGAAAGGCAAGTGGCAGCAGAGAAGGCGAGGTGTTTGGGGCATGAAGCAAGCAGCGTGGATCAACCTTCCAGGGGGCCCTGCAGGTTCATGGAGTGAAAAAATAATGTCCAGGAGAGAAATGAGAGAATGCATTTCTGCAGAGCAGAGGATGGGGAATAATGGCTGGTGACAGCGGGCCAGATTGGACCTACGGTAGATTATGGACTGTAGAGTGTGAGAAGGTCATCGCATACCTGGAGAAGGGAGCAATGTTTCTGTGCTCCAGCTCCTGCCCATGAGTCTCCAAGGCTGCAGAGAGGACCAGCAGATGTGCATACAGACTCTGTCTCCTCCAGCCTGCTCCATCTTCCTGATGTTGGCATGAAACAGGCAGCTCAAATATCTTGAAAGCATTGATGCTGAGCATTGGAGTAGCCATTAAATCAGCGTGCTTTAGGTAGAAGTAGAGCGCTAAACGCAAACAGCTTTTCTTGAGTAATAAGTGACAACACATATGAAGCTCTGATACATGTGCTGTTATTTTGCTGTAGGTTCATGTAAAGCATGTTATTCCTTGGAGAATGATGGGGGTGGAGGTGGATGGGACCCCCAAATTACATAATTTCTGCATTGGGTCATGCAAAAAAAAAACTGGATGCGATTTTCCATGGTTAGTAGAAACAGCTGCTTTGAGTAGCCTTGACATTAAACTCCATTTATTGAAAACCTTAGAGATTTTCCAAACCTTGAGTTATGTTTCAAAACATGATTCAGATGCATTAGGCAACCCCAAGTGGGGACCGATGTGTTAAACCATCTGTTATCTATGGAAATGTTTAATGTCAGTTTGGTGTTTTCTGATACTTAGACTCAGCAAGATGTGTTCATATGTATTGGGCAAGATGTTATAAGTTAGTTCTGGAAGAGTTACTGGTACCTAACTTCACAGCTTAGGATTTAAAATCTTCTCTATGGTTTCCAGGTGTTAAGTTTGCTTTTGTACATATTCATTAAATACCTTAGCAATTTTTTTTTCAGGCATTGCACATTTGTAATTACAAAAACAAAATTATTTGCTGCGAATTCAATTTGTCAATCACAGAAAACCTGCTAGCGAGCTTACGTTGCAAGTACATTTCTTACTTTGATTTAGTTGCAAAATATGATTGCACTCTTGAGAACCTTAAGCTCTGTAGTACTTTAAATGTTTTAGAAACACTTGTCATATGGAGAGATTTCCAGAATCAGCAAATCATCGATCAGCTGCAAAATAAACCACCCTTCAGAGCAGCTGACTGTACTGGTGTGCATTACATCAATAATACTGATGCACTTCTGTTGTGCGAGGGACAGTAATGTATGCACATATAAATTCCTTTAAAGTTGATTGCATCATGTGGGTCTTAGAGGAAAGCAGGCTTACTATTGTATAAATGAAACAAAACCCCTGTAAGATTAAATCTGAGTTGGAGAGTGGAACGGTATGTGACTACTGGCTGTTCTTCTGCAATTGGAAGCATTTTACACTGTCAGAAATAGGTCTGTATACAGCAAGGAACTTAAGCGTTCTTTTAGCTTTAAACATATGAGTAATCCAGGTAAAGTCAGTGGAATTACTTATTTTCAAAATTAGTTTCATGCTTAAATGATTTGCTGACAAAGGTCATAATTATGAATGTCAAAGAAATATAACCCTGAACAGATGTTAGAGAGCTTTTTCAATGCTGACTCCTGTATATACCTGAGTCTCTATGGCAGATAAAGATAAAAAGCTGAGACAAGTCAAGAGCATGTGAGGGCAAGTATAGAGGTAGGATGGCTTTGCCCTGAGGACATTGTCATTGGCAGCATCTCAGGTGCTGGGCAGTTCCTCCTGGTGGGACTTCATTGACCAGCTTTGCAGAGGGAGCAGTGAGGGTGTGATCAGCGGGTTGTGGCTGATGGGCCATTGGCAGTGTCCAGGGGAACGTGGAAATGGAAAGACAAAGCTCAAGTATTTCACAGAAGCGGAGTTTACTATTCTTTTCCCCATAACATTATGCTCTTTTTTGTCAGGTTTATAACACAGCCTTTAACAAAGCAATATAAAAAAGGGAGTATATGAGGTTAGATTGCTGCCTCTTATTCCCCCAGTAAAAATCCTTCTATTTTGTCAGGAGGCAAAATCCACCACAGGCCATGGTATAAGTCTCCATCTTATCCTTTAAATCCCCTAGGATCCCAGAGATGTCCAGAAGTTTAGAGCATCTGTGGCTGTCCCCCTTGCATGTTTACCACTCTTACATGGAGACACAGTACCAGGGATGTATTGGGATGTAATGGTCCAGTATCAGAGGTCACTTTTAAAGCTTAACTCCAGGACAGAGGAGGTTCCAGCAGTATTCCCTTGGTCAGAAAAGCAGGCAATAGGCATCTTCAGGCATAGTACCAGTGTGACATGTTCCAAAGAGGCTGTAGTGTTCAGAAATCTTTTGTATTCTTTTTTTTTGGTTTAAAAAAAAAAAGTAGTTGTCTCTTCTCTTCTGTCTGACCTTCCTGAATAGGAGCGCTGATTGGTGTGCAAGTGACACTCTAGCTGGATTAATTTAGCAGGGAAACAACCCGTTCCCAGTGCCAAAGGAAATAGCTGACAAAATTTGTTAATGAATTGACATGCTTATATACAACCAATGCCTTGACATACAGATAGAGGAAACAAATGTAAACAAACAAATACCAAACAGAGAAATGGGACCTCTCAGAATATATTTATTATAATTCTGTGCTGTAACTTAGCCAAAAAACTGTGACCCTGACTTTTATCTGCAAACACTGGAGTTGGCAGCTGTACTGCAGTGTTTCAGTGTGGGCTGACAGTTGGGGTTTCACTTTAATTGAAGTAAAAGTTTCACTTTAATGGAAGTAAAAATTTTTCCCTTCTGTAATGGCAACAGTCAAATGGTCTGCACCACACTGAAATGTGAAGGTTCAGCTGCATTAATGATGGTACTGATTTGTGGCTCTAAGGGTGCAGGTATTTGCTATAGCTTTGTGGTGTAAGGATGCCATATTTAAGTGTGGGCATCGAGATACCAAGGTTTGGTCTATAATTGAGTGAGTATTAGCACAGGTTGGTACCAGCAATGGTAGTCGAGGTTGTATGGTTGGGGCTACCTTTGGCTGCGTCGTTTTGGAGCTGTCTGTTGGAGTGAAAGGGTTCAGCTCCATCAGGAGAGAAACTGCTGCTTTCTTGTTTCCTCTCCTTATATAAATACACCAACAGAAAGGAACAATGAAAGAAGATATTTATATGCTGATAGAATATACTGGAAGCAGAGAGGATAAAAAGACTGGAATTTCTGTTCTGGAGACCTTCTTGTGGCTGAATGTCATAATCCTAACACGGCCAAGCTGCTTCTCTTCCCATGCCCCATAAAACAGCAGGGCAACGGGGCTGAGCCGAGTCCCCTGGAGAGAAGAGAGGACTGTGTCCTATTCACAGCCCAAACCCTGGGCCCGGGGGAGTGCGTGGGGTCAGGAGAGCCAGTGCTGCTCCGTCCTTGCGTTGCAGCCCTGGCACGTCTCCTTCTTGTCTCCTTGGAGTCTCCTTCTTGTCTTCTTGGAGTCTCCTTCTCTGGAGACATTCAAAACTCTCCTGGACACATTCCTGTGTGATATGATCTAGGTAATCCTGCTCCGGCGGGGGATTGGACTAGATGATCTTTCGAGGTCCCTTCCAATCCCTAACATCCTGTGATTCTGTGATGTGTGAAGGACTTGGGGAGCGATCCCCTTTCTCAGATGGGAAAAGTGCGATATGGGGAAGCTTAACATTTCTGTATGTACCGCAGAACTACAAATCTAGTTCGCAAAAAAATTAGTCTGATGGGTAGGGCAGGTACTGCTTTCCCTGCGCGAGTGTTTTCCTGAGGTTGATAGTTTCCAGTGCTGCATCGGTTGACAGCTTTGAAGCAAGTTAACGCAAAGTTTTGCTTGTTCAGTGTCTGTCAGTCAGAGCAACCCTAGCGCTGTACCTTCCAATTAAATATATAACAACAATGGAGAGGGAAATATACTTGCTGGTGCAATAAATTTAATAAAGAAGTGCCTGCTTTCGATTTTGCTCCCTAGATATACCGCAGCAGTAGAATATTATACTTGCAGAACTGTGTTTTAATCTCCCTTTGTACTGCAGAATGTGAGGTTTTCAGCATTTCATTTCGGCATGGCTCAGCAGAGAGGTCGGGGAGGAGAGCTGGCGATAGGGAGACAATAGGAATGTGCGCTCCCTCCCTCCTGGAGTCAGCTCGATCACCATGATAACGAACACACAAGCAAAATATAATCATCTGGCACTGTAAAATAAATGATATGGGGAGAGACAAGAGATAAAAACGGCTTTCTGGCAACCTTGTGCTCTCCTGCTGGTAGTCCTGTGGCAGCCCATGTGGCGCAGCAGCCTTACGCGCCCGAGGAGCGATGGCCTCGCAGCCAGCGCCGAGTCGTCTCACAGGTTGGCAGGCAAAGTGTGGGTGCATCCAGCTGGACCCAGGCTTAGCTCACAAAGCCCCCGGGTGTTCCTCACGTGTTTCTGCTATCTGGTGCCTGGGCAGGTTTCAGATCACTTTCGTTTGTTAGGGTTTTTTTAATTTGTTTCTAACAAAAGTGAGCAGCGTTTCAACAGGCAGCGAAGGGGAAGCACTGAATTCTGCTTTGCATCATCACGTGCCCCAATGTTACCCAGGATGTTTGGTCTCCTTTTCACAACACATGTAAAGACACCAGGCCAAAACCGAGAGGATTCTCTTGCTTTTCAGAAACATTTGTGGATATTGCTTTCTGGCTTCGGAAGCACAGAGAGGACAGTAAATGAGGTTTCAAGTTAAAATTGAGGCTGAACCTGCTTTTAATGAGTTTTCTATTAGATATTTTCCCTTTGATGCTCAGTCCCAGGGGTCCAATGTCTTTGAATAAGAGCAGATATGTGACAGTACATCCAGCGTCTTTCTTTTTGCATCTAGTGGCATTTCGCTGGCACACGCTTGGTTCCTAGGATCGCAACTTCTCCTGGAGGCTTTGCAGAGAGAACAGTGTTGTCTTCATAAAATTCTATAGGGAAGGATGCCAGCTATTTAATTTGCTTATAGTGTTCACTGTGTCATGTATTTATTTTTAGGGGATTAGTAAATACAGAGTACACTGAAGTACAGTTCCTTAGATGAATTCTCCTTTATTTTACGTTGCATGTGGAAATTAAGTGTTCAAAAGGAACAATTCAGTTCTGCTCATAATCCCTGTCCGGGAGCCTGATCCTCATCCCCACCAGGCACGGGGATGGGCACAGCACGTGCCTCCCAAAGCAGGCACTGGCTTCCCAGCTTGCGACTGATCCCCACCAAAAGTGGCCACGTACCTGCTGCAGACCTTTCTGGTAATCTGTGGGGGATCATTCCTAGAAGCATCAACAGTCAATCTCCTTGTCCGTGTGTGTGTGGTTGCAGGGGTCCCTGCACTTGGCCTCCCGAATCACACTCTGCACAACTGTCATTGTTTCCTTATCGTGAATATTGAAAAATGGAGTCAAGTTCTGTAATGCCGATTTGTGTCTATAGATGTCCAAAGTTATGTAAAATGTAAATCAATCTTCAGCATCTGAGCAGACGTCCACTCAGCCATTCCCCTCTGACCCACCTTGCACATCTGCAAGGAAGAGGTACCCCTTATTTTTTCCCTAAAACACATATATTTTAATATGACAGACAAGCTATATGTCAGATTGCTGCTGCTGTTGGCACCTGTTTGTATCGTGGTCCGTTCAGGTAATTGTCCCTTCCCTGAGTTTGCACTCCTAGGATTTTAGCTGGGTGGTGGATGTACCAGAAAGGAGATAACAGCAGGAGGAGGATGTCCTGTGTCCTGGCAACACATGTCCGTGTCAGTACAAACTGGGAAAAAAAATGCAAGTATTTGTGGTTCTTTTGAACCTTCTCTTTTCTTGTGATATTTAAGACTCATATCCTCAAGCTTTTCTGCTCCGTCATAAGTTAAAAAAACCCACACCAAAACAAAACCCTAATAATACTGTCACAGTCATGGTAAAATCCTAAGGTTTGGCAGCTTTGCCATGCTGTGGCCATGGAGTTCAGGTACATGAAGGTCCAACAAGACATTTTTATCCCCCACACACTCCACCCCAAGTGATTTGTATTTTGAGGTCCTGGGACATGGTTTTACATCCCTGTAGCTTTAAAGCAATAAACGTTTATGAAGAACTGAATGTAGGAATATTTTTAAGGGGCTAAAGTGAAATTAGTCATCCTGATCTCGTGAAGAGTTCATACCTTCGTTTCCTTTAAAAATCTCAGTTAGGAATTGAGTGCAGGAACTTCCACACGAATTTTCATCTAATCTGTCTCTCTTTTTTCCTTTTTTCTTTTTTCCTTCTTTCTTTTTTCTTCTTTTTTTTTTTTTTTTGCCCTTTTTCAAATCCCCTTTGAAAGGGATTTCCAAGTGTGTATGAATTTCCATAGAAAAGTAGGGCAGCCTTCAGCATTTCAAGTTTTTCTGTTCTGCCAGGAGTGCAGGTGAAGAGGCCAGTGTGCACAGACCCCTCTAAAAATATATGGGTCCTCCTGTCTCACAAAATACAGGGAAAGAGGAGGGCCAGCGGGAGGAAGGAATTAATGCCCCGCCTCGCCAGGAGAAGAGTACGATCCCTGGATGTTTGTTTGGGCACGATCTGATTCAACATCACTGATGTAACGGTTTCTTTTACATTTTTTGCGAGAGGCATATGTGACTCAGGCAGCAGGCATGTCTGCAGAGCTGCTTGCTGCAACAGCTGTTTCTCTGCATCTACTTATGGAAGGTTTTCCTCTTAAAAAAAAAAAAAAAAAAGAAAATAAAAAGGTAGAAAAAGAAGAAGGAAAATAAGAAAGAAAGAGAAAAAGCCAGACACAAGGTACTTAAGGACAAGAATCTTCTGTATAGGGCTGGATTCCGAGGAGACGCAGATACTTTCCTGGACGCTAAATTTGAGCCTCTTTCCAGAAAATGTCAGTTCCTGTCCAAGTGACAGAGCAGTTTCTCAGGGCTGCAGGGGATGGCAGAAAGCACTGCTGAAGGAAGAAACACATGCCCACTAGCAAAGTGCGGTGGGGTGGGAGTGTGCAGCCGGGAGGTGCCCGCGCCACGTCCGGCTCCTCTTGCCCTGGGCCAGGTCACCTCACCTCCCCACCGCCGCCTGCCCGCCTGGGAAATAGGGCTTGGGGTATTTATTTATTTCATTCCTTTGAGTGGAGCCTTGAGGATTAATTTGTTCACATTTTGAAGATGAAAAGCAGCATATGAGTGCTAAGTATTGCAATATCGGCCAAGAGGGATGATTCAAAAAGCAGAGTCTATATGAAGAGTCTGAGTGTGGAGGAAATACATATATGGAAACATAAGCTTGGCAATAGGGCACTTCTTTTTTCCCCCCTCTTTGATGTCTGGCCTCAGTAATCCAGACAGATTCCTTCAAGAAATTGGTCCAATTTATTTCTGTGCTTTTATCTTACTACCTGCTACTTGTTCATTTGAAATAGCTATGAAAAAAATGGAGTACCTGGCTGTGTGTAGAAGTATGTTTTTCGTATGAATAAGGTAATTTGAGCACGCTGTACTACTCCCCTGAAATGGGACTGTTCTTGGCAATTTATGCTTCCCGAGTCCTCTCGGGATGAGAGCAGAGCTTGCCTGTTCCTTCATCTGACCCACATATTTGCACTTTCTCAATGTTGTTTGGTCCAGTAAAAGCACACTGTCCTCTTCCTATCTGATGCTGTTTTTTCCCCTAAGGAAAAAAAAAAACAGTTATATTCAGTTACAGCTCTAGTTATGGTTCAGTTTCTATCATGTTACATATTTTATCTGATTAGCATTCTGGTATCTGTGTTTTGCTAGTGCTTATGTGTGAAAAGATCATGACTTATTACAGTTTTTCTGTAAAAACAAAGAATAAGAGGAAGTATGTATCTCCTGTGCTCTTATCAATAGAAGTAAACTTCTGGCTTCAGAAAAGTTGCATATGATGTTTAGAAACAAAGCAAAGCAAGCCTCCTAGTCAATCTTAATCAGAAATACAGATATGCAGCTCACTCTGACTTCAGGGGGATGGTTCCTGATTTACACGAGTAAAGAATTTGATAGATATGAATGTTATTTTTCTTCTAGATATTAGAAAAAGGAAAAAAACCTAAACCTGAATGGCAATTAGGAGATGGCGGTAGAGATATTTTTACAACTTAGCCTTTACTACATCTCTGAAAACCACGGAAATAATAGTTTTATTAGCATTACGTACAGTCTCTCAAATATAGCCTAGAATTTTTGTCTTCTTCCCTCTGTGACTTGATGCTGTTTACAGACAGGTTCTGCCTTTTCTTCTCAACATAGGTCCTTGTTTGCATTTTGTGCTCTCCAGCCCTTCCCCTTCAAGTGACAGGTAAAGCAAACTCCACATTCTTCCCACCACCCCCCGACATCATTTATTCTTGTTATAATTTAATACCAAGGCAGCAAATGCCTTATCAGTTTTGAAACAGCGGTCTGGATAATTCCAAGCAGATGTCTCTCTTTTTTTAATCACAACATCAGTTATTTCTTGGTCAGTCTTGATTAGCTGATTCTTACATAATGAGAAGTATAGTTAATGGCCACTTATATGTGGGTTGAACATGCTGAAAAGAACAGCTTAGCCCCTTGAGAACAAGAGGCTGATGAGCCAGTAAAATCAAGCTAAATGGAATGAGTCTTCATTATGAGTCATTAGAAAAGATGACGCTTTGGCTAACAGATGAAATGTCTTTGATGAAGACCAGTTGTAAAAGCACAACTTAATGCTTAATAAATATATGGGGGTGACTCATAAATTCAACGTACACATTTGTTTCTTTGCAGTACGTGTCAAGTCCGGTGCAGCACCATTTCCTGTGTTAGATGTGTCCCCTGGCTGGATATGGACTTTAAAAAAGACACTCCTGCAATCATTGGATGAGAGATGACTGTATGATAACTTGGCAGAGGATTCAAAATGAAAATAAGAGTGTTCAGACCCACTGCATTTGGCTGGAAAATGGGCAAATCTCCCATTATGATCTGGCTAGTGCCTGTTAGGTGTATCATTATTTGATTAGATTTGAAACTAATCTAGTTGGAGATTGGATTGGATTGGTGGAAGCTACAATAGTTTAACTTGTTCCACTGACCCATTGGATAGTTTATGCAGTTTTAGTTGGACAAATAAAAAGCTAATTCATGAAACAGCAGGGATTTTGAATGCTACACAAGAAATGAAAAATTGAATATATCTTATACCTACATAAACAGCAAAAAAACCCCCAAATACAAAGTAGATAATGTCACGTTATTAGCTGGGCGATAGTGTTGAAGTAGCATAAAAACGGCAATGATTGTAACATAAATGCTTCTGAAACAAAAATATTTGGGGAGGAGAGGAGGGAATGTGATAGGAAGATTTTTTTGGTTTTGTTAAAGTAGTGGGTAGCTATTAGTGTCTTCTGAAAATAAAGCAATCAAAAGCAACTAGCCACTATTTTCACTTTTCCTTGTGTTTGGGTCGAAGAGTAGTACAATCTTTGTCCGTAAAGGAGTTGCATCATCTTTAAAAATCTCCATCACTTTATTTTGTGGACATAAATTGTGGCAAATTAATGTATTTCCGAACTATTGTAGGGATAATGCTCAAGTAGAACATGCACCCGACTTTCTTCGCACTCAGAGGTATAGTGGTTTGGTATATCTTTTTTTTAAAACAAAAACAGTTCCTGTTAAGATATTTTTATTTAGATGATCTTTTTAAATAATAAGTGCTGTTATTTTCAGAAAAAAATATGGGTTTTTATACAAATTTAATTTTCTCTTAGCTTAGCAGTTCCTGGAAGAAAAACACTCACCATTGTCTCGGCACCATCAGAGGGACTGGTTTATTTTTTGTTTTCCAGGGGGTGAATTAATTTGTTTCATTTCCACACCTCGTAATAATTTAGCTCAGATCAATGGTGCGGTCCCAAAGACTTTCTGTCCTTCTTGCTGCAGCAAGACCGACATTGTTATGGACCCAAATCCTTGTAACAACAGGAAGAGACATAGTTGCATCTTCAATTTTCTGCCAGTGCTTGTGCTGCCGGCGCAGTGCCTTCTCCTTCGCCCCCTCTGGACGAGCCCCAGGGGCAGGCACCACTGTCCCTGCCAGTGAGCCCCAAGGTGTTGGGGTCCAGCAGTGAGTCACTGGGAGCAAAAGAGCCAGCAGCAAATATATATTTTTAAGAAGTAATGAATTCACTTTAGTAGGAAAGGGCAGCGTAGAGAATGAATTGTTTAAGAGATTAATGTGAACGTCTTTTATATTTTATAAACCTCTCAAGTCCCTGGTGTGCTGAGCCAGGTTTTGTTTATGGACATGGAAACATGAAATCTTTTCCAGTCCCTGTGCAAATAACACAGAATTGGACTTCATTACACTGGCTAATTTAACAAGTCCTAGGAGGCTTTTTGTTACTCGGTAATAGAGGAGGAGCCACAAACCCCAGAACTGCTGCACCAGCACAATCTCTTTGAATGAAATAATCTTCCCTGCTTTCTAAGCTCTCCATGAAGGGTTTTCCTGCGAGGCCTGAGTTCACAATGAACAAAGATTTGGGGTGAGACCCAGGTTTCCTCTGGGGCTACCTGAGCTGCTGAGCAGCAGGCGAGAGCCCTGCTGGCAAGCTCCAGCCCAGGTTCCTGCTGCAGTGTACTTTATATTAGTTTCCCAATAAATAGTTGGAAGCATCCAATTTTGGTGAAGCTGTGAGCTTTAATGAAGGATTTGAGGATCTTTTCTTTATAATGAAAAAGCATTAAAATTCTAAAACTGGGAATTTATTTATCTCTCATAACTGGTGGATAATCATGTGGTGTTGAGAAGCGAGGCATTTTAAACTGCTGATATTATTGCTGCTATGCCCGTTAAATAGAACTAATGCAAGCGGTGCATAAATATTTTAATAGCTTTTTACAGTATTTCTTTAGAAAATGTTTAAAGAGCCACCTAATGTCAGGCAGAGATACTTCCTATGTAAACCCTTGTTAATTCTCTTTTAATGGCTTTATTAACATTATTTAATTGAATATTGATATTTAGCAGCCCTTTAAGCATCCTATTTTATTGAAGTTGTACACTCACATATTGATAAGTAGCACAATGTAAGAGCACTGATTAATTACATCTTTGCTTAATTCTGTTTGAACTAGTTCAACATGAACGATAAAATGTAGGTACAGGAGATCTCTTTTTTTTGATCAACTTTATGTATTTTATATGCATAGTTTGTACCACTTAATTTAGGTTCATTTCAATTCCCAGTATGCCCAGTTAGTGTATGATCACACTCTCAGAACTAGGGGGGGTCTAAATATTTTACTCTGTGAAATGTTCTGTCTTTTATCTCTTCTGTTATGAATAATTTACTTGTTGGTACAGCTTCAGAAGTGAATCCTGTTCTGCAAAATCATATATATTTTACTGGAAAAAGTAAGTATTGCAGTGATATTAGCTTTCTCCTTGGAAACTGTCCTCACAATATTAGAAGTCTGCAGGGAGGTGGATGCCTTGTCTTGTGTTACTTTGCTTAATAGCCATCTGCTTTTCTTGTATACTTCCACAAGAAGCACTGGTATTACCATACATATTTAATCCTAACATGGTTGCTTTTCTCATCTCAAATGTTCTTTGCTTCTTTATACATGTTTTTAACAAAGTTCAAGCAGGGTGAAAATCACTTCAAGAGCAGAGGGACTGTGGAAGATCATGTAGTGTATCGAAACCACATCTCTAGGGTTTTTGCTGTTGCTGGATTTTTGCATAGGCTTTCTGCACTAGGGTGAATTTTGTAGATTTTCCCAACATTCACTCACCTACTGTTAAGACAATTAGAGGTGTAGCAGTTCTATTAAGTCAGTTTTTCATGCTTATATCCATTCAAAACATCAGCTGAAACCATAATATCCCTCGTGCTTGTGTAATCTTATCAGGTAGGTTTTGAATGGTCTGCCAACATTTGAGAGTTAAAACAGAGCAGTATGTGTCCTTACCTATTTTCAGTTCAGTGGGAAAACATTCTCATTTTTGGCAGTAGAAATGAAAGGAGAATATCTTCTGTTGACTTGCCCATAATCCTATTAAAAGAAGGGTATGGATTTTCCATACAGGTAGACTATGGGGAGAGTGTTCAATTTTTAAGCAAACATATAAGATAGGAATGTGGGATATAGGCAGACTTTTTAGCTGTGACTATAACTTCCTTTCAACACCAAAATGAAACCACTGCCACCAGGGCTGAGGCTCTTGACAGATAGTCATTTCTCAGGAATGCCATCCTTGGCTCACATGTGAAATGTTGGATTAACAGGACAAGGGGCAACGGGCACAAACTGAAACATGTGAAGTTCCATCTGAATATGAGGAAAAACTTCTTTACTGTGAGGGTGACAGACACTGGAACAGGTTGCCCAGGGACGTTGTGGAGTCTCCTTCTCTGGAGATATTCAAAACCCGCCTGGACGCAACCCTGTGCAACATGCTCTGGGTGACCCTGCTTTGGCAGGGGGTTGGACTAGATGATCTCCAGAGGTCCCTTCCAAACCCAACCATTCTGGGATTCTATGAACAGTGTGGTTGTACAGGGAAAAATTGTCCTGATGGTGAAAGAGGCAATCTAAAATTTAGCTTTTGGGTACTAAAGTATTGGGGTATTTTCACGTTTGGGAGTGTAGAGCACCTAGGGAGTAACTGAACAGAAATGCCTCTTCATTTGGACATAAATCAGTAATTCACTTTAGACATGGGCTGGATCAGAATCCAGTTAACTCTTCTAGAGCTCTGCATTGTTAGCAGAAATATATTTGACATAAGTTAAATAAGTGGGAATATCAGACACAGGGCAGAAACTCATTAAATGAGACTCTCATGTTCTTTGTTTAACAGTTTCAATGAGGCAAAGGTAGAGAAACAAAGTGGTGGAGTAGTGACAAAAGAGTCTGAGGGAGGAACTGGATGTAGACAGAGAGCAAAATTCAAGTCTTTTGTAGAAGAAGGAGTAGGACTTTTACGATCATTGATGATTTAGGGGAAAAGGGGAGAAATGGAGACCCCTTTGGTAAAGGTTTAGCACTGAAATGCAAAGAGATCAGTAGGAAAAAATTCCTTGATACTATTGGCATGATAAAAGGGGAAAAAAAAAGAGTATGTGAAAGAGAGCTGAGGTAGTAGAGAAGTTGTGATGAAGTTGTGATTGATAGTCTGGAAGATCTAAGAGGCAGTGCTGATACTATGAGGGTAAGGAATCTGGGGGGGGTTCTGAATGCGGATGGGTTTGCTGATGCACTAGATCACGGAATTAACTCGCCTAGCTTTCACACAGGCATGAAATCCTGCAGTGAGGTGGTTCCTGAGGAGGCATGAGAGGAGGCTGTGATTGCAACCTGGTTTCCGTAACACAGCATATATGCCATATAGTACTCCATCCTGGATGCCACTTCTAGCTGTTCACAGCAGGCTAAGGAGCACTAGAGAGGAAGATGTGTGTTTTGTGTAGGTGATGGCAGAGAAGAGAGGCTCAGGTAAGCTATATGCATAGGAATCTTCTAGGGAAATCCTTTTTGCGCAGCAAGGTTGCACAGGAACTGCTGTTAAGGAAAATGGAGTTGCTGTGGTGAGCCCTGGAAGTCAGGAGATCATGTATGCACCCAGCTGGACTGCTGAATCTTGTGTTGGTTTTCACTCCCGGAAGGATTCTGAGAACAGAGTTTATTAAGAAGGGATTATTGCGATACAGAGATAAGGAAAAATTAAGATAATCCCTCAGTCCAAGCAAAGGAAGAAGGTCAAGTATGTGATTGACAGTGCAACTATTGATACGACTAAAATATGCAAATTACTTTAACCCTGGAAGCTTCACACCAGGTACAAGGTAGTGTGCCCAGCTGGTATTGGAAGAGGATGTTGGGAAACTGTCTTTCCCCTTAGGAAATTATGTCAGGAATGAGGTATAAGGAAACTGACACTACATGATAATTCCTGACTAAAAAATGTGCAGGAAGAATAGGGGAGGTCAAGGGGACGCATTACTCATTTAAGGTCATCTTAATTTGTAAAACTGTAATAGTGTCAACTACGAGCAGTTGTGTGTTCTCCATAGCGTTATCTTCAGGTGCCTAAACAAAAAAGATATTTTTAAAGAAGAGGGGAGAGAGAGAGGAATACAACAGGTAGCAAAGGGAGAGAACAAATTGGTCACAGGATAGATTCTTTGCTTTACAAACCCTATGTTAAAGAGAAAACTACTGGAAAATATGCCATAACAGAGAAGTAATAGGAAACCTAATAACTTAAGAGACTTGAAAATATGCTGGTTCTATAATAATGTGTGATTTTTAATTTTCTCTGGGGTCTTGAAGAAACAATTTTATTGATACCAGAATTGGCTGGCTGATTTTGATTGTTGAAGCTTGTACAGAAGAGAGAGCAACTCTGTTTTCTATAGGAAAATGGAGAACCTTATATTTAGGAGGGATAGAAATATAGGATTCAGAAGCTCAGGATTTTTCTCAAACAGAGCATAGACTGGAGTCTTTGCATCCACTAACAAATAAAAAAAATCATGGCAACGGTGTTGAGTTGAGGTCCAGTGAAGGATCCTTCAGGCTTAGAAAGAAGTTTAGGATATGACTTAGGGTTAGGGTTAGGGTTAGGGTTAATTTTCTTCGTAGCAGCTTCACAGTATGGGGCTGTGTTTTGGATTTGTGCTGGAAATAGACTGATAACACAGGGACGTTTGAGTTATTGCTGACCCAGAGTCAAGGCCTTTCCTGCTCCGCACACCACCCCACCAACGAGTAGGCTGGGGGTGCACAAGAGGCTGGGAAGGGCCACAGCTGGGACAGCTGACCCCAACCCACCAAAGGGCTGTTCCACACCATGTGATGTCATGTTGAGCAATAAACTAGGGGATAGGTTGGCCAGGGGACCGCTGCTCAGGGACTGGCTGGGCATTGGTGGGTTGGCGGTGAGAAATTGTTTTCATTTGCATCGCTTGTCCTTCTTGGGTTTTATTTCTCTGTTTGTTATTTTCCTTTTCATTACCATTTATTATTATTGTTATTGTTATTATTACATTTCAATCACTGAACTGTTCTTATCTCAACCCACAAGTTTTCTCCCTTTTACCCTTCCAATTCACTTCCCCCATCCTGCTGGGGCGGGGAGCGAGCGAGGGGCTGTGTGGTGCTTAGTTGCTGGCTGGGGTTAAACCACGACAATAGCCCAATTTGGAGCTTGGGTACACTCGTGCGTTGTATCAGCTGCACGCGCTCATTTCAGAGGAGAATGGGAACTCCACTCAGATACGCTTAGAGAAGAGCTAATATACTATTCAGATCTTTTAGTGAAAGTCAATTTTAATTTATATTTCTGTGTAATACTAATGTCATTGCATGAATCATTGCAAAAGATATGGAGATGAGAATAAAAAAAAAGCTAAATTGGAAAGGCCTAGTATTTTTCATACCTTGTCAGTTATGACATTTAATCTTAATTGTGTCTGAATTTGACTGATTTTCCAATTGCCTGAGTTTAGCAAGAGTTATGTTGTTGCTAGGACACAGCTACTTCATGTGATACATCTATCACCAATGTAAAATAAAGATTTAAAAGACTGATTCTTATATTTACACTCACAAGTACATACTGAGATGTGGTGTCCTAAATGCAGCAGGACCATAACGCCCTTATTCTGAAATAAAGGCATCAAGTGGCGGTTAAGAAATGTTTCCCTTTTTAATCTCCCCATGGATAAGTAGGAAAGAGGAGCGTGCTCTACTCTTCTTCTTGTTTCCTGTGATTCCTTAGTCATGGTTTGTTTACCATTTTCATGTTCTCAGCAGTGAATTTGATTTGTTCTGTTTCTGTTCTGTTGCATGTGAAAGCTTTCCTAGTACCATTCGTTTCTGCCACTGATTTGTTTCCTCCTTTGGAAAATTAATCATTAATTTTTAAGAACAGTCACAGATACTCTGCTGGTTCCACATTCCCTCACAGGGTATCTCTGAATTGCTTATTTTATTATTATCATGGCCCAGGGGAAGTCACTACATGTATTCATATGGACCCTGAACCATACGTGTAGTAATTCTATTCTATATTACAGGTGCTAATTATATAGCGGTGACTTCCAAGGCCAACTTCTGTAACATTTTTATGTTAAAGACTTAAGACTGTGATTTTTCAGTGGGCCTGAGCGAACAGAATGCCCGTATCAGCAACAGTGCATTCATTTCTGACTCTCTTACCCCTCAAAGGCCACAGTAAAATTTCTGTAATGTTGCAGAGTAAGATCTGTGAGATTCTTGTCTTGTTTGATTCATGTCCCTAAAGCCCACAGAAGCTCTGCGGGTGGCTTGGATGTAGAATTGCTCCCCATAGGTGTAGTAAATGAGCCTCTTCAGTGTTAATTGGTTTGAACTATTTATATCTGTGACCCAACTGTCACAGCGTGTCACAGCTCTGGATGCATTTCAAGAACCAATACCTTGCCCTTGGTGACCTGCCAGGTTTTTTTTTTTTTAATCCTGAGAGACAAATAATGTGGAAATGGACTCATTAAGACTCATCTATTAGTTAGGGGTCTTCCAAATTATGGCCATGTTTGGCTCCTAGTAAGTTCACACCGCAGCCTGGCCATGTGGTGGACTAGCTCAGTCACATTTATTCTCACTACACGGTTAGTAAATATGTAGGATGATAGCGTGGTTACAGGAGCGGAGCTGGGAAATGCTTTGACTTCCTATTTTTCTGTTCTGAAGACAGGCATTTCTGGAAAACCTCTCTAGAACCTATTTTCTTCTCCTGAGAAAATACTTCGAAGGAAAACTTTTAGCCATTCAGTCAGGAAGGAGAAGTAGATGGTGTAATTAGTATAACAAAAATGGGATAGCTGGACAAAACCCTCAAGTTAATAAATTAATGAAAGTACAGTGTATGGGGCTCCAAAATAATAACGAATTTGAACTGTATATGCACACAGTTTTATCTAGGAAATAAGAGGACCATTTAGAGCATGTTAAAACATTTATTTTCCCTACTTTATAGAGCATTTTATTTCAGAACTTTTGCTTGATATCAGCTATTTTTGTTGGAACTTAATGTTTCAGCATGGCAACACAGTGCAAGGCCAAGGCCATAGCAATGTGTTATGAGAACAGTTAGAATGTCATTCATCTTCAGAGTTCATGAAAAACTGAAAGAAGCTTGAAATTTATGATAGTAGAAGACAATTACTATTTTACTAGGGCCATTTAGGACTGTCATTTGCATGAAATTAAGGATGGTCTCTTATAAATTTATGTATGAAGTTCTGACAATCCACATCATTTTAGAGACAAAGATTTAGAATGTGATACTGGCATAACATTTGGTAGATATATTGCTAGATCAAAGTCTGTTGATATTAATATGAAATCTCAGTTTTCTTTATCTTTTACAAGGGACTTTTTTCCCCCCCCTGGCGCAGTCTCCAGTAATCAGTGGTTCAGCAGGATTTTAGCATGCCCTGTGCAGGGAAGGGTACAACACTTTTTCAGCACTCTTTGCTGTTTGATGTGTTTAAAAGGTTTCTCCAAATGGGCGCTTTTGAGGTGAGAATTCAGTAGAGGAAAAAAAGCTCCTTTATCCAGTATGAAAGCTCAATATGCCAAAAGAACAGATAGACATTTAATGATGTACAGAGAAGCTCTTGTGCTTTGAGGGTGGAGTAGTGTGTAGGACCATAATACAAATTCAGATGCCATGAAAGAATGTAAGCAGTAATGTTGTATGCCAGAAAAAAATAAATGGACGATGTTCTTCCAATAAAATATGCTCGTGTTATCACCCTTGGCTAGCAGTACTGACTTAGCTTGGGTTTTGTATTAATTATTGAAAATTGTGGGGTTTGTGCTCCCCAGAAGAGTGCTTTCTTATTACAAATACAGCTGACATCTTGCAGCTGCCAGCACCTTTTTTAAACAAATTCCATCTTCTTACTTCTGTGTTTTAATATATGCATCAGCTTGCCAGAATGACACTATATTAGAGTATTAGACAGCATGGCAGGGGCAGGCAAAGTAAGTAGCATAAGTAAGGCAAAGCTGAAAAATAAGAGCAAAGAAACTAGTAGAGGAGATCTGTCATTGACATAAAATCAATGTCCCTGCAACAATTTATCTGAGCTATGTTGATTTACAGTAGCTGGTGTTCTCATACAACAGGTAGTAGAAAAAGCGTATTAGAGTAGATGTAATAACCTAGCATTCATCATTAGGTTAATGATTCATTGACATAATGCTCATCTTTGGTTAATAAATTTATAATCATGATTTCCAAAGATGTCCATAATATCATTCATGGTCTGTAGCCATGGTAGGCTGTGTGTTCCTGGCCGAGACCTCACAGTGCGATTGCTTTCTTCAAGTGTCTATGGCTACTAACCTGGTCACGATTTGAAGACCTGGTCAGTAAAAAGTGCTCTAGACATCTAGGTTCACTCCTGTAGCAATTAAAGACACAATAAATCATAGGATGTTTACACAATGTAACTATAGTTACAGAATGTAACTATAATGGATGATTTCCAGAACATCTGGATGGACATGGATAATGATGTGCAACTGTAATGGATCTGGATGCAACTGTACTTAATTTATAATTAATATTATATCTAGATGGTCATCTGTAGAAATATTGTTTGAACATAATACTTTTTATTTTAAGAAAGTCTGTTTATTTTGATAGTAACAGTGGATTTCCTCAATAATATGGAGGTAGACGAGCAAGTACAAATGTCTCCAGATAGTTTAGCTGTCTGGGTGTTCTCAGCTAGCAAATCTGCAGCTGATGGAGGGATCTAAGACAGTGGCAATACCTTTCATCTCTCCTGCTGTCCTCCTGTGGCACAGCAGAGTTTTCTGGCTTCTGGGCTTCTTTTCTGAAGGCTTTTGTTTCATTATGAGATTCTGGGAATTTCTCAGCCTGAGATGAATGGAGCTGATGTTATACACACCCGTCCGAAGTGAATATTTTATTACCAGGTGATTCCTTCTAGTCTTGCATTCCTGTCATTCTTTTGCAAACTACTATGTCATGTGATTTTATCAAGCAGCACCGTAATTTAGTCATTTGAGGGTGGAAATGTAAAGATCAGGGACCTAGAATATTGGGTGAACCTTTGTGGCCTGTTGAATTGAATGATATCTAAGTATATAAATATTAGGCTCCCTGAAAGCAAAGCTACAATCCATTGTTAATATGTAACAAGGGGGTCTTATCTGCTGAACAGAAAATATTACTTTATATCAGGTACAAATTATCTATAGATGATGCTTTAAAACTAATGTCAATATTAACATTTTGTTGATTAAATTTTCAGAATGTCATTTAAGACCTCAGCTTGTATTGAAGGAAAACATGCATGCAGGATTTGATTGGTATTCCAGTATGGATCCGTGCTAATGATGTTAACGCAGGAAGATAAGTCAGAATAAACATTAAACTATTTTGGTGTTTGTGCTTGTGTCCGTGCAAGCCTTGCGTAGTGCGGTGGCTGATTTCTTCAGGGGAAGATATCTTTGAACATAGTGTTGGATCAGTTCCCTGCAATCTAAGTCAAGCTTTCAATATAATTTTCAAGCACGTTTCTTTGAAGAAAATATTTGACCTAGTAGATCGTCACATTTCACTGTCACAATTATCATTCCCTTGATAATTATCCATGTTTATCCAATTTCAGATGTTATGTTGTTCCTCACTGGTTCCTCACTGGAGCATCCTCGGAGGCTGATGCTTTGGAAATGCCGTTCTGGCAGGGGATTATGTGACCTTGAAGGACAGACCTGCAGTTTATGACTACCAGCTCTTTCTCCAGAGGCCTTTTCTGGGGTCGACCAAGTGGACTGATGAATTGTCCTTAGTGTAGGACCATCCCTTTCCTGGGCACCACGTGGGGACAGAGTGGGGAATACAACCCATGCACGTATGGTGTGCAGTAAATCAGAGCCTTGCAGGGAGTGCTGGTCCTTCTCTGTTCAGGTGAGGTCCGTAATTAGATTGGGGACTGCGTTGTAAGGCGTTACTGAAAGGACGTGGGGGTTGGCGTGTCACTGCGTATCAGCGATGTGAGGAGCCAGGCAGGAATGGAAAACTTCCCTGAAGGCTTTGGAAATAAAGGTCTGATCTCCATGACAGTTTTGTTATGGCTTAGGGAGATTCAGCAATGTGTGTGGTTGCCAATCGAAAGCGGTTTGGATTCCAGTGTTTTAATTTGTTCCTTTAGCTGAAAAGTTTGTATAACATAGCTGGAGCTGAACTCCCAAGCATGCGAAAAGGCATAGCATGAAAAAGGCTTGGAAGAAGACCCAGCTGTTTAGCAACCAGTCCGAATCATCAGCTGTGAATCCTTTCGTTGGCCTACAGAGGAAATAATATCAGGTTAATAAATGAAGCATTCAGGGTCTGGGCTGCGAGGTATGCAGGACTGAATAACATACATTCTAAGCAAAGACAAACTCAGATTGTAAATGGAGCAAAGAAACCCTCCACGTCTGAGCAGTCTGGGCTGTGTTATAACCTGATTTGGTCGGGGAATTAAGAATTGATCCTTTTAGGGATTGACACTGAATTGTTGACACTCCTATGTGTCCTCTAGCAGCTTTTACATCTACGTGAGACTTGTTACACTACACTCTAAAATATCTTAATTTAGAACTCAATGTTGGGTTGTATTTTTTTTTAAAGGAAACTTGTTACGGTGAGATGGGCTGAAAGACTGAGACAACAGCAAGGATGCATTTGCCATTTATTTGCAAGTGTCACAGTTAAACTCTTATGCTGTAAAGGACTTTTCCACAGATCTCACAAAACCCCAGCTAGGGCAGTAAAACTGACTTCCCTGTTTTGCTTGTGGAGATTCAGAATTATTCCTCTTTCTCTGGGGATCACAAGGAATCAGTGACAGAATATAAAGGCTGTGCATGAGATTTTCCAGTACTGACCTACTTCTTCTCTCATTAAAATCACTTTGAGTTTTACCATTGACTTTTCAGGCAGAGTCAGGCCAATATTGTGTGCTAATGAAATTGCTTTCCAAAAAGCTTCTCCAGTAGTTGTGTCCAACCGTTCCAAGCCATGGGTCACAATACGATTTCCAAAGTACTGAGGAGCCCGTCAGCATTGTGAAACATATTTCCTGGCCCTGGGTGGCTCAAATTTGCATCTCGTAGGCTGTGGCAGGGAGGAGAAACCACACAGAAGGCCCACTTGGGAAGAATCTGCTGGTGCATTTGCCTCTGTGGTCTCCCTCTTCAGGTCTGGTGGAGCAAAACTATCATGTGGAGGAACCTGGCAGGAATATGGAGGGGAACTGCTCTGCTGCAATTACCCCTACACACTATGTAGCAATTGCATAAGACAAGCAGTCTCACAAAATTCATTGCTTTATGATTTCTATTGTGTGATATTGTGTATATTTCTTTTTTTATTAATTCTTTTGTAATTTGCACCATAGCTCAGTGTTTCACGCTATCTGGACACTTGACAGCTGAGAGAGCTCTGCCAGAGGAGCACAGGCATAATGAAAAGGATTTTCTTTGGGGTTCAATGCATATCCTTAAGAAGGAGATTTACCTGGGTCAGGTTTTTCCTCAAGTATCTAGAGGAAATGCTGAATAAGCATAACAGCCTAAATGGGTGGAAGCCCAATTTTCCTAATATTAAGGGTAGAATCAGAGCCAGGGATTTGGTTTTGGTCTAAACGAACTCCAGGATATAAAGCCGAGACCAAAAGAAAAACAGAATTTTAAACTGTATGCTTTAAAGTTAATGAATAGTTACACTGTCTGGAACACTACACAGGAAATAAAAACTCTGGGGTTTTTGGCTTTTTATTTTGGGGTGTTTTTTTGGTTGGTTTTTTTTTTTTTTCTTGCACAATTTGGTAGTCAGAGATCTATAAAAGGAAGAATTGTGCATTGAGGTAACTTAGGGAGATAATTTTTTTTTCAAAGGAAAAAAAGATTATCTGTCCAAAAATGATTGTGATAGCCTGTGAAATCCTGCGAAAGCAGCAGCAGTGTGCCCTCCAGTGACAGGAGCTGCTACAGCAGCGAGAATGACAGTCTTGCAAGCTCTCAGGGGACTTCTCTACACAGGGAAGCTCGGAAAGTTAAGATGAATTAATCAAAAATATGAAGCTAATACAGGCTAAGTGAAAATATCTACATTCCAGTCTCACCGCCCTCCCTTCAGCAGATGCTTTCATTCAGACGTGAAGGGCTCTTAATTTGCTGCAATCTTCATGCCCTTGGACATTCATAGAATTGTTTTTGGCTTGTAGACTAAAATATACCAGGAAAAGAATGCAGTTTCCACATACATAAGTAGCTGTCAGTTGTAATAATTTTATATACTTTGATGGATAGTCTTGCAGGAACAAGGAGCTTTGTGCTATGTGGTACATGAGACCTTGATTTTGCAACTGGATTCCAGAAGGAAACCCACTGGTTTGGGGCAGGGAGCTGTGACTGAGGGTGCTCAGCATACTGCCCTTCCTTGCACTGCAATTACTCCAAGGACTGAGCCCTGAAACAAAACAGGCTGGGTCGCAAAAGAGGAGAGAGAACCTGGTGTTTCTACTGTCCTTGGGGCAAAACGCTTGTGCTGGGGGGAAACCAAGACGACCATTGTAAATGTAGGGTTTTGTGCTAAGAGGTGCAGCATTTGGCAGTTGGTCTAAGCACTTCCAGCCTGATGGGTCATTAGCCATTGGAAGGGGCTGCCCAGGGAGGTGGTGGAGTCCCCATCTCTGGAGGTGTTTAAGAAAAGACTGGACATGGCACTTAGTGCCCTGGTCTAGTTGCCATGGTGGTGTCAGGGCAATGGTTAGACTCGATGATCCCAGAGGGCTCTTCCAACATGACTGATTCTGGGATTCTGTGATTCTGTTTGCTGGTGGGGCACGAGTGTCTCATGCATGGCATACTGCTGGTTTGGTTTTACTTTTCTGTATTGAGGCAGTTTTGTCAACTTGACTGATTTTACGGCGAGCGCCATTATAATTGTGCCTTCGTTTAGGTTTTCAGCACTTGTGTGCCCTAGGGGCATCCCCAAAAGACAAAAGGTAAATAGAGGTGTATTTGTGTGACAATGTAATGACTTCCAAACTGAGTCTTGTTCTTCTGCATGGAGGGGCTGTAACCACTGAGATGACAGGACAGCTCTTTGCAGGAATTACGTTCCTTCTCCAATATTCCTCCAACTGTTGTTGCTCTGCAAGAGGGGCAGGTCAGAGATGGCATTTTTTTCTGAACCCTGTTTTATTGTTTGAAGTGCGGGTATCGATGCAAGATGTGCCTCACCTTCCCGTTCTCTTTTTCTCATGCACACACATCTGCATGCAGAGAGAGAAAGAAATCCCAGAACAAACGGGAAACAAAGAAAGGAGAATGAAATCAAGAAAAAATAACAAAAGGCAGGGTTTTTTTTAAGAGTCTTGTTTTGTTGATCTGGGTGACATGAGCAGAGATTTATGGGCTTGCTTGAGCAAAAGTTGAATTGTCTGTCATCTCATGCTGCTGAATAGTCATATTGCACATAAAGGTCTGACTTAAACATAGGAGGAGGGAAATCCTTTCTTCCCAATGAAGTGAGCAGATCATACAGAGAGCAGCTGGAATTGAACTAGATCCTGATTTAACAAAATACTATTAGTAGCGAGACTACCTTACACTGTCATGGCAGCACTTTGGTGTGGCACTCAAAGTAGTTGCCAGGTGGGAATCACCGGCTTTTTAACTATTATTTCCTGTTTTGTTTTTTTTTTTTCCTGCACTACTTTTTCAGAAGGGGGGAAGTACAGAGAGACCTCAGCTTACATAGACATAAGTGGTTACCTTTGGCACAAAAAGAGGTATTTTGATCAGATCACTGTAATACATCAACTTCTTAACAAATATTTTTAGAGCTTTAGAGTGCAGCTGTTTGCACATTGTTTCCACACCTTCATGTAATTTTGAAGAGAAATAGTTGGGTTACAGAGTAGAAGAAATTGCTGGTTTGCAACAAGTATGTCATTGAAGAGAAGATGCAGGTACTCAAAACCACCTTGGGTTCCCCCATGGTGGAAATAATAGGGTTGCCTTCACTGAAACACTTATTAAAGAATTAAATAATTTGATTTTTAAAGTATGTCATACAGTGTGCAAGTTCTCTCTGGTGTCTATAATTGCTCTGCTTTGCAATGGGAGTCTTCTATGATAAAGAAGTAAAGCTCAGAGATACTGACTGAAAGCTCTTCAGGACCCTTTGTTTTAGTTTGTTTAGTACCAAGGAGAAAATTATTTCATATGTAGCCGAGGTTCCTTGACTTTCTTTTGAAAGTAATAATTCGTAATAGTAGACTAACATAAGGAAATTTCTGTAGAGCAGAAAAAAGTCACTATTTTGCTCTCTTCCAGTTGGAAGTGCCATATCCTGCTCCAAGCCTGCAGCTTGTGCAAACCCTGAATATGTGAATAATGTTGATTCCCGTGGTACTTTTCACACACTCGTAGTTATGCATACAAGTATCTAGTTGGAGAAAGCAAGCCTAATATAAAAAAAATTTTTGTGCACTCTTCCACAACCAAATTGGTTGATGTCATCAGTAGGTATGACCTGCAAAGCTCGGAGAAGTTTAGCTTGTGCATATCTTTGTGCTTAATACACCTTGGAGTATTTAATTCCTAATCCGATTTCTTAATTTCCGCAGTCTGAATCATATAGGCAGATTTTTATTCTTTATAATCTCACCGTGTTGATCAAATTTCGTGTTGGTGTCAAGGTGTGTGGGTGAGGAGAGCAATGAAGTGGAGGCGTTTGCACCTATAATGGAAATGGATCTAAAATCTTAAAACAGTCTTGGCATTGGTGAACACATTTTGTTAAGGAAGAGGAATTCCACTGCAGTGACATTTCAAAGCAAAATCATTAGTTTCTGTATTTGCTTTAAATTGATTGAACCATGATACAGTTTTGTCATTTTTATTTCAGAAAATATGCAGCTCTGCTTAAATGGATGCTAAAAGAAAAACATAAAACTATGAATAAAAAATGTACCAGACATGATAGGGCTAGTAATTCCTGATTAGAAGTCACTGCTACAGTTGTTACGGTTGTAGATCAAATTTACAGCTGTCTGAAGGTGTTACATTTAGAATAGTCTCATTTGGAAATCATTATCAAACTTTGAATACACTTTAGGGGGTTTGCCTTTTTTTTTTTTTTTACCTTATTTACAATCAGCACGTTGAAACAGTTCCTATTTCTGTTTTTCTTGTTTCTTTCCTATCTATGTTATTAGGGCTGCAGACTTCTAAAAGCAAATTTATTCATTACAGGGGAGGGCCATGCTTAATATAGAATTTATGCTATTTATCAAAGCCTAAAAAATAATTATGGAATTTGTGCATGAAGGAATAGAATTTACACATGTTAGTAGGGTGATATTGTTGTTTATCCACCAGAAAAAATCTGTTCGCCTGAGGCCAAAAAAGTGTAGTATTTTGCAAGACCCACTTATCAGAAGCCTCCTAACTTTGTATGAATTCTTATGTGGATATAATTGCCAGCCATACTCTTCTCTGAAAGAAAAAAAAAAATAAAATGAGAGCCTTTGGTAATTTTTTTTCAGTGATTTTGAGGTGTTCAGTCTCATTCTGACCTTACAAATAATTAGAGATCTTTTTGAAGCAGCTTGTCGTATTGAAGGTGCAGCTCAGCTGATCTGGGACTGTGCTGGGGAGCTATTTTGGGTATGGTGGCTGTCTTGAAGAGAAATTACTCTGTCTTTGGGTACCTGAAAAATTTAAATGTACGTTAGACTTTGCTTAGTTTTCAGTGGAGGTTTTTATTACAAAAGTTTAACTACGGCTTTACTTTTGTTATCTCCATGAATCTGCCTATTGAAAGTTGTCGTTTGAAGCCAAGTCATTTTTACTCAGTTGCAATTCGGCCTTGTTTTATTTATATTTGTAAATATTTCAGAAACCTAGGGTATTTCTAATTACTTAATTCACAAATTATACAGCAGAAGGCTTTAGACTGAATCCGCCTCTCCCCCCCAAATCCCAAGCATTCCTGAACAATACAGACAGCAGCCCGTGGTTAGCCTTAAATGGGTGTTGTAGACATTACTTTTCCTTTATAAATCACAATTTCAGTAGTGTTCATTCAGAAGGAAAAAGTAGAAAGAGAGAAGAGAGTCAAGTATCCGAATGAAGCCCCTTCCCCTGCAAAACCCTACCTGAACAATTTGAATTGAATTAAAGTGAATTAAATCTCTGTAGACTTTGGTCATGGTAGACGTCATCCAAGTGTATCCCTAAAGGCGTGAAAACAACGCACCAAAATCTTTCCCTTCAAATATTGTCACCAGCAAGGGACCTTAAAACTTCGATGCAAATGTTTGCATTTCTTTGAGACAAAACATATATACACAATCTGCTGGTTGCACAACGGCTAAACTAAAATGAATGCAAAATTGTATTTTATGACTTATGTAACCTCCAGCTGTTTAGCTGAATATATATGCTATTTTATGCAATAACAGTTTGGAATGCTATAAAAATAATTACTTTAAAAATCTATACTGCACATATGCAGATGGTTAACAAACTCTGGCTCACTCACCAGATGAAAATGATATTGGGAAAATCCATGCTCTAGAGATAGTGCCATTCCATTATAAACGTGCAAAGTATGCAAAAATATTACATCTACATTGTTTTCCAGAACGGACTGTGTCTTAATGCCAGATGTTTTATTCTTTGCATGTCTTGTTATAACTTAGCAATTACTGTTCTTTGAGTTTGTCCAGACTAGGAAAGGAAATGTGCATTGTAGATGCGCTAGCTGAATGCTTGTCTGGTACAGACAGAAGAGGTTCTGGCTGGTTAATCTATCTACCAGCTCTCTCCTGGTTATTCATATCATCTAAATAACACATAACTCATTTTGTCCATGCTTGGGTTTAAAGCATATTAATAGCACTGCAAAAACATAGCTCTTGAACCAGTCAGGACAACCAGGTCCACTGGAATAAATGAGAGTTTCTGTCACCTGGAAAGAAGATGGCTTAGGCACTAATTAACTAGCTGAGCCATTCTGCTGGCCCCACTAGCCTCATTGATTTGTCTTGTAGCCTGAATGAAAGTTCATCAGTGATAGGAACAACCACTTGAAAATTTCCATTTTGTTATAGGTCCAAACCAAGATTTTACTGAACTGAAAGTTGTAACACTTTAATTTAAACATTTAGCTGCACTTCTAGAGAGGATTAGTATCTACATATTCCACAAAACTGCCCTTCATACACTTCCACAAAACCTTCCCTTTGTATGGGATCATTGCCAAGGGGAGCAATACCATTGCACTCTACCTATGGGTAGCATTATGTGCATCAGACGTTTACAGCTATCCCAACAGTCACATTTATCAGTTAAGTCAAGATTTTTAAAGTCATTTGTTCAGTTAAGACTGAATGAGAAACAGTAAATTTCCTGGTTTTCTTTTCACTAAACCACTTTTCCCAAAATTTGTAAAGCGCAAGTACATTCTGTCATATACAGAGGGGTTTTCATCGTGAATTAAATCTATTTCAGTTGTCATCCTTTATCCTTATTCCTGAGTTACTTAATCAGTAGTTTCTGAGAACAGCCATAATAACTGTCACAGATATTATAGGAGGGTCATCAATACTCAGCATGTTAATAAAATTTTGGAGTTTTGTTAGTTTTCCAAGTGTTCCTCTTAAGCACTAAATGCTATTGCCAGTGTTTTGTCCACAGTATTTCATAATTGAAGGAAATCTTTCTTTAGATGAGTATGGACTGCAACTGTAGGAGCCTTCTAAACTGCAATACATATTCTGCATAAGTATGCATTAGGAAAAGAATCAAAAATATGGTTTAACAAGCATGTGACTATAAATTAGGGAAATACATTTTGATATGTGAGAAAAATTGCTTTCCACAAAAATACTCATCTCCTCCTAGTCACAGCTGTGACTTTTGAATATGTATTAAGCTCTGCAAGGATAGCTAAGCTAGGAATTTGGCAGTAATAGTATATTCATAAATATACATGAAATGTGAAAAAATAGTTTACAGAATTGAAAGTGAACATTGGAAAGGATAAGCGTACATACCTTGAGATAAAAATTGCAATTCATTGTCAGCATATGAAGCCTTTGCTTTTAACTTATAAATGTTAGAGTGTCATTATATTTGCTCATATATGCTGCATTACTTATAATTGAATAGCATATTAACAAGCGAATGGTTGTTTAAAGGAAGAGAAAGAACCTTCTACCCAGGCAGTTTAAGTTTTAATATCTACTCTCCAACAGAAACAACTCATTTAACATTCAAAGAGAGATCTTGGCTTTTTCTCTCAACTCACTTTACCTCAACAAACCAGATGGCAAATGTCTCACTGAAAGAGCCAGTGAAAACAGTGTCTGCATCTGCCCACCCTCATGTTTCTCTTGCCAGTAAACGGGAAATGATATTAAATTTAGGGTCTTCTAATAAACACTTCTAGCTACATTTCTGGTTCTTCCCATTTTGTATTCTGACACTTCATTGGGCCAACCTACTGACAGATTTTACTTACTCTGGTGTATAGCAGGGAATGAAATTTATTTATTGACATCACATTTCATGTGGCATCTTCCAACAATGCGCAAATGCGCCTTTGATCAGTATTTGATATTTTCCTGTAAATTTTTCACTGATGTATGTAGAGATCTGTTCATTTCCAAGGTGATCATCTGTGATTTGAAGGCAGAGTTATCTGGTAAATAGATGGTTTTTATATATATACATATATATATCGCTCCAGAAGCCTTGCATAGCACAGATAGTAGCTTGATTTACCAATTTTACACTTAAACTTTCATGTTTAAGGTAGCCAGAAAACAACTGAGATTATTTCTTAGATTTTTTTGTTGCTTACATCGCCATTGAGAGCTTTTGTAAGCATCGCACATTGCCTTCAGATTTGGGGTTTTTTTTCTGCATCCTGTCAGCTAGGAAGAGTCAAGAAACAGGAAGAATGAAGCATATGGAAATTCTTTTCATATTTCTTCCTGTGAAATCTATTTGGCATTAATATTATCACATTAAGAATTTGATTATTGGCTGATGAAGTGAAAAGCGAGGTAATAAATTGTGTTTTCAATGAGTTCATGTAGGAAGAGTAGGTGTGTTTTAAAGGTCGTTAAATTATGACAAAACTTACAATAGTGCAAGAACTTCTGGTCCGTGTCGACGTTAAAGGGGAGATCTTTAGAAGGAAGGATATTGGAAGAAGAAAGGTAGTGTACCAAGAAAGTAAATGAAGCTATTGAGTCGGATTGTGTTTAGTAAGAGCCAGTGATTTCATCTTACTTATTTTGTATTGCACATGTAGATATTTTCTTTACCTCTCTTATTTAACTTGCTCCTTGGTGAATTTTGCAGTGGAGGGCTATGCACTGCAACATGGATTGGTGGTTTTAAAATATTCCAAATAACGGATAAGAAATGCATTGTCAACATAAGCACACTTGAGAATCGCAAGTGAACTCAGAGCAACAGTAGTGCTTTCAGGGACCTTTTCCTGAAAGCACCACCACTATTTTCAGTAAAGGGAGTGAAGGGAAGGAGAAGAGGGAAATCAGATGTTTTTGATGTTTTTAGATTACACTTGAGATGGAAAATAGATGTGATCAGTTCAGAGAATCAGGGTAGATTTTGTTCGCATAAATTGTAGCTGCTCTACATACTTAACCTTGAAAGACTTCTGCCAGAGAAATACCATGTGTTAAAGAAGTATCAAGACTCCTGCTCTGCAGTATCTCATTATTCTGGAATACCTTGCATTCCCGGGCAGACAGCAGGAGCTCTGAACACCATTATCTGATACTTGTCCATTTGAAAAGCAACGTCTAATTTATTTATCCAAACAAGGAAATGGTATTTGTGGAGAATTCAGATTAAGTTTGAGCAAAAACCCTTACTGGAAATTCATACATGGACTAAGTAAGTGACTATTTGAGTTTTCAGACCACAATATAATCTAAAGAAATATATATGTATTTAAAAAAAATCAACTTTTCCTGGTGCATATTTTAACCTGCATCACAATAACCTGATGGATGTAAATATCCTTTGAAAATTGTCTCAATTTTCTGCTACCTGGGGGCACTTTTCCTTATTCTCTCCGTTTTGGGTCATTCTTTCACTTGGCCACTTTTTCTCACGTCCAGAGGCCTGGATGGCTGATATTATTACGTACAACTGTGTATTCTTCTATGGTCACTGTTTTCTGAGAAAAAGCTCTCCTTTTATTTCTCACTACTCTGTGGGTATATGCTGAATTCATACTTGTTTAAGAAAATAAAGAACACCACTGATGTGGAGATGTTTCTAATGGATCAATGTCTTTGTATTTTGCTGCACTAGTAGACATCTTACTTGAAGTGGCCCAATTAACAGCACAGTCCTTTCTTTCTCATCATATCAATTTCCTTCCAAGTTTGAGTAAGCTGCATATTTTGTGTTTACTTCAAAGCTGTTGAGGGCAGTGCAGAATAACACGGTGCCTGCTACAAAAGCCTGTGGAATCCCACCAGGAACTGAATAAGAGCATTCTTCACTGACACTCATTTTTTTTTTTAATTTTCCTGCTTCACTAATCCCTATTTCATTTAGCACATCTTGTACCTGGATCTTTAATCAGTACGCTGTACTGTACTAGGTCAAATGCTTTACAACAGTTTAAACCGTGTAATAATCTTTATAAGAACAAACATGTAATCATATCAATGAATGAAATCAGGTTTGCTTGACATGACCTATTTTCCTCCAACAATGCTGGCAAAGATTCAGTTACAAAACTTCCTTTTGCTCACAATTGTTTTATAGGTCTCAGCCTTTTTAAAATGCTAGTTCAGTGGCTTTCATCCTGAATCCAGGTTAAGCTCTTATGTTCTTGATAGGCAGAGGAGCTCATAGTGAAAACCCTGCAGGCGTAATGTTGTAATATTGCTCCATAAAGTGGGGTAGGTGAGCTGAAGTCACTCTCGGTTCGGTGTCTTCTGCAGATGTCTGATAAGGGGGGAAAGAAAGGAAGGGTGATTAGAGGTAAGAAATATGGCCTGATATAAAAATAAAGCACATGGAAGCCTCTGTGATTCTGCTCAAAGAAATGTTCTTAAATTAATGAAAGCTGGGGTATTAAACATAGAATCATAGAATCGTACAACGGTTTGGGTTGGAAGGGTCCTTAAAGATGATGTAGCTCCAATCCCCCTGCCACGGGCAGGGACACCTTTCCTGTAGACCAGGTTGCTCCAAGCCCCATCCAACCTGGCCTTGAACACTGCCAGGGAGGGGGCAGCCACAGCTTCTCTGGGCAGCCTGGGCCAGTGTCTCACCACCCTCTCACCACATCCTGCATTTAATATAGCCCCATCTAAATTTCTCTTGCTTGTTGGATTAGACCCAGTAGCATGTTTTCTTGTTTTGATTGTATTGTTATAATTATTATTTACCTGTAAGTTTTATCCTGCTGAACGATGCCTCACTGGCTCAGTTTAGGGTTTTAAGTTGTACGCAGCACTTGGCCAAACTCTGAGCCTTTTGGTATCGGTGACAGAACTTTCATCACATGCTCCCTTTTAACATCTCAGTTTCCTAATACGTGCAGCAAATGGGTACCATTCAGGTAGACACAATAGTGACTATGTGAGTGGAAGAAAGGCTGGAATACAACCGAGGAGAATAAGATGCTGAAGTCATGAGACGGAGTACAATGGGAAGCTGAAGAGGTCTCTTCAGTAAGACGCAGCCAAGATGATAAGATCACAGAGTCTATAAGTGCAAGAACAGGCAAAGACTCTCTATAGAATCATCGCAAAATTTAGAGCTGGAGAAATAGCCGTTAAAAATGTCAGAATCCAGGATTGGCTGCTTTATATTGCTTTTGTATCGCACATGTCTGCACCTTACAAAGCACTTGAAAACCTTGTCCTCCTGAAGAGCAGAGTATGATTTTAAACGTGTATTAAAAATGTGCTTTGAAATGCTAAGACAGGAAAGATGAGTTATAATTTTAATGTATTTTAGCTGCTAATGCTGAGGTCCTCTCTAGGTTCTCCTTCAACCGACTGATGTTAAAACTAACAGTTTGGGGATCATGTCTTTGAAAAACAAATGACTTTGCAAGATCTTTTTTTTTTGAATACTTTATATAAGAATACTTTTTAAACTTGAAAGAAGTGGTAACTGTTATCTGCCTGTAACTCATCACGTGAATCTGAGTTTTGCCTTTTGATGCAATGGGACAAGGGTGATGGAGAAGAGTGTGAATGTAATAATAACCTCTTTAGATGAGTGCCTGGAAACTTACTGTGACTGAGAACAAAATAGAGGCCTTTTGCTGCCAGCTCTTTGTCTGTGCTCACACTGTTCCTCATTGTTTCTTACCAGCTAAATAACTTCTTTAAAAGGTAATGAATACTAAGTATTTTAATAGAATATCATAGCTATCGGAGGTAGTCTAAAACTGCTAAAACATGAATGCTTGACAGCAGGACACCACAACGTATGTTGTTTGAAGACACATGTGTAACAAGATTACAGCAGAGTTTTATTGGAAAGGTAAAGATATAGAGGTACTGATGCAATTCTAAAATGAATTAACAATAAGAAGTTATATATTTTTATACAGACAGCAGTAAATGTATTTTTAGTTCATTACTGAAATAATTTGTAATTCCATATGCTAAGGTTGTTTATTATTTAGGACTGGTTCTTTCTTTCCTATTTCCCTTCTTCTGGATCTTCTCTCTTACCTGATAATACAATTCTGTTCGCTTCCTGAATTCTTAAGAGCTGAACATGTAATAGTCATAAAGTCTTTCTCTACTGAAGATGTGATAATGTCTTTTGTGTTGATAATTAATGGTAATCAGGCTAACCACTTGGCTAGGATTTTCCATCGTGAGAATAGTACAGGATGCTGTATCATCAGCTCTAATTTGCTTGGCTGTAGCCAAGACACATGTACAAGTGTCCCTTCCCTCCTATGACTGGAGCACTCCACCATCATACCCATGATGCTACTGCCTGCACCAACCCATTGCCCCGTGCTCCTCTTCAACCATCTTTGTGCTGTGCAGATTTCCTCATCTGAGCATGGAAGTTCCTCGCTTCCATGTTTGTCCCCTAACACAGCCAGATTTTTAGTGTTATTTTCATTATTCCTCAGAAGTTAAGCATCTGAATTATGCTTCAGCTTTAATTAGGATTTTTATTTCTCTTTAAGACCTTGCATTAGAAGTCTGGAAAAACTAGATATGAAAGACTTCACATTGCGTAACCCTGGAACTATATATGTCTTCTAGCATCAGACTCCATAGGGCTACGTAATGTCAATGGTGAAGGTCTAGAGGTACCACTGTCTAGTCTGCAGTACTGGGGCATGAGAGCATAACTGCGTTTCACAGATGAGGAAACTAAGGAGTTGGACAAATGAAGAGAATTCCTGAAGGTGCTTCAGTAGAGGAGTTAGGAGTAGAACCAAGAGGTTCTTGCTGCTCATTTTTCTGTTTTGTGTCCCTCATTACTCACTACTCTCACGTATTATTTCAGATGTTTCTCTTTTAGTTGATCATTAAGTATCAGATGTTCTTTTTTTTCCCTTCTTCATCATATTAAGGAAGCGTCGTTGTGTGTTTCAGGGGTGGTGGTTATTTATTCTTGTAAGGGATAGAAGGGTTAAGGCTATCCTAGCGCTCCCCAGTATAACCAAACCTTAGCAGGGACTGATAGTTATGCCAAAAGACATACTCTTCAATTTCCTTAGGAGTCTTCCTGTAAAACAGCAAAACTCATTCACCTTCGCACTCTGACATAACAATCATAGTGCAATTCCATAAATGAAAGTCTTCCAGTACCTCTTTATACTTAAACCCTTTGACTTCTTTCATTTTATAATGATGGATCAATACCTTTACAAAAGCCTTTATCTAGGATTAACACCCTCCCCAGTCTATAGCGGTTAGACTAATGTCCTTGCCACTTTCATTCTTTTTCTTTCTTTTCTCATGCTCACATTGAAAATCCTTTTCTGTTATCAGCTGATGTTTTAAATCCATTTATAGTGACTCAGCACTTTACAACCCCACACAGAAGTCTAACACTGCGTCAGTATTATTGCATTATTGCAGCCTGAGATATTAACGTTAGAGTGCAAAGTGGTAAGAAATAGTGAACTAGGTGGAGTTGCATGTTTAGTAAGTCATAGCAGTTGGCTTGAACTGGTTATGAACATTTTGGAGGCCTTATGGAAAAGATGCTTGTATTCTGGAAATTGTGTAACCACTGATGCCTCAGAGTACCATTTGGACCAGTTATATAGGATAACGATCCTCCCTTGTACTGTACCACAATTTCTATTGCTATTCTGCGCTGCTTGGCTTAAGATACTGGAGAGCTTGAATGTTGTGGGATCATGGCAGGCTGCTGGGTTAGGTAGCACCTGGTGTTGGCCTGGAGAAGACAGACAGGTGAGGAACTGTAGAAGCAAGCCACCAGTTTCCTGATGCAATCTCCAGATACTTTTAAATTGCTATAAATAAACTGAGCAGATTGTAAATTGTGCTTTATCTCTAAGGCTTCTGCAGTCTTCGGATTTTTCAGAGCCATAATCCTTGTCTCTTCCATTTTCTCTACATATATTGAAATTTCTCCAGTGAATGTTATTGAATTTCATTCTGCCTGGAGTACAAGAGTTGCTGATATTGGAACTGTAAATACCACGATGGCTTCGAAGGGACTCTTTTCTGTAGTTACCCCTTCTTTTATTTTCATGGAGATTTTTGTAGTGTTTTCCAAACTCATATGACAGTGAATCAGATGCGAGGCAGAAAACTTTTGATACTTGTGTTTGACCATGAATACCTGGGGGATGCAGAAGCTGGCCTCGCCTCACGTGCTGCACAGATCCCCGCAGCAGCATAAAGACCATTGAAACCAAACTGCTGGTGCCCCATCAGCCTGGCATTCAGCAGCTCAGGGCCCGCCTGGTTTTTGGGAGGCAGGAGCCAAGCGGTTAGAGGACACTGATTTCTTAGCCACTTAGGCCAGATGCCTAAGGATAGTTGGAGAGAGAGAAGAGGCGAAGTAGTAAGAATAGAGATGTCATATTATGATTTTCGTTTAAATGGTTTTTTTTTTAATGAAAATACTTTTTTCTTGCCTGTACCTGCTGAATGACTTAGGTAACTCGTCTGTGTTCCTTCATGACAGGACAGGGTGGTACTTGCCATACTCTCTTCTCTTGGTGTTTGATTTGCTCTCATGCTCAGAGGAGCCAGCGTTGTCCTGTCTGTTCCTGGGTATAAGAGCCGCTGCAGTCCAAATCATGCTCTCACGTTTTATAGGTACACTGAGCACTAGTACTCTGTTGTTGCTCTTCGTGTGTTACGGATGATTTCTTTGTTAAATGGGCCACAGTTAAGAGCCATACTTCTGTCTGGATGTTTTCAACAGTTACTGTGCACAAAGGAGGTGACGGACAATTCATTTTTTTCCCTTCCTGTTTGTTGTACGTTGGCTTTCTAGATATAAAAACATCTTGACAGAGAGTGCCCTGAGCAAACCTGTCTATGCTGTACAAGTCCCAGTTAAGACCTGCACACTTGAGTGCTGCTTCTCTTCTGAAGGACTCGGTTACTTAACATTTGCTTTTATCAAACAGTTTCAAAAAAAAAAAAGCTTGAAAAGCTTCAGCCATGTGCTTAAAGACTTCTCTGAAGAGAGCTGGAAATAAGCATGTGTTTTTACTTAAATGGGTGCTGAAATCTCAGCTGGATCCTAGCCATAGTTCTGCAGTTTCCTATTTAGTTTTGGTAGGCTTTACCCATTGGGAAGAGGAGGAGATGTTTTTCAAAACAGGAAAATGAAATTGTACCCCCCCCCCCCGCCCCGCAACTGGCAGGCGAATAAAGGGAAAAGAGAAAACTTGAAATATTCTTCACTGCAATTTAAATTGACTAGACTTCATTTTCTTGGCAGCCGTTCACTGTGGGGATACTTGCTGCATGTCTACCTCTGTGCAGACACAGTTTAGCTCTCCTATGTATTATCTGATATGTTTCTGGATGTCTGTCTTAGATTGAATGCTGTCTGCTGGCTTATTCCTTTCTTCTTCTACCTACGGATAAACAATATTTGCTGTAATGATTTGAGCGAAATCCTGACCCTGATGAAGGCAGCTTGGGTTTTGACTCCAGCAGCCAGGTTTTTATCTTGTGTGTCAGAAAGTGACTGTATGACCTGTAGCATCATCTACACCAACCAAGTGTGAAATCAGCTGTGCAGAGCAGCTAGTACGTTACAACGAGGAAATAATTTCGCTGTGGAAATAAAATATTCATGCTAGGGCACACCTGCTTTTTTAACATAGAGACATACAGTGAAAAGGAGGGTTTGTCAGCCTTTCTTCTTCACTGCTGCCCACAGCTGACACCTTACAATAAATACGTGGTATGTTCAAGGCTCTGCTACAGCAAGAGCTGTGTCTTCATGAAAGAACAGGATTCCTAAACAGTGATGTTTTCATGGGGAAAAAAAGGTCTGAACAGTCCACCGAGAGCTGCATCGGTGAATGCATGCTGACCTGTCATGTTTATTACATGTGGCATCTTTTCCTGAATTTGCAGCCCTTAGAATGACAGTTTCCCTTCCTCCCCCATCCTCGATGCTTTTTTTGCAGACATTTTAAAACCTATACTGCTGGAAAGGTATTATTTTCTTGAGGATTTCTCTGTGAACTGTTACGGTCTTCACATCTGTGATTCCAGGAGCAGATAATCATTAGGAAGTAGCAAAGCTTAGAAAGAGCATCACACATTCCTAATTTTGCTGGTGGGCAAAAGCCTGCGGGTAGTTGTTCAGTCTGGACTGCAGAGCGTGTCTTTCTGTTACCTTGGCATTGATGTTGTAAGCAGAAGATTTTCTTCCTTTAGTTGTGAAGTTTTCCATAGCAACTCAGCACAGAAGTGCTGTGATTTAGCAATTTTATATGAATTTGCCTTTCGAATTAATCTTTGACATCTTGAATTTGGCACTTTATGGAAAAGATACACTGATACAGAGTGAATTAGTTCTACCATTGCAGTGACTGCAGTTGAGAGAATAGACTCATACCTTTGAGAGGCCAGAAGAGGAATAGTCTGGGAAGTAATTTGAACTGATATTGTCGGGAAGGTAATATTGCTTGACATATCTGTTATGACAGCTGAAGATATGCTGAAGCATGAAATAGAAAAGGAAAAGACAGTTGTTAGGTAAACGACGAGAAGAAACCATACTACTTACGACAGCTGTTGGCAGCATGATATCACTGTCCTCAAGGTTTCTACAGATCTGGAGTATTAGAAACTTCAAGATCACGTTCGTTGCGTGCTCCTAGAGATCTTGTTAGGGGTAATGCTTTCTGACAGCAGCCAACTGTAATTGGCAATGGGGATTCTTCAAATAATACAAACAAACATACAGAACGTCAACATTTTCTTGCTGATCCTTTCATAGGGTGGTTAGCCATTGCTTTCCTACTGGAACCATTTGCATCTCAAAAAGTTATAAGACTTTCTTGCTTCTAGACTGTCAAAGAAAAAAATATATATGAAGAAATGTAAAAAAAATTAAACTCAGTGAGATGCAGAGGGGCATTTTGGGAAGCGGGGGAAGGTTTGCCTTTTGTTTGTTGAGGTGCAGAGTCACAAGCCAAGCTGATATGTTTAGAAAAGCTTTCAAGTAAACAATATCTTTAAAACTCTGTAGATATCAGCAAACTGGCCAGCAGTGAAACCTCACTGAAAACTGATGTTCCTGTGCCCTCCCCCTTCCAGACACACTCCTGGCTATTTTTCTGCCACCTAGGCTTTCCAGGTGTTTCTGCTGAGGTTCTGCTACCTTTCCAGCTTTTAACCATCAGGAAGCTGAGACAAGCCAAATAGTCTCTGGTCAGGTCTTGTTAAAGTTTAAAATGCCTTTTTGGCAGCACGCTCTGTATCTTGGCAGATTTGGGTCTCTGTAGCTGCAGTTACTTTCCTGTTTCAGTGACACTGTACTTTGAGCCTCTCATCCATCAGAAAGGATAAGAAAAATTTCCTCTTAGGAGAGCAGATTTCTGGAATTCCAGTGCTGTGATGGGTTTCTTTTCTTCTTTCATAAGCTACAATAACCGTCTTGCACTGAGTTCAAAACTCAGCTTCCTTTGTTCGCTGCCTGATTTTAATCGAAGCATCCAGTCTCTTTTGCATTCTGTTTTTTATTGTCGTATCTCTTTCGGCTGATATGAATCACTGTAGCTCAGTAGGAGATAATGAGGTTCTGCTGATTTGCAGTAATGTTTATGAAATATTGCTTCCTGCGCTCATTCTAGGTGTGTCCAAAATATGCTTATGAAACCAAGTATGTGCATTCATCAACTGATGCGCTCTTTGAGAGTAAAGATTTCTGTCAGATCAAGGTAAAGAAATGAACTGCTGCACTGAGGACCATCTTCCAAGGAAAACTTCCTCATAGCTCTCGATGCTAAAAAAAAACAGTACCTTGGGCTGCAGACCAAAGCTCATCTCTCTTGGTGTGTTATGGTATGGGGAAACAGCATGTCTCAGAAAGTCGTGTGAATTGAAGCCATTGCACCTCCCAAAGCACAGCTGGAACATTCGTCCTCTCTGGAGCATGACAAACTGGAGCAGACTAAGGCGAAATCCAGAACCAAGCAGTTTGGCCTTAAAGGGCAGAATCAAGTAGAGGTATTTTCATTAATGGCATCTAAAAATGTTATAACAGTGGTTATCATAAAAACTTCTACCCTACCTAAACGCTGTGGCAGGGTACCTGTGGTTTATTACTGAAACGAAGGGCCTGACTTCTATGTGGAAAATTAGGCCAAAATATGAATGCAATTATGGGGTTTTTTTAAGAAACAACAACCTCTTCCCATAAAAAAATATTCAGGAGATGGGGAAGAAAAGCATTCAAAGCAGTAGAAGGATGTTCCTAAAGATTGCTGACACCTGGAAAATGCCTACAAATATTAAGGAAAAATTCTGCGTATGCTTTGGTGGTTGTTGCTTTGGTTTTCCTAGGTGTTTGTTTCTGGTTTTATTTCATTCCTTTTATTGCATTAGTTAGCTGTCTGAGATGCTGACCTAACATCCCTGGGACTGATGAGCTTTGTATGCAGAACGTGTAAGCCAGTTTTACTGCACCCTTCTATACCCTGCCCACTTCGTATACCTCAGTCATGCTCTGCCGCCTGTCTCCTAGTAGAGAGAGAATAGTTGGGAATTTATGTGTTATCTCCTTCCTGCTCAGACTGATAACAAAACAGACAGTTGGCAGAATAGAGGGGGGAAAGGGGTAGATTTGAGTGTATCCATTTGGCTAGATTGAGTGTATTGTACTATGATATCACTGTCTAATCTCAGACCAGGTCATTTTTTGCAATCTACACATCAGCCATCAGTTGCTAAAAACCTTTCCATTATTTTGGACGAGGATCTAATTAAAAGCAGAAGTCTGGAGGGGAAAGGCTCAGTATCCCATTACACGTTTCCCAACAGTTGAATTCCCTGCTATTTTGTTAGTAGCTCTGATTGTGTCTTCTGTTCCCTCACCTAACTGAGCTGGGTTAGAGGTTCTTTTGTTCAATATTATCCAGATGTCCCTGACAACCTGGCATCTCTTCTGTAGAGTGTGCTCTCTCTTTAACCTCTGTCGACAAGGCTGTTGTAGGCTTCTCCGGCTTTGGGTAGCAGACAGACATACGAGTGGTAGAAAGTCTCCACGCACCTTCAGCGGGTGCTGTGTTGTTGGGGCAGCTGACATGGTACTGGCAAAATTTTGTCATCTCCTGCTTTTTGCTGTGGAAGTGTTGTAGCTAATTCCTATGGTGCAGCACAGTGTAACATCTCTCATCAAGTGAAACAGCCTCATCATTTCCCTATTAGTATTGACCTAATGGCAGAGGTCAGCTTAAACAAAACAACACCCTTTATTGTAGGTAGGACAATCAACAATAACATATCTTATGTATTTTTTAGGATGTAAATAAATTTAAAGAGTAAAAATTCAGCGATAGGCAAGAAAGCAAACAGATTTTTTTTTTGGTTTTGCAATGCAGTGGACATTTATACATTGATTACCTCGAGCCTCTAGTGTATCAACAGTCCTTTGCAGAATTCTTTTGGAGGGGCTTACTCTAGGGCTTTTGTCGTTTCATCCTTTTGGATATTGACTGGCATTAGCGTATGTCTCCACATTCTCTGGGTTTAGGTTTCTTGGGTTTGCAATGTGCTGTTCTGGGCAGAGGTTTTTGTACTGCTAGCACAGCCGGCCCAAGGCACTGCCTCCTGCTCCTGTTGTCAGGAGAAGGCAAATTTAAGGGACAGGATAATATAGTCTTGTCTTTTCCATGCCACAGTCTAGTCTTAAGCCTGTTGGTAAAACTTTTTTTGCCCTTTTCAGTTCCTGGTTGATGAGTGCTGTTTCTTTGACTGATGTGCATAGGCAGGGGAACAGTTCTACATCACTGCCCAAACTTTCCCAAACATACTTAAATAATTTACATAAAATCCAAATCTACATGTGAAATATTCTCATGAGTCAAGGGTTTATTCACTGTGAATTCATTCTGTGAGTGGGAGGAAACCTAAGCAGTCTCGGATAAAATGGCCTTTATAAAATATAGATCTATTTCCTAATATTTATGTCAGATTCTACTCATTATATTTTTTTCCTCTTTCTTACCTCAGCCTGAAACTACCTCACCAACCGCTTGCTAGCACTGCTTCACATGGATGTTAATACTAAACCATTAGTTTCTTCTGTGCTTGTGTCATTAAATAGTCTATCTCTGATTTACCAGAATGTGGATTATAATAGAGGCATTAAAAAAGCATATATCTCTAATTGCTTTTTAATGCCATTGCTATTTATGGGTAATTTTAGTGTCAAAGTAACCTGGAAAGTCATGTCAAAACATAAAGCATTTGATGATAAAGGTGTGCCAAGAAAAATTCATCATACATGATGTTATTTAATTGAAGTACTGTTAAGGATCCTAGAATGAAGCAGGTTTCTAGGTGCAATGTATTATACTCATGCAAGTCAAACTCAGTGTTGTACTGATTATTGCAAACTCATAAACAGTAAAAACGAAAATCATGTGTGTGTTTTATATGAGCATTATTAACAATTATCAGAGCAGTTCCAGGTATGACAGACATCGCCTGATCCATGAATAGTAGAAAAAGATATTTAAACTGATGTTATTTCAGTGCTGTGTGGAGATGCAAGCCCTGCCTTTATACAGCAATCCAGCCTTTGGTATGTGAATGACGTGGTTCCCAACGCAGAGGAAGCCGAGTTAGCTCAGAAGTCTCCTGATGGGTTTTACATCTCTAAACAATATCTCATTTAAATCCTAGCTCAGGAAGGATGGCTCTCCAGCATCCTGGTGAACAGTTTCTCAAAAGAGAAAAGTTTCTGCACTCTGGGCACCTTCTAAGTTAGTAACACCTACACAAAATAAAGCAATATGCTGCCGAGATTTCTCCACTCAAGTCTGCAGCAGTAGTGTACATATGCTTTATTGAAGTGTGAATAGTTCCTTCACTGAAAGGGTTATCAAGCATTGGAACAGGCTGCCCAGGGAAGTGGTGGAGTCACCATCCCTGGAGGGATTTAAAAGCCGTGTAGATGTGGTGCTGAGGGACATGGTTTAGTGGTGGGCTTGGTAGTGTTAGGTTAGTGGTTGGACTCGATGATCTTAAAGGTCCTTTCCAACCAAAATGATTCAATGATTCTAATTCTGTGCAGTGTAAGATGACGGGTCATCAGGTGTCTATATTTCATATAGGTAACAGATAAATATAAGCATGGCAAACATTTTCTAAAGGGATTTTGTGTGTCCAACTTGACTAAGCGCCTTAGAGAAGACTGATTTTCAGAGGATGGTTACTCAGGTGTCTGAAGTTGTGTATCTGAAATAACCATTCACTTTTAAGACTATTTTATGTATGTGCAAATGCATATAGTGCTCTAAAGTGTATATATATGTGTGTGTGTATATGCACATATCATTTCTGCATGTTTGACTCATGTCTGTATATATGAATAGTTTGTATATCATTTTGTGGAATTTTATTTTCTGGCAGATGAGTCAATTCCTAAAACCCTGAGCAACAACAGAATTACTTTGCAGCGTTAGGAGGGAAAACGTTACAATAAAAATGAAGCATACTTTTAATTATCTGTAGTTATTCAGATGAAATCTATAATGAGCTTGATAAATGCTGATGCTCTAGGCATCAATTTTTCAAATGACAGTAGAACCAAAAATATCTGGAAAGGCATTGTTAGCTTAGGCTACACAATATTTTTGAGGTCTTAGTTAGTAGGAATAATTAAAATGACTTATGTAAGAGAAGTGTCATATCTCTGTCAGCAACTAAATGTTCAATGTTATTATAAATTAATTACTTCCTTGAATTGAAAAGAAAATTATAATTTTGTGTCTTAACTTCTAAAAGTTGTTCTAAAAGACAGTGTCTGATCCTTCTCTCCCAAGCTCTTTACCAGCATATCTTCAGTGCCTTCGGTGCAATGAGATGCCCTCCAGGTGGGTGAGAAGCAAGTTTGGACCCCTGGGCCAGCAAAAAACCTTCCTGGAGCAAGAAGTCAGAATCTGCTTCTGACATTAATCAATTCCTAAATAAGTAAAAGCAGAAGCAGCTGATACTGTGGGGCTTGCCTTTGTGTTTCTGACCGCAGGCTTGCCGCTGGAGTGGGGAGGAGGGATCCTCATGCCCCAGCCCCACTGCTGGCCCTTCCTTCCCACATCCATGTGCTGCAGCTCTGCCACGCTCATAGTCTGCAGCGAGCCACAGGCATTGATCTGATGTTTTCCTGCAGTCATTTGCTGTTGAATTAATGTGTTTAATTGGTTCATAAAGGGTTCTGACACATGGCAGAGACAAGGAATTAGATACAGTGGAAGTGTGCAGTAGAGAGGTGAAAAAAAAAAGGAAAAAAGCTAAAAACCTAGTTTACCCTTACCCCAGTGTCCTGATTTTGCTGGCCATTTTTCCTTCCCTGCCTGAAAAACATGATCTTGGAACCTGACCTGACAAACAGGGGTGATGATCTGTGTTATCTCCATTAGAGCTCCCACTGAAGTCGTGTCTTGTGGAATTGGTCACTTGGTTCCCTGGCAACTACCAACCTCATATGCCGTGTTGTGGTACCCACAGATCTGAGGTTTGTTTAAGAAAAGCTCTGATGTGGTTGTGTTGCTCTTTGGTGTCTTGCTTACTAAGAAAAATGTATTTTCTGTTTAACAGTGAAATAATACACATAGGCATGTAAGAGGTGATGAAAGGCGGGCTATGGAGGAATAATGAGGGGAAAAGGAGAGGGAATGGAAAGATGATGAAGAATGGCTAAGGTAAAATGCAGGGAATGTAGGAAAGTAATTAATGGGTAAGGAAGAGGAAAGGAAGGGGGAATATTTCAACCCCCATCCTTTCTCTCAGATGCCTCCACCCTATAAACTCACTTGTTGCTCGATACCTCAGGCCAATGTGTTTGTTCTGCAAACATCCTAATCACCTCATCCCAATTTCAAGTCATATGTTGAAGCAGAATTAGTTGGAAATGAGCCATAATCCTCTGAGAATATAGCCTAAAGTTACTTGAAAAGTCACTCAAGTTTTCCCAAGTCACCTGCAGTGCCATATGCCAACAGCTGATGCAGTGTTTGGGATGCAGCCCCCTGTTGCAGGGGCTGAGGCAGTCAGTACAGGGCAAGAGCAGCCTACCGTCTTCGAGCCTGAGCAGTGGAGGATGTGCTCATTTCAGAAGTGGTTTAGAAAACATGCAGTTACACCTCCGTGCTGCTAGCAATGCCAGAGAGTGGTTGTATTTTTATTGGATTGGAGGAGAGTTAACAGGAGTCTGTGATCTCATGCTCAGGTAAGAATAACCCTTACACACTTGAAACCCACATGAGCACTTGCAGTCAGCCTCCAAACAAAAGCACAGAGGTTACTGGGACAGTGGGTATCTTACTGGCTGTTTTTCTGTCCCAGTAAAATTGTTCTAGAGACCGAAATCAAAGCCTTATCCATCAGCTTCCATGGGAGCAGACTTCAGAGCACACCATGCTGTAATTGCTGCCATTAGCCTTAACACATTGCCCGAAATATGTAACTGCAGTCTTGTGTTACCAAATTAATTGATCTTCATGGAAGTCACTGCTTTAATTGGAAAGGAAGAGTGTCAAGGGAGAGTGAGAACACCCTTGTGGGTTCTTATTTAATCTCAGAGTCTCCGCTCCACAAAGGTTTTCCATTTGTCCCTGGCTTATAAAGGATTTGGAGGCAGAATGGGAGCAGTGTTTTGGGGAAATGTAGTACGCTTACCCTCTTCATGAGTTGTTTGCCTAGCATTGGCCACTGTTCGAGACAGAATATAGGGCTAGGTGCACCTTTAGTCTGGCAACCTGCAGCCAATCACAGAATCACAGAATCACAGAATCAATCAGGTTGGAAGAGACCTCTGGGATCATCGAGTCCAACCATTGCCCTGACACCACCATGGCAACTAGACCATGGCACTAAGTGCCATGTCCAGTCTTTTCTTAAACACCTCCAGAGATGGTGACTCCACCACCTCCCTGGGCAGCCCCTTCCAATGGCTAATGACCCTTTCTGAGAAGAAATGCTTCCTAATGTCCAACCTGAACCTCCCCTGGCGAAGCTTGAGGCTGTGTCCTCTTGTCTTATCGCTAGTTGCCTGGGAGAAGAGGCCGACTCCCACTGCGCTACAACTTCCCTTCAGGTAGTTGTAGACTGCACTAAGGTCACCTCTGAGCCTCCTCTTCTCCAGGCTAAACAACCCCAGCTCCCTCAGCCATTCCTCGTAGGTCAGACCGTCCAGACCCTTCACCAGCTTGGTCGCCCTCCTCTGGACTCGCTCCAACGCGAGTCCAATCTTTATGACTTTTTCACCTACTTAGTTTTTAAATGAAGATGTGTACCACATTGTATGCTTGAGACTTAAACACAGATTTTGCACAAAAATACCGTTACACATCTCTGCCCTCTTCATCCAGAATTTTAAAAGGTTAGTGAGAGAGACAGTGAAGCGTAGGGCAAAGTGAAGGCATATCTGTAAAAGTCAGTGGTGTTCTGCAAGTGATATATGAGTACAGCTTACTTAGAGCAAATGGCTCATTCTTGTGGTAAGGAGAAAATTGTGGGCTTAGTAAAACAAAAATGCTATTTTGTCTTTCAACAAACTGGCAGAAAAGGCAAGACAACTTCATTTAAATTAAAAATGCAAATGCAAATGAAACCTGCAGGCACACACTCAAAAGCCAGAATAAGATACGGAGAGGATGTGATTATTGCTTAGAGTTTAAGAATAAACCGAGGCGCAGTGTCTTTTCATTAATGTAAGAGCCTGGCTTTCTAAAAGTATTGCAGATGCTTGCATATAACTTTTTGTAATCCCACAGCACTATTTACATTTTGTTAGTTATATTTTAATAAGTTCTGATTTTTCATTGGAGTTGCTTAAATTTCTATGTTTATAAATTTTCCATGTTAGGACTAGTTTTCTTGGATGCTTTAAATAGAATTCTGCACTAGTCTGGAAACATTCAGATGAAAGTACAGTTAGACAATTTGCCCAACAACATCTGCTCAGCAGCCTAATTTCACTCGGCTACAAGTGACATATATAATTGAACGAAACATTTCAAATAGACGTTGACAGCTTTCCAGACCAGCATCTCCAAACTTACTATTTAATGAAAACTATGCCATCCTAGAAGTGTTACAGGGACTATAAGAATTTGTTTCATGAAAGGCAGGACTGTGATGTTAGAAACGAATGCATTAAAATATTGTGTCTGCCACTTGTGATATATGTACTCCTTAGCTTCTGAACCATCTCAATATTTTCTAGTGAATCCTTTGAGCGATGATTTTACGGTGCTGTCTGCGTTGCCTACATCTGTAACTCTAATGCTGTGTTCTGCATGCAAGATCAGAATGTTAAAAAAAAATCCCCTAGATTATCTTGTACGAGTTTTAGTGGAAGCATAATAATAGGAAGTATGCATTTCATAAGAAACCACAGTATTGTCATCTGAGGAACAGCTCCATGGAAGAGGAGCCAGAAGTTTCAGAGCTGTGTTAGTCTTTAGTCTAGCCAAAGCCAATTCAGAATACTGAGTGGTGTAAATTTGTCCGGGTTCAGCCTGCAGCGTAGCAGTGCACGTTACTTTTGATCTTTGCCATAGATACTTCAGAGGTGTAGTAGCTCAGTGGCCATTTCCAGCATAGTGCTTTTCTTTTGGCATGTTGCTTCAGGGTTTCACGGGTACTTCCGTTATTCTAAGTTAAAGCTACTTAATATAGCTCACACAATAAAGTATCTCTAAAGCAGTCAGCCTACATAGTTTGCCTAAGTGTACTGAGTTGTATTTTTCCACCAAAAATCAGTTAGCCCATAAGCGCTGTCATCTCTCTGTAGCTGACAACAATTTGTGGCCAGTGGTGTTCTGGAGCCTTTCCTGAAGGTGTTTGCTTTTCATGGCACACTGCCCAGCTGAACCAATAACATGATTTCTATTATTCCGCTACACAGGGAAGCTCAAGGAGGTAATATAAAATATTCCTCACAAGGAGTTCTCCTAGGACAATCCTGTGAGAGAGATGCTGAAAACTGTCAAATGCTGCTTTGGTATATTGGAGTGGGCCAGGGAAAAACAAAGTCAGAACATCTTCGAGGTTGACATGGGCGGGATGCTGGGAAACCAGTTCTGACTTTGGCTTTGTGTGTGCGCGAGGTGAGCGGTTTCTGTTAAAGCTCACAGAAGTGGTGCCATTCCCTCTTCTGCTGGAGAAGTTCTGCTACATCTCCAAGCTCCCTTGCAAAGACAGAGTGAACCTTGCTGGCATTCCTCTTGTTCCCTCATGCATGCCGTGTGGGTTTCTTCTTCCCTTGACGACCATCTGAGATGCAGGGTATCTAATGCTGTCCCATTATGACTACCCTGAGGGTTTTGGCCAAGCTTAAGCCATTTTAGGGAGACAACTTGTTTTTACCCATCTGCTTTGTTGGAAAACATGTTGTCTATCTTCTTCCAAGGGAGAACACGCTTTCACCGCAACACTGGTTAGCATTAATGTTTTGGAATTAGAATGATAAAATAAATGATAGAGTTTTGGCAAGCGAATGTTTGCCGTAAACATTGCAATGAGTGATGGAAGCAGGGCCTGCAGCCGAGGGCCTGGAACAGCACGGGAGGCCGCTGACGTGCTTAATTTCATTTCAATCATTTTCTATCGAAGTCTGGGGAGGTGAGGTACACAGTTTGTTTTCCAAGCAGTCAGGAAACAAGAAAGCTCTCAATCACTCAGTGATTGCCAGCTAGGGAGGTGGTTTTCTCCCTTCGTTGTTCAGATTTGTTTGCTTAGGCTGTTCTTTGGTTTTCTATACGCTGCAACCTCATTAGTGACTAGTTCTGAAGACGGGATGGTTGTAGGCTTTAAAAGCTGTGCTTGTCCCTCTTGTCTCCCTATGCCCAGCACACCAGACAGCAGCTATCAGTGAGAGTACCTGTGTTTCAATACACTGTCCAGGGACAACTCAGAGCGTGGCTGTCGCTTTTAATGTTGTAGCATGTGTTTATGAAAATCTTTGTTCCAGACACTGGTCCACTCATGCAAGGGGCTGGGAGTAGTATTTTAACACAGACTTCAGTAGACTCAGGATTATATGAATTTCTGCATCAAAAGAACTGGGTAGAAGTACAGAGACATGTTTTTCAAATGTAGCGTATGATCAACTCAAATTGTCTATCTGCAGAGCATGTGAAATAGGCCAGAGGCTACTACCGTAGAGTTACTATTGAAACTTTGGATGCTTGGTTGATTTCCTAGCTATTATAGTTTTATTTTGCTCCTCTCTTTTCCTCAGAATTGTTGTGCTAATTAAGCTCGGCGAATTTCAATCTCTCAGGTTCTTCAGTTATGACATTGCAGTCCCTCTATGGCAGCACACTGGAGTGTAGCGGATAGGATATTATGAAGTGGAGACATTCAATGGGAAAATGTCCAAAAGCATTTCAAATCACTTTAAGATAATTAAACAAGGGGAAAGAAAGAGGCGTGTTTAAAGAATATGTGGTGGTTTTTGCGAATAGGGTGATGTTAGGTGTCTGTGCATGGGAAAGTCATTACCCGTGCTTCACTCATTCATTATATTGTAATGAGAAAGAAGAACTGAAAAACGCCTCTGTGAATGTTGCTTTTGTGAATATCAGGAGGTACTTGCACCGAGACCACCACTGCAGAAGCAGCAGGCTTGAGAGACTTCTTTATTCCTATGGGTATACCTGTGAAGAAATACAGCAATTGAAGAAATAACAGTATAAACTAATTTATAACTAATTCCAGTATAAAGGTCAAAATGACCTGAATTGAGATGCTTAAGAGTTAATGGAGTACACTGGTGTCTGTAGGCAGAGGTTTAGATGACATTTTTTATATCTGCCTATATGCCACCCTGTTTCACTCTCCTCATCTCCCCCGTTTGTGGGCAAGGTTTAAAATGCGTAGCTGGAGGGCTTTTAATAAGGATTTGTATAACAGAGTGAGGCAGTGCTTGGATGGGGGAGAAGACAGGCACTTTATCATTCGGAAGGAGGAGAAAGAGTAACAAGTATCAGTAAAGGTCAGATGTCTGTCTGAGCTGCCGGCAGCATGTCTGAGGAGAAGGGGGGCACCACGGCCAGGTTTGAGTCAGCCTCACACTGCCAGCAGGTTATTATGATCAATGCTCCCACAGAGCAGGCAGAGCAGCTGACTGCCATCATTTAAGAAGTCATAGGAATATTTAATGTTCTTCCTAAAACACTGGTTCTTGAAGTCCTGTAACTATACTGGGATGTTAGTCAAAACCAAAGGTAAGGAGAAAAGTAAACTTAAGATCATGAAAAGTGTATGTTCCTCTCTGAAGCTCAGTAGGTTCACGGCACCTTCTCTATATCCTTAAAAGCAACCCTGTGAAACCTCCTAACCAAAGAGTGCATTACGTGTTGGACCCCGGAACAGAGATGTCCATGCGTGACCATATTTGAAACAAGATTTAAGGTGACAATTATTTGCATTTCCAAAGCTTTCCACCAGATAAGGAGTTGCAGAAACAAAAATGAGATCGTACACCTCAGTGCTGTGAGTCTTGCAGTGTATATGCAGAGTACCCAGATTCATTCCTAGGCATGTCAGACCTCAGAATCAAATATTTGACAAAGCCCTAGCTCAGATTTGAGGGTGCCTTACACCTCCATGAGATTCAAAAGAGAACACAGCTGGTTTTAGAAGTTGCTTGTGGTGTTTCTATTTCAGGCATGGGATTTTAGCTAAGTCTTCAGTTCTTGCTTCACTTTACCCCACCTCAAAGTCCTAGTTAATGCTTGATGGCAGTAGGCAGATCACACCACCTTCCTGGGAGTGTTGGGAGGGTTTGGTCTGCATGTCACAGAGCATCTGCCCAAGAGAAGCAGCCCAGGTCCCTGCTCACTCACTAGCACTAACAATCAGACAGTGCTAGCAGAAGCACGGATTTGTTACTGGAAAAACTTAGGTCTCTTCTGCCTGCCCTGATTCCCTTCTGAAGCAAAGGCTGGGTTTTATGCTCCATGTCATGCCAGAGCAAGGCATGGTCCTTCTGAGATGTGTCAGTGAGCCACACACCACCCAGGACATTGAAGAAACACGTACCAGACTATCCAGACATCATATTGTTTGGCTTCAAACAGTGCTGTTGAATCTTGGTTGCTGGGTGTCACTTTAGTCTCACAGAGCAGCTTTGAGAGACTTGTAGATGCATTGTGATGGATAATGCTGTTGGTGTCTTTCCCCTCATATCTTTATTGCAGGGGGATGACCTGGAACAGGGAGGGCAACCGAAGGCATTTCATCCTAAAAGACAGAGCGAAAAACAAGCCTATGTGCTGTGAGAAAGAGATTTACTCCTTAGGCTTTTGTCTACCAGTTTCTCCTATATCACCAAGGGAAACCGTGGTGTCTGCTCCTACTCTGATAATGTTTAGATTTTTCCTGAGTAGCACTAGCATGAGAAATACACAGCTCTTGTCATTTTTTATAGCCTGATATGCTATACTTGGCCCATGGATGGTTAAGGGAGAATTTGGTAATCATTTGGACCTATCTGAATGATATATGTACCAAGAAGGAAAAGCAATTGTTTCAGCTAATGAAAGAAGTATAACTAGGAAAAACTAGAAAAGGCTGAATATTAGGAAATGCATCATGACAGTAACATCTGTTGGAATGCAAAGTAGTCTCCCTTTGAAAGTGGTGGAATCAGCATTGCTTCCGACACTTGAAGCTCGATGAGACAGAACCTAATTTGATCTACAGCACACTTGGCTTCCAGGGAGGCCGTCTGTATGATCCACTAGACTTTTTCCATCTCTAACTTCTGCGGCTCTGTCTTTCTGACTCTCCCTGGGTGATGAAACATCATTATAACCTTTTGGAATAATATAGTGGTGCCTGGAGAGCAGAGACTGATTTTCTCATTTGCAAGTGAGAGGCAGTATGTTAAATTGCCATTCCTGTCATAAAATGGATTCAGTAAAAAATTTGATGTAGTTGAAACAGGACATTTTCCCTCTTCCAATCAAGCTGCCTAAGACTTCACGTTGCGGGGAGCTGGGAAGGTGAGGATTGGAAGTTTAAATAATGTTCGTGATATTCCCTGAGGCTTAGGTTAGTCGAAGCTTCTTGACACCTGAAAATGTTACAGCAAATCTGACAGGTAAGCTTCCTACTGATTTACAGAGGGTGAGGAAGCCTGTGCTGTGTCTTTCATAGATCAGGAGGGATGAAACTTGTCCTTCTGGGCCATTGAAGACTACATGTTAATCTGGCCCTGGGAAATGTGAAAAAACCCACGGTGCTGACAAACAGAACGACTAAGTGCATAAATAATTTAACTCAAGAATTGCACTTTTGCATTTTCGGAGAATAAATGAGAAAGTTTTGGTGTTGCTTCAATTGATTTTTTTAATCGTATCCAGCAGTTGATGCACTTCTCAATAGCATTTGTTTCTGCCTCTTCATGCAGTGCAAAACATTGATAATCATCTGGTACTGCTGAGCGTTGTAGCTGACAACATTTGAAACTCCAGACATGGTGATGAATTGCACTATGATATATTAATGTTATTTTGATCCCTACTCTTTCAGAATTACATTGATCCAATTAGGTTAAGTAGCTTGCCATCTAAATTAATTTACTTTCCTCTATTAATCTCCTTTACTGTGGGTCAAAACCAGAAATGTAAATCAATCTATTACATTGCATAACTTTGGGGGGCAGGGGAGGGTAATTAAATTACCTAAAAGATACATATGTTGAATTCATTGTTTGGTATGTTAAGCATTATTGCCCTAATTGGAAAGTGAAGTGGTGCACACTCAGTTGTGGAATTAGAGTGCTTGTTACACTTAGTTTTCATAACCTTTCAAGCAATGCCTTTACATGACTTGCTGCCCCTGGATACTAATGCTGCATGCTTATACAGCTATAAAGCTTTTAAGATATTAGGCATTTTGAAAGTGGGGATAACAGCTTCTTTCTCTGCCAGAAATTGTTGGACCCCCTGGCAACATGTCTTGTAGAGGTCCCCAGCCTCTACAGCGTGGAGAAAACCTTTCCTCTGGCTTACTCTCAAACTAGCACTAGCACCGTACGTGGCAGGAAAACAGATGTCTCAGCCATGATGTCTTAGTTACTGAACTGAAGGAGTGTTAATGCAGACTCCTGAAAAAACTTCCTCATTTTCTTAAAAAGATCCTTCTGTGGTACACGAAATTTCCATGATTTGAAATCCTACTTTGGCTTCTACATTGGGGCATATTTTTCATTTTATTAGGTTAGTCCAATAGTGGGACTCCATCATCTTGGTGCTCTTACCAGTATTTCACTACTCACACTGGGAATTCTCGTGTTCAGACAGTATTTTCATCAGGTTAGACAGCAAATTTTCATCCTGATAGGGAGATTGATGACAGCTATGCCAGGAATTTGTTTACTTGCTGTATTTCCTTTGGTAAGTAGAATTGTCCATGAAAGACTCAAATGAAAATGAAGCATTGATGTAAGGGAATAAGATCCAGTGGCTGGAAGCTGAACGTTGCCACTGTCAATCTAGATAGAAAGTGCGGTGCTTTAACATTGAGCTTAATTAACTCCTGGTAAAAACTTAGCAGGCTTGTGATAGCCTCTTCATCACGGGAGATCTAGACAAGGGCTCTATACAGTAAGAAAATGGATCTGGTTCCATCACGGTTATTCACTAGAAGATTAATTCAAGTCAAATGACCTATGTAGTGAGGCAGGTCAGATTGCTGATCACAGCGCTCCCTTCTGGTATTAAAATCTCTGAATCTATGGAATATTTTATTAATCTGTGCCTGAGGGTAGAATGAACAGACGCAGAAAGGTCACCTTTATCATCACTGCTGTCAAACACTTTGGAAATAGCAGAGCACAAAGCGAGTATATTACTCAATCACTTTGCTCTTATGCTACATCTGTTACCCTTTCCCTTCCCTGTATTTTGTCCCATTAAATGAAATCGCTCTTGTATCCTATATGAAACCCCATTTCCAAAACGTGCACAGCAGAACTCTGTTGGCTTCAACAATGATGGGATCTTACCTTTTGCCTTTACAAAGGTAATTAATGCCTGCTAAGCACAGAAGTTAGCAGTGTTGTTACAGAAATAATAATGATGATTAAGAAAGCAGCTGCTCTTTGTGATAATGAGACAGTAGGAAACATGGATACAGCCCACTTTGTTTCAGGCAGGCCTTCTAGAGGCTGCAGGCACAAGAGGCGAGATAAATGTTGGTGTCAAGTGCCCTCCAAGATACCACAGGTTGTTTGAGGTGTCCCTACGGAGCTGGTTGGTGAAATATATAGAGTATCTAAATCAACACTAGATCCTTGGTTGGGCAACCAAATCCTGCTCGAGGTGTGGTGGTTGGCTGAGATCCAGAGCAGCTCCTGTACAACTCACTAAACACTGCAGTGTTTTAACATGCGGAATCTATTAATATGCTAATATTTCCCACAAGCTGAAAACTGTAAAGGGAGAATCTGTGCCTGAATACTCATTGTGTTGGGACTTTGCTATCTTCATCTTTTTACGTTGCCATTTCCTTCTTTTTTTTTTTTCCCCTTTATTTTTTTTTCTTTTTTTGGTCTTGTTTCATTCATCTTTTTTTTCTCTTCTATCTTAAGATAGAGGCTTTTAAAGATGGGTTTTCTCTCTAATAAGTGTTTGTACAGTTCCTAGCACAACAAGGTGCTAGTGACTGAGCCATTGGATATTAATGTGACGCAAATAAATCAGTAATGAAAATTAAATGTTTGTTCATGTTCTAGTTTTAATGTTTATACAAAGTGAAAGAAATGTGTACCGAGACTCTGTGCTATTTCACACTAGTATATATGCAGGAGTGCACCATTAACCAGCTTTAAATAAAAGAAAGGGCCCGGTTTGTTCAAATGAACAACCCAAGAGAGGAATGCTTCTTTGAAGTGGAACAGAATATTGTGGAACACTGTGCCAAAGATTTTCAATAGTCCAAACTCTGCAGTTTTCGGAAGGTGATGGTGGCATTTATCTTTGATTTCTTCTATATTGTATTTTTGCATTTCACTAGAGTGTTTGTCAAAAGTCAAGCACGTTTGTGTTGAGGTACGTAGCTTAACACCTATGTTAGGAGTAAATGCAAATAAGTATTCTTCCTTCTGGCCTTGTTAGAAATGCTCTTTAGACAAGGAGATGAAAAACAGATCAATACCAAAACTCCTTTTTTTTTTTTTTTTTTTTTTTTTTTTTAATAAAAATGCAGATGCTGCTTTCCCCATTCCATGAATTTACTACAAAAAGAAAAGTTTTCATAGTTGTCACACACATGCCCCTCTCTGGAGATTTCCGGAAAATGGTAATTGCAAGTCAAAATTTTTTATATCATTGCCAAAAGCAGAAAGGAAAGTGTGGAGAGAATGAGAACAAAATGTCTCATCAGAGACATGGTCTTTCCCCCTCTCCTGATACATCATTTTGAGACGTTAGACTTCCATTCATGAATATCCTTTTCAGATGATCAGAATAAATCCAGTACTCTTAATTTCTGTAATGTTCTTGTAGTGTTTCCTTGAGTGTCAATGGAAGAAGTTGGTTTCATTTACTGACAGCTAAACTAGTCTTTGGGTGGTCACTTGCTGATGAATACAACACATCATATGATAAAATCAGTAACAGAGGGAAAACATTTTCCTTTTCCACAGGCCACCATTATATAACAATAGCCCAAATGTCTAGATTTCGGATTTAATGTAACAAGTGTTGAAAATGACATGGAAGATTCAATACTGAGCTGTGCTGGCATGCAGTCCTCATTTGGAAGAGAAAGCAGTCTGGTAACTTGTAGTCTTTTCACAATTAACGAAGGAAGTGTTCAGGTACTGCAGCTTCACTATTTGGAGTTATATTTTTCCTTATTTTACACATACTCCCGGTAGTCATTGTATCATTAATGCTCGGCTTTGATCACTATCTCAAACGGAACAACTAAAGGATAAAGTCAAGGTGATGTGGCCTTAATATTATATATGCTTTATTTTTTTCAGGGGCCTGTTAGCCAGCAGCTTCACAGAAACACATTATTTGAAAGACGGCACTGATGTGGTTCTTGCACGCAATTACACGGTAAGGTTGGCGTTTCGTGGGTAGATGATGCTTCATCGTTAAAACCCAAAGTGCTCTCGGCCAGTATCTGAGCCATGGGATGAAACAGCTCGATATGTGATCTTTTTTTATTGTTACCTTCAGTACTTTTTTGACTGCTGTGATCCTACACATGAATTTTTAGAGACAAACTTTAAAGGCAAGCTGTGGGGTTTTAACCAAGTGACTTTTGAGATCTGTAAGATTTATTCAGCTTTTTGGAAATATACCCATTAAAATTTTACAATAAACGCAGCCATTGTTGATCAGTTATGGAGGAAAGTCCTGGTTCAGTTAGGAAGCAAGCCCTAAATATCTGATTTCCATAGTGCAGAAGCTCACATCAGAGGTTTTGAAGGCTTGGGTGTCTTTCCACATTGGGGAAGCCATGGCCGGGGTTTGGTAGAGGGGCTTGGTTGTTTGGATTTATTTTTTAAGCCAGACCATAAGACTGTTATGGATATACTTTTTTATATATATATATATGTGTGTGTATATTTATGTGTATGCGTACATACGTATGAATATGGCTAATACAATCCTTGTCAAAATCAGTAGTTAAAAGCTGCTTTTTATAAGTAAAAAATGCTTTAAGGCAGTAATGTTTTTGTCCTCTGACAGTATGAATGCCTTAATTAGAAACAATGCAGCAAGCGATTTTAATTACAAACTCCATCTTTTATCTGCCTAAGTCCCATAAAGTTTTTGTTATGTTACGTTACTTATTTATTGACGCTGTCAGAAGAGGCATCGTGCTTTGTGTTCCCATCCATAATGGGCTTTGCTGGTATCAGGGAAAGGCATTATTTCTATGCATAACATCTTACTTCTGAAAAAGCATCTTCATTATAGCCCCAGACCTCCCAAGTAACACAATCATTTTGAAAGCTTTCAGTGTTTGGTTTGGTTTTTTTTTTCTGGATGCTTATATCTTCTTCAAAATCAGCTTAATAGAAAATAGTCATTTGTTTTAGAAACAAGAAGGCTCTATAGACTTCTAAAGGAAGTAAAAGGAAAGGAGTGAAGCACACACTTTGACAGATTAACCTACATTAACATGAATATGTGTGCAACTAATGATTGCTAGGCTTTCCCTGGCTAAAAAAAAAAAGTATCAGTTTTCATAATGGCAGTTAGTCATGATTAATACTGACAGTGCATTTTGCTGCCTGAAATATTTTGAAGAGATCAGTGAATTCGTTTTTTATTAAATGCTGCAATATGGTTTAAAACAGATAAGTCTCTGTGATTTTATTTTTATAACTCTTCTTTACTGAGGGCATCAATATAGTCTGTAGCTGAAACCAAATCTAATTTCCCATTGAAAAGTTGCTTAGTCAAATGCTGCTTGGAGGTCAGAGCGAGTCAGATTTGTAGAGCTGTCAGGTGGGGAGTTTCTCTAGCACAATAATCAGTGTCCAGGTTGTTCCTCTGGTTTATAGCACTTGAAAAATTTGCAGTTGTCAAAAGCTGTTATTTCTTAAAGGATCTCAAGTAAGGGTAGAGTACAGTTTTAAGTATGACAAATCAGCCATGGTAATTATTTGGTTTTAGGGGGTCATCCATTTTATATACTAGTTTACAGGAATAAAAAGATTTGATAGGAGAAAAGATCCTGCAGTTCAGTGGAGTTACTGAGCTAGAAATCAATTTTCTACCAGTTCAATTACAGGCCACGGTCTGATACGTTTACATTTTCGATATTGAACTTTGGCATCATACAGCATGTGGATCTCAGAGAAGCTGTGAAATGGGCCACAACAAGGAGCTCAAAGTTAATAAAATGGCAAGTTGTGTGTGGAGAGGGAAAGAAATCAGGACCTTTGCCATAATTCACTGTTTGATAAAGACAGCAGCAGCCTGTGTGGGATGAGACATCAGCGTGCCCTCCTCCTTTCACTGAGGACTGTGCTTAACACTGGTGATGCTAAACCCCAAAGACTGCCTTCTTAAGAGCTCTGAACTGCACCTCTGCCTTGTACTTATTTTAAGGGACAAGAATAAACCTCCTTTATTTTTGAGTTTAGACTGTTTCAGGGTCACTGTATGAGAGTCAGTGCTGAGGCGGGGGGTGTTGTTTTATCTTCTGTCTTATCAACTGGATGCAAGTAACTGGTAATATTAAAATAAAGTGAAATAGTACACTCTTGCTGAAAACTTTGACATCCATTGCAATTGTGACTGAAGCAATCATCCCCCAAAAATTCAGTCTATGACTTCCTCCCTTTTATTGTGGCTTTATCATTGCTAATGTGTTACTGACTCTTATGAGTACTGATGATAAAAATACCCAAGAGTAAAATACTATTGCCCTGTTTCTGTCATTTCTTTCACCGAGAAAAGCTATTGAGATTTGTATTTAGAAAGTCAGATGTTGCTGTTCTGTGTTCAGTTGCTCATGTTGGAAATATAAATGCTATAAACAAATATTTTTCATGGTATGACCTTATTTGCAGAAAATTCATATCTGAATTATTCCATCTTGCCCAGCATTTTTGTGGCTATTGCTTTCTTTAACAAAATCAAGGTGGACTTTAGAAATCTGCTCTGTGAGGCTTCCTAAGTGAAAACCATACCCCAAAACTGAAAAGGTTAATTAATGCAGCTGGATGGATGTGAATGAACCGAGTAATAAAAAGGCACAGTGAGATGACAGGTTGAAGCATGAGTGATAACTTTCCTTTGCACTAATAAGATAGGAACCTTTTACAACAGTGTTTTCAGTTTCCAGGTGACATTCAAAGGAACCACGAGAAAAGATATGCTGGACGTGACACAATCATTGCTTTCCAGCCAGTCACATAATTGGGAATGTAATATAACCTTTAGTCAACAATAAAATTAACCTTGATTCCAGACAGATATGTGTATGTGCTGAGAAAGTATCTCTGTTGTGGGTGCCTTTTGCAAGCAGTGAGTTATTAAGGAAATACAATAACCTGGCTGCAAAATGAAATTGGATTGTTGCCCCTCAAAATAGAAGACCCTCTTACTCTTGGTTGTTCTTAATAACATTCAGCCACTCAGTTGGATAATTCAATAAAAGGTTTCCTTTCCAACCTGCTTCCCTTCCCCTTCAGTTACTCTGTGATTTTTTTTCAAGCTATGGGGTTGGGATTGGCATTTTTTATATTTGCATTTATACATAGCTACCTCCTATAGACATGCATCAATGTAAATGACCTTAAATAAAAATGTGTGTGTCTATAGAAAGTAGTAAAATGTGTCAGCTGATTAATTTTATAAAATATTCCATACTGTAGCTTTAAATAAAATAACACAGAAAAAGGTTGTCAGTCATGCAATTTAAATACCATTGATCCTCTTTTAAAAAAAAAAACACAAAAGAACAACAATAACAAAAAAACCCACCACCCCAACCTTTGGGTTTGGTTTTTTTTTTTTCCATTTAGGAACCCTTTGGACTGTTAAGTACAGTGAATATTTAGTGGGGCAGGAAAGGTGCTGTCGATGTGCTTCTGAATGATACTGAAAACAGCTTTGAAAACCATGAGAAAACGAGAGAGTGAAGAGCTTTTGTGATTACTGAAATGTTTTCTCTTTTTTTGCCATCAGGGTCACTGCTATTACCATGGCAGTGTGCAAGGGTACCCCGACTCCTCAGTCAGTCTCAGTGCCTGCTCCGGACTCAGGTGAGCCGATATTTCAGTAATACTTGAGTTTCTTATGAAACCATTGGGTTTTTGTTTTGCCTTTTAATGAATGTACCAATACCTGTTTTTCAAATGTTGGTACAATCTCTGTAAAAGCCTTTTCCCTCTAGTTGCTCTGAAGAGAAGAAAGAAATAGAAAATGCAGTCTGGGGAGGTTCCATAATGTTCCTTCTGTCTTGCTGCCCATCCTTGTCTATACCCTTTGCAGCAGCGTGGTGCTTGGCACATTTTTGGGCTGGCAGTGCCCCAAAGCTCCTTGTCCTCCTTGTCCTCAAAGCTGTTTCACCAGTGATGGCAGGACTGCTTTGCAGCTGGGAACTCATGCACCATCCGGCAGCCTCATCATTAGGAGAGTTTGCTTTATGAATGTGGCTGTGGAGCTCAATATATTGCGTTCGTGGCAGGTATGACGCTCAGCATTAGGATTTGAGCTTCTTGTTAACAGAAGAATAGCAGGTTCACATTGCTGAAAACCAAATCTCTTCTGAGTTTGAGAAAGGAACAGGCTGACAACATATTAAATACACAATGGACACAGTTCAGGAAACAATTATCTTCCTTACTTGGACAATCAGAGACTGGTATTTACTCACAGAGCTGTTCCAAATCACAGTAATTAACTGTAAATTGGCTCTAGCGTTCTCCCTGGAAAACCCACTTTTCCTGTCAGATTTCCAGCTGTCTCAACCTTCTCTGGGTTTGTTTAATTTATCTACAAAGAGCATGAGTAGCTGGAGGTTTTTTCCCTTGATTTTGCATTTTGTGCAGTAGTGGTATTATCAGAGTATTTATAATGGAGCTCTGGGACAGACAGCAGCAGAGGGAGCAAACAGTTTGTTACCAGGACCCCTCTCCCTGTCTGAGGGACCCGTTTGCTGTAGTGGATGGGATTCCTGTGTCTCATTCCCACGTGGAGAGGGGTTTTATGGGTCCTTCGGTACGTGTCTGGCATCTTCCACAAGTTTACTCTAATTAATCCCTTGCATGGACAATGGTAGTCTGCATTCACCAGTCGTTCTCAGAGTCTGTAAAAATACAATGCAGTGCTCTCAGTATTGTAGTTAAAGGGGTTGCAGTGCTGCAATGTCCACAGGGAAAATTTGCGCCGTGTGGGACAGGGTCTGCACTGATGTCTTGTTCCAGAGCTACCTAAGAAATTAAGAACTCTCAGGAGAAATTATTCTCCACATTAAACGCATTTTCTTTCTTCTCTGATGTGCTCTTTTTACAGTTGTTGAGCTCACAGAGTCGTTTCCCAGTTTTAGGTAGTCAGATATGTCAAGGCAACATATGCTGGCAGTGACGTTTTTCTCTCATCTGGCACTATTGTAGATAAATCCCCAAAGTGCAAGCTGACAGTATATTTTCCTTCCCCATAGGAAAAGCGTAGCAGCATTTTTTTCAGTACAAGTTTTCATAAATTTCCCTGCCAATGCGTGTTTTGCTCTAGCAGGAGATCAGCTGAGGATGTATCTTAGTATCTGTGCCCATTTAGCTGCTGCGTTCGCTGCTGAGGTTGGTTAAGAGTGTCCACAAGCAAGAACAGTTTGTGATAAGGGTGCATGTTGACTTACTCCACAAAACTCATTTCACAGCCTAATAGCCAATAGTAATAACTTCAAGTTATTACCTGTGCTTGATCTGAGCCAGCGATGTCTTTTTGAAAGGTTTCATAATGCACTGCCAGCTTCTTGGACCATCCAGGCCTTCTCATTAAAACTGGTTAAGAATAAAAGGCCAGGCAGTGTGAAAGAGCACTAAGCATCTTCCAGAATCAGGCCCACAGGTCACTGTATACCTCTGCCACCAAAACATTATTGTGTCAATGCGTCCCTTGAGAATTTGGGTGAAAAGATCTAGTTGAAGATGTCTCTGCTCATTGGTTTATGGTGGACTTGGCAGTGCTGGGTTAACAGCTGGACTTGGTGATCTTAAAGGTCGTTTCCAACCAAAACAATTCTATGATTCTGTGATTGCAGGGAGGGTTGGACTAGATGACCTTTAAATGTCCCTTCCAACACAAAGCATTGTATGATTCCATGATTTACTGCATGTGATCCAGTCTGAAATAATACGAGGTGAAATAGGACAGTTCAAAACTACTTCGTGGCTTACCTTGCTGGCAACTTTACTGGCATTACAGCTTGAAAGAAGTTATGGATAGAATAGGGTAGGGTAGGATGGGATGGGATGGGATGGGATGGGATGGGATGGGATGGGATGGGATGGGATAGGATAGGATAGGATAGGATAGGATAGGATAGGATAGGATAGGATAGGATAGGTGTACTTGCCCACCAACTTGCTGGAGTAGGGATTCTTGTTTTTCCATGGCATGATAAAGACTGCAAGCTGCAGGGGTAAAGACATAAGACATCGTGTGGCCATGGAGCCCCAGGTGAGGACAGTCCCTGAGGCAACCATTTCGCTTGCTGCAGCCAGTGGAAGGAAAGTCTGGTCTCATTCTCAGTCTGTTCCTGGCTTTGTGACAGTTTCTAAGAAAATGGGACAAATCTTTCTGTCTCAGTTTCTCCATCTGTGAAATTCATTCAATGATTCTTACCTACCTCACACGGCTGTTCCATGGGGCTAAAGTTTAAGTGTCTGAAAACATCTAATGAAAGGAAGTGCAAGCTGTTAGCTCACTGAAATCTCAGAGCACTAATATCCTCCCACTCCGACTAGACAAGCACCCTGGGCATTGTTCCAGGTGTGGATAGGTAGGGACTGTGTCTTTTCCCCCAGATTAGGAGAGTTCATTAAAAGACAGGAAGCTAGTCATAAAGAATAGGTTCCACATTTTAGCGTGCTCTGAAGCCTGAGTGCTCAGGGGTAGTCATAGAAGCAAAAAGGATCACAGGAATTACTGAGTCATAAATAGAGGATAGAACAAAAACCCTCATTACCACTTTATAAATCCATAGTGCACTTACGTCTTGAATTCTGCAAGCAGTTCTTGTTTTCCCCTCCCCATCCCCATCTCAGAAAAGGAAGCATTATATCCAGAAAAAGTACAGAGAAGGGCAAAAATTATGATCAAAGGTATGGAACAGCTTTTATCCAAGGAGAGAAAATAGACTAGGATTTGTCACTTTTGAGAGGAGCTGACAGAGAAAAGGGCTATGATGAAATGAGGTTGAATGTCATGCTGAAGGGGGGACAATGGAATATCTTTCATAACCCCAAAATTAGGAGACATCAAATTAAACTTTAGAACAAAGGAACTTGATTCACCACATAATGAAGCTGTGGAGCTCACTGTCACAGGTGGGTGTCGATGTGGAAAATATCAGTAGATTCAAAAAGATGAGACAATTTGGGGAGGGGAGCTGGGGGAGCCTCTCCAGGGCTGTCAAACCCAAAGATGTCCCTGACACTCATGCTGTCAGAGCTGGGGGTACCAGCTGGGGTGTGCTTGTTGCATTCTTATCTCTTACCCCCAAGTATCTGTTGTTGGCCAGGGCCAGAGACAAGGTTTTGAGCTGGAGCAACCTTGCTCTGACCTACTGCAACCATCAAGTTCTTACCTACAGTGCAGCCACATGGCTGAGCATTCGAGATGTGTTATTAGCTTGTAAATATGACATGATTACTCTGTGATGAGCTACAGGAAGAATCAAGTATGAAATCTGCAAACGAAGAGAGGTTTGACTAGTCTACGTTTTTCAGGCAGGTAGAGGGGGTGAGATATAAAGATAACTGAGAAGTAGACTCGGCTCTCTTATACACAGACACTCACGTATTCCAGCTATGTTACATCCTCTCAGACATAACATCCGAGGGCCTCGCTTCACGGAGGATTACAATGGCATAAATAGTTGGATTGACACTGATAACTGCCTAAAATGCAGGTTAGAGGAGAATATAATCATGCCATAATCTGTATCCTGCTGGCTCCTCCGGAGGAGGAAGAGCTGAATGGCAGAGAGGAGGCAGTAAATGCTGAATGCACGAAACGGGAACAATGGGCAATCAGGATTTCTGGCGCTTCCATCTGGATAAGAAAACCAATTAGACTGTCAAAGTTTGTGGGAAGGTGAAGGTACAACAAAGTCAAGTCGTTTCCTTCCTGTCCTTAGGAAATACCCTTCTGTTTATCTAGCTTGGAGGCTCTTCAAGTTTTTAGCAAATAATTTTGGCTTGTAGCCACCACACACATCTTCTAGGATAAATTTGTATAGACTCAAATGATTTCTCCCTTATTACTTTCTCTGCAAGTGCAGAACCCAGCAAATACACACAAAAATGCAGCCTGAAGAAGAGCACCATCTCCACGGTCCAGGGGCTGGCAGGGGATGCTGGCACAGGGACATGCAGCTACAAAGGCATCCGCAGTGACCTCTCTGGTGGGGGAAGCCTGAGAGGTGCTCTCAGAAGTGGCTCGGTAGTTTAGGGATACAAATCTCCCAGAAAGCCTTTTCTTTCTAAAACACCAAAATGCTCTTGAAATCCAAAGAATCCCTCGGAGATACCCAATTGCTAGATAATAAGCCTAAAAGTATTCAGTCATTGTCCAGCCTCACCAGCGACAGAAAGATGCTGTGTCCAGAGCGACAGTGATGGGGGTAAGGTCCCAGAACCGAACACACAGTCATTTTTAATGGGTTTACATGATTACACTACACAAGGCCACCAGTTCTAGAGCCATCCATTTTTCAAACAGTCTGGCTGAACTCGCTGCATTCCAGACACCGTCAGCTGAAGGGGGGATTTAAATATGACACTCCAGACACCAACTATTTAAAAAAGGAATGGAAGTAGGAAACCAGTGAGAAAAAAAATTAAATTCCTCATGACTCCTCAAGCATGACTTCCCCACTGAAGGGGAGATTTCATCCAAAAAAGATGTTAGGAGAAAATTCCAGCTGAGAAAAGCACCACTTTGGGTGTGTGCTTTTTCTCCATACTTTCTGAAGAGCTTTTAGTTCATAGAAACATCTCACACGGTTTGTAAGTTATCTGACCGTGAAACTACTGGAGGTTTTCGAGCTTAACGGTCCAAAGCATTCAGCTTCTGGGGTTTCATAGCTTCTGTATTCTGTCTGTTCAAGTGGTAAACAGCTCCTGGATCACAATCACCTCTGTGATCTGAGGTGAACGTTATCTCCATTCTTTGAGAATTGCGTGCACGCTGTCCCCGGGTGCACAGGAATCCCCCAAGCATCACTGCTGCCGCTGGGACAAATGTGATAGATGGTCTGTACCTGGCTGAGCCTGCCCCTTCTCCATCAAGCCTGTGTCTGACAGCAATTAATTTAAAAAGAAAAACAAAAAACTGAAACTAAAAATATTTTTACACGTTTTGTGACTTGAAAAGACGTCCTCTGAGCCGTACTGTGATGTGCATGTTTGAATCAAGCTTTCTTTTGTTGTTAGGCCATTTGCTGCACAGTGCTACAAAATGTGCTCACTAAATTGGCACTGATGCCAACATCTCCTTCCTTCTTCATTTTTCTCTGCTTTCCTTGGTCTGTCTTGTCAACCTCCCAGTTGAGCTCACACGTGACACTTTCTCTGATAACACAATTACTGTTTCTTGCAACCCAAATGCTGGACATGAAATTGCATTATCGCTTTAGATTCAAGTAACTCCCTGTTTAAATTCCAGGCATCAAAGTTGCAGACCAGTATGCATTCACTCTGGACAAATCTGTCTTGCACTGAGAAAGGATTAAGTGCTTGCTACAGCAGTCTCTGGGTATGGCTACATTTTAGACACTGTGCTAAAGAATATATTTTCAGGTTAATGAAAGGCATTGGCTGGAATGAAACATATTTGATTAATGATGTGTCTGCGTGAGAACACCTCTGCCACTGCTGCAATATGTAAACCCAATAATCCTGCTGCTTTAACCTCCCTTGGAGATGTTGCCCTTTGTTGATTTGGGTCAGACTTGTTATGTTACCGGAATCCTGATGTGCAGTATAGTAGGCTAATGGTATTGCTTGGGTCTTGTGTGATGCTCTTCATCAATAGGTAACCATTGCGTGTGGTTACTAAAATTTACCCCATTTTAAAGGTGGGGAACTGATGCAGAAAGGGATGAATTGCCTGTCCCAGGCTGCCCAGGGAGCAGTGGTGGAGACAGGAGTACTTCTGTTTCTGGAGTCCAGCTCCCACTCTCTGTATTTCTCATTCCTTTAAACTTAAAGAATGAACAAACCATTTCAAAAATATCTAAAGATCACTTAGCCCATTAGAAAAACAGTCCACAGATGATCTTGTTCATTTATCCCAATAGTATTATATCGGCAACTAATTAAAACAGACTAAAAGTGAAGTTTTCATTCACTACTTCATTTTTCTTCCTTTTTTGTTTATTTGCCTGCTTAATTGCGTGGGAATTTGTTATACAAAGTCCTGAGAATGTAGAATTGATAAGAAAAATAAATAAAAATGCCCCATCACTTTACGGATCACCTTCTGCTATCATGCCTGTTGAGAAACGCTGCGGTGAGTAACTGCTGTACCCCCATCCTGAGCATCATGAGAACAACACTCCAGGTGCCACATGGCTCCAATTCTGCTCTCTATTCACCTAAAACTCCCATTGAAATTGGTGGTAGCTGTGGGATCAGACCCTTCCTTTAGAAGCTGTAGCATTAATTACGAAATGAAGGTGCTGTAGGTTTTTAAGTGGCACTTTGAGTACTGCACAGCCTTCATGTGAATATGTGGTGTGTCAGCATGACAGCCCTCTATAGTCTTAATTAATTTCTTACAAACTGGAAACATCTACATTCCTCTTCCAGTGGTAATAGAGCTTTTTATGATTATTGTTTAGAAATGAGTATAACTTTGAGCTTTATTAAAACCAAATGTTTAATTGCATTCGCGGGTATCAGATTTATTGATTTACTTAACTTTCCCCGTACAGTACAGCAGCATAATATATCGCAGTTTCATATAATGCTGTCCTAGCCAAGTTTTACTTCAGCATCACAATTTCTCAGACAAGTATGCATTGATGGTTTATGTTGGCAGGGCATGTGCTTCTGCTGACAAGTTGGAAAAGAAAAATCCGATTTATATTTTGAGATTTCCTAAAGCCTGTTGATTTATAAAATATGACTGGCCTGGCATTAGCTTTTGTTTTGGTTTTTCTTTTTAAGAGGAAAAAAATATCACATTTGACTTTATCGACAATTTAAATAGTGGAATTATTCCATCAAATTACATTTCCCTAATTGAGAGATTCCTGGCAAGTTAAACAGCAATTAATAACAAATTAATTATTTAAGATATGTTTTCATTTCTTTTTCTTTTGAGAGGGAGGGAGTTCTTCCATCACAGGCCATCTCATATACACGTTCCCTGTGTGTCCATGTGGCAGATCATGGCATACAGTAGGCAAATACCAACGAGTCACTCGTGTTTAGAGGTGATTAGCAGCAACATGGATGTGGTTTATTTGCTTCCAGTTGGCTTGGAGCCTGTGAACTGATGTCTGGACATACTGTATGATATAGATTTTTTTTTTCCCCTCCCTCTCTGCTACCAGTGAAGAAAAGGACAGCCTGATAGTTTTAGGTAGGGTTTGAATTGTCTCTTGTCTTTCCTGCCTGGTTCATTTGCAAGATCTTTCTGACTTCCCAGCATCAGTATAGTTTGTGACTGGGGAAAACACAGATGCCATGAATTAGATACCTGGAGGCCAAAAAGTATATACTTTATATTGCATTTTCCCAAATATTTATAAGCTTGGAATTCTGGTAGTCTTTGCCTGGTAGAGGGAATGTTAGAAATCCCACAGATTTCAGTAGGAGAAATTGGTCTTAAAGGATAGCCACTGCTTGAGCACTCACAGAGTTGCTGAAATCCTTTTGGGGTTCCTTATATCATTGCTTGTTGGGGATCTGTAGTTTAATACACTGTCTATTTGCCACGTTGGAAAACATTATATTATTTAACGTTAATGCCTCCTGAAAAATGGAAAAGTTACCCCATCTTGGTCTTTGGGGAACGTGGGCTGACTCAGGAGTGTGGAGAACCATGTTCAAGAGGAAGACACAGAACCGGTGCAGGAGTAACAGAGGCTTTTGTGAAACACCTGGCAAAACTGGAAGGGAAAAGTAGTTATGGGTTTATTTTACTTGCATCAAATTTTTAGTACTGAATGACTGGTAAGTATTGTTCATCTAATCCTGCCACACCAAAAAAAGAACGAAACCATAGCTTTTGAGTAGGTAGATTTTCAAGGTGCTGTGCTTGGCACTGATCAATGGGGGGAAAATGCAATTGTAGGAAAAGAAAATTAGTCAAAAACAGAGAGCTGGCCAAGAAAATTCATATTTGATATTCATTATCTTATTACCGGTGGTCACAAGCCAAGTGCTGATATCCTGTAGGCAGCACTCAAAGGATAAGTGTGCATTAAATGAAAAGTATATTTTCCTTTATGCCGAATCTGCAGATTTTTTTTTTTTTACCATGGAATTGCTTCATATGGAAAAGTGGAACTGATCTTAAAGGCTCGTGCTGTCACTTGGGGTGGGAGTCTCAGTGGCAAGTTGAACAGGCTGCCCTGGCTCTGGCATGCTCAGTAGAAAACATAATTAATCACTCGGGTGTCTGATCATTTGTCCATATCTTCTGCAGTTAAAGAGAATGAAGGGTAAAGAAATGGTTATTTAGTTGTTTTAGACAGTAGCTGAGTATGCAAGGGCTATATTGGAAACCTGGCATTGATGTGGCATGTTTTGGCTATTAACTCTTGACAACAAGATGCTGGCTTTAAAAAAAAAAAAATGAGGGAGAGAGAGCTTTACCCAGTAAAAGGATACTACTAAGTCTCTCCCTTTCTAGTGTAAATAATTAAAGAAAATTATTGAAGTCTATATTTTTTTAAGTTAGTGTTCTAAGCAGGATAAAGTTTAACATTAAAAAAAAAACCTTCATGGTTTTTTTGTTGTTTTTGAATTGTCAGTAAAGGGAGATGGTCAGGCTGGCCCATTTCAAACAGCGACTAATGGACTTCTGCCTCTGTTGCTGGTTCCAGCTGCCTCCAAAATTAAATGATTAATTGCACAAGGGACAGACAACAATCCTTATTTGATTATGCTGATTACAGAGTTGCTGATTATTGGAGTAAAGGGAATATATTGCCTAAGTTTCCTAAATTCTTCAAGGAATAAGGCAGATCTGAAAATAATTTAGAACTGGAGGGTGTAAGGTTACTGAAATCATGGGGTGACCCACTCGGAGGTCTCTCATATGTCACGCATGTTATGGTGTATCCTGGCTGGAGCTACACAAGGGTTGCTGCGATAAATCAGCCCTGCTTTTCCAACTGTGATCCATCATACACAGCATGCATGTGCAATGGATAAATAATATATCTTACCTAATTTGCCCAGGGTACTAAGGAAGCTACAGATGAATTATCAGACCCTGACTCTTGGTTCAGATCGGTAACGCAGGGTCCTGCGAATGCTGTTGCACAGCCTTTAATATCACTTTTTTTTTTTTCTTCTCTGGGATTTCTAACTGTTCTAGTTAACAGTAAAATGGTCAGCTGTTGGCTTGGCTGAACTGATGCTAATGATGTTTTGTAGCAAAACTGCACAGTCACCTTGGAACGAAAATCTCAGTTAAGTGGTTAGGAGGCCAAAGACTTTGAGTTTCTTCACCATATCTTGCTAACAATAGAATACTTAGGGCAGCTTTTTCCTAATAATTTTACTTTTTATTTTTAAATCAGTCTTTATGGTGTCATTAATCTACCTCTGGGTCATTCCTCTTTTTCCTTTTTTTTCTTTTTTTTCTTTTTTTTTTTAGCTTTCTGCAGAAGAATTGTGTAGAGACACTATCAGTCTCACAGTGGTTGTAGTATCTTACCTTTGTTGCAGTACAGACAGAAATAAAAAGAGCAGACACTTCCTATACAGCAAAAAGACACACTAATAAAATACAGCCAGCTTTGGGCTGAAAATAATTGCTGTTTAATAGCATATATAGGCAGTATAGCGCAGTTTAGAGGAGGAACTGAGGAAGAATGCCTTGGCCAATTAAAAGTTTCATGGAATTCCAGGTAGGTAGACTGTAATTATTGCTGCTGAACCTTTGCCAGTTCTTAGGGATTAATGCCTTCATAACTTAAAGACAGAGAAGAAATTAGTAATGCAGTGCACTATTCAGTGTAGAGTCTGATTGATGAATGCTTACAACACCCAGAAGCAAATGCTTATCCCTAGTTTAGAAAAGAGAAATGGGCTTTAAAGGGTGCCTTCCTCTGGTCACACAGTTACCCAACACAACCTGATGTCCAGCTGGATGTAGGGATTATCTAGGACCCTGCTGGGTGGTTGGCAGTATGTGTCAGGATGCAAGGTGGGTAGACACTTGCAAGTTAGGCACAGAATATTAAATTCCTTTCTGCCCTGTCTGTAAACCTATTTCATGTCTTCTTATGCTGTGCCAGCCCTGATGTGCAGTAGAGCAGTCTTCTTACTCTGTGGTCCTACAGTTGCAGTTATGATTACTAATTCCAGTGGTATTGTTGGAGATCATCCTACTTTATGCCATATAGTACCAGAAATACTGTTCTAGCATAGCAGACCATGAGAGAGCAGGTGGTAGTGCTGTAAAAACTATTATTTTGGGTAGTAAAACGTGTTAAACAGGAACCCACTGGTTAATATATTTGAGCTTCATTCTGCTGCCCCACTGTGCAATATTTAATAATCCATTTTGATACTGCAATGCCTCTTTCATCTGGCAGAACTGATGCTTGCGTCAGCATTTGGTTTGAAAGGTATAATGCCTGCTGCAGATCATAATGAATACTTTCACTCTGTACCTTTTCTTACAAAAGCATTTCACCACGCTTTTGTTCATCACTGTTTGCCATGGGTCCTCAGAAGCCCAGTCATCGTGACTGCACTCAGCAATGGCAATGCATCACTGCGAGAATGGAAAACACATAAAAAACAAATGTAATTTTGCTCTACAGTACAGCACTTCAGAAAAGTAAAATTTTCTTTGAGCCATTGCTTCTTTTAAAGTATAGTGTGCTGCAATGACAAATGCACAGCTTTGATGTTTCCTGCTCCACCTGACCATGACATTGTGAATCAGTGTTATGCTTTTTCACACTCTATCATTATTAAAACCTGTTGTAAATTTTTTGTAGACAAACATACGTCGTCTCTTGAAAACTGTGGATCTTACTCTAGTCTCTTCTGTAACAGGGGAATTATTGTATTTGAAAACAAAAGCTACATTCTGGAGCCCTTAGAAGGTGCTACAAGTGAACACAAGATCTACCGAGCAGAGAATCTGAAAATAGCCCCAGGATCTTGTGGCCACCAACTGGACATCTCTGCCATGAGAGCTGATGACAATGACACATCACACCATTCTCAAGCTGGCAGGGTAGGTGGATGATGCACTTTTATGTTTCTGGTTTGCTGAGTATGTCACTGCTAGCATTTCCATATTACTGTCCACCATACCTCTGTTGCAGAGTCCCTACAGAGAAAAACATTAAATCATCTGATTTCTGTTGACGTCGTGTTCTTAAGTGCATGCTTAAAATTAAGCAAATACTTACACACTTTGCTAAAGCTTTATTGCTTTTTCTTGATCCTGCACACATAATTTGCTTTTTACTTTCTTTTTGGTAATGACATAGCACAGAAAAGTTTATGATTTCATATTATGGTAATATATTTTTGTTCATATATGATTATTACAAGAATTTAGGACCCCATAAGAACACTGAGCAATGTCTGCAAAAGTTCTTGCCCACCCAAGATGGAAGAGAACATGATAGCTGTGATGCTTTGCTAACATTAGATTTTGAACCTTTACATTCTAGCAGGGAAGTATCTTATGCAGACAAAACAAATTCTCACCATTTTATTTTAGAGATATATTGTTGTAATTGTTTCTGTGTAGGAAGAAATGCACTCAATATGAAATGCATCTAGCTAATGGAAACCGTAGAAAATTAAATGAGCAAAAAATCAGGAAGAGGAAATACTGTAATAAGTTCATCTGCATATTGGATGGGGATTGTAGAAAAGACTGGTTTAGGTGCTCAGAAATCATACAATGATACAAATTTGCCCTCAGCATTTATTAAATGTCACGTATTGGGATTTATACTTACATGTACTACTAAGCCCTTACATCAAGTTAGTTGTTAAGGAAAGCAACTAAATGGCATCTGTAGATAATTTTTATGTAGTGGAATTACGTTATTTTACATTTTAGGAATATTAAATATTATATCTAATGCATTAGCCTTTGCATACACCATTTTCTGGGCTAAGCTCGTTTCTGAAATACGTGTAGGTTGAAAGTATTGGAAAAATGCTTTTCACAACTTTATTAAGGTTGCCCCAAAATCTTTTGGCTTTTGACTGAATTTCACCGAGGTAATCAATGTAACATTAGGCAACTGAAATAAAATGTGTGCATACAAATAGCTGATAAAATCAAAGCAATTTTACTATTGCCCTCATGGTTCTCACATTTTGTTGATGGCTTCATCTACGTGCCAGAATTCACCTTAAATATCTGAAAAAAATATTTTTGCTGTGGTTCAGTGGACATAATTATAAAAACTGTCAACAGTCACATCACGTGGATAGGTACAATATATGTAATGAATATGTTGGATATGCTTCTAATGTATGAATTTTGAAAGTTGTCAAATGTAATGTGTGGAGTGAGTTTTCACATTTCAATGTTGTCATCAGCTAAATAGACTGTCAGGACATGCTGAATAAAGATGACCTGCAAAATATAGAGACATAAAGCTGCTCCACATTACACTGGGTGACAGAAGTAAGCAGAAATCTAGTCTCAGTTTCAGGGCATGATGGAAATTTTGCGTTTCTTGACAGGTTTGGAGGGAGGGTTTTATTCATTTTTTTTCCCCTGACCCTTCACTCAACAGCCTGCACTAAATTCTTATTGAGCAGAGCTGAAATGTGAGATCAATATAGCACAAAGTTAGAGTAGCCTTTGGATTAGATTTAAATACAGATAAAAGATGGGACAAACAGCAGACTCAGCTTCCCAGATCAAACATGAGGTTTAACAGAGCAAGTCCGATAATGTAGCAGATGTGTGCAGACATATTTTGCCCCATTGGAGCTGGGTCTCTGTAAGTACTGGGTCATTTCATAACTCAGTGGACCCTCAAATTGCAGCAGGGAGTGTGTTTTCCAGTTGAGCACCATTGAGATAAGATCCTACAGAAAGCAAGCGTGATGTGTAAAACACCTCTACAGTATGGCTTTTCTCTATATCCACACAAAATCTATGATTCTATGAAAAAAAGCCACTTTGGTGGTGCTGGTGGACCACAGATCAAGCAGGTGAGCCATTTGGGGCAAGTGGATCACAGAGAAAGAGAGAGGCTGCAACACTGCAGCGTGAATCCAAGCCATGCCAGTTCCCAGGGAGAGGAGCATGAGGAAGGACCACAGTGGCATGGGACAGCAGTTTTGTGATAGGATCAGGTGTGGTAGAAGCAGGGGAGAAAGGCAACGGTGAACAAAACAAAGCATCTACTGCTGTTCCAGGAGCAGAGGAGGGGACATGAGGACTCCTTGGTGTCCTAGTTCCCAGCCAGCATATCACCAGGCACCGCTGATGACCAGCGTGGCAGATGAGGTGTGGGCATGTGCACCAAGTCTGTGCACACACCATGACCCCATGGTGGTGTCAGTTGCCTCCAGCAGAGCACAAGAAGGTGACAGAGAACCTCAATACCAGGAGAAGTTGTAAGAATATCTACTTGAGCTCATTTGTCAGACCCTCTAATAAGTGTAATCCTGTGAAGTGTTTGTATCATTGCTGTTTAGTTCATTAATGATAGATTTTACTGCTTTCTCAGTTCATAAATACTGTCCAAATGGAACTTAACTATTTTCCAGTTATTGTAGCTTGAAGGCTGTGTAACACTATTAAATATGAGTTTGAAAGTCAGAGTTACTAAAGGTTACATATGTCACTTTCCTCTAAACACAGTGCTGCTTGCAAAATATTCAAAATCATTAATCTCCAGATAACAAAGAGGAGCACTTTGGTAATGTGAAGAAAACTTTGTGAAATTTGGCTGGAAGGTGATGTCCAGCCTTGGCTTAGCTTAGGGGATCACACAGTTTGCCTTGGAACAGTTTGCTTTGGAAAGCTTTAGTCATGTTTTAGGTTATAGAGCATTGGTTTAGTTCAAGACATCATGGTCATTAGTAGGTCAGACATCTGCTTGAGCTCCTTAAGTTCTGGCATGAAGATCAGATATGCTGCTGAGACCTCTTTTCCCTAACTGTCTTATTCCAGAAATAAGGGAGGAATGATAGAATAGATGCTCAGCTGCTGTAGATCACAGAACCTTTACAGGCATTAATAAGTCATTTAAATTTAGGGTAGCAGAGGAGCTGTGCTATGATTAGTACTATTACAAAATCATTTCACTTTCTTCAAAGATCTTTTTGCATCTAAGCATTATGATTCTTTGAGACCTGCATTTAGGACTGCAAGTAGCGTGACCAGCTGTTTTATATGAATATACAGTTACAAAATTAAATGTATGCCTTCCGTTTTTAGAGTATTAGTTTGCTTCCCCAGACACTGACAGTTCGTTCCAGGTTTTTCTGCAGTTTTTGGCCTTGGGGTTTTTCTTCCTACGTAATTCATCAGTTGACCACTTGATCTCTTCTCTGCTTCACTCGATATCCCTTTATCTCTCATTTTTCTTAGTAGCCAATTTGTCCATTTTGTGAAATGTTTGCTAAAAGTCATCTCATCATTTCTTTAAGCGTGCCTTGGAAATAGCAAAGGTCTTTCTGCTAGAGATTATATTCTTCTGCAAGGAACGATAACTCAAACTTTTCAACTGCAGAAAGCTGAAAGGTTGAGAGAGACTTTGCACAACTTTCCTGCTTGCTATGGTCAAATCCTGGGATATTTTTTTTTTGTAAGTACCACGTAGACTATTTCTGTTGTAGTAGATAAAAGGAAAACTTCCACGAGGAATACAATAAAAATTTATATGTAGTGAAATCTTTGGAAGTCTGAGATGTTACGAATCTCCTCTTGCAAGCACTTTGTTGGACTGAGGCAGAGCTGATTCCAAGGTGACTTAGTGCAAAAACAAAATACAATTGTCATCTTTTTTTGACAGTACAAGAGGGAGACTCTGAAGACAATGAAGTATGTGGAGCTTGTTATTGTGGCAGATAATCGTGAGGTAAGAAACTTAAAACTAAAATGTTATGGGAAGCACGGGTATTGCAAGTCATGTGCTTCAGACAGTAACGTGGTGGTTTTCAAAAGTACAGCTTCTTCCCTCATTAGGGCTAAGCAATGGAAGGCACTATTAAGACAGGGCAACACTCAGTCAGTTGTAAATGTTTCTTGCAATACTTCGTAAGGAATTTGACTCTCAAATAACTGGGAAGAAGAAGTAAATACAAATTCGCTGCCCAGGATCTCCTTGAGCTCGTTAAGTCTTCATTGCCATCACTGCCTCTGCCCTCAGCAGGACCCTCACTGTTTGGAAGACACTGTAGGATCCTGCACTAGCTTTTGAAGGAGTACTTTACCATCCCATTGCGTGAAGCACGACTGCCTTCCTGATGGTTTGCAAAGAGAGCTTCAAAGCGAGTAACCAGGGCTGGCTGTAGGAATGTTCCAGTATGTTGAATGGCAGCCAAAGATCTAAACCTTGGTTTGAATTATTTTGCTACTTACATTTTTTTCATCTCCTTGAACACTGCTAGTTAGGGAATTACAATCTCTCTGCTACAAGAGCCAGAAGAGCCTTTTCTTTTTCACAAAACATCAGTCCCTGGAACATCCCTATGTAAGACTTAGGGATTTTAAAATCTTTTCAAGAGAACCAAAATCCTATCCCACAGCCTGTGCTTATTCTGAGGCAGACCCTGGTCCCATGAAGCCCACAGGAGTCTGCCAATGGCCTTTGGTTGCACTGTGTAATCCCCAAACATCACCAACAATGGTGGCAGAGTAAGGTTGGGGGGAAACTACATGATATTTGTGCTGCTAGTACATTGATTATTTACATTCCAAGTTTCAGAGACAAGGCAAGGATGTGGAAAAAATTAAGCAGAGGCTGATAGAAATTGCAAATTATGTTGATAAGGTAAGAATATGAACATTATTTTACTTTTTCCAAACTTACTATACTTTCTGAATGTTGTTGCTGTGAAATCTATGTTTCTTCTAGTAGTAAATTAAGAAAGCTTTTAAAGCTTAAAAATTATACTTTAATGAAAAGAAAAAGAGCTTGTCACAGAGATTTACTGGTAAGAATAAGTCATGCATTTCTAGTATTTCCTTTCTTACTAGGGACTCTGTCCCCATCATGCCCTCCCAGTGCACCCACCATGCTCAGATCAACAGCTTTCACAACCTTTGCCACATCTCCTTATCCACCCACCTTTTCAAAGAGCTAACCTTGCAGCTTTCCTACTACTCCAGTATTTCAGAGCAATGCTTCTCTCCAACCAGTAAAACCAAAAAAAATGAACTTAAACCTTTCGTATGACCTTCAACATACTGAGCTGTGAGCTCTGCTCTCCTCTAAAGAGTGCTCAGTAATGCAAGAACTACGTATGGGAGACATATATCTGTGGGAGCACTATTCCTAAGGAGATGTACAATTTAGCCCTAGGATTTTATTAACCTGGGAAGAGGGTGGGGATAATCACACGTGGAACAGACCACAGAAAAAGGATTATTTTGAGGAGGAATTTGGAGAACTAAGTCCTTTGCAGCAGCAAGGGATGGTCCACTTGTAAGGCCAACAAAGGGCTGGTGAAGACACGGTCAACAAGATATATAGCCCAAGGAATGTGGCAGAATTAAAAACATGCAGTGCTTAAGGAAGCAGGAGTTGATGGCTCAGTGAAAGCGGCAAGAAAGAGACATACACTAGATTTTTTGTATTTTAATTTCTTGACAATAAACGCTAAGAGTCCTCTACAGTGTTTCTGAACAAATTAAAGTTTATTTTTGTTGTGCTGTATGGCCAGAAAAACAAGGAGTCTAGTAGTGAAATTATAACTAAGGGAGTTTTAATTTAGCTGAGAACTTATCAAGTGATACTTGAAGGGCAATAACTCAAGGAGAAGTATTCTTGATTAAAAACAAGCTGCTAAAGACACCTCTACCTCTTCCTTAATTGTCTTGCTGACTTATTACTGGAGGGCAGGTGTTTATATGTTACCTGCTCAAAATTAATTTTGCATGTTATAATATATTTATGTTTCATGCTTAATTTATGTTCAGCAAATGCCAATGTTATCCAAATGACTGTAATGCATACAAACAAGACAAAGATCTAGTGTATGCTTTTCTCAGACTGTCAGACAAACCTGGACTTGATCGATTCTTGCATCCTTCTTCACATTAGTCTCAAATTAGAATTGTTATCTCTGCTCCACTGCTAATGCTGCTCCGGCTTCCCTCTTGTACCAACTGTGGCATTTACAAGTGTAATAATAGCGTATGTAGCCCACAGTGCTAAAATCACTTGGTTTTATCTGCTGTGAGCAAGACTCAATGACTCTGGTTAAATTTTCAGCTACTGTTTTGAACGCAACCATAATACAGCACAGCTGCCTCCACCTCTTGAACTGCATTGGTGCTAGTGGTGGAGAGCAGCCGGGGAGAAAGTCATCTGCCATAGCAACAGGTTTGGTCAAGAGTGAAGGACATGTGAAGGTAGTTGCAGCCTTTCTTCTTGAAGGAAGATTTCCAGACTTGGGTGGGACATAGACAAGTAGCATCTCTCTGGATGTCTTTGAATGCCTTGTGGGTATCTAGTCAGGTCAGAACTGTTTTCTTTAAGTCATGGAAATATTTTGCCTGAGTCAGTCCTATCAGGTGTTCACTTTTGCCATGGAAGGGGAGACCCTTTGAGCCTCTGCAAGAAAGATTCATGTGCACATTATGCTTATGTTCAAATATTCTAATCTACTGTGGTCTAAAATGGGCTTGAGAGACATGTTTTTATTTTTCTTTTCTCGTTAGTTCTATAGGCCACTAAATATTCGAGTAGCCCTGGTCGGAGTGGAAGTATGGAATGACATGGATAAGTGCTCTATTTCTCAAGACCCTTTCACCAGCCTCCATGAGTTTCTGGACTGGAGAAAGCTAAAACTACTACCTCGTAAACCCCATGACAATGCACAGCTGATAAGGTAGACTTGGCACTGTGTTTAACGTCGGCCGGGATTTCAGTGATTTGAGAGTAGCTGTACTGAATTCTTCCCCATTTGCTAAGCTGTTGGGAGGAACATCTGTTCTCCTGTGGGTTTGTCTTTCTCCTCTGCAAACATCAAACATAAAAGTGCTTTGCAAAGCCCTTCAGCAGATGCTTCAGATGAATTTCGTTCCACAGCTCTGCAATAGCCCTGTAACTTGTAGGCCTTTGCTGAATACAACTCATGTAGAAATGTAGATGTGTGATAAGCTGGTAAATACTGGTATGCATTTACAAGCAGTTTAAGCTGGTCTCAGTCTAAATTGTTACTGAAAAAGTCAGCCCTGCCCTCACCCCAGAAGCAGAGCTCAGGGGCCATTATGTGAAGCCTGTTTGTTAGTGGAAAGACCTCAGTAAACTTTAAAATGCAGTCTAAATTGCACAATTCATTTGCATTTGTTCCTTTAAAATTCAGTCATACACATCTTTTATGCTGCTGCTGTTTCCTGGGTTAAAGTAACTAGGTAAATGTGCTCAAAGTAAAAGCACTCTTAAAAAAAAAAGTGAGTAAGAGAAAGACCTCTTTCTTGAACTGGATATATCATTTTGATCAATAAACCATCCTTTATACTATACAGATAAACATACCTGATGTCTTAGTAATTAAAAGGAGCTCTTTACTCGTTAACATAGGTATTCCTATGTTATCTGTGTAAGAATAGAGTGAGCCCTTCCAAACTGTCCCTCATGAGATATTTGATTACTCTCTATGTATAATAATACTTAGTTTGGAATTATTACATTCTAGGCTGTGTATTATAACAAGTAGCGTGTAAACTTCCCACTGCATTAAAATAACCCTTCTTTGAGCTAGAGACATTATTTTTGTGTTTGTGTTTCTGTTCCCAACTTCAGTCAGGGAAAAAAGAAAGGAGAGAAGGGTCCTGTTACAGCAGTAAACGCAAAGGACGGTGATCAAATGGATCTTTCTCATAGCAGGGATGCTGTCATTGTCAGTTCGGCAAATCAGCATGACTAATCTGTGCTTTTCAGTGTCTTAAACCTGCAAATGTCTGGAGCTGACACATTTGAAACGGGATCTTTGTTTGAGATTGGCAGAAATACAAGACTGAAAATAATAGGGCGGTATCTTGGCACTGAATGGTGATTCTGTGATTCCTCTTCTCCTTTCCCTCCCTCTTGCAGCGGGGTGTACTTCCAAGGGACTACCATTGGCATGGCGCCCATAATGAGCATGTGCACTGCAGAGCAGTCTGGAGGGGTCGTCATGGTAAGTGGTAAAAGCACGGGACTTGAAGCTGGCCCACCTGGTGCAACACAATCTCAAGTATTAACAGTACTGTATTCTGTACCAGAATATCAGCCCCATTTGTTCCATTTTCAATCGCAGTATTATCTGTATCTACATTCAGATTGCTTGTAAATGATAGTATCCATAGTGAAAAAATCAAAATATTGCATTAAAATATAGCGTGACCTCTTTGCAAGAAACCTCTACTCCTAGTTATCATTAAATCAGGTGCTGTGAAGGACAAGAACTAGAAGATGTGTTTGTTATGCACTTGGGTATACTAGTGTTACAGGCAACAACAGTCTATCCTGAATCTTTTGTTATATTGATTTTATTCTGTATTTACAGAGTTTCCTGTGTAAGGCCTTATTTTCCATCTTTGCAGCACAGTGATTTTATTACAGTGCCAGACAATGAGAAAATACAATGGCAGCATTTATTCTACCTGAGCCTCTCTCAAAGAGTATTGCTGGTATTGCTGTTGTTAGACGCTAGGCATGATGAACGTATAAGTAAATATCTTAGTCAATTTCTGGAAGTAGTTCTGGAATATCTTCTTTCAGAATTTTTTTTATTATTATTTTTAACTTTTTTGTGCAAAAGAGGGGGAAAGAAGTTCTGCGTTAACTAAGCTTTGCAATAGAAGTACTTTAAATAAAATTAGATGTGGACTTCCAGATCTTGCAGGCCACTAGCAGGCTCAGCTCGTGACCTCAGAGCTCAACTCCAGAGCAGAAAGCAAGGGAGCCCTAAAACCTCTTAGATAATTCTCTGAGTTCAGCCTGCACATGCTGAAAACATTTGTGTTTCCTACATCTTTGTCTAGACTTCTAGCACGTTAGGTCATGTGGTGCGTCTCTCCAGCTCTGCTGGACACCTCAGATGCAGATCCCTATATAAATGAGGTGGGAGCTCAGGAACACAAAACGCCCAGAGCTCCTGGTTCTTCAGAGCTTCATGGGGCTAAGCTGGGTCCCGGGACACTTAAGGCTTTTGCCTCAAGACAAACTAAGCTGAGGCTGGTCCACAATGCAGGGCTCCTCTGTGGTCTCTCGGACGAGTAGGCAAGGAGCCAAGCTGGGGCTCTGTGTGCATTCGTGGAAGATGATGTATAGATGGTTCAGACTGGGAGGATTTACAAGGTGGGGAGGGAAGCTGAGGTATAGGAAAGAGCAGGAAAGAACAATCAAATCACATAATTTGGAGAAAGTCGTGACAAAACTGTAGAAAAGACAAAGGCTTCAGTCTCTTGGTAGCTTTAGAAGCTGAGTCTCTAACTGGTGTTTGTTACAGCTTTTCACTGGGTACCTGGGGGATAGGGACAAAAGGAAAAGGAGGAAAAGAGGAAGAAAAAGCTATAGGAGTCTCCCAGTGCACTTCCACATCTTGGCAAAGGCATATGTGAGGCAGACAGCCCCATTTTATCCATTTCACCCTCCGGCCAGCAGTCACTGCTTTGGCTTTATCTGCAGTCAGAGATGCCCTTAATGATGACTTTTTTGTCCTTTTAACTTTTAGCATAAGGTTTAAAATATGCTACAGTGTATTTTACTGCAAAGTCAGTCCTCTTCACTCTGGAAACTGTCATTTTAAACAGAAACAACAACAAATATTTCATTCCAATAACAAGAAAACAAGAATCAGCATTTCTTTAAAGTGCTCTCAGGGGTCTGAGAGAGGAGACACTGATTTATATGTCCAGGAGAAACCCAGTGTCTGTGTACGACCCGTGGGCCAGGCTGTAGCTTCAGCCTTGTGGGGGAGTGTGATGTTTCCCAGAGACTCCCACCTCAGTGAACTGAAACTTTTGAGGTGCAAATTAACTCGAGGCTTGCACAGCATAACTAGAAATGTTTTCCAGGTCTTCAAGCAAATCCTCAAAAAGGATTCAAATCCAAAACAAGCAAACCCTCACTCCCAAAACCGAAATGGGCAGCTGCCCAACCTTCCCCCCAGTTAACAAAGGCTGATTCAGGCATGTACAAATAAGTCTTGATATATGCTGGTACCTACAGAAAAAAGCTCTAAATTTGGAAAATACACAAATGAAAGAACGAGTAACTGTTAGCCTGGGAGGCTATAATGCTCAAATGTCTCAGCACTGGGCAACTGAACATTTGGCCATCCTTATAATTCAGCCAACCTCTTACCCATCCCACCCCGAACACTCAATACCAAAGAGCTCCCACACTCTCAAAACTGATCTGAAAGAAGAGACAATGGAGAGATTGCATGAGAAATAACATTTGAATACAAGAACGGGAGTCATCCTTGTATGATCTGATTTTCCTGACTGTTTTTGCAGTTGCTTAACTCTGCTATATGATCTAAATTCCTCTGTCATGCCTCCCTCAGAGCCTGCCCCTCTCTACTTTTATATAGGGCTGAATTATCTCGGTGGTAGGTGACACCCTGTCTCCCACTAATTTTAAGAGGAACTCAAAGTGGGGAGAGCAGGCATCCGAGTATGAGAAGCTTTTGGTATATCAAGAGCATTATAATTTTATTATACTGTGGTGGTTCTGTTGTGTGGTAGAAAGGCCAAACAAAAGTTGACATTAAAGCAAGTCTTTGACACATGATTCAGTCTTCATTCTGTTTCAATAGATTGCCTACTAAATTCATGGTTTTAAAAGTAAAATACTGCTGCATTGCTGTAATGTAGTGTGGTATTCTCACCCATGTCAAGTTTCTGTTGACTTCAGTGGGAAGTTAGGCTAAATGACAAGCGTGGAACCGAGACACTTACATTTCAGAGAATTGCTTAAATGAAATAAAAGTGTGGTTTAGGAAACTTGCTCCTACAACTGAGTGAAACTGCATGGAAAGTACCAGGATTGGGGCATTTGCCTGTTCTGGCTGTAGGTGACAGTACATTATTGTTACGCTTTGATCTGAATCGTAGCGGAATGAAGCAGAGTTCAGCCGAAAGCAGCTGCATGTTTTGTGCAACAGCTTATAATGTCTTAACAGTAGATGGTTGCTTATTCAGTGGTTGTGAAACTGTTTGGTAATGACTTTTACTGCTCAAGTTAACTTTAAAAGACCATGGTGGAATAAATCAGTCACATTGCTATTAATTTCTTTAGTCCTTGTGATATTTAAATGGTCTCAGTATCAAATGGGACATGTCACTGTTTGTTTTGATAATCTTCATTTATGCTGTCTTCAAATGACCTCTTTTGCTGAGACATCACATTCCTTGTTTTAAAAACCCTCTCTCGAAACTGATAAAATTGCATTCCAAGTGGATCTGAGCAAGTAATGAGAACCGCATGGGCTGTATAATTGTTTGCCTGTTCAAGACCCAAATTACATTTCAGATCATTTATTGCTCTAGTTTTGGAGTGGACTCTGTCACTTCTTGTTTTTATTTTTAATTGCCAGCTTTAGAGCTGTTCAAAAATATAATCTCTGTTCAGTAAGAGAGACTGGCAAAATGAAGAAAAACTGAGCTCGTTTTGTTGTCTACCTGGGTAGCTCAAAGCTTAGAGGAGTTACTGTCTTGACCACATAGCCCTAATTTCAAGGCATCACTCCAGTGTGCTGCTGGTAAATTATATGGAATTATATCATTGTTTTCTTAATCTTCAGTCTTGGGTTGTTTTCCAGTTGAGTGAGAAGTTGTGCTCTTTTTATGACATCAGGTTCAATTACACTGAATTCTCTAAGTATTTCATAGATCACTATGAGTACAAAGATAAATCAATCTGTATGTGACTAGTATCTAGATAAGACATCTCCATATGTAGGCATGGTGCAGGAGTATATATTTTCTTGATTATTACAGATTATTTGCTGCATAGGTTTATTCTGTTTTTTCTTTTACTAGGACAGGTTGTACAGCTTCTTTCAGCAAACAGGCATCTTCTTAGAATATATAGCTGCACATAAACTGGCTGTTATGTTAGTCACAGGATTTTTACATTAATATTTTAAAATTCAGGAAAAACTAAAAGGAAATCCTTTGTTAAAAGATAAAATTCTTCTGGGTTTATTCCAAATGCAGAAGGAGTAGTTTCTTGTTTTCAGAATTACATTCTCTTTTTGATACTGTTTTCTGATTGAGAAATGATTTACTAAAAATATTAGCACAGACAGATGAAAGAAGAAACTTTTAAATCTACCCCAAGTCATGTATTAAGGGCTTCATTAATATATAGCTAATGTTTTAGACAGTTTTACCTTCCACTTCTTTTTAGTGTGAAGGTGGGTTTAGATGATACTAAAAGAGTTATTTAAAATGAATATATTCATATATGCTTTTAGAGCAGGCAGCTGTACATAGTAATTCCATTTACTGACTGATAAATAGTGGATCATGCATTTATATTACATGTTTATGCCTTTAGGGAAAGCTTTCATATGAGTACAGCGGAATTTTTTTCCCTCAAGGAAAATGATCAATGTGGAAAGGTCTCTTACTTGTGGTTAAGCCAAAACATCAGTTTGATCAGCAGCCTGTAATCAGACCATGCAGTGAATTTCTCAGAAATAATTGTCCCAAAAATCAGTGTTTCAACAAGGATTCATGTTAATATTTCAATTTTGACACTTGCAATATTTAGAATATTCATAGGTGTTAACAAGAGGCCATTGAAGATTTCGACTTGCTTTGTCTTTTCATTTTAAAAAGGAGGTTTTCAAAGGTACTTGGTTTTCCTTACAAGGCCAAGTGAAATTTCTTGCTACATTTGTAATTTACCTCCTGCCATGAAGAATCTTCTCACTTTTCCCTCGTCACACTCATCCTCGCCCATAAACAATTACCCTTTCCAACACTCCACATCTGGGTGACTGTTTTCTGCCACTGCCATGTCTTGGGAGTTTGAGGGATTTATTGAACAGGGGAATTTTAAGCCCTAAATAAAGAGGTGGCCCAGATGTTCAAAGCTGCCCAATCGTCTCAAATGTCTAATGTGCTGGGGAAACTGGGTGGCCAGGACAGATAGGCTGTCCTGAAATTCCCATTCTGCACTTGCTATATGTGGATGGATTTAGAATTGTGTCCATTTAACAGCAGTGTAACTACAGCTGGTAAGTTTATAAAACATTTCAAAGGACAGGCAATAGGACCTGAGAGGGGGCATGTGTATTTTGAATTGTTTTTATCTGTTGACTTGACTATTTCTTTTGGGTTTTTTTTTCAAGGATCACTCAGAAAACCCTCTAGGTGCAGCAGTCACCCTGGCTCATGAACTGGGACACAACTTTGGAATGAATCATGACACATTGGAGAGGGGCTGTAACTGCAAAGCCTCTACCGATAAAGGGGGTTGCATCATGAACCCTTCTACTGGGTAAGTGTGAGGGTAAGCACTGACAACTTACAGTTAGAGTGGAAGATTTTTAGTTTCATTTTGTGTCTCAGGAATATTTAAAGGGAAAAAAGAAAAACCTTTTCAACACCTGTCAAATCTTCTCAGAGTTATCCCCCTCAAGCTGAAACAATTAAACTTGTTATTGTAGCACAACGTGTACCATTGTACCTTTCTATTTCCATGTTGCCAGTGTGAGAGACAAAAATGCTGTAAGAAACTGGTTAAGTTAAAAAGAAAAACAAACAAACACAAAACTGCATTGCAAGTGTTGAATCAGAATTTCACCTTCTCTCATCTTGCCAACTATCAGTCGTAATAGGAAATGAGCAGTGTCCCAAGGCCAAGACTAAGATGAATGTATAGGAAAGAAAGTAATGCAGGAAATATATTATTAGTGTCTGTAAAGCCTTTTTTGTGTGCAGAGAAGGTTTTTAGTTTTGCTTAAGCTTTTGCATTTCACTCCTTGTTGTAAGCATGTGGCAGTATTAGCATGTGAGCAAATCGAATCTGTAAGGTTAGTGGGGTTGGGCTGTTCAGTGGCCAGAGGGAGATCTTCCAAGAACAGATATCAGACACTTTTATATGGAAAGTGGGAAATAAAGCCAGTGAACCCGTGCTCATCTCTCTGAGTCAGTGCTGAACAGTTACTGTGCTGATGATAAAGGTGCTATGTCAACGGAGAAGACCGGTGTTTTTGTAGACACAAAAAGTACAGGCACCATGACCAGTATAACTAGCTACATCTTGCTTCTCTATATTTTAAAGTAGCATTAGAAACTGAACGATATAATGAATGTGTTCTCCATGTCCATATTCAGGCAAGAACTGGTAGGATTAAACTGAAGTAAGAGAGGGTAGATTTACCAAAGTTTTCTCATGGTAAGTGATGTGCAGGACTGGACTGCCTGCAGAAATGTTACTGCCTGTGACTGGAAGCTAGTAAGAACCAGTCGGACAAATATCTGTCAGCAGCGTCTTGTAGGTACAGCTGGATTTGCCTCAGGGCAAGAGGACGGTCTAGATGATCTTCTGATGTCTCTTCCAGCTCCAGCATTCTCTGTGTGTGCTTAAACTTCATCTGTTGCTTAAAAATCTCTTCTGGGAATTGTGATCAGCTCAGCCTCTGCCTTCTTCGAGACTGCATGTTTCTGGGAAAGAAGGATAGCAATCTGGGAGAGGCCAGGGAGTGTTGGGCAGGATTGCTCCCTGCTGGTCAGCCTAACAGCAGCCTTGGCCTTTCTTCAAAGGCATGCTGTCACCCTCCTTCAAGGCAGAAAAAGGGGTTCTGGCCAGAGGCCAAGCACAGCAAGTTCAGAGACAAGCAAGAGAGAGTTGTGTGTGTGGAGGAGAATGAGAGTGATTTCTGCAGTTTGGAAAAGAAAAATAACTTGGCTCTTCTAAAACAATAGGTAGTAAATATCCATGTGGAATTGCATCCTGCAGCATGCCAGGGCTCGTATGCATACTGTGAAAACAAACTGAACTTGGAAACAGGGCTCTGAGGTGGGGTGATGCAATGGGTGGTAAGCAGTGGGCAGACAGGTCTGAGCGCTGAGCTCCTGAAAGATGCATACAAGCTTCAGTCATCTCAGCTGAGTTACTGGTTGGGCATCCAGTTACTCCATTTTTGGAAATAAATGCAGGAGATGCTACTCTTAGGACAGAAATTTCTAGACACTTTGTGAACTCGTCCTGTGAACATATCATCTCTCATGTGAGATTAGATAGCTCTTCCCTGGTTCTGCCTTCTGCACTGGAGTCCTTTGGGTGAAGAGGAGGCTCAGAGGTGACCTTATTGCAGTCTACAACTACCTGAAGGGAGGTTGTAGCGCAGTGGGAGTCGGCCTCTTCTCCCAGGCAACTAGCGATAGGACAAGAGGACATAGCCTCAAGCTTCACCAGGGGAGGTTCAGGTTGGACATTAGGAAGCATTTCTTCTCAGCAAGGGTCATTAGACATAGGAAGGGACTGCCCAGGGAGGTGGTGGAGTCACCATCTCTGGAGGGGTTTAAGAAAAGACTGGACGTGGCACTTAGTGCCATGGTCTAGTTGACATGGTGGTGTCAGGGCAATGGTTGGACTCGATGATCCCAGAGGGCTCTTCCAACCTGATTGATTCTGTGATTCTGGGTGTATGTGAAACTGTCCTCTGTGCTGGATGTGCCACTCCAGACACTTGGCTCTGGGTTGACTAAGGGCATGGACAGACCAAGGTTGTACCCGCTCAGTGTATTCCTCAGAGATGAGTCCAAGCAGCTCAGCTCAAGTTATGTTGGGGTTTCTATAGCACCCTACAGGTTAAAGGCTGTGCTTCCTTCAGCCACACTGTGCCCAGCTCCAGCGCCCCACCGGTTTCACAGTTTGGGGAGGGGGCCATCAGGTGCACTTCAGCTTTGTAACGCTCTCTTTGGATTTGTATCAAACTTTACGTACAACTTGTGCCTGAGGAAGAGTTGTGGCATTCGCAGAACTGAGTAGGCTGGTTTGTTTGAAGTGATTATTGATTTATAAATGGAAATTTTAACATCAGGTTTATAGCCTTAAGCTTTACCTTCATACTGTGCTGTCAATCTGAAATAAGTATTCTGGGAGAATACCTTATGCCTTAAGCCAAACTGCATTTTACCAATTTAAAATCAACACTTTGAATATTTACCCAACATCTGACCAATAGCAGTATTCCTCTGAGCACCATTATTCAAGGGACACTGAAGAGTTTTCGGCTCTGGAAGTACGTGTCTGTTAAGGAAAGGCCAAACGAATATTCCCTCCCTCAAATGCATTCTTAGAATAGCAAAAACATCAAAACAAAGAGCATCCCAGGAAGCCACATACATTTAGAGAGGCAGCCTGCGCTCTCAGTGTGCTCATTGGCACTCACTCTGTGCTCTTCTAATTTCTGTTGGTTTAAGGTAGATTTAACAAGTGCAAGAAAAAAAAATCTTTGGGCTGAAGCTAGTGTAAAAAGTGCAAGCCCCTGAGAAGTCCTTATCTGATATCTAAAAGGAATAGGAAATATCTGGGTTATAAGAGAAAGACCTCTGTAAACTTTGGAGTCATTTGTCTGGTTGTGCAGCAAAAGGAAACATTTTAAGGCTTTTTACTTAAAAGTGATTTCATTAATTATTGCCATTTCTTTCAGTTCTTATGTTTCAGTCTTTGAAGAGGTCTTGGAAATTACTTCTTGGTGGAAAAAATCTCCAGGGATCAGTGTGGAATTTAAGCTTTCTTGGATCTATCCTTTAATGAGCTTCCTATAGCTTTTAGTCTTAAAAGATACCAGCAAGATGCGTACCACTTGTGTGTGAACTACAAATGCCTTAAAAACCCGCTACTTTAGCAAAACATATTTTGTATAACATGGAATTAAGCATGTAAACCCCAAAATTTGTGGCACTCCAGGCCTTTTAAAGATTCAAATATCTGCTATGGAAATCACCTAAATCCTACTGTAGAAGTTTTTGACTTTGCCATACAAATAGCATCAATAAGGAAATATTCAATACTAACACATTGTTCCCTTTTTTATGCATATGTTGTAATCTTATTCCTCCAGTTCTTTTAGATTATTTTGATCATAGACTGTTCCAAGTGAAAAAGAAGGATATAAGGAGTCTTAAAGAGATTTGCAAATCTTTTTACTGAAATCGCAGTTATCTGAAAACTAAGGGACTAGGCTGAGCCAGCAAGGCCATTTCAGTATTCCACTTGTTTTCCAAGTATCTCCCTAAAGTTTCCACTCTTAGGAGTGAAAATATTCTTCCTAACAACTAGATAAATACAGACAAATTCTGGTGAAACCCAAGGCATTAGTCTAGATTTATACCACTTCAACTAAAAGCAGAATTTAACACAAACTGCAGAGCAAAATTATGACAATTAGCAGTGCTTGTTTATTTAATAATTCTGGAAATGCACTTTTTATGTGCTCCTTCATCAAAATGGACCACAGGTATCTCCCATGGGAGTTGAAATCGGGTGAGTTCCCCCATAGTAGCTGGAAGCTTAGGAGTTCAGATATGCTTGAAATTTCTTGCCAGCCTTAAGGGAAGCAAAATTTTTATAGTCTTCTCCCCTCCTGTAAACCCAAGGGTTTATACTTCCCCTCAGCCACATGTCTGTGTCCCTGCCAACAGCATGCTCTTCTAGTTATATATAGGTGACTTACACAACTAACTTGTCATCGGGGAAGATGAGCGTACTGGAAACATGTTCTTCCTTCCCTCTTACAGCAAATACTCCTTGATGCCTTTCCACCTGGCCTAGTTTAGGTGTTAATGAGAGCCCAGGAGTCCACTAAGGACAGCTAGTCTTACCGAGCTCATTGAGATCCTGATCCTACTGGAGCCTCCATCCCTTTGTGGCATCCCCTGACTTGCTATAATGAAAGCTTCTTTCATTGTCCTCTTGCAGAAGTGTGTTGCTCTTAGCAGAATCATTTCTTGTTGCTGAATCATCCCAGCCATGGCTAATTGAAACGCCAGGCAGGCTCCTAGGATAGAGCCATTTTTTTTCATCTCTCTTTGCACTGCTGTAGACAGAAGCAGGTTTTCACCATGCTGATAGAAAAGAGGATGATGGGGAAAGGGTTGCTTTGTAGTCTCTCCTCAAAGTCCCTTTTGCACCTGGCTATGGAATGATAGAGATTTTTCTTCATGTCTGTCCTGCTGCCCACACCCCATTTCTTTTGCCATCCGTGCATTGTGAGATGAAATACCTCTTATTGACCTGGAAGGGTGCATGCTTTAACCGTAGGCTGAAAGCTATAAATCATGGCAGGGCTTTTACACACCCAGCTTGGAGTTTGTCCCTGCAAATAAGTACGATAGTAGGAAGGCAGAATGGGTTTGTGCTGAGGAACCGTGGCTGGGTCTGCAAGGGCATGCCTTCAAATGCACTTGAAGGCTCCTAGGATAGAGGAGCATCAAGCACCATCGCTTTATGTCCAGTCTTCCAAATTCTACTGCACGTCAAGCACAGCCTGGCAGCAGGTCGTGTAAGTCTGCTTTGACTCTTATTTCTACCTTGGCTGTAAATTGCTTCTCTTCAAAGACCATCATGAAGAAAAAAAGAAATAAATGTAAAATAATTGAAAATAACAAATCCTTAGGAAAAGAAAAATACTATATGGGCTATTGTTTCAAGACGCGAAACAAGTGGTATATATTTAGGAATTGCAAAACCTGATGAGTGAGAGAGGCCTTGGACATTGCTATTTGCTTGACAGACTTTTGAATGGAAGAATATCTCTTCAGAAACTTTTATTTTCATCTAGGTTCCTAGTAGACTTGTTTTTCCTCTGTTCCAAGAGTTGCCTTGTCCAGGGCGTATGCTGGTTTGCATCCCAGTTGTGGCACGAAGCATTAGGGACAGAAAGCCATTTGGTGCCATGCAGGAAGGTCGGGGCCAGTAACATCAGCAAGGAAGCAGCTTCTCTATGATAATTTCTCAGCACAACAAGTCCTCTTTGTTGTGTTCCTATTAGTGTGATGTTCCTTTTGAAATGTCAAAGAACGAATTGAATCCCTCAATACCTGGCTTTTTTGAGGGTTTTTTTTTGCTGTTCTTATCTTGGATTTTGTGTTACCATTTCCATTTTCACAGCTAGGATTTAAAGTCAGTGTATCTTTCTGATTTGGTCAGGTTTTAAATTCAATTTACCCAGATAAATATGACTGCATATGTTACAGGGGAGTGGAACTTGGACTGTGACACCGTGACTTCATGCTGGTGGAAATGCCTGTGTTTTGCCTGTGCTGCAGACAGCCCCTGCTTGGGGCTCTGCTCAGCCAGGGACCAGGTGATCACAAGGGGAGAAAAAGGAGAAATGGAATTGCTATTGATCAACAATTTAGAGGATTTTTATGGAATTATGCCTCTTGGTAGAAAATAACAGCTAATTTTGAGTAATTGCCTTTCAGTGCACAATTTCACTTTAATTATTGAGTTTTTTGAGGCAGGGTTTGTGGGAGGAGAACAATTAGGAACACAGAAAGAGCACATAGTAGAAATCATACAAAGTATGAAGAAAAATACTGGTTCATTTACTGCTCAAATTTGGAGAAGACTTTTTTTTTTTTTTTTAACCGACCCAACTGTTATCAGTATGTTTTCAAGTAAAATTGAAACCTTGATGTAAGAATTAAAACAGATAGCCAATGGGAAGCTGCGTATTTGTGAATGAGAGTGAGAGAAAAATATGATCTGTTAAGAATCGGCTGAGTGACAGTCCCAAATTAAACTAATTGACTCGATCAATATGAGGAAAAACTTCTTTACTTTGAGGGTGACAGAGCACTAGCACAGGCTGCCCAGGGAGGGTGGGGAGTCTCCTTCTCTGGAGATATTCAAAACCTGCCTGGACATGACCCTGTGCAACGTGCTCTGGGTGTCCCTGCTTTGGCAGGGGGCTGGACTAGATGATCTCCAGAGGTGCCTTCCTACCTCAACCAGTCTGGGATTCTGTGATTCTGTGATCTAAGTAACGCTGAGGAGAAATGAGGAAAAATTAAATAAAAAACACTGTGTACGTTAGATACAATTAAGGCTGAATAAAATATTTAAGTGGAAACATAGCAATTTTTCCTGAGTAGTAGTACCAGATGTCTATGAGAGGCTAAAAGGTCATACCATGCAAGACCATGAGTTGCACAGAGGATATCATAAATGTGAATATTCCCATTTGCCCCACTGGTGATAAGCTGGTCCATGGGTTCATTATATGAGTGGCCCAGGCGTGCAAGGATTAGGTTAGGAAACATTTGTTCTTTGTTGCATGTTACAGGCCAGTTCCTAACTGTTTTGAAAGCATAATGCTGTGTGATCTGGGAGAAGAAGCTATCCTTGAAAGGCAGCTTTCCTGCAAGTGAGAAACAGTTACATTTGATGCTGTCGTACGTTAACTTCAGTGGCCAAGGGGAGGTGCATTACACTTTAGTTTATGTCATTTATAGCATCCATTTCTTCTGGCAAAGAAAAATTTGTTTTATTGGGTACCCTCCATTGAGAGCCCTCTGTAGTAGCAAGTATATTATCAGACACATCTGAAATAGCTATTTCTTTGCTTTCTCCCCTTCCCCCCAAAGTTCATGCTATTTTCACATTGTTGAAAGACTTGTCTTGTTTTGTTTCCTGATTTTCGTACTGTAAATGCTCTGATTCAGATTCTGCTGCGCTCAGACTTTTAAGATTTCTCCAGTGTTCATGCTCAGTGTAAGGGTAGGGCTAGTAGAAGCTTTAGCACTCACATGTAGCTAGTAGTTCAGGAGTCCTGCAATCGGTATACTCCCTCTTCCCCAAAATGCTGGGGTCTAAGAGTGGTTCTGGAAATGCTCCCCGGAGCCACTGAGGTGTTACAACTTGAATTAGGTATTTGTTCTCACTATTAAAGTAAAATTAAATGGTAGGTCATGGGCATGTGAATTATAGAATCTGTGTATAGGGTCTCTATCCAAAAGCCATCTGATAGGTCTGATTATCGCATTACACCCACACCATGGAGTATGGATTTGGGCAGAGAAATTGGCCTGTGGATCTAAACCCCAGCCTGGCTTGCTCCCGTGCTGCAGTTTACTTACACCTCTAGTGAACTGGAATAGCGTTTTGTGGTGCTACGTGATAATCCAGATGATGGAAATCATCCAAGCTTAAAACAAGGCTTGTAGGGGCAGGAGAATGTGTACTAATGAGGATTATTTAGTGAGCTGTCTGGCAGTTCAGGCGCACTGGGGTAACCGAAGAGCGGGATTGGGTCAGGGTGAGGAGATGCTCAACAGCTTCTTTGTCACCTTCATCACCAAGGGAGCAGCACCCTGTCATTGGTGTGTTACACAACTGATGTCCTTTGGTGGTGCTGAAGGTATGTTCCTCCCTCATGTAGCACCCATTAACATTAACGAGGTTTAGGACTGCACATCAAAGGAAGGCTAGTAACAGTAATGCATGAATATATATTTGCATGATAGATGGGTGGCTGATGTCTCCTGGAGACCCATATTGCTCAGTGGGGTTGGATCTCAAAGGCTTTTGTGAGGAGCCTTGTTATTTTGTCATCTGCTTTTGTTTGATATTTGTTTTTAAACTGCCATACAAAAAAAAATATTTAACTACATTATAAACATGTGATTAAATAAATAAATCATAGCTAAAAACTATTAAGGACAAGTTAGGAAAGTACTAATCCTATGTGTCATTTACTGTATTAAGTATTAGTTTCAATCACATTTCTTCTTTTTGAAAAATGACCTCAAGGAAGTAGGATATAAGTCTTTTGGTTATTCAAACTCTGAACTGGAGTCTACAGAACCGGGCTATGCAAACATACACCTGCCAGAGATTTCCAGCACTTCAGGAGACAGTCAGGTATGCCATGAGAACAGCATCTTGGCTTTGGCACCAAATCAACTTGGAGTGAAAACCACTTATTCCAACACTTCACAAGGTAAAAACTAAATGCATAATTTAAAAAAGGTAAAAAAAAAAAAGGCAAAAGGTCATGCTGGAAATGGGACAGAAATCAGAAATGCAGTGTGGGAAAGGACACTTTAATTTACTGACTGGTTGTTCTCTTCTTTCTAGACATCTCACAGCATCTTGTAGCTGCAGAGCTGTTAAACATTAGAGAATCAAGCCATTATTAGTTAGCACAGTATTTCCTGACCCCTCTCACTTTGTTTTCAGTTGTGCAGACCTCACTTTGCATTTTTCAGTCTGGCAGCTTAGAGACATTAAACTGTGGAGTCAGCAGAACTATCTGGAATTACCTCTGTTACAATTTGAAGAAAATGAAATTATCTCTAAGATGTAAACAGTTTCTAATTAAACTCTGAAGCTGTTTATGTTTCCAAACCAGTCCGAGCTGAGCTCTGCACAAAGACAGACTTCCTCATTGTCTTTTTCTTTTTTTAATCAAGTTGATATACTGATGTAATAAATTGCTTGTGACAGAGCTAGGTCTGTCGTGCCAGCAGTGCAACTGCTTTTTTAAAAAAAGCTTAAGCAACGTATCCCTATGCCCCAGTAATTCAGCACGTTGCATTCTGGTCCTTCCTTTAGTAGGAAACAGCCACGAGATTACAGAATAGATTTATGTCAGTCTTTCACTCAACTCCAAGTAGCCCCATGTCTGCAGTGCATTTGGCATTCCTTTTTGTTAATAATTTCCATATTTAATTGTGGAAGAAAATAAGATCTGCATTGAAGAACTGGGAGTGTTGGTTGAAATACATTGCACGTTTCCCAGTCCTTTAGAGTGGGTCACTGTTAACAATTAGGCCACAGAGCTGTGGGGCAGGTCTTTAAAAAAAAAAAAGGATTTTGCTTTTTATTTTAGTTTACTCTTTCACATTTCAGTAGATGTGCTGTTAGAAGTGAAAACATTTGGCTTTTCTGGTGTATTCTAGAGGAGAACTCGTACAGATTTACAGCATGCATTTTCTGTAAGTGAAGCTGACAAGGAGAGAGGTTACTTCTCAAATGAAAACACATTTTACTTCTGGTGTGATTATTTATAGCAGATACTTAAGGACAAGTCATGTTTTCTACTATGTTGTGTATCCAGAATGGGTACAGTTTTACTGGCTTGCATGCTGGTATGGGAGAGCTCAGCAGCATTTTGTCTTGTCAGTGTAATATCCATAGAAAATATGGCTCTGTAAGGGACATTTTTCTCTTGCAGTACTGCTATTGACATGATCCATGCGAACAAATCATATAAGGACATTTCCCTTATCTTAGCTTTCTGTTTCATCAAAAATCCTTGCAACCTGCGGGGATAAATCTGCAGTGCAGTGAATTAAGAATTATTAATTATTCTCTTCTGCATGGAGAATTAAGAACACAATGGCCAGTTTTAATTGGTGTTAATGGATTCCAAATTCCCAGAGTATAAATGGAAACTTACCTTAAAGGGCATATTCTTAAGGTCACATGAATGCTCCTTTTTAAACATGTGTTGTATGCCCTGAAGCACTTTAAGGAATTGAGCTTCACTTGGAAGGCTGAATCACTGTAATTAAATGATGCCTACAGCTGCATTTGCCACAGTTGTCATGGGAATCACAGAGTCTTTTGTGCCTGGGATAGATGTGCAAAATGTTTAAAATTCAGAGAGGGGAAGATGTCCATTTTACCCCCACAATTGCTTCCTGCAAAGTCATTCTTTTTCTTTTCTAATGTCAAAACCTATTACAAAGTCACAGATGCATTTACTGTAGGATTCTTGCAGCAGAAATGCAGGTAGGCTCCATTTCACCTCTTTAAAACTGAATGGCACAGCTCCAGTCATGAGATGAAGATAAGCAACCACCTATTTTAGTGTCAAGTCACTGAAAATAAAGAGGCGAAATAACTTTGGTGACCTACGGAGCTTTTCTGGCTTCTAACGTAGCATGGAAATTCTGTTCATCTTTGTCATTGATGTTCTCCTGGCAGCCAACCAGCACTAGATGTGAAATACAGGCTCCCTCGAGGTTGATAGGAAAGCTCCTATGGACTTCAGTAAGGCCAGAATTTCATCAAGATACCACAGAATCACAGAATCAATCAGGTTGGAAGAGACCTCTGGGATCATCGAGTCCAACCATTGCCCTGACACTACCATGTCAACTAGACCATGGCACTAAGTGCCATGTCCAGGCTTTTCTTAAACACCTCCAGAGATGGTGACTCCACCACCTCCCTGGGCAGCCCCTTCCAATGGCTAATGACCCTTGCTGAGAAGAAATGCTTCCTAATGTCCAACCTGAACCTCCCCTGGTGAAACTTTAGGCTATGTCCTCTAGTCCTGTTGCTAGTTGCCTGGGAGAAGAGGCCTATGGATTCCTTTAGATTTTTCAGGAGCCTTTCATTCCTGTGAGTGAAAGCTTTAATTTGCTTGCTTAAGGATCCCAAAGTCTCAGATTGTGACTAGATCCATTCTGTTCTCACGGCTTGAAATAATGATTATATACAATACAGATAATAAGCAGTTTGTTTTATTTGTCCAAGCTCTGTGAAAAAGAAAAGGGAAGCTAGAAAAAATGATTCATTGTTATTTTATATTTAGGATTTTTTTTTTAAAGAATTCCACTTCCATTTGTCTGAGGCTATTTGCGTGTCATGGGAAAAGCTGTTTTTTTTTCTCAGTGCTTATGTTGCAGTATGCACACAGGGAAGGTGCAGATGCTGGGGGAACGCAGTCTGGTTTCTGGCACTGTTATGCCTCACTTATCGTTCCTCTGGATCTTCTAAAAGAAAAAGAAAAAGAGCCATGCTGCTTACAAGTCAAATACTCCTGTCTTGGAGTCCTGATTTACTAAGAGACTAGGTAGGACAGATGTTAAGTGAAATCAATATGAGCCTGTCCTCCCACGTATATATTCCTTCCAGCTTTTTGCAGGGCTCAGCCATTTTTCTCCAGCACCCATGCCTCAACAACTGGCATCTCTGTAAGCTTCATTCTCTTAATGCTTCTGCTACTGCTCTCCCAGTGGGCAGCTTCTTCACGTGCTTTGTCCAGAGGGCTGCGTCTCAAATCTCATCTCCCTGGCCCAGATTCCTCCTTGTGGGGTTTAGCCCTCCTCAGAGTCCCCTTCCCTTAACTTGCTGTCACTTGATCTGTTCCTCTGACATACAGGCTCATCCTCGCCCAAACCCATCTGCTGAGGCCAAGTACCCACAGCGTGGCAGGTCTTTAAATCAAGCTGGTCACACTGATCACGACATTGGCTGGGAGGATAACCATGTGTGCTTCTTTCGTTCTTCAGGGTGCAGGATGTCATGAGTTGTGTTTAGGATACACACAGGCAGGACAAGGGCTTATACTGGTGAAAGGTGGAAACGTCCATAAATAAATATCAGAGGGTGTTTGTTTCTGTATTACAATCTGGGTTTGATATCCCCTTTGGTTTGGTCTGCTTTGGTTTTTGAAAAATGATTTTGTTCTTCTCCCTCACCCAGACATGCTCTCTATGAAGTGCTCTGCTCAAAACCAAGTTCCCAAAGTCAGATTATTTTTTTTTTCTCCCAATCTGCTCCTGACTCATTTAAAAAACAATTCCAAGGTTTTTCAAGGGAGAAAATCAGAATGTAACTGCCTAAAACAAAAGCTGATTGTAAAATCATGTTGGGACCTACATGAAGCATCATCATGTTGTAGCGCTGCCCTGGCATTTCAAGCAGGGTCAAAGTGTCTTTTATCTAACCAGAAATCAGTAGGAAGCTGATCTTCAGCAAGGTATTTCGAGCAACGGGATGGACAGTTTGTCTTTATTTGCTTGTCATGTGCTGAGGATGTTGTGTTTTGTGTAACAAATTTAACCACGGGGCATTCTGGTTGTGCTGCTTATCTGCAGCTTCCTTCATCGCCGGCAAGTGCTGGCAGGCACGGTGCGCCCGCTGCCCTGCTTTTCCTCAGCCTGGGACCAGACCTGGCCTGGCCTTTTCATCCCTCCCTCTGCTATGGGCTGCTTTTTCACTTTTCCTGTAGTCAGCATTGGATTAACCTCAAATTCTGAGCAGTAGATTGTGAAACCTGAACTCTCAGCAATCCAGCAAGTTTTTATTAATGAGGTAGTGGTCTAAAAGGAAACAGAGCAAAAGATGAGCCAGAGGCAAATTCAAACTGATTATAGCTACTTTCCTTGGCTGTCTGGTTTGCAACAGGAAGAACAGTTGTCTGAGTTCAATTCCCATAAAGCTTTTGCAATGCAGATAACTCCAGCATACAGTCAGAATACTGTCAGGATTGATAAATTGGTTCAGGATTGCTTCACCCCCAGAACGCAAAAAGGGGAGTCACAATAGGCCTCTCAACAAGAAAAAACTTCTCTGACTGTACATTTGTCAAAGTAAAAGTAACTGCTAATAATGTTTTATTTGGCAGTTCTGTGACTGCAGAAATACCAAGCCATGACAGTGTATACTGTATAAAGCCATTAAATGCTGTTCCTTTGCAGAAAGTATTTTTCTGAACCATCCAGACGTTTGTTTCAGTGCTGCTTTCTGCCCTGAAGTCCCACATTCAGTGTTATAAATCTGCCTTCTCGAATATTTCAGGTAGTTAAATTTTCACCTTCGTTGTAATGGGAGAGGTCAAGTCCTGACTGGGGCTGTGACAATCCAATCTAGACACCTAAAGTGAGATTACTTGAATGCATTCTGGGAATCTGCACTGTCCCCAGGGCCAAATCAAAATGGACCTAAAGCATTTGTGTGTGAAGTTTAAACATTTACTTGGAAAGACTTTCTTTTCAATAACCCTGGAAATTTCATTGCAGCACAACAAGCCATTGCCACTACACATCAATTAAATTAACCACTAGTGTGACTTATTCACAGTTATTTATTGGCAGTGTAAAAACTACCACGTAGTGAACATGACAAAAGCTGTAGGAGAAATCTAGGCTTGTTTTTAAATCACTGACCATGAACTCAGACAGCAAGAGCTTTGCTGTCATGTATAACTACATGGCCTAATTCCATGCTCTACTTTATTGATGCTCTAGGGATTAAAACTATAAAAGGGGGGCAAGAGAGTGAAAAATAGGTTAGAAAAATAAGTATGAGTTGTCAGACTTCTGCTGCCTTTTGAAGCAAACTTCCCGTTTCAATACTTTATATATAAATATAAAACCACGCTACATTGTTAGTTAACTCCTTCCAACACTGCCGAAAAAGGTGTGCCCCATCAGTTCTGGGACTGGTGTCCTGCACAAAGCTCTATCATGTGCTGCTTGCAAGGGCCTGTACCTCTTCCAGGAACCCAAAGGGTCCTCCAGTTTACCCCCCTCCTCCCAGTTGTCCTGGGTGTTTGCCACTTGCAAAAGGTTTGGGTGGGAGAGAATCTGCAGATACCTTTAGAGTCTCCCTTTATTGTGCTTGTGGGATCTACTTTAAAACTGCATTTATGTCCTCCTCCCTCAAAAGTACTTACAAATGAAGACATTGTTTAAATAATTAAACAGCCCTTCCATATTATGGCACTTGTCTAATTTTAAACAATTGCTATTAAAACATGAGGCGTATGAAATAACGTGTAATGGCAGCACTTGATACACGAAGGGATCTGTAGTGTTTGAACACGTATTTCAACATCAAAGACAACGGGATTTTATCTCCTGCTTAATGCCTGATTCTGTGAGGTTCTTTATGCTTACTAATTCATTAACATACATGCTGTACAGAATAGCTGAAGTGTCAAAAAATGTCGTCTAATAGAAAATTCAGTTTTATTCTAGTAGGCTCATAGCTCTTAGGAGACCATAAAAAGTTGTTTGCAAGAGATGGAGAGCAGTAATGATGTCTAGAAGGTTAAAACCAAGGGGGATGCTTTTTAGTGGGAAAGAATTATGTCAATTAGATCAGGAGTTAGATTAGGCTGGAAGATTGCCATAGTTCCTTGAAATCAGCACCTCGCTGGGTCTAGAAACATTAATGTCACTTGAGCTTCTACCTTCTAGAGGTTTATGCTTGTGTGACGCTCTCCACTGCTGATATTTTTTCCATGGAAAAATCATTTATATCTGAATTAATAAAAGCAAGCCTATCGCTGTTCTTTAAGTTAAAAAAAAAAACAAAACTATTTTTAGGTTCCTATGTAAAACTGGAATATGCAACAGAAAACCTACACCTTTGTGTGTAAGTCATTCTGTAGAGTCTGAACAGGAGGGAGCCCAAACTCACATTTTCTACCTCCAATAAAAGGATCTGAGTTGCTCTCCTCCTCTCCAGGTGTAAGTGAGCCACTGTGCAGCCAAAAGTCAAGAATTTTGAAGACTAAGGAGAGTAAGTATTCATATTTGTGAATCTCAAAGGGTCCTAGGGTCAAGACAGACACAAAGAGACACTGTGATGTTCAGTTCAGACAAAGGTTGGAAATTCAGGTGCTTGACTAGTGAAATTTCTGACTCAGAGGGCTGGGACTCAGCACCCCTCTTGTCTTTGAGCACCTTCATGCTCCTAAAAAGCACAGCTGATGCCTTAACTATTCCCAGATATGTCCTCTCAAGCTTGATTTTTCAAACATTCTGGACAAAGCCCGGTCCCAATTTTCTTCACCTTTGGAAATTAGCTAGTCAACAGTTGTTTCAATAAGTATGCTCCAGAAAATCAAAATGCCGTTTTAAGATTAATCTAATCTCCAATTATTGTATTACCTCAGGGAGGAAGGCCTGGTGGTACTTAATAGAGCTCTTTGGGGCTGTTGTGCATTTTAATTGAGTGAATTGTAAAACGCTTCAGGGCCTTTTGGTAAAAGGCTCTCTATAAACATTGCCATAATGCTGAATAATCAGGTTGCAATATGAACTGGAATAAATGAACCCTATAAATTGTTATATAATTGATATATACATATAATGTATGTGTGTGTATATGTACCAATATTTTGGAGAGAACAAGGCAGTTACTTTATAAATCTCACAGTTCTTGAATAAGAAAAAAGCCCGAGATTGGATAGCGATAATCATAATAATCAAAATGTTGGTTTTCAAGATATTGTGAACATGCAGTTTATCCTCCTGTGCAATGCATAGAGAATTGCCAGAAGCTTTTATGGTATTACCACTTCAGTGGTGCTTCTTGAGAAACAGCGAAATATGGCATGTTCTATGGTGGAGGAACACAGAGGAGGAGGTAGATCCAAGGAACTAGATGTTTAGATGCCTAAAGATGTAGATAGACATGGTTTGGAGGAACCAAGGAGGTTTCACTTCAGATGGCTTTCCCAAGGTATTGCTGCAATGCAGTGGTAGGGTTTGGAATGGAACAAAGATCTCCTGCAGCCCAAGTCAGTGCCACTCCAGGCATTTTCCACATGGAGCAAGGGGAAAGACAGCAATGGTGAACATGGCACAGCAGCCTCGGCAGTGGGATCAGTGCTAGGACTGTGGCTGATCTCCTGTGCTACCCTGCCGCCGTCAGCAGCCACTCTGTTTCTTCTGAATGCTTTGGCTGTCTGGTCTCTTAAGACTATAATTTTCTGGGGCAGTGACTCTCTCTTTTTCTGTGCTTGTACTCTCTTGTTATTCAGCCTGTTAGGAGGGGGAATGCCTCTGAAATGGAGATGATGGAGATGAACTTTTATGGTTCATGCAAAAAAAAAAGGCTATGCTTGGCAACGCGGTGCTAGTACAAAGAATTCTCTATTCTTAAAAGGGACTTGACACAGTGATGATGCCACTTCACTTAGTTAATGAAAGGAGCTATCTAATACAGGCTAAACGCAAAACTACATAGAGGAAACTGGCATTTGAATGGCTTGAGTGCTTGAAATATAAATGAATGGGACAAGGCCAGACTCTGTTTCTAAAGGAGTCAATTACCAGGCACCCTCTTACTACTGTGAAGCTCTCGTTTGCAGGAACAGTCAAAGCTATTTTTGCTGGGAACTAGGATATTCGTTGCTTGAGATTAAGCACACCTTTTAAGCACCAAGGGGACACTGAGGAATGCTGTGGATTCAAGAGGGGTAGAAAGACTCTGACATTATTTTCCTTGCTGTAAACCCACTGAAGAGACTGATGTGGAACTGGGCACGATTTGAATTCTGTAGAGTTGTACCCACAGCCAGGATGGCTTGACAAAATGATCCATTGTGTATTAAATCTACAGATTCAGACAGCGTAGAAAATGTGTGGGCTGTTCAGCATGTTAGAATAGGAATTAGGTTGGACTAAAGTTTCCTTTCTCTTTCCAACTGCAGAAAAATAAGGATCTGTAAAAGAAAATGTCTTGAGTGAAGGATAATGGAATATACTGACTGCTAATGAATTTTTTACCTCTGGAAGGTTCTCCAATGGCCTGTATGAGCTGGTAGCTGAGGGGTTTTTGCAATAGGATAAGTGTCTGAGCTATGACAGAAAGCACGAATATCCCTGTTTAGCATGTTACTGAAGTCTTGGAGACAAGTCAAGGACTGACATTACTGTGGACACCCCACAACCTTTTCCCACCCAAAGGCAGTTCTTTCAGGTGAGGTCTGAAGCCTCTTAACAAGGTAGGGAGAGGAAGCTTGCTGCATTTGTTCAGAGGACGAGTTTCTTTCACATGACCATTACTTTGTCAATTTTCACAAGCTCCAGATTCACTTAAACATCATGCCTAATGCTACTGACATCTGATATCTAGAGCTTCCCTTCACATCTGCCAGGGATTTCATGCTTCTGATGAAACAGCTTTAAAATTGCAAAGACAGCCAAAATGTAACCTGAAATCACAATGATCAAATGCTGTGGCTGTTACATGGGATTGTTTTTTGTCAAAAATTTGAAGAATTGTTGTGTGTCAGAATATCACAGTATTAAAGATCAATTATGTTTCCAATGAAATAACAACTGGCATCAACTGATGTGAGATCTTCTCTTGCATGGTGTGGTTACCCTTCAGTTGCTCTGTTTCCACTTGTTGGGTTCGTCTTTGGTTTTGTATTGCTTTATTTTGGGCATGCTTGGTAAAGAAAAAGTATTTTCAGAAAATTTCATCAAATAACATGTGCTGCACTGATGTCAGCTAAGGAAATCAGCGTCAAGAGCAGGAAAAGCCAGAAGATGAATGGATCTCTTAGTTCAAAATAGGAAACAGCTTGAAGTTCCTTTGGGAGGAAACAAATCTCATTCATTAACAATGACATTATTTCACCTCTGGTACAGAGTAAGGATTCTGTTCTCCCAGTGGCGAACAGACACATCTTGCATTCATGGATACAAGGAACAGCCCTAAAATATTGATAGCTTTGACTGGCGAGCTGTCCTCATGATTTGTGTGTGTCTGAGACATATGGCACTGGGTAAAATGCATTATTTGTGTTCCCAAATTGGTTTCAGTGTGTGTAAGGTATGTATGTTCATCTCAGTGGATATCAAAGTAAATCTGTGTCACTGAAGTGAAGAATCTTGCCTGGATGCTGCAGTATTCCTTTATGAGCAATATGAGGATATGACAATCATGTCTGATCAAGCGCTCGTATATTTTGTGCAGGATTTATCAGTCAGATGTATCTGGGTTTCTGGAGCTTTTTGCCTGGTGTTTGATAGTAGTGTATGTCCATCTACTTGTTCATAGTCACGTACACAAAATTTTGTGGGTTATTTCCCCCCCCAAAAAACAGGGCAGGAGTTTGTGACCTGTTAAGGTCATCTCCAATTGGTCAATGTAAAATGGTCAGTAGGAGGTTTCCCAAGTGCCTTTATTTTCTGTTCCATTACTTCGAGTACCTTCTCTGTTTTCCCTTGGGGCCCAGAGCTGCAACTAGCAGCCTGACTCCTACCTCATGCTATTCTGAAAATTCTCTATTATTTATCTTAGACTCTGTCATTTTGCCTAAACATTGATATTTTCCAGAAATCAGCTTTTTAAGTGGAGATGCCTATTAACTTTCTGAAGTCATATGTCAGTGAATCACAGAACTGTTTAGTTTAACTAGACAAGCCCGGTAGTGATGCACGAAAATTGTTTTCTTCTTCAGAGTCATGTCGATGTTCTTCTCCAATGAGCTGGCTGTTTTATTGCAAAAGAATCTGTAGAAGAGGTAATTTTAAATAGCCACAAAATAAATTACATTCTGTAAGGTACCCATAACCTTTCTAGAAGATCCTAATTAACCTCCTTATGTCAGCAGAGGAAGCTGTATCGCATTTGTAATTGTCAAACATTTCTTTTTTTTAATAGAAATGATCCCTTTCTGATACCTGTAGGCGTCATCGTTCACAAAGCAAGCTTTTTGTTTCAGGATATTAGAAACAACAGTAGATTAATCGACATCTGAAGTTCAGCAGTGCAGAACTTCCATCTATTATCTTGCTTGTCTGTAAAGATCAGGCCATAATAACGTGTGAGTGATTCAAAGCATTTAGGGGATAAAGTCCAGTCATTATCAGGTTGGCTCCCTGTGCTGCCATGGTGTTGAATTACTGCTGGAGCATGAGACAGCAGTGACGAAGGTGCCGAGTCTTAGGGGAGATGCTGTTTTACGACTTGGTTGTGATCCAGATGCAACGTAACCATGTGAACATCTCGGTGCGGAGAGGGCACAGCAGACTTCGGGACGTGACTCTGATGGCCACATCCAGGTGCCACTTTGTCTCTTATCTGTGAATCAAACTGCAAACCTTCATTAGTGAAAATGGAATTAAGTCCTCCAACAGAAAAAATACAAATTATCTGGTGATATTCGTACGACAGTGGATCATTTTGATAACATTGTACATGGGTTTTCCAAAAGAAATCACAGCCGCAATGTGCCTGCACAGCAGGGCCAAATCCTGCTCTCAGCAGTATGAATTCAAAATATGGGTATTTTCAGTAGTGTCTTCACAGTCATCCTGATTTAAAAATAAGAACTGTATTTGCTTTAATCATGCAGTTCCCAAGCTCAACTTTGATGAATTGCAGAAGCAGGCTCTTATCAAGTAACTTGCTGTTTTTCTCTAATTTATTTTCCTGAAAAGAGCAGGAAGTTTGCCATACTGCAGGGCAAGATGAATGAATTTGCCATTTGAGGCTGAATCTTCCAAGAAGGATTAGAATGTTTTGCAGTCCTGTAAATGCGGGAATCCTCCTTGTAAGCCCAGTATTTCTTTAGGCTCATGATCAAAATTTGCTCTATAACTACATATGCAAAAGAGGGAGAAGGAATTCCAAATGTGAACACTTTCAATCCTTAACAGCAGCTACAAATTTAAGTGAAAATGATGGAAAATCCCTTACTCATAGTCAGAAATTGTTAAATGTTTTTGGCACAGTTTCACAGTGAATTGCTATTTCTCAATCCCATGTTAAAGGGTTAAAAAACTGAACACAATCTTCTTCTTAGTGCACAGATGTGCTAAAAGGTCACCAGCGTGACAGGAGAGAGATGTTTTCATCCGCTGATGCTACCTCTTTTTTTTTTGTCTCTGTGTATTTTTCTTCTAGCTACCCATTTCCCATGGTATTCAGTAGCTGCAGTAGGAAGGACCTGGAAAACAGCCTGGAAAAAGGAGTAGGAATGTGTCTGTTCAACTTGCCTGAAGTCAAGGAGTCCTTTGGTGGGCAGAAGTGTGGGAATGGCTACGTGGAAGATGGAGAGGAGTGCGACTGCGGGGAGCCTGATGTAAGACACCACCTGAGAATTACTGCTCACCTCCTCTCTGCAGGTTTTTAACAGTAAAGACAAGTCAGAATTGGTTTGGCACGTTTCACGCTACTTGGTGTAAAACAAAACTCTCCCTTCACTGCTTCTATCTTATCAGCTTAAACCTCAGAGACCTCAGAAATGTGGGAAGTTTCTGCTTGACATGCATTTGAGTTGCTAAAGTTCAGGCAGGGCTTTAGTTAAGAATGTGCTTGATTTGCCATTAGAGAACAAACTCTCTCATGGCTTGTCCAACAGGCTTATCATGACTAACTGTCATGAATCTAACAACAGAAATTCCTTTAAGTACTAGCGAATAAGCTAAACTCAAAATAAACTTGTCAACATTGCTCAGATTTCTCAAGATACCATGTGTTAATTGAAGGTTTGTTTCCATATATAAGCCACTCGTATATTTATAGTAATAACAATATAAATATTTACATAAACATCAATATTGCCTAGGTGTTTTTTGGTTGCAGCCATCTTCACTTTTTAGGTACAAGACATTTCCCTCCTTCACTATGGGATTTTTCTTTGCCGCTAGCCAACTACTTTACTAACAGAGATAGCCTTTACTACCTCCCCAGAAGATTGCTACTACTTCAAAGATCATTCCATTTGGTTTAGCGAATGTGTCAGAGGACTGCTCAGATCAGGAGGAGACAGGCAAAACCTGGGGTCAAATATTATCCGAGCCGACATCCTTATCCCTTTGGCTTCCCATGCTCATTGGCTGTGTTGAACCTCTTTCAGATTATCTGAATTAAATATATCAGCAGATGAGGGATTTGTTTCCTGTGATAAATATGGTTGTGCAGACAAAATAGATCGGGGCAGTTAAAACAGCGAGATATTGCTGTATCCTGTCTATCCAGTGTATTGGATTTACACAAGCCATAAGGATTTCCTGACAGTTCACTCATTCTTCAGAGTAACAAGGTTGGAGGAAGCAGGCTTATCTTCTTGTTTAAAGTCAATAGAGTGCAAGCAGCTTGCAAATGTCTTTCTAACCCAGTTATCTTTCTCATTTTCACTTTTGAATGTTAGCGATACCTTTTCAAGTCAAAACCACTTAACATCAGCAACCACTGACTTGTTCCTCTTTTTTTCTATGATTTTTGGTTTTAATTCTATTGGAAAACTGCAGCTTGGGCCCAATTAAATTAATTTTGAATTTACTGCTATAATCTGAGTGGTACCAGAAAACCGTTAGACTCGTTAATAATTCACTGCCCAGTCATTTATACCAGCTGAGTTTTGTCAATAGTGTTGCAATATTTTATGGCATGGAAAGCTGTACAAGAACATATGCTAGTTGTATTTTATCAGTGATCAGTATTATATATCATCTGAATATGTAGATGTAGGTGGCTGGTAGGGCTATTTCTCCTTTACTCTAAGTAAAATATTAGCCTTGTGTTAGGTCTGTGCTCACTGACATTCCTTAGCAGTAGGACAGCAATGGATTCATAAGGATGGAGACTCATGACTGTAACACATCTCCCACCCTTCAGACAACTCTGGAAACACTAATGCAGCAGGGACTGTTTGACTACCTCCACCCATGCTGCGGTCTTGTGTGCATCAGGTGCTGGTCATCTTCTTGAGTATAATGGATGACAGCATGCCCACCACCAGGCCAAGAGTGTAAGACCTGACCAAGGACGATATCACCAATTGAGGCCCAACTTCATTTTGGATTATATTACCAAAAATGTCTGACATTCTACAGTGTCTCTGGAAGGAGGGTTAATGTAGATTACACATGGAAAGACAGAAGAAGGAAAAAAAAAAATTAAAAATAAAATCCTTGTTCCCTGAGAACTGAAAAGTGACAAATGTGGGTGTTTTATAACGGGCTGCAAGGGGGATCAGACAACTACAAATTGGTAAAGCAGAAGTCAGACAAATTACTTCCAAATGTAATTAAGAGCTAGTGCCTGAACAGCTGTGACATGCCAGGGACAAGTCAACACAGCTTTTGTGCCAGGAAATCTTGTCTTACAAACCTATCACAGTGCTTGGAAGGACTTAACAAGTGGATGGAAAGGGACGATGCTGTTATTGCAGCCTGTTAGCAGTTCAGAGAGGCTTTAGGCCAAAGCCTTTCACCAAAGCCTGTTCAGGACACTAAGCAGCTGTAGGATGAGAGAATATTGCCTGGGCAAAAATTGGGTTAAAAGGTAGGAGATACAACCAGGTATAAATCATCCATTTTATGCAGTGGAAGGAGATCTGCTATGGTGTATCCATGAGATACATGTCCTGGGGACTACAAAATTCAGCATACTCATAAACAGCCTGGGAAGAGGAATAGTCTTGAATTTGCTGATGATATTAGTTAGGATGGTAGAGATGAAAGCTGGCTGTGAAGAACTGCAAAAGAACCTTCTGAGACAGCTGGACTGGGCATTAAGATGACAAATGGGATTCAGCATGAAGTGATGCACATCCCAAACATCACATACAAGATGATGGACTCTGAGCTGACTCTGACCATAGAGGAACAAGACTTCATATTGCAATAAATAGTCTCATGAAAATGTCAGCTCAGTGCTCGAGTGGTCTAAAAGGTAAATAGGCTGTTAGAAATTACTGGGGAAGAAATAGGAAAACAAAATAAAGCACCAGTAGGCCTCTATAAATCTGCAGTGTGCAGCTTTTTTCCTACCCCTCCCTGATCTCAGGAAGGATAAAGCAGAATGAAAAAGGTTGAAAGAAAAGCAATAAGGAGGTTCAAAGTTTTGGAGGGTCTCTGGCTAGAAAAGAAGGAAATGAAGGAAAATGTGGCAGAAGCTGATTAAATCGTGAGGGAAATGGAAAGAGTGAGTAGGGAGCGATTGCCCCATGACAAGAAGTGTGCAAATGAAGTTAGAAAATGGCAGGTTTCAAACAAGCAGAAGGAGCTGCTCCCCACACTGTGTCGATTACTTGCAAGTTCCTTTCCACCGAATGTTACAGATGCTAAAAATGCCCATGGAGCCAAGGGAAAGCCAGGAAGGTGTCATGTATGTGTGTTCACATTCTTGTCCTTAAGCCTTTTCTGCTGGCTGCTGTCAGGGGGACACAAGGCTGGAAGAGTTATGGGCTGACCCAGTGTGGTCTGTCTTGTGTTCTTAGAAGAGAGGAGGTGAAAACAAGATGTCCTGCCTACAGTATCTGGCATCATGTAGGTGATGCTGGAATTGCTGTTGCGTTAGTCTGTCTGAGATGCTCTGATGAGCTCAGGAGACCTACACCAAGAAACCCAACTGCCATCATTGCTGTTGTTTCTACTAATAACTAATAATAACAACCAGCAGTATTTTCGAGTGGCAGCTTCCAGCCTCTGAAAGCCTTGTGAGCCTTTTCTGCTTGCTTGCCCGTTTATGTAAAAACCATTCCTGACAATTTAATAGCCCAGGCACAAAAACTATTTACCAAGCTCATCCCCTATAATGAGTAATAAGTGAGTGAGCGATTGGAAATTTCAAAGGCTGCAGTAACATCATTCAAAGGGCTGTGTGTCTTCATCCCAGTCTGCCTGGGGAATGCCGATTGCTTGCCATGGCTGGCTGGTGTAGGGCCAGGTGATGGCGTATAGGAGCTGACCGTTTCAGAAGTATCTTAATTGAACTGACATTGCTTTCCTCCACTCTGCTCTTCTCAGATTGCTGTTGAGGTGAAGTTATAAAATGTGCTTCTGTCCAGAGGAGTGTTACTTCTTGAATACAGCAGCTGCACAGAAATATTTGCGCAGCCTGCTGCCTTCTGGCGTGATCAAAAATAGGTGCAGGAAGTTGTTCCGCTGCCTCAGAGCAGCACGGTTAGCTTTGTGTGTTCAGGCAGATACTATCCAAGAAAACAGTGAAATGCTGAGAATCATTTTGCTCTTTATTTGTGAGTGCAGTGGTCGCCCTGTCTTCCAGTTGGAAAGTTTACAAATGCAATAAAGTAACAAGAGGCTGTGAACATCATTCTAACCCACTTATTTTTCCTGTGTTCCCTACATTGTTAGTGATCCCTTGTTAAGTCAAACTGACTTAACACAGCTGAAGAGCAATTTTATCTGCTGCTATTTTTGTTCGAGAGATGAGGTTCCAGCGCAGCTGATGTGACTTGCGGCTTGCGAGCATAATCTTGGAGAAACAAATCCATTATTTTCTGAAACTTCTTACTAGCTCATTCTACTGAGACTAAAGTTTGCAAAAGCCCACACATGCCACCATCTGATCCCTAAGTGTGAAATTGGGATGTATCAGTTAGTGAGAATGCAATTCATACTCATTTCATTCCTCAAAGCTCTGTTACTGGCACACCCCAATAAGAGATTACACGGAAAGGTGTCATCATCTTTCTTTGTGGCAGCCACCAGCTCCGTGCAATGCAGAAGTTTGGTGAGCAGCTATCACAAAACAGAGAGCTGTAGTCATGATGTTCAGTAACTGCAACACAGGTGCTGGATCCTCGCTGGAGGCAATGGAATCAGTCCACTGATAGAACACCGTACTACTGTGTCAGGATTGGTATAAGCATACTTGAGCTGTTTGTGATGTTTGGGATTAGATCCATAGCTAGAATAAACCAGCCTTCCTCAATGGCTTCTCTGGTTTTACTACAATTATTGCGCTTGTTGAATCTAAGGACAGACAAGACAGTTTGGATCAAGCTGTAGAATTTCATACATAATTCATTATTTCATGCTTAGCTTTTCTTGGCAGAGCTATAGGCAGCCTCTTGATTTACAGCTCGTTGTGACTGAAAGTTGTCTGCTCTCAATTTATCCCCCATCTAGGAATGTACAAACCGGTGCTGTAATGCAACTACTTGTACTTTGAAACCAGGAGCAGTGTGTGCGCATGGACTTTGCTGCGAGGACTGCCAGGTGAACCAACGCAAACGTGTCTTATCTGTGTGGGGTGGGCAGAGTTCCACAATCTTCCCAACTGCAGCACAGTAAGCAAGGATGGAGAACAAGCAAATTGGTATCATTAAGCATTAAGGCACTTGCATTTCATGTAAGCAATTAAAAAAATTCTCAAATTGTAATAGTTATTGAAGGAGCAGATCAACAGACCTTTTTAATGGTGTCTGTGCTATTTGTAGCCACTTCATTTGCTCATGCAAAGCCTCTTCTTTTTCATGAACTTCTGTATGCTTTGATTTTTTTCATGCCAATATGGATGTTGTGCTCTGGCAAGCAGTCATTAAATGATGGACCCTCTTTTTATGGGAAGACTCTTAAAATATTAATTCAATCAACAGCACATATATTTTTAATGGCAGATCATCAGCTCTTGTGGGCTCCTAACGTACTATAAAAAGCCAACTTGCCACAGGCGTTTACCTTCTTGAATTCTCAGACCATCTCTTGCATATGGGCTAATAAAGCATTCAGCAAGTTTGCATTGTGTCTGTGGCAACCATCTGCCTAAAAGCTCAGTAGCAGCAAGCTATCAGAACAGCTAGCAAATGCTTTTGAGCAAAATCAGTCTTCACGTCTTTTTGCTTTTTTACCAAAGGCACCGTGGTGGTGCAGTTAAAATTCAGTGCTGCTCCCAGAGCACACCCATCTTCTGTGGTTATTGTTGATAAGTGAATGTTCAGACTGGCACATTGCACCATTGCCTACTAGTTGCCTTCAGCTCTGAAAAAATGTAGTTATCCAGAGAAATCAGAACAGTTAGATGGGCTAGTTGTATAACTAAGTTGAAGCTGCTCCTGATGCCCGTGACAGAGTGCCATTTCCATGAGGAAATGCACCTCCATCCCAGGAAGTTGTCAGGGAGCTGAATCCAGAGTCAAGTGGGCTGGTGGCTTCATGAGCCATAACATAACACATAATGTTACGGGGTCAGCTGGCTGCCCTGGTCACTGCTGTGCTGTTAAAGCCACATGGAGGAAAATGTTTCTGGTCTTGCAAAATGCTTCTGTGCCTCTGTGTTTAGGCGAGATTGCAGGAGGCACGCTGAAAACTTTGGTTCATTACTGAAAACGAACAAAAGGCTGGATTTACCTTCTGCCCTGAGCCATGTGAGCCATGTTTGCAGCTTCAGCTTCAGTTTGGCCCTCCTTCCTGCCAAACCCTTCGCAACCCGTGTCAAATAAATGTATTTAAAGAGCTGCGTAATCCTTATACTGTCCTCTGCGGTCAGTTGGTGCAGAGCCTGTGGAAAAAGCTGTTCACGGGTTATACCACTGCATTGATTGGAATTACAGCAGTGAAGGGGTTTTGTTTGTTTTGCAGTTAAAGCCAGCGGGGATTTCTTGCAGAGAGTCGAGTAATTCCTGTGATCTGCCAGAGTTTTGCACAGGAGCCAGCCCTCACTGCCCAGCCAACGTGTACCTGCACGACGGGCACGCGTGCCACAGGGTGGATGGCTATTGCTACAATGGCATATGCCAGACCCACGAGCAGCAGTGCATCACCCTCTGGGGCCAAGGTGAGTTTGGGAACTAGAGATCTGTTTATGCGATAGACTTGGAAAAAAAAAGTGTGTGATTATAGCTGGAGTTGGAGGAATTTTATACAGTACCAATCTGTACCTATTCTTTTCTGAAATGGAGAACTGAATAATGAGGGCATCATTTTGTGATTCATTTTTTCCTTGATTTGCAGTCATGTTCATTTCTTGCAGCAGGAGGTAGAGAGCAACAGTAACTAGGTTCATTCTGCAACACTGCTGCAAATGGCTATGTGAACTTAGACAAATCATTTAATACTGACTTTGATGTGGCCTTATGTCATCCTACAAAGTGCTGAATGCTCTTGACAGGTTGAAATCACATCCCTTTTCAGACTGGTGTGTAAGCTTCCTTCTGTGCTCTAAATTGCTCATCTGCAAAACACATATGTCTGTCTGTATCCAGAAACAGAGGTCAGTATTTGACATTGACATAAGATGCTTGTATATTAGTGTGTATTTTATTAATTGGTGTTACCCTGTATGCAGTCTCTGGCAGTACTCTTAGCACAGTACATTCTCAAAAGGAAAGAGATTTTAGTCTCCCATGGGAATTTACTTATTTTTTGCAAAAATCTAATAGCGTGAGTTCTTGGGTAATCTGAAACAGACGATATCCCAGGAAAGCCGTTCACCTTTCTGTGATGTCCTGTGGCCCTTCCACTGAAATACGAGTACTAACTCAGCATTGTGCTATTGTCTCCTGCATCGCTGGGGACAAGTCATGACTCCTTCAGCATCTCACCCCCTCTCTCACATGGGAAAACCCCCTTTTACCTCTCCTGAAGAGAAGCAGTATTTAGAGCTAGATTTAATTATTTCTTTTAAACTATTTTTTTCAGCTCCCTTAGCCTCTTTCAATTCAGGATCTCTCTGCCTTTAATTCTGTTCCAAAACTTATGTATCAATATAATGACACACAGATGTTTCCCTTGGTCAAAACCCTCATCAGAAGTCTATTGAAGAATTTATCTGTTACCTTCACGGGGACTTGGACCATTCACAATTTATTTTTAAAAGAACATTAAAGCATCTCAAGAAATAATGTCACTGATACAGATAGCAGGTTAGCTTGGTCATGTGGGTATAAGAACATGTTAGAGTCGTCCCAGTTTAGAACTAAACTCCCCATGTGTAGTAAACGATGTATCTGATATACTCTTCTGAATCCCACTCGCGTCGTGGAGTTAATATGAGCTCATATAGGCATGTACAATCATAGCCTCCAGTCTTAGTCATACTGGGATTTTTAATCCCCTGGATACAGAGACATTTTCGCTTGTATAAAGCAAAATCTCGTTATGAACCAGTTTCCCATGCCATGGAAAGTTACTCAGTCGGACTGTTAATAATTTCAGTTGCTGAGAAAAATTCAGCTAAAGGTCAGGGAGCTGAATTGCTGCAGCTCCTTTGCCAGGTCTGTTTCCTAACACAGCACATCCTCCAAGCCCCAGGGCTCTCCTAATTCTTTCTAGTCTTCCTTCTTGGGGCTATTCAATATGGGCACTGCTGTGCGTGGAGTCTCCAGTGGTCAAGCCTATGGGGGTCTGCTTATGAGAAAGATGACTTTGTTAAGAGCAGAGCTCAAACAGACTTTAACTGGAATACCCTTATTTATCTTGGGAATACCCAGGGATAAAGATTTTGAAAGGGAGGATGGGACATTACCAAACCTGAACTGAAAGGCTCGATTCTGATCACATTGTTGGAAGTATAAATTAGAAATAATGCCAATAAAGTGAACAATCAAACAGTTTAGTAGATAGGGTTCAAGAAAAATCAAGGCCTATAGTCTGGGTTTAAAGACTAGGGATGTGAATATCCACCACTTGATCACATCTGGTTGGAGTATGAGCTGGCAGATGCGGGGTGGAATGGGAAGAGGGCTAGGTGGGCCACACAGCTAGAAAAATATCATGGGACAGATAAAAAAAAGCTTTCCTTCCAGCCTTGCTTGTAGCAAAAAGACAGACTTGATGTTCTAAGATGTTGTCTGGACATCGTATCAAAAAGATACATTTGAACCTTTTACCAGATTGTTGTAATTGATTAAAATTGTTTTTAAGAACTGTATGTGTTAGAGTGGAGTGAAGGAGTAGTTGTGTGGGGTTTTTTTAAAAAAATTCAGTACCGTAAAGAGAAAACAGGTCATAGTTCATTTACATTAATTCCTTTTTTCTTCTTCCCAGTAGGAGAAAACCATGCAGAACAAAATACAATAACTTATCTGAAAATAATATTCAGTATATTGAATTCCTTATCAATGCCTTCTTTTGGATGTCTTTATTCATCAGAGTACATATGTTCAGTAGCCCAATGATAAATACCAGTCTTAATGTTTTTAGATCTAGTTAAAGAAAAATTATAACAGTAAAAATGGTAAAGTTAAGAGTAGGCTGAACAATAGGAATCTGTTTGCAGGAAGTACTTGCATTTCCTTGGGTTTTTTTTGTTACTTTCAACAGATAAATTCAGATCAAATGGAGGAATACTTTTTGCTATTCCATATCTACAATAGCATGGAAAGTTTGGTGTAAAAGAGGGGAGGAGCACCTGGGGACAGTATCTGAAAGTAGCCATGAATTCCCCTTAAAGACCAAGTTCATTCCCAGAACACACAGATTTCCCTGTTCTCTCTCTCACCTTAATTCACGTAATTTTTTCTCTTTAAGGAGCAACATGCATGAATTGCTTGTGACCTTTTTTGTTTCATATTCCAAAATATCAAATTGCACTGATCTGACCTATTGATAGTAGTGTGACTGAAAGATACATCGATAGTAATGCATCTGTGTAATGTCTGGTACTCCACTGGCATTTTCTGGGAGCAACTAGATACACAGATAAAGCTATTTAAGAGAGAGAAATTATTGATTACCAAGGAATAGAGGATTCTCAGCTTTAGACTCATGGCTTTTTCTACATTGACAAGAAAATGATTCCTTAGGGAAGGAAAGGAGATGTTTGTCAGTGTGTTTTCCTACTTTTCCCTGAGAGGGAAAAAAGCAATGCCTTGGGGGAGCCAAAGGCAGGCATTGACTTCATAATTACAACACACTAAAATTTGTTGCGTAGACGTGGCCATTTGTTTAGGCAGAGGCAATCTTAATTTTAATGTCAATATTTGTTACAAAGGCCTGTCACTGGTGTAAAAGCTTTGCAGTTTTTTCCAGGTACTACCCTGTAGGCAAAATAGATGGGCTTTAGCTGATGAAACCATCACCAACTGGTTTTTTTTTTTTGCAAAACTACTAATTTATCCAAGCACTGTAAAGATTTGAACCCAGTAAAATCAAACTCTTTTGATCACCACAGATTTATGGCCAGGCCTTTTTTTTTCTGTGGAGACATAAAAGGTGTTTATCCGTGTTTTCAGAGCTAGTGAGAGCTAGCATACTCCTTAAGTGCAAAAAAATAACAGCTCAACCCCATCTCGGTCTTGCACAGACTTAACAACAGGGATCAGCAAGAGGAAGAGAGAGGCCAAGGGGAGCTTGTGGAAAGTTTGCTTTGCATCATCAGTGCAGTAGAACAAGCTGAATGAGATATAAAATCCAGATGCAAATCACGTGACAGAGAACTGTATTTTTATGCTTATATTTATTTATACAGTTGTTTGTGGTGCTTGTTGGTATACTCTGAGCTACAGAACTCCAGTCTTTTTCTCAAAGGGTTTTTTTTTTTTCCTCTCCACACCCATATACACTGTATAATATTTTTTTTTGAAATAAGTCTGAGACAATGTTGGGAACTGAATTGAAATGTCTTTATTTTCCAATGCCAGCCTGATAATGGGTGTTTCTCTGTTCTTGGAATCAGCACCATGGTCAGAAATTTCTCTCTTCTCTTTCAGGAGACCGTGATGGTATTTTCTCGTTGCAGCAGGTCTTGCACTGATCTGAAATGACACAGCATTTCTGTATCGCTCCCAAAAGTGTAGAACATGTCTTTTTTTTGCAACCGTATAGAGACATAAATGGGCTCATCAATATACATATTTGGAGGAAAAAAATCTCCAGGCTGACAACTGCAGTGGCAAGCTTTGACCTTCTGCAGTTTCAAATGGCTGATTTAATCCCTTGAATAAGGCTTGGCGTGGAAAGGCTGACAGGACCTTAATTACAGGGTCATGATACTATAATTATCAATAGCAAAGTGAAATAAACTCTGCTCGTCCAGCTCAAAGCACTTAATAACCATGGGAAATCTTTCACAAATCATTTTGTCTTTGCCTGTGCAGGTAGCAAAATAGAGAAAGACAGGACTTTCTGCTTCAGTTTGTATGGTGTAATCATGATAAATGGGTTTCCTCCAGAAACACAACATTACAATTCTCTTCCTTAAGCATCCTCTGAAAACCTCCTTTTAACTTGGTGGCTCCATCTGTTCAGCTGCTTACACTCTGATATGTTTTCATCTATAAAAAAGTCCAAATATTGTGAGAAACCAGTCAGGAGAGGGAACAGCCATCCGAACCCCAAGCAACAATGTGTTTTGGTTCGATACCAGGCAGAAATTGAAGCTGGATTTCGGTTTCCAAGCTGCAGATGATCAGTGGGTACCAGGTGTTTTCACACACAGCCTGCTCTGAGCCTGGCAGGGGAGCATTTTTTTGTGCTTCATGAGATCTGTTTTCTTGTCAAGTATTATTGGTTGGAGTTAAAGCTCACTGCCTGAGCCCTGCAAGGATGCTGCAGATGTGTTCTTCTTCCTGCAGGCTGCTTTCCGTCATGTGTAGCACACTTGACTTCTACATTCAAAAAAATCAACCAAACGAAAAAACTTTCACCAGGTGAAAGAGGAAAATAAATACCTTAAACTCTCGTAGTATTTCAGTGAGCCCTTTCTCTTTTTAACACCATTTTTTTTTAATAAGTCTTTGTTGGGTCACTTACAGACAAAGCACAGGCCATGAGCATTCATTTGGCTTTTGGCAGCTTTTGGAGCCACACACGACTCTGGGGCAAGTGTGTCTGTGCTCTGGGCTGCTGCTGACACATCTTCAAGGAAGCCTCCAGCCGTAGCAGCGGTATGCCGTTGGCTGAACTAGTTGGGGCACAAGGTTCCTGGAGAAGAAAAAACGAGACCCATAGCGATTGCATATGATCCTGGTAGATGGGGGGGGAAATATTCCTTTGGCAAGTTAGGTCCGAGCAAGTCAGTCTTTGCAGATGTGGGATAAAAAGCTGTTTTCCTCAGCCTCTCACTTACAGCATGTTTTTTTCCTTCCTTCCCCTTCCCTTCTAAAGCTGGCATAGTATATGCACATGTTAATGTTTGTATCAAGCTGAACAGTTAATGTGCCTGCCCTGGAAAGACGAGGAGGAATCTACATGCTGAAAAAGGAAATTTTACTTTTGCTTTTTGCACAGTGCCTTGTCTGGATGCTTTTGTTGATTTTTTATATTATTGCTTGTGGTTTAATGAAAAGAAGTGAAAGAATCCTCTGTGAGTCCCTTGTAATCGTTCCAGATTTGAGAAATATTCTGAACTCAGCAAGATTGATTGTAATCTTCCAAAGAATTTCAAGCTCTTGTCCTGCTCTCCAGGGAACCAACAGCTCATATTCTGTTCCTTCTGTGCCTTTCTTTCTGAGTTTTCCAGTTTCGGTATGTAAAAATGTTAGAAGGAAAAGAGAGTGCCATCTTAAGCCTCTCCAAGTTTTAATACTTTGTCCTTAATAGCATTAGATTGCTGTTCAGCAGTATATAGTATTAGTCAAGCTTCTGACTGTGAAATGCAGATAATTAATTGAGGCTTTAATCTCTGAGTTATTAGTGAAAAGATCCACACTAACTGGAAGTTTTACAATCATATTTGTATTTTCTTCTCCAGGAATTTGACCCCTTTTTTTTTAAAAAAAAAACCAAACTTCTTCTTTGAAGGCTTTCAAATGAAATCTTCAGGGTGGCTTAAATAAACGATATGTTTTACCCACAGTTAGAGGCATACACACTTGGAAGTGGCTCAAAACATTTATAAAAAATGTAACATTAGCTCAGATATTCTGTCTCTGTTAAAGATCAGGGAACACTGTAGAAATGGTCTATTCTCAGTCTTTAGGCTATCACATCATTTGTTGCCAGTGCTTTTTGTTTTAGTTTGGCTGATCAAAAGTACAAAAACGTATCTAGCAGATATCTGTTAAAGTTTTAGCCAGTGTGTCTCCTTACGACCTTGTCTCCTCAAAGCAAGTCTGTCTATTGGAGTAGTTGAAATGTTGGTAATAACTTGATTGTGCTATTAATGAATCTCATGGAAAGAAAATATGGGGTAGTAAAGGGCCCTAGCAAAAGACCTCTTGATCTTGCAAGGAGCAGCAATTATTGGCTGGAAACAGAAGCCACATTTCACAATAGAACAAAGGGATTAATTTCTAATACACGGACTAATTAATCATTGCAACAGTCAAACCAGGGAAGTTGATCCTCCACCTCTTAGTCGTTTCAGATGAACGCATGTATCTTCCCCTAGAAGATATTCAATAGTTGGTCATAATCTAGGGGAAAATGGACAGGAGATTGTCTGTATAAGACATTAGAATAGACGTCCTAATAGTACCTTTTAACTTGTAAAATATAGGGGTGAGTAATCTGTCTGCACAAACATTTCCAGTACTACTCCCATGAGGGAAGTTCCTTTGCCGTTAGGATATGTCTCCATCATAAAAGACCACAGTAGATAAGAACCAGATGCTGCCTGTCTTTCCAGATTCCTACTTCTACCACCATGGTAGAAACGACCCTTCTTTCAAGTCAGTCTTTCCTCTCAGGAGCTGATTTACTGAGGACTGAGGTGGGATGGGTTCTCTTCCTCTCCCCAGCTTCAGCTAACAGCAGCATATTCTCTTTGCCATGTCATGTGGTCGTGTTTCTACAGTCACACAGCACTCTAGTTTGCAACTGGATTTTTTCTGGTTTCTTATTTTGAATTGCACTTTAAAAGGCCTTTCTTGAAAAGTATTTTCTTTGGCTTCAGCTCTCGGGCTCTCACAAGAATCACGTGGACTACTGTAAAAAGAAGGGAGTTAACTTACCAGCTGGCCTTTGTCTTTCTTCACCAAACTAGATTTGGCATTTGCTAAAAGTTTTTGTGTCCTAGGAGGATTCACAAGAGGGATATCATCTAGAGAAATTCTGAAAGAGAATGAGTTCTGCATTGTCTATTGCTCAGCACTGCCAAGAGAGACAAATAACCGTGGAAAACCCGCACACGCAGGCTCTTCAATTAGCATGCTGATCCAGCACAACTGTTTTGTTGTGCTTCGTCAATATGCAGATCACATCTTACCTTCCCCTAAAGCACCAGTGGAGCTCAAAGAAAATTATTAAAAACTCCTTGTATGAGATAAGTTCTGATCAGGTTTTGTTTCAGGTGCGAAACCTGCTCCTGGGATCTGCTTTGAGAGAGTCAATTCTGCAGGTGATCCTTACGGCAACTGTGGCAAAGACTCCAAGAGCTCCTTTGCTAAATGTGAACCCAGGTAGGGTCTCTCCCTGCAAACACAGGAACACATGCACGGTGGTGGGAGGGAGCTTGTAACATTTAAAATTATTTAACTCATTTTTTATTTTGTTTATTTACTTCAGAGATGCTAAATGCGGAAAAATTCAGTGTCAAGGAGGAGCAAATCGACCTGTCATTGGTACCAATGCTGTTTCTATAGAAACTAATATCCCACTTCAGGAAGGTGGCAAGATTCTGTGTCGTGGTACCCACGTGTACTTGGGTGATGATATGCCCGACCCTGGTCTTGTGCTGTCAGGAACCAAGTGTGAAGATGGAAAAGTAAGGTTCTGAAATACCCCCAAACAAGGAGAACATCCTACCCTCATGTTGCAAAGTATTTTGTACTAAACTGACTCTTTCTTGCTTTGGGATTTTTTCTTTTTTCTACAAAAGAATTGTTTTGTGTGATCACACTGAGTCAGATTTTTACTCCCTTCTTTTGGCCACCATTCTGGATTACAGATTTGCAGATGCGATGCAAGTTGCTCAAGTTTATAACTGTTTTTTTGAGGACACTCCGGAGTATCTGTCCATGTAGGCTAGAGGTTTTCTGCAAAATAAGCACAGCAGAACAGGTTCATTAATGAAATTCTGATGAGTTCAGTGTGTTCAGTGATGGAAGTGAGACATAGAGATTAGCACTGTGGTTGAAATGATTTGTAAGTTACCAAAATCCAGGGTTGGATGTTTCCCCAAGCCCTCTAAGTGTCCTTTGCACTGGTTCAGAGGGCTTGGCTTGTAATGAGCTCTGTACTAGGTATTCCAGCTCAGTGAAGCGACCTTGCAGTTTTAGTAGATTATCTAAGTACATAAAATCTGGAGTAGCACGAGGAGCAGACACTGACCCCTAGGAATGAAACAAATCAAATCAGGTGAGGAATTTAGAGCAAATAAAAGGGGATTTTTTTTTTCATCCTGTGAAAACTGTCAAGGTATTGCCACAAAACATTGCAGATGTCAAAGGTATGACAGCGTTCAAAAAAAGTGAAGTAGCTTCACTGGGGAAAGGTCCATCAAGAGTTATTGAACACTTGTGGCTTAGAAGTGTTGAGATTTTAACGGATTTTTCTACCAAACTTTCCCAGTGTCTATTGGATTGCAAAATTGTCATTAACTTCACTTTAGGTTTCAAAATGTTTTATATCTGCTGATTATACCTCCCCCCTCCTTTTCTTTCTTGCAAGAAAATCTCTCTCTGTATGCACTATTAGAAAAATATAAACCCATTGATGTTCAGCCACCAAAACTGATTTTTGCAATCCTATTTTGCAAACTTTGTGAATTATCTGGTGTGAATGTAGTCCAAATTTCATATGGCTGTCTCATTGTTAGGTTTGCTTTTGTGAGAAAAGGAACATAGAGGTGGGAAACAGCTGTGAGTTTACAGGGGGGAGGAATGGAAAGGAGTCCAAGAACTATTGAAAGGAAGAAGGTTTCCATACCCTCAATGGATTGCTTGCAAAATGAATAAAAAAGTGCTTTGATAATTTGTGGTAAATTCAAATAAGCCTCTGAATTTCTGAATGCTTTTGAATTATGTTGGATTATCACATTGCATTGGGAGCAGGTTTAAAATATGTCCCTAGTGAAACTACAGTTCTGTTACAGGAAAACAACCCTTCCAACATTTCTAAGTCAATTTGTTATAAAATGTCTTTTCAAAGAAAATTCAACGCTGGGAAAACACCCCATTATGTTTTACTAATGAGTATTTAATCTTTCTAATCTATCTAATCATACACATGCACACTATAGAATACACAGGCTAATACTTATGAAATTGTATGTTTTACTTTGAGGACATTAGTGCATTTGTATTATGGATTAAGAATATGAATTTAAATATTCTTGAGTTTTCTAAGCTGAAGATGCACAATTTGAAATGCAGCCATTTTAATGTGATCAAAATTCTGTGAGCTACTGCACTATGAATATTTGAATTGTGAATACTGCTGTAATCAGACCATATTCTCTACATGTGTGCATGTTGATGCCAATTCACTCTAATTTCCTTTCCATTTTTCCTTCTCCCCAGGGGATAAGTGCCCCGATTAAGCATCCCTGTCGTCTCCTTCAACACTGTTCCCAGCTTAATGCTAATTATTGTGACTGACTTTTAGTACTACTGAACTGAACTGCAGTTAAACATGAGCAAAATTGTGCGGGGATTTTTTTTTTTCTATTTTTTTTTTTTTTGGTCAGCGTAGCACAGTTACAGTTATTCCAGTCCTAATCTCTTCTTTTTTCAGTTTTGAGTAGGATAACTTCTCATTGCTGACATCTTAATCAGTCATTTGATTGTTTGATAGTATTATTAGACGGTACTAATCTTGCTTTGCCTCAGTTTTGAGTTACATTGGCAGAGTAAAGTTCACCTGTAATGACTGGAAAACAAAAAAAAATTTTAATTTTATTATTTTGCATATGCTATTTGTTTACTTCCATTTCTTATAAGATTATTATTACACTTTAAATATGGTTGGTTTATATTTGACACCAAAAAATTGTTTAGCTTGGGAAAACTCTTCAAAAGGTCTCAGTCTTGCTGAAGAACAGTAATGAGCCCATGTATATCAATGACCTCAGCTAAATATTCAGGCCGTCCTGGGTCCAAGTTGTTTGCGCTGTTGATACAAACAGAACTATGCTAATTTACCCCATGAGGGGACCTGAACCTTTCCTTGAGGAATCATCTGCTGCTGTGAAGACGTGAATGCAGCCAGACCAGGTACATGAGAGACTCATGCTCAATGCATTCCTAGTCCTTAAAAAAATGCAAATGACTGTTTTTTAAATTGGCTCACAAAACGCCAAACCCCAGCGGCTCACCACTAGTTCCACTTCAGTGAAACTGTGTGTTTATTTACACAAGCTCAGCAAACCAAATATGAACTATGTCTGAAATTCAGTCTTGGCCAGGATGCCGATCGAAAACGGTGTTCAGCTCCCACAGATTTGGACCTAGAAGACTTACAAAGGCGTAGGAAGAAGACGACACCTAATTCTGGTGTCCTTATCTTTTTGTCAATAGAACGTTGTCAATGTGTATTGGGAAATCTTTACCTGCTAAAAGAACCGTTGATGGATGAGGAGGTGTACAGGGAGCTGGAGAGGGATGTGATGCCTCGTGAGCACCAGCAGTTCTGTCCCTACTAAAACTCCTTTTCTCTTATTTTGCAGATTTGCCTTAATCGCCGGTGCCAGAATACGAGTGTTTTTGGTGTACATAAATGTGCAACAAAGTGCCATGGACGTGGAGTAAGCATTATAGGAACACTTTTTTTTTTTACAATCAATCAATAAACACTAGACAAGAAATCATTTCATGCAATAGCTTTGGGATCAGTGATTGTCTGTAATACATCAGTCAAAGTCACTGCAATACTTTTTTATTACATATTTCCATTTTCAGTGTCCCTTATATGAACTGCAAGCAATGAGATTATTTTTCTTTAACAAAGAAATATTTATCAGAGAGTAATTATCTTGTTCTTAATTAACAGTCTGTGATAAAAAGGAATTTTGTCGTCTTCAAGTCAATTTTAAGTCTAACCTTCCTTCATTAAGAATTCCCATTAACATTTAAAAAATACAGTTTCTATGTGGATACAGAGAAGTGAAAATATGCATTTGAATTGAGCTTCAAATGGAATAGCACTTCCAAAAGTATTAAAATAAAGTAAAACCATATTGATGGGTTTCATGGTATGAAAGTGGTGTGGGATGAAAAAGTTGATGATATCAATTAATAATATCAAAGTGTTTTGAAACCTAGTTTATATTATTAAAATGTTAATTATGTCAAGCTATGCCTTATTAACCTTGATTTGCTGATGATGTTTGTTTCTGTGAAAAGCTGTGGCAACCACATTGGAAGAGGCACAGGAAACTCTCTGTCCTCTCCTGAGAAAGGATTTTAATTTGCTTTAACTTATTTTATCATCCCACATTTGAAAAATTGTTCAGTGTTGATGGTGCTGCTTGTTATCGTTGTGCTGGAAGGAGCATCAGCTTAGACTGGCATCTTCATGTCTGTACGATGGAGAACCTCTGGTGACTCCCGAGTAGCAAAAAATGACCTTGTGGAATTGTAGATGGGAACTCCTGTAGCGCTTTAATTTAAAAAATAGTGCTTAACAAATGATATTTTATATCTTTTTAGGACCATATTGACAATAGCCCTAAAAAAAGTTTATTTAAAAATCAGTTGGAGCACCTACATGTGACTGTGCCATCTCTCTCCTGTGCAACAAAATTTTTGGCTTGTTCAGTTCATGTGTTCTGTCGCTACAGCACAGAGCTTTAGCCTGTCAGTCACACAGCCACTGCTTGTGTGGTAGCAAAAGGAAATAAAAAGCAGCCCTTCTTTGGATGAGTGTTTGGGACTGTGGGACCTCCTGAGGAAAAAGCCATGAGCCTACCGGCTCCTTCTGCTCTGTGCAGCAGGAACAGGCTGATGTTAATGATGGACTCCAGTCCTTGGGAGCTCTCTTATTCTGCAGGGAGCATTTGATAAATCAGGTCTTGCTAGTTGTTCCTCAACTTGGATTAAAACCACCAGAACACTGAGGACTGTATCTGTATAGACAGTGCAGGTGAGATATCAAAGCGGGGGTTTCCTCAGCCCTGATTCCAGTTTCACATGTTCTTCCAGCAACTGGTTCATCTTAGAGTTGGGGGATCTGAACAGTGGGATAATCAGTATGCAGCCTAGTGCAAGCCCTTGATGGATAGGAGTGTTCAAGTGGGCTGACAAAGCTTTACAGCTTTAACAGTGTGGAGAGACTCTTGTTGCTGTGAAGGCAGAAGGAACAGAAGTTAGAAAGCAGATAATGTTGCTGCTGGAGGCAAAGAGAGAATAAGACCTGAGAGGTGTGTGATTATCCTTATATTATTGAAGTTGTCAGCTGGTGCAACTCAAATGATTACCTGCCAAACAAATAATGCTTTTTTAGGATCCCTGTTACTCCATGGTGTCTTGCACTCGGAGTTGCTTTATGCCATCTTAGTTGTGCCAACAGGCAGATACCAGTACGTTGCTTTTCTTCTGTAAGTTTTATTTCTTTCAAATATGTCACTATCTGATTAGGAGGTCTTATCAGCCAGTGCTGCTCTGAGGTGTATAGGGTAATCCTTTTCATGTTAAGCCATTTGTCTTGTTTTTCAGGTCTGCAACAATAAAAAGAACTGTCACTGCGAGGCTGACTGGGCCCCCCCCTTCTGTGACAAGCCAGGGTTTGGTGGCAGCATAGACAGCGGACCGATCAGGCAAGCAGGTCGGTAGTAATTCAGGCTTTACCTGTTGTTTCCATGATAAAGAGTGGAAATACAAAGTGTCATCTTGTAAGCAATGATCTTACAGGACTGGGAAATAAGTCAGTAAATCAAATAGCTTAATCCAAATGCATTGGAACCAACTTGAAAATTCAGTGAAGCAACACCAAGGCAGGCTGAGCACATCAGTTTTCTTGCATAACTAAAGGCACAGTGGTCCTGGTGAGTTCTTTTCTTTGCCTTTCTTTGTCTTTCTCTTTTTTTCAAGAAACATGAACAAGTTTAGTAGCTCACTGCAATAAGTAGGAAATGGTATTGATTTAAGCTGAGGATGAGGAGCTAACTCCCACACTTGAGCTAATCCTGTTGCCATGGTAGATGAATGTTGCAGTACTCTTGGATTCACCTTGAGATATGCCAAGCTCCTGTGTTCTCCACTGAGTGCATCAGGATAGAAAAACCTTATTGTACACACAACCTGCTCCTATAGTTACATGCCTAATGAAGAGTGGATATTGCAATGATTATAAATGAAAAAATATTGCATAATCAAAAATAAAAAATATATTTGATATTGTTCTTCTAAGGAGGATCTTTTGTGTTGTGGAAAATAGAAGATATCTGACCGTATCAGATTAAAACTGCATTTTATAGACAGCTTCTACATATTTACCAGAAGTCGCCCTCACATATGATAGCAGTAGGAGACGTGCATTTTCTATAACTTGTATTTCAATTTCCCCTTGTTCAGTCTGCAGAACATTGGCTATAGTATATCTTACTTCAACTTTGGCCAACCTCAGAAGGGATTATTTCTACACAATGTGAACTTTTATAGGATTTGATAATCATCACATGCCAATTTTTCTCCAGAATACTGTAACTTCAGTGACTTCCACAGACATGTTTCTGATTTATGTCTGAGGAAGTGACAGGACAAGCAGCCTACTCACATATACGTATATAAACTAAAACTTGCTGGAAAACGATCTGCATGTTTTCATACGAATAATACTATTCAAAACCAAAAATGGATTGTATTCTCTACGTGCCAGATCCCGCAGTGAATTGTAATACTGGATTTATGACATCACGGTCATTTCCATGACAAAGCTTCACATTATGATTTCACTGTTGAAATCTTTTAAACACCTACCAGTTGGTAAGATAGCAAAGAAACCATGCTCAGGCACTGAACAAGTGCGATTATGTGTGTATTAAATGTTTTCTTTTAAGATTTGCTCTAAAGCATCATAGTCCTTTTTCAGCTTACCTGAAAGCTAAGTATCTAGGGAACTAAAAAATATATTATAATAATGTGCTGCATAGACAACACTAACTGGAGAGGACAAATATAGGACATCTTTGATAATTCTGGCATTTTGTGTTTTGGAAGATAACTCTTCAATTTAACAGAAAATTGTTTTAACAATAGTCTAATGGGGTAGTTTCACTGTTTTTCCCACAAGACTGATACATTCAATAATACTGGGAATCAACAAATATGGAAACTGCTAGAGGACCTAATTTTCTATTGCTGACACTTGGATTTAAATATGAACAGTTGATGGGGTGGTTTGGATTATGATCTGAGTAGTTTGCACATCTCTAAATCAAATTACAGAAGGATTAGCCCAATAAAATACTTTCATCTTAGTCAAACAAGGCACATGGTCTCATTAGTATTTAGTAACTGATTTTACCCAGCTGACTTAAAATAAACCTGTGAGTTTGACACTCTATATTTTATCTTACAAAGAAGCCTTAAATATTTAATTGTTAGGTAGAGAAGTTAATTTAAATTGTGTAATCTTAGCTTATTGATTTTATTAATCTTTTAGAGACGGTGAGGGATTTATTATTCTATGGTGCTACAAGGTAAAAAGCATAGCATGCCCCATCAAGCCCCACCTGTATTGTTCAGTGTTCCTGGCTGTGTTCATCAGCATCCTTGAGCTTAGGCCAGTAGATGAGAGCCAGCTGGCTGAAAATCCATCAGGGTGAGACTGAGACAGTGATGACAGGTTACCAGAGCAAAGATTAAAGGTGTTTCTCCTACGTCGGGAGGGTGCAGTTTTTAGGTCAGCAGCCCTGAAGAATCACAACACCTTCTCCTCCACGCAAGGATCATAGCACATATCCGTAACGATCAAAGCTGCTGCATACCTTTTCTTAAAAATAAGGCTTTCTTCCAGCTGCAAGTCATCCAGCCAAGGTTCACTTCACCATTGTGCCTCACTTAGGTCCCAGCAAGGTACCTAAAGCACTCTGAGACCAGAAGGAGTACAGGAGGCTGCAGCCCCTCACTGAAAGGCGCAGCCCCTGAGACCACACAACACCGTTGCCAAAGGCTTTTCTTTGGCTCCTCACTTGCCTCCAGTCTGACTTGACAACCACCTGGGCTGCACCAGAGTAGGCCAGATTTCAGACTCTTTGCCCAGTGTTAAAGCACAATGAAAGCCTTAAAATCTGGTTATAAAGGAGCTAGGGTTACTGCTTGTGTTTGAGGGACAGCCCATGGAGAAGGTGCCAATCGGCACTGCTACGGTCATCACCCTGGGGGTGTCTGGAGGAGGCCAACAGCCTGTACACCTTATGGCCCCCTTTGCAGGTGACAGCCTAAGCAGGACCTGAACAGAGGGGCAGAGAGTACACACAGATGCTCATGTTTGGACACAGATATCTGACTAGAATAGAGTAGAATAATTCAGTTGGAAGGGACCTGTAACGTTATATTTTAACCATGTTTTTTTTTCTCAGTGTTAAAGAAATAACTATAAAACAGGCCAAGATTCAAGCATCAAGCTAGAAGAAATAAGAGTTTATTAGACTTTAAGTCATAGTTTATTCACTTCACCTGCATTGTAGTTAGAGACCAGGGCTAGGCAGCAATGTCCTTCTCCACCCACGTAACACATTTCAATATAGATGGCTCCTGAGAGAGGTTAACTCCATGTGTTTTGTTGCAGATAATAAGAGTTTAACCGTAGGTGTGTTGATAACCATTCTGTGCCTTATCTTTGCTGGATCAATCATGTATCTGAAAAGGAAGACTTTCATGAAATGGTTGTTTACAAGTAAAAAGACAACAATAGAGAAACTAAGGTATGATCATTGTCCCTAATTGTACTCTAATAGTTATTAGTAGAAAGTAGCTGTAAACTTGGCAGCTCTCAAAAATATTCCCCAAGTTTTAACAGCGGTGTTTTTCCTGGTTTAGTTTAACTTTATTGATTGTCAGTAAATCATATGGATTTTAGTTTGACTATATACCTCTTTTGTGATAAAAAAACTAAGAAGTGAAGGAAGTATTGCCTTTATTTTCATTTGCTTGAAATCGTTTCATTATATTGCATGGCCTTTTATCCAAACTCAGTCGAGTGAACTGAAACTTTCATATTTGAGGTCATTACTGTTTAAATGCTAGATTCATTAGAATAGTCTCTGGGGTGTTACAAAGCTGCATTGCCACAGATTGCAGAAGCTAATTTAACAGACTACTGGTTTCCAAAAAATCAATATTTATTTTTATTCTTGCAGGAGCACTAGACAATTTTTACTTTCCTTGTTTACTATAAAAAGTCAGAAAGTCCTTGCAAAAATCTCATTCTGAAAAGAGGCTACTGCCTAAAAAAATGTTATAAAGCAGAATGTTGTGCTCAATAAATACATGTTTGTATTGCAGGTCAGTGAGTCCAGCAAGACCTCCCAGTTCGTCTGAGCCTAATCATGTTCATACCACATCTCTCAGTAAAAATCTCATCATGAAGCCACAAAATACAAACATACAAAAAGTGAGTCTCTAAATAGTTAAAAAAAAAAAAGGAAAAAACCCATATTATATATTTTGGATCTCATTTAAGTAATTTATTATAACACAATTATATCGTGTAGAGCTAACAATGTGTAAAATGGGAGAAGATGTAGGCTTCAAAATACCTTTCTGGCTTCCATGTTTTGGACAGGTGGAGATGTCAAGTGCAGAAAAAAATAGTTTAGCCTCTGGGACAGAGCCAGCCAGCTTACACCAGAACACTACACCTAATGGTGAAGGATTAGTACTTGAGTAGGACTCTGAAAGCTGTTAATTGCTTCTCTGGTTGCAGAGGTGTTGAAGGTAGATGAAAGCAGAGTAGAAGAGAAAAGCAAGTGAATAACATAGATTTTTAAAGTAGTAATATTTATGTGAACTCTTGAAGTCTATAACTTGGTTGGGGTGGGGTTGTTTTTACAGAGAGATGGTCCAAGAAGACCACTGCCGTATCAGATCATTGACATCAGTAACCCTGTGAAGACACATGGTTTGCCACAATTAAAAACACCGCAGCGAGTCCTGCCACCCCTTCCCCAGCTGCCATGTCATGAAGCTGTGCCTGAAAGACCCTTGCCAGCTAACCCTTCGCTGAGGTTCACCCAGGTAACCACGGATTTTCATTTAGCTTCTATTTAATCTGCAGTGTGTGAGGATCTGCATGTGGTGAACAGGAATGAAGTGTTTTCTCATCCTTCAGACTGGCCTTTTTCCACAGTATTTCCTTTATAATTTGTACAAGTTTAGACATGTGGTGTAGATAATTTCATAAAGATATCTTCAGTTCCCAGTTTGCTCAGGAGGGTTACATTGCTTTATGCCAACTGAGGCTGTGATCCGAAAATTTAGGATCCTGAACTCTTCTTTTCACCCCTCAAAAGCCACAACAGTGTAAACAAGCTCCATATTCCAGGCAAACACAGGCTCATCTTGCCAGCTGCCCAACCGGAGGGGAGACTGTACGGTTTGTCAGCAAGGTGCCAAATACAGTGGTAGAGCTTAGGACATCAAGTTGCAGATGTCTTGCACAACAGCAAAAGGTACATCAGCTTGATGTGCTGCTGTTCTGCTGAGGGGCGTATGAATGGCATATTTTTTTTTTCCAGAGCACAAATCTGAAACACAGACTTATAATTACCCACACTGTTTCATGTAGATGTACCTTTCTTGCAATGTTTAAATAGAGCTGGTAACCCTTTTTTTTTTGTAATAAGATGCATCTCAAGGCATTTTTCAGGGTAGATGAAGTTGTCTGTGCAGTTGTCTGTGTTAAAATGTCCCTTTTCTTGTCACTGGCTTCCCGCTTTTGGTTGCATTTGTAGCGTGACGGTGTCTAAGCAGAGGAATCAGGCATCCAGCTATTTCTGTTTTGTATCTATTGTCTTATTCTGGTACCAGAATTCTATAATACCAGATTAAAATGAAGCGAATGTCGTTATAACCAAGCTATCTTAAATGAGTATCACATTGGCTTGGATGCACATACTGCAAATCCGTACTCAAAGAGCTGTGTCTTGAGTGACTGTCCCTATCTGTAACCCTGCTAGGATGTCCAAGGACAGAGCACCTTCTTCCTGCAGCAACCTTGTGAGCGACGCTGAGACACTTTCCCACTGATTTATAGGAGGATATGGCTATGAGAAACAGCTGCTGAAGTGCAGTGCTTTGAAAAGTGGTTGTAAAAAGAAACAAAAAGGGATGAAACGGTGCTGAGCTGCCATGGCAGTGTGCTTACATGTTGTGACAGCAGCAGAAGGGTATCTAGTTTTAATTTTGTCTAAGTCTGAACATTGAATCACTCAGGTTAGACCAACTTTTACAAGTGTAGCCAGTTTATTAATCACTTTCAAAGTATTTAAGCTTTTTCTTCTTCCTTTTTCCATCTTGCTAGTCATTTACTTTCCATCTCAGGGGAATGGGAAATACTGATTCTTTCTAAAATCAGTTTTCTAGGAAATCTGAAGTAGTATTTGTTTGTGTTGCTTTTGTCTTTAGCTCCAATGGTTTTGTTGTTTATTTTCTTGTATTCCTTAAAACATTCAGTATATTTCACAGTGGTCAAAGTTAAGATTTTAAGTACAAATGCTTTTCTGTTTCTTAATCAAATGGTTCCTTAAAAAAAAAAAAAAAAAAAAAGAAGAAATTTCTTCTATTGCTTCTTATCTAGCAACTTGCAAGCTTATGCTGTCTCCCACTAGCAGAAGACAGATGGGGAAAAGGCTTTCCAAGAAGAAGTAACCGTTTCTCATTCTGACGGTGCATCTGTATCTGCCCCAGCCTGTCATCGCACATCAAAGCAGCCTGATGCACCACTACAATTCACGTTCTTAAGTGCCCTCCCCTTCAAATCCCATATAAAGTGCAAGGTAGAATATCAGATCTCTCGTACTATCATTACCAAAGACTGACAGATCTGAAACTGCCAAAAAGCTTTTCAGTTTAGCAGCTCAAATTAATCGTGACGGTTACTCCATCGAGCACGATATCACCGTTTTCAATTTTCAGTTGCTGCATGAAACAGAAGCAGGAGAAACAGGGGATCAACTCAAGGCAACCTAGTGAATAAGCAAGAGTGGCTTTTTCCAAGTTATGTCTGTAACCTCAATTCAAGATTGTCAGAAGTACTTTTTATATCCTAGAGACACAGAAAACACTGTATGGGAAGAAAATCTTTTCTTCTGAAGTTAACAGTGTTACTCCCTCAAAGCTTGGAAGAAGTAAATTAACTCAAGATTAGTTTTGGTCTAGTTTATATAGATACTACTTAATATATTGCTTCAGCACTCTGCTGGAACTGCATCCATCAGGTCATCGAGAGGAAGCACTTTAAAAATCATTGCTACATTCATAATATCATCCAGATGCTCAGTACTGCAGTGTAGTGCTGAAGAAGAGTATCTGAAACCATTCACGGTTTCTATGGCTTCACAGCTGCCTCCTTCTGCTTCTCCCTCCTGAGAGGTATATTTAAGCACGAGCGACTTCCCTGCTGCCTCTGGGCTTTGTGCAGTGGATAGCTTAGGCACAACATAGTAAGTAGACTCTAAACCAACTCTTTTCCTCACTAGTGGCTGTTGAGACAGCAATGAATGGATTATTATTTTGCTATAAAATTTCCTTTCAGATGTAATAGTAAAAAAAAAAAACAAACAACAACAACAACAACAAAAAAATCACCAAATGAACTGTTGCCAAGTCTAATATTTAACAATCTTTTGACTGATAAACACCTTTTTCTCCTTTCAGATGCTCTCACAAGGCAAACAGACTTTATTTACGGGCCAGATTCTCAGTCAATATAAATCAGCACAGCACCATTGAAATCAAGGAGATGGCGCAGGTTTATTATACCGACCGTGGTCTCAGTCCATGCATTCCCATTTGATCACTTCCACTTGGTTTTGTTACTGTTAGCATTCAGCTGCTGCCTCCGATACTGTCATCATCTTATTACCAAAATATCTCTCATATTTTACAGGTCATCCTTAGTACAGGAAATATAGCTTGGTGCTTTTACTTTTCCCCTAGTAAAACTGAGCTGGGCTCACCTGCTGCTCCTTCTGCCACAGTTATTCTTGTTAATACCTCTCCTGTGTCACCTCAGACTGGCGTTAGACACAGAGGGCCAACACAAATTAAGTTCCCATCTAGACAGATTGAGGAAGGCACCGCTTCTCACCTGTGCATTTCAGGCAAGAACCTTCTTCCAGTTGCTTATTTAAAAAAATATATCAGTGAAATAAACTAAAGCTTCATGCACCTGATGTCTTTTAGCTGCTCAATATGAGAATTATGTTTTTCTTTCTAGCAGAGCTGTAAAAAGAGATCATGACAATATTTAAAACAATACTTCCCCGAATACAGAGACTGAACGCATTAAATGCTCAGTTGTTGATATAAAACTGGACAAAGAAATCCACCCATAAACTCTTTGTATTGAAGAGCTGAAGTTCTGCACAGGGAAAAAATGGGCTGGGGGAAGGGGGAGAGAGATGAAGCAGGGAAGCACAGCCATGGTGGTACTATGAGCTGTGCTAGGGACTTGCCAGGACACCAAAGGCTACAGCAAGTTTCTGCACATGTTAATGTACAAAGCTGTATCAATTTGGATTCTCCTGAGGCACATAAAGAATATAAATGACCGTCCTGAAATCAGTCTGGGGGATGGGATTTATTTCTTAAAATATTTTTTCCTCTGCTTCCAAGGATGTGTGTTTTCATGGTGGCATTTTCCTGTGCTGACATCTCTTTTCTGTGAATTGCTCCTCCACTTTGCTTCATCTCAGCCATTACACATTCCCCATCTTCATTTTTATCTGAACTCCCTCACTTCTTTTTTTTTCCTCTTTCTTTTAACCTTTCTTACCAGCTTGCCACATTAGACTTTGTCAAGCCACTTCCTCCTTAAGAGTATTAACTCAAGGATGACATTTTTATGAGCTCTGGGGAAAAAAAAAAAAAGAAATCAAGTGTTGGGCTTGTGTACCCAACAGAGTTATATTTATTGTATGATTGCTGTTTCAACATACTTAAATATGTTTCCTCTGGAATAAGAGGGCCTAATGAATTAGTTTGCCATAGGCATCACAAGATTATCGTAATACTCAGCTGTGAGAAGATGCTCACTCCACAGCTGAAGAACTGTTCTAGATCAGCACATATGGATTAGCCATTTCAACCAGCTTCCCCTGCAAAAAGGGGGGAAAACGCAATTGATAAGGTCCCATCAGAACTTAGCTGCTCTGAGCTTCTCAGAAAGTCAATCCTTCCCTACTATCAGGTGTTGCAGGTGGTGATTAGAAGACATAGGACACAGCTAATAAACATAAACAAACAAGGACAGTTGTCCTCTCTTTTTGTTCATTCATCCTTACCAGATCTGAAGCTCTTCAGACCTTTGTTTCTCCAGATTGCCGAGCCTGGATCGGTTCCTCTTCCCAATTGTGGTACCCAAGCATTCTGCCAATTGAAGAGTAAATACAAAGCATGCAATAACAGTTAGGGACTGATCAAGCAAACAGCTGAATACTCAGTGATCAGACTAATTCCTGTGATTAATCACGTAAAAGTACTTGAGGGAAAAGGCCACTTCTGTGAAGGCAGTCAAGGGAATAAAGGTTTTATGGTGTTCAAAGATGCATTCGTTGTTTGCTGTCTTTATAATCTGATGGGTTTGTTTGTTGCATTTTTTTTAAATGCTGTCACACTCGAGTTGATGATGCATATATTCTCCCACGTAATAAACATTATAACTTTAAAAAATTGTTCAGAAGCAACTTAAATTTATACTTTACTGTAGAGATAATTCAGTTATTGAAAAGGTATCAGTTTCTGCTGCGATCTAACTTGCCCCAAATTGATATATTTTACTTCAAACCAAACATGTTAAGATCTCATTGTGTAAGAAATTTCGTGCACAAAGTAAACCCTGGTTAAGTAATCCTGATGGCAAGATTTCTTCTCTTAGTAGTTTTAAGGTTCTAGTTCTCTGTCATGGGAAACCATCATGTTTTGAAGAACTTCCTTGCAAGTGTTTAATTAAACTCTGTGACTTTCAACAGGATAGCCCTACGAGATAAAGTGTTTATCTTGTTTTATAGTGGAAAAAGTTCTTCTGGATGATAGTTGAGACTCATTTTTGTATTGAATGAGAGATTTGGCTACAAGAATAAGTTAAAATAAGAAATTATTTTCATATTGCTGTTTCTTATTCACTCAAGAATTAGTACATGTTATGTCGATAGTGAAAAAGAAAAGGGACATTCTATCCAGCTTTAAAATGTAGTTTGTGGTAAATTTGAAATGACTACAAACAAGGTTTACTTAAGCTCCATATTTTTTCTTTATCAAAATGCCTACTGGTAGTCAACCTGCATTTTCTTCTTGAAAGAGCAAACATTTTCCATGAAAAGTAAAAAAACTAAGGGATGCTCAAAACGAATAACGAAAAGTTGTACTTTATTCATGAACAATTCATGCCTCCGATTGCCTATTTTGATTACATCTTTCAGGGGATCTTTAACTAGATTATGCTTGTAAGCTCTTCTTGTTTCTTTTTGGTCAACTTTACTAATGATAGTTATGGCAAACTAGCAGTAAAGAGTAAAATCACTTAGAAAAAGCATGACTATGCTGTTCGAATAGTAGAAGGATCTGAAGTGAGTTTTTGGATATACTGGAGAGTTTTTGTGTGCCCTGAGCCAGTCACTTGATCTATCCCAGTTCTTCATAATGAAGACCGCAAATAGACATGTTACCATGTTTGCAGTGCTGCAAGGACCACACAGAAGAGACATTAGCTCATTCCTGAGAGCAGATGACTTCTGTTCTTTATTAATGAATCATTTAATGCCACAGAATGAAAGCACAGCAGCATCTCTCAAAAAAATTCCACAGATGCTACCAATTCAAACTGGACTTGAGCAGTTTGTTTCTGTGGTCATCTGAATTTGCATTTTAAAGTCATTTCTAGTATTTCCATCATTTTATATAAATACTTTTACAGTTTTACGTATTCTATCTATGGTTTTTGTTCACTTACCACCAATTAATCATCAACTCCAGCATAGATGCACTCAATATTTCTAGAGTAAAGAACTGAAAGAAACAAAATCGTTAAAATACAGTATTAAAACTTTGTTTTAAATGTAAAACCCTGTTTATTAAAAATATTATGGCTTACTCATTTAAATATATTTGGTCAACAACTACACTCAACTCGTCTTCAATGTATCTCAGTTGTTGCTATGTTAGGTCAATTCCAAAGACTAATATGACTTTATGTTTTATAACAGGAAAACCACAAACCAAACCCCCCGCGGAAGCCTCTACCAGCAGACCCTCTGACCAAAGCGCGCTACAATGGTGCCTGCACACCAGTGCCTGGACACACAAAAGCTCTGCCTCACGTTACTCCTGTAAGGTTAGTTCTGATCAAAATGGCTTGATTTATTGCATTTCATTCAATGACTGGTCTAAAATGTCTTCGAGCAGATCCGCTATGCTCTGAGTAACTATGCTCTGCTGTAATTATTGTTGAGAGCTACGCAACAATCACTTTCTATTTGCTTACGTAAAAGCACGCAGGGTCAGACTGATCATCACTACATCAGCACAATTGCACTGACATCCACAGAAGTATGAGAATTTATTCTCTACATGAAGGCTTGACTGTAAACATCTGACTGTATATTTACAGAAACTGCCCAATAAATACAATTCCTTGTGTGAGAAAGGAGTTAATAAGCACCAACTTCAAGAGAAACAAAACTCTCACAGAAAAACATTCCCTACTGAGACCACCTACAGAATTAGGCTGAGAACTGAATGCTGTTAAGATCAACCACCAATAAAAGTAATTTTCCGTTCACACATTTCACAATGGAACATCCATTTGTATCATCTGAAAATAATACCCAAAACATTCAGAAAGCCCATAAATCGTACACTTCAAAATAAAAAAAAAAAAAAAGGATGTTGAAAAAAAGCTATCTGGAAGTGAAATAACTATACCCAATGTTAATGGGCAGAGTCAATGACATCTTCTTACCCAACATTCTTCAGTTTCCTACAAATAAAAGGTGAGCTCCAAGGAAGATAAAACTAGTGTTTTAAGCTACTGGAATTCTACTAGTGAAACACTTAACATTGCTCAGAAAAATTAAAAATAGAATTAAGTCAGTTTCCTAATACTTCTAGCAAAAAGACTGGAAGAGTGAACTTTGATTAAGCCCTTGGCTGTCTATTCTAGTAAGATATTCTGAAAGCAATAATATTTCAAGCTGACTACCACAACTTTTTGAAACCAACTGCTATTCTACAACATTAAGTAGCATTTTTGAACAGGTGCAAATTGATGAGCACACAAATTAAAAATGATTTTAAAAAACACCACCCGAAACATTGAGCTAGCTTACCGCATTGGCCAGGCAGCAATTAAAACAGGAACTCAAAAAAAAAGTCTGCTGGTACCATTTACACTTCTTGATGAGACTTGTGTAGATGATAGTAACATGTCTGATCTCCTCCCAGTATGAGAGTCCCATGCTACGTGTCTGAAGTTAACTTGGATAACTCTACGAGGTTTTACCATTCATCTTCATGCCTCAAGCAGGGTGCTGGCAGTGAGAACTAACAAAAGCTTAAATAACAATTTGCTATTTTCTTTCTTTCTGACAGACCTGCTCCTAAGCATCCACCACAGGTATCCAGGTCCAGCAACTCTGCTGATGTGAAATGAAGAGAAAAATCTGACACCTTTATTTTAAAAAGTGAAGACAGAAGTTTGCACTATCTTTAAACTCCAGCTGGAGTTCATTTTTATGACAATACTTAGAATTTTTAATGTTTAAAACAGCATTATTTTTAAGAATTCTGAGCTACTGCCTTTGGTGCTGTGCTGTGCTATGGTGCTCTGTATACTTGCTCAGGTACTTGTAAATTATTAATTTATGTTGAATATTTATTACAGTGCAGTGCACTGTAGTAGATATTTTTACCGTAGCTGAGTTTTCCTAAAAAGGAAGCCTTTTTTGTAAGATTTCATTGAACTTGAATAATTCTGCTCTATTGGTCTTATGTAGAGTTTTTAGTTTTGATCTATTCTTTAAGGAGGGCTGATAGTCATGGATAAATCAAATGTATAAACAACTCAATCTCAATGGTTCATAACAAACTTTTGAATAAATATGTCAGGGTAAAAAAAAAAAATCTCTTCTGGGACATGGTGAAACGCCCGATATCTGCACACAGATGTGTAACATGTATTTAACCAAAGTGTCACTCAGTGTTAGCAGCTGTACTGTAATTTCAGCTTTCACTGTTTGAAATCGTCGAGAAATCTGTGCTGAAAGAGGATGTGTTCACTTTGGGCAAGTTCTCTCACTGAAGAAGTACTGTATACCATAAAACTGTATTTTTTTGTAACCTCATTTTCCTCAAACACAATATGGTTAGTACATTTTAATGCAGATATCAGGCCTCCCAGTGTCATCACCTTTTTGATGCTTTGGTAATTAAATCCAACGACACTGTGTAAGGTAGAACCATCTCACTATGTTGCATAGCTGTTCTGGTTAGACTGACAATACGTTACACGCCGGGGGAAGCCAAGTATTACAAAGAATTACATTTTAAGAATCAACTATTATACTTATTTCTTTTGCCTCATCGCTCTGCTTATCAACTGTATTTTGCATATTTACTACTGTTTTGTATTTAACTTCTAAAATATTGTTCTGGGTTTCTTAATTTTCAAACCAAAATGCATATTTTAATACATAGACTTCGGTTATCCTAAGAGATGGAAAAGAAATTTAATCTCTCTCCTATGTGGTAGCATTACCTCTGATCTCTTCTGTACCTTCTCAGTAGCACTGCTGAACACAGTTGTTTCACCTATGCTGTAATAAAAACAATTTTCAAATATCAGTTGAAATAGAGGGAGAAGGAACTATTACCTTATATGGGTTAGTTTCCTCATTGCTTGTAGTTTTTGTTTCTTTAAGCAAAAATAAAAGCATTGATAGAAACTTGGATCTCATTTCAGTAAGTGTAATTGTATTTAATTTGCCCAGTTATTCCCCATTGTAGCGATATAACACTCATGTTTATTGATAAACTAAATAAACCAAACTAAACCATAGTTTAGTTTGTTGCTGAGTAGCAAAATAAATGCTTCACAAAAGCATTTCAATTCTTAAAGCAACTCTAATAGCAACAACAGTGCTTCATGTATGGAGAATCACTGCATGAGTAGGGTGCTGACTTACCCTGGCTCAGCAATGCAGTTGGAACCAAAATGATGCTTTTTATGTATTTTATATATTTTGTATTTAAAACACTAACTTCTTACTGTCAAAGTAGCTTTATATCTAAAATGGGGGGGTGAGAGGGGCATCTCAATTTGAAGCAGACACATGATCTCAGTTTGCTTGTTTGAATACTCCCAGGTTTAGAACGACAAGTCATTCTAATTATCAGAATGTTTCTGATAACCACTGAAAATCATAAGATGAAACTGTAAGTAGTGAAAGAAGAAGGTGAAATTAAATTACTAGAAAGTTTGTATTATCTGCGTCCGAAGTTCTAACATCTGAATTTAATGGCACCAGCTTAAGTAAGACTTAGCACATGTATAAACTTAAAGCCTTAAAGTGACCTTTGGGTTTAAAATAAACATGGCCCACCTCTGCAGTCTTACAAGTATAGAAATAGAAATATCCATACAGGGCACCCAGTGCTATCCCTGTGATTGCAAACAGCCATCTCACCAACACAGAGTCCAGAAGAGCCCACGGACCATCTGTTCTGGACCCGTGCACACCAAAGTTAGAACACTTCTCAGGTCATGCTGTTGGACACACTCATGAGTGCCTCTTCCCCCCTAGAGAAACAACACACACACAAACGCTTTTTCATATGTTGAGGAAGACAGCAGAAGAATGATAAGGACGCTGGGTAGGTGTCCCCAGTCCCAGCACAGTGGAGTTTTAAGACTGAAATGCCTGGTTGGTCTTACTCACTGGCTTGTATCCCTCAAGGAGCCCCATTCCTGGCTGTTAGTGTATTCCTGAGCGGACGAACAGCACCAGCATCAACACACACTGCCTGCAATCACATCTGCTGTTGCTAGAGGAAGGCAAGGTCCAGCCATTCATCATGGATGAGGCACAAGAGGACATCCACGGCTTCTGCAGATCAGCAGCAGGAGCCCAGAGGCAATGGGGCATCGTTAATGTAATACCTTTTACCTCCTTTAACAATTCATCAAGAGAGAGAGCGTGTGCAATCTGGGAAAGAATATATTTACACAAGCTGCGAACTAAGCAGATTACTAAGCAGAAAAGTATATAACAAATTTATTAACTATTAACACTTTTCTAAAACAAGCAGCTGAAGCATATATATCCAGTGACGTGGAATCTTTACTTAAGAGTGCAAGATTACATGACCATATTATCTAACGGAGTTACTATCTTCTGTTAGACGTGGCTAAAGCTAGAGGTTTCTAGCTGTTTGGAAAAAAAAATCATAATCCCGTGTCTGAAACAAGGGCAAGGAAACCCAAACACCCTGTAAAAATAACTACTGTTACTTGAAACCAACGCAAGGTAGCTATTGGCATACTACAAGCTGATCTTTTTCATAGCAGAACAGACAAGGAGGTGCAATGTATACAACAGTCATATAATCTATAAGCCTTCCAATTAGTAGATGCAAATATATTTATACATATTCAGGTGCAAAATACTACACGCAGAAAAGGATCTGTAGAGTTTGTAGAGGGGGAAAAACCAACCAAACCAAAAAAAAAACCAAGGTATCAAATATTTCTTTTGTTTTGATGCAATTTTTTTCCCCAGGATGTGTGAGTAGTAGCTGGCTGTGTGGTTTTTCCATACCAAATTAGTGTCGTTATGATTAGACATGCAAATGTCATGTAAAATTCCACTGTGAAAACCAGATGAATGGTTTTACATTCTTAAGGACAGTGTAAGCAAACAAATTACTGTGGGATACACCAGGATGTGAAATTCAACATTTGCTACTCTGTGGTAGCTGCTCAGTGTACGGACCTGTAGTATCTGGTTACAAAGAAGTGCTGTCAGCGCAGGCTTTAAGACCTCATCATATAGTCACCTATCTCTATGCTCAGCAAACTTTAACTTTTAAATAACTTTTAAAAATTAAGATATATCATCCTTTAAATCCTCAGGTTTTTTACACTGTTCGATTTATCTTTGTGGGAGAGGTCTTCGGAGCAGACCGTGCTGCTGTCTGCTCTTCCTTTCTCTCTCCTTCCATACACATCTCTCAGCCTCCTGCCTACTCAACACGAGCTGCTGATCCAGACAAGTCCCCTTTCTGGAGGCGAGGCAAGAACATGGTGGGCTCTCCCTAAAGCACTGCGTGACAATCAACACAACAGTAACTACAAAATACCATCAAAGAAAATCAATAAATAAGCAGTAAACAAAAAGAAAATTGCCTATTTACCCTCTTTCTCCGCATCAAATCTCAGGTTTAGTATTCCTAGATTTTTTTAAGAGCTATCATTATCAGAATAGCAAGATTTTTTTTCATTTCATGGAATATTTTGAGAGCCTTTCAAAAGCTCAGAAAAGAAACAGAGACTTAGCTTTTTTCTTAGTTTCAATTCTGAGTTCTGATCATTTGAGTATACAATACTCATTCTCTTTTATTAACTTCCAATCAAATAACAGTATTTTTTAATTTAACTACAAATTACCACGTAGCAGTAAACAAATTCATTCTTTATCTTACAAGAATTCTCCCAAACACAACTTTCTAAGCTCAGTCATGCTAAAACTCATTCTGCACACAGACCATCCTCCCAGACAACTGTACCACACGGTACCAAAGGTTAAAGATGCCCCATACCTTACAGGCGGCTGCCCTTGTCACATAATACCTTAAGAGAGAAGCATTAAAAAATTAGAGCATATTGAGATAAAGTTTTGAACTCCTGGAATTCAGTTCATTCAGAAATCGAATACCCAACATCATCATCATGACAAAGATTTGTTTCTTTTCCACTACCCTCTTTCTTTCCCTTTTTTTTTGAAGTAATATGCAAGTATTGTGTGTCTGTACAACAAACAATTTTTAACGCTTTACTATGTGTCTAATTTTTACATATCTAAATTTATATCCTTTAATGTACTTACGAATACACAACTTTCTGGCGCAGCAAGCATCAGCACAAGAATAATTTTATATATTTCAAAATATAACATTACATCACATTTCCTGTGATTGTAAACAATGAAACTAAGAGAAGGAACAGAAGCATTTTAAGAACACTTTAAGGCAGGCTATCTAAAAATACGAAGCATATTTTTTATTTGAAAAGGTGCCACTGTTAAAAAGACATTTAGGAGTGGTGAGTAATTAACTGTTTAATGTGTCATTACGGACCGTTTGTGGTATGAACGCAGATAAAGCAGCGTACCGTGTTTATGAACCATTCATTTACAAGCCTTCAGTCAAACTTCAGTTTGCTAAACTTTTCACAATCTGGGAAAACCTACGTAGCAGGTTTTTACCAATGCAGCAGGTTTTAACTTACATCTGCATTTCTAGTAAAATCTTCCACTTGAAGGTGCTTCAAGCAAACACAATTCGACAGCTGAACTCTCTGCTCGTGCCTGAGTACTATCTCTCAAGAAAGACATTCTTAATTAGATTTGGTGTTTTGCCTATGTAATTACCCAAATGGTTAAGAAAATGCCAGAGTTGCCTCAACATAAAATAAAACGTGTAAAGAGGAAAGGGCACCTTCCTGCATGCAAGCTCTCACTGCTTCAAGTACACGTATCAAATAAAAAAATACTATGCAACAGATTTCCTTTTTCTTGTATGTACCTTTCCTTGGCATGTCAATGATGTTTATATATCACAGAATCACAGAATCAACCAGGTTGGAAGAGCCCTCTGGGATCATTGAGTCCAACCATTGCCCTGACACCACCATGTCAACTAGACCAGGGCACTAAGTGCCATGTCCAGTCTTTTCTTAAACCCCTCCAGAGATGGTGACTCCACCACCTCCCTGGGCAGCCCCTTCCAATGGCTAATGACCCTTGCTGAGAAGAAATGCTTCCTAATGTCCAACCTGAACCTCCCCTGGCGAAGCTTGAGGCTGTGTCCTCTTGTCCTATCGCTAGCTGCCTGGGAGAAGATATGCAGATATCCCCAGAATATTTTCCCTCTGTTAAACAGAACTGAAAAGAGAGGGGATTTGCTAAATAAAAGAACATCAGTTAAACCAAGAAAAGCATTCCGTTCAGGAAAAAAAAGAGCCATTAGCTGCATCGTCTGTGCTGCAAACTGAAGGCACAGAAAGAGCACGTAGGAGGGACACAGAATACAAAGTGAGAACCATTAAGCAGAAAGTGACACGCAGCAGCCTTTGTTCGGGTGATTACAGAGCAGAAATTTAGTGCTGCAGAAGTAGCTTACCTGCTTCTCGTTGGGCCACAACTGGCTTTGGGCGAGTACGCCAGACAGGTCGCTTCTCAAGATTTTAAGTATACAGCATTGCATGGCCTTGCCTTAGTGCCTTTCAGCTGTGTGTGAGCACGCCAGCGATTTTAAAAAGCTTCCAACCCTCTGCCCTGCAGGTTTTGGCAAATTTGCAAGAGCAGGGGGATCATTGCCTACAGACCCTTTCCACCATAGAAAATGTAAGCGATGTGTACATAGTACTGCTTTTATTTTACATTATGTCTGTGTGAATGACCCTGTGGGGAAAAACAGAAATCCCTGATTGTGCCATATATTAGATGATGCTTTATTTGGAGGAAAGGACTGTATTTTTTTTTAAAGCAAATTTAATTTTGCATTTTTCAATACTTGACTTGGCAATTTTGATGTTACTTGATATAAAGACATCTAAGACTAGTTTTTAAACCCTGAAAATACAGAAATCATACCTTATGGCACGCCTGACTCTACCTGACCACCCTTTTTTGTAATAAGCAGTAGCAATAGATGGTCTTCCAGAAGCAGCAGCGAGTAGAAGACAAAGCCTGATACTACCTTGAAAGAGAAGGAATGCTAGAAATATTTTCTGATTTAAAAATGACCTGAAAAAACAGAATAGATGAAAGCATATCCTAAAATATGGTCCTTTTTCATTTTTTAAAAGCCATCTACATATAAGAAGCAGATGGTCTAGTTGCCATGGTGGTGTCAGGGCAATGGTTGGACTCGATGATCCCAGAGGTCTCTTCCAACCTGATTGATTCTGTGATTCTGTAATATCACAGGGAGATACTAGTATATTCCCCAGTAAAGTAAAATGTTTCTGCAACAATTTTAGAAGCTTTCTCCTTGTAATGTGTTCAAGTAACTTACAGAATTATTTTTTAATTGTATTTTAATTTCCACTTTCAGTTTGCAATAGCACTTCTCTATGAATGTATTTGTTGTTCTGGCAGCTTGTCCACATCATGGCTTAAAACAATGATGCGTTGAGGACTGGTAGTATAAGCATCTTTGGGGAAAACATAACAAACAAGAAGGAAAGAGAAAGCCATGTTGCTTTTTTTCATTATCATGAAAGGTAAGAAATATTGATTAGAATTTATCAAAAAATGAAAGTTATTTCTTCTTGGAGCAAACTTTGTATTTTGACATACAGTTACCCCTGTAAATTTGTACAAGCTGTTCCGTGGGTGCAGGGTACCACGGCCATTTCAAAGCAAAGCAAGCACCTGACAGCACTATAACATTCTATTTTACAACCTGGAAAGAATTACAAGGTATTTAAAAAAAATAAAGTTTTAAATGCTAGTCTATGCATATTTCATGCTGTAAAGTGCAGACAACCATCAAATACTAGCGGTGGTTAAGATGAGTTAACATATAATTTCTACACCCTTTTCTCAAAGTTTACAGTGTCCTATTACTACGTAGTCCTCCCACTGTGAAAATTTAATGTATTAAAATACAAATATTCCTCACCAGTCTAAAGGAATTCACCTGTTCTCTCTTTGCAATCAACATGGTCTCCTACTAAAAATGTGTTGATATAAAAACATCATTTCCTTTAAGGTTTTGTAAGGCTATGTACAATAATAACCTACATACAATAATACAATAACTTAAAGTAACTTAAGGCATTATTTAATACCAGGCTAAGTCAAATGCAAAAATAAAGGTTTTACATCCTTCAAGGGAAGAGTATCTTTTTCTGAGTAGAACTGAACAGTGGCAATTCATTTTTACCTTCCCATCAGTGTCACCGTTACACAGGTCCAAAAAGACCTCAGGACACTTATATCAGATTATTTTACTATTAAAGTTGTAAATTACTTTTTAATTCTGAAAGCCAAAAGCTATAATATATTTTTTTTACAAAGATACATCAGGTTAGTTGTAGCCTAACATACTTTCTGAAAGAATAGAAGATGCCCTAACACCTTGAACATATTCTTCACTTCTAGAGCTGAAGCTAAATTTGCTGCACAAACGTTGTGCTCATGATTTGAAGCAAAGAAGCATCTCCTTGGAAAAATTAAAGATTAGTATTAACAAGGTTGGGTAAGAAATGCAAATTGTTTTTGTTTACTAAAGGGACTGTCATGAAAGTAAAAAACATCTTGAAGAAGAGAGGGAAGCAGTAGAGAACAAAAAAATAATTCAGAATTTTAATTTCCAGCAGCTTAAGGACAGTTTGCAATATCCTCAGGGGAATGCCAAAAAGTATGTTTGTTTATTTGAATTTCTTGCTTTACATCTAAATCTGCATGCAAGAGGGTTTTGGCTTTGTTAAAAGGAAACAGTGACTGTAAATCCCATGGATACACTTAAATACAGGAGAACATGCTGTAGAGGAGGCTGAGCTCCATGATTTAATGAGTGCCAAGGACCCAGAAAACTGAATGCTAGAGGTGAAAGAGAGAAGTTACAGCACTTAGGTGAGGTCTAGTATTCAGATTTTCACTTTCTTGGTGGAAAAAGCCCACCCTCGTTCAGTTATCTGGGTCACCCATCTCTGAGCTGGATGGTAGGGAAACAGCAGTTTTTCTCTCAGTTTTTTCTTCTTGTCTTCTAACAAAATGACCACTCTCCAAACAAACAAAAACCATAAAAAATGGAGAAGGAAATACATTTAAAACAATAAACCCTGAGCCAGAAAATCAATATTTAGAAATTATTCACCTCTGCCTGTGGAAACTTCCAGTCTTCCAGGAGTCCTGTACAATGCTGAAAGACAAAACCAATAGCATATTCCTTATAAAAATAAAAAAGAGAGAACGCTATGTTCACTTTAGCTATCTCCTTTTAACAGCAGTTTCTCCTCCACTTCCCAGCAGCACCAGAACAAGTTCTCCTTGATTATTTAAGAAGAGCACTTTAGAGGAGTTGCATTATGTTACCTGCCACATGCCAACATATATTCGTCCTGTGCAGCCCCAATCATGATGACAGACTTGAAGGAGAACCGTAATAATCAATACTTTGTGGAATCATCAACATTAGAAATAAGATCCTAAAAAAAAATACCTGAGAAAACAATCTCAACAGCTAGCTGTTGCAGCTGCGCTCCTGGGAACTTTCTCCTGGAGCCCAAGGGGCACATACTGAAATAATAACCCTAAATCCTCTTTGAAAGGTATAATCTACATCCTATACCAATCTAATCCAGGGTGCTGGTGACTGGCATTAAAGTATGGACTAAGGGTTTAACAAAGCATAAAGTACCAAAGCACTTTAATACCCCTGTTGCTACTTAGAGCCCGCACAAGGATGCAACGCAGAGTCATTAGGTTGGTACAGAAACTATTAATTTGATTTTGGCAGTAAGTAAAGCCTAGTAACTTGGAAAATTGCATCAAACAGATGGTCTGAAAGAATTTTTAGGTAATGCCCAAGTAGTCTGCATGAGGCTTACATATTTATATAAAAACATAAGTCAGGAACAGCTGCAAAAATTAATCAAACTCCTCCTTCTTTATCACTAGCATAATTTTGAAGTACATTAGGGATGTATGAAAAACATATTAATACAATGAATACATTCAGTGCTTACAATTCTTTTCCCTAAAAATGTATTTTGGATAAATTTTGGACTATTCCTTCCTTTCCAATTATTTTCAACCTGTTACCTTAAATTACTAACCTAAATTAAAGAAAAACAACAGCTCCGAAGACAGAAAATCCTCCAGATTTACTACAGCAGAAAGATTACATAAAATTCCAATATTCTCAAGCATTCAATAAGACATAACAAACCACAGGACAATAGCTTTAATATGATTTGTATGTTTTCAACCTTCTGAAGCTTCCCTTTCTACTTTCAAGCACGTGTCAACACCCACAGAGCACATACCTGCACCCGAGCAGCCCTGCAACAAGCACAACTTTAGCATTTTGGGGTCTTTTTCTGCCACTCATGCCTTCTTTTTCTTGTGTCCTCTTTCTGGATGTGTTTAAGAAAAGACTGGACATGGCACTTAGTGCCCTGGTCTAGTTGACAGGGTGGTGTCAGGGCAATGGTTGGACTCGATGATCCCAGAGGTCTCTTCCAACCTGGTTGATTCTGTGATTCTGTGATAGACTTACGGCTCCCCTAGCCAATATTATCTAAATCCTCTAGATGAATGAGCTCCTTTTTCCCTTCTTACTTCAGCCAGGCCTGTCTTTGGAGCGTTATCTTTGTTTTTCCAAGGCATGCAGGCTCGAGCCATCCCCACGGCGAGCTGTGCCTGGCTCGGATGGGCACACTCGGTATTTCTGTGAGGAGCGCCCCAGGTCCCTAGAAGCACACTGTGGGTACAGCTCATTTGCTACACCAGGTCAGAGTATAAAGCCAAATTCCAGATTTACTACTTGAGTAATTCCCAGTGTCAGCTTTCAACTCCAGAGTACAGCAGCACAGATTTTGCTGGGGCACAATTCTATGCACAGACCATTTTTTTTTCAGCCGTTCAAGCCAATTGCAAACCTAAAGATGATTACAAAGGAAGATCTTATACAAGCGTCCCTAAGGAATCTTCTTTTTTCCCTTTTTTCCCCCTTTGTCTCTAGTTTCTGCCATGAAACTTTGCAACCTCAGATGTACACTAATACCCAGAAGCACCATCATAAATAACAGGAAAGACAGTTAATTGGATTGATTGGAATAGATGAATTACACTTTCAATATGCCCACATTTCAGATTTCTCTGAAACAACTTTGACTTTTCTGGACTATTGAAATGGCCTGAGACATTGTTTCTTCATTCTGTGAAGCCACACCTGGACACCGTCTCAGCACTGACTGTTTACATTCCCCCCATCTGGAACGTACTGAAGCATCTGAAGGCTGTAACCAAACCTTTTTTTTTTTCCAACAAGAGTTCTGGTTACTGCTGGAACTTTAACCTTACTAGCTTCTTATTTCATCACTTCAGCCAATGATGACTATTGACAATTCCCTCTGTCCAAAAAACTTTATTTTTGCAAAGCCAGTACTTCTCCCAGCACCAAGTTCTAATCACAGGTGCTTTAAATTGTTTTTTGTGTGGATACGGTCTCCTTGAGGGCTCAGTTAGTGCTATCAGGAACTCATTCACATAAACATATTCACCACCTGACTCCATTAGAATGGGTACAGCTACAAGCACTCCACACCAAAAACCAAGGACCAACTTTTCTGTAGAAGTCTGTGACATAGCCAGAGTGGAAATTAAAAGTCATAACAACCTATATCCTGAGTGACTGTGTAGTCACTGGAGTCTTGGAATGCTTTAAATACAGATACAAAATCGGTGCAGCAATTTTATTAAGAGTGAACAGAGCTCATCTCATCAGATACCAAGCAACTTCAATGCCTTTCTTACAGAATGAGCCTATTCCAAATACTGAGGATGCAGGAATGCAATAAAAACGTTATGGCTTCAAGGAAGTTCTGGAGAATGTGTTGAATGTGGTAGTTTTCCAATTGATATTCATCTCCAATAGCAGCCCTAAGTCAACCACAGTACAACAAGCAAATGGGCAAAAGCTTAAAGAAGAAAAGTTATTTCCCAGGGCAATACAGTTCTTGGCGAGGCGCTATCCTGCATCTTTCCCTTCCTCTTCAAAATCTCTTGTCTTTTGAGGAACAAAAAACATTACTGTGCTTTATACTCTGGAAACAGCATGAAAAAGGTCAAGACAAATGCTTCTCAGCAGCTACTGCTAAACAGGAAGTTTTCCCAACTTCATCTCTCAGGACACATTCACCCACAGCAGAGCGTGCCCAGGGGCAATGCCTCTCAGAGAACTCCAGCTCCCAGTAAATAACTTTTCCTTCCTTCTCATCTAAAAGCAGCAAACCATAAGCATGAATAGCATGTTGTACTGTACAGCATTACAAATATATTAAGTAATAAAAAATAAATAATTGTAAGCACCTTAGGCATAAAATTACTAGTATAACAAATATCCAGTAGCATTAAAGCTATTAAGACAGAAAATTCTGGCAACCTACTGATGGCTGAGACAGTAATACCCTGTAAATAACGAGGGGACTCTGCTCCATCCTGCTCTCCAGAGCTGGGTCATTGCTACAAGCACCAAATCTCCATTTCATAGTTTACATCCTCCCACCCTCTCCCAAAGGCAGTGAAGCAGCATTTCTGCCTCACCCCAGAGAACTGCCACAACTGAGTAACCATATGCTTAGGCTAATGTTGGGAGCAGAGTGGTGGGAGCTGAGGGACAGAGAATCTCATCACAGCTCACACCTCCCAAACAAGACAGCACTGGGAAGAAAAGGGATTTGTAACGGGATAGGAAACCCCAGCCTCACCCTCAATTCTACAAAAGGCACACGAGACTAAATTCCATCCCACAGTATACAAGTTTTGAGTGACACCTACACTATTATAACACATATTGTCCTGACTATGTTTAAGAAAACCCTTAGGCAAAACTTGAGCTTATCCAACACATACCCAGTCTTCTCTTGCCCCTTGCTCTGTCTGCACTCCTGCAGGAACTTCTATCCATCTGATTTTTTTCCTTAATCTAAGCTTGTTTTACAGGTCATCAATTTAATTTCTCAGTGCTTTAAGTTCTCCACTATTCTCAATTAGAATAACATTATATCCATCAAGCCTTATCTCTGAATCTTGAGCTTTTCATTTAGCCTCCCAGCAGTCTCGATCAGAGCTTTTCAACACCTTATCAACTGCAACCATGTTGATTAAATTATACCATCCATTTGCTAGTATTTACTGAGCCATTACTAAATATTTCCAATTTTGTTTGCTAATGCATGTTTGTGTCTATGATGTGAAACCAAAACCAAGCAATCCTGCCTATCTCCTGTTTCTTGGAAACCTGCGAATAAAACAAAATATCATACTTCTATTAAAACTAAAAATGTACAATTATAGGCAATGAAGGTTCCCTATTATATCCCGTATCAACTACTAATGAGAAAATTTCCTTACTCATTGTTCCCTATTAAGGAACTGTTGTTTTCCCGTTAATTAAATATAGGTAAAGAGGAGAGATTGCAAGGATGCAGGGAGGCAGGGGACAGGCTGCAAACCACCTCACCCTCTGTGGGGCAGGGGTGCAAGGATGCAGGGATGCAAACCACCTTGTCCTCTGCAGACCAGGGATTGCAGGGATGCAGGGAAACAAGGATGCAGGGATGCAGGCTGCAAACCACCTTGCCCTCCACGGAGCAGGGATGCAAGGATGCAGGGATGCAGGGAAACAAGGACGCAGCCCCTTTACAACAGGATGGTGGGCAAAGAACCTGAGACCCCCCCCACAGCAGCAACCGCTTGGAGAGGCTGGATCTCACCGAGCCCCCTCTTGCTCACCCCCAGTCCCCCATTCCCAACCAAGGATGCTGTGACAAGCCCCCACGAGTGTCCTCCTCCCCGTGGGGTGCAGCACCCTGCCGTGGAGCAGGACCTTCCCCCCAGGGGAAGGAGGAGAAATGCGTTTGTGCTCCCTGGCTTTTCCTCACAGGCTCTTTTCCGGCAGCGGCACTCAGGGAGGTGCTTTGCAGCATCTCTGGGCTACTGAGTTTGGCTGCTGAGGACTCTTACGAGTGCTTTTTGTCTCGTGTGGCATTGTCATCACCCTTTCAGGCAAGTAAGTTTCCATTAAGCAGCAGCACTCCTTTGCCCAAAGGATTCAGAAATTCATCAGTGCAGGACCAACATGTATAAATAATTAATCTCTTCACATTTGGGACAATGCTGTCTTCTCTACAAAAAGTTGAGATGGAACACCTACATTACAGCCATCATCAATCATCCATTCCATAACATGACAACGTCCTCCACCTGAGGCCCAATGCAAAGCTGTACGGCCTCCCGTTGTCAAGTCATCAGTGGACTTCAAGCATCTATAGGATTAGACCGACTGAAGGTGTCAGGGAAGATTAAGATGTTAGACTAACAACTGTTTGTCTTGCAATTGCACCCTCCTCCTTTCTCTCTCTTTATTGAATAGTGTGCTTCAGATGCTCTCAACATCATCAACTGTACTAGCCACACCAGTGCTTCTTAAATGATCCTCTCCTTCATTTAGTTTAAAATCATTCTCATTCTCAAAACCTTAACCATAATAGAAAAGAAAATAGATAAAATAACTTTTGATCAGAGTAACAGAAATAAAGATACTGTGAAAGAACAGTCTAATATGGTAGCACTCCAGCTAAAGAAAAATCTCATCAGTGATTATTCTTTTACTTATTTTCTTAAATGATGAAAATATCAGATGATTGTGTTGATTTTCAGCTGACATCCTCTGCTACTATGACTCTTCTCCTGTCCCTCAGTGTGGTTCCACAGCACCCCTCTATATGTTTACATATAGTAGATATATATACACATATACATGTATCTTAAAATCTATGAATGCAGGACTTAAAGAGATCTTCCAGGTCATCAAGTCTGGCCTCCTGCTATTACAAGCAATCATATTATTTTATGCCTTTCAAAAATTTAGCACATACAGTCCTCAGTGTAATGAGAATTTTTCCCCTGCTAGCTGGACAGCTATTCAAAAAATCTCACTATGCTGATAAAGAAAACCTTCTTTTTTCACTGAGACAGTTATCTTTTTTTTTTGTTTCCGTGTGTTACAGTCAGCCCCAAATCTGACTGGTGCTTAATTATCTGCATTTATCTCTCAGAGGTTACAATTAACAATACTGTAGGACTCTCTCAACTAATGAGTCTTCAATGCAGTGCTTGGCCAAATAACATTTCTGTGTCAATCACATCAAAACCAAGCTCCAGTTATCAATAGATGAAGTTTTCTGTTTATTTTTTTCATTTCTAAATGAGAAATCATTTATATTTATCACAGTGCTTTTCCAAGTACTACGATGTATTTATCCCACTCGTAAGCAGACCAACTGCCATGGAAATGAATATGCAAAATGTCAGCTACACTATGGTTAAAATCAGCAGAAGGTAGTTGACAGACACATGGATGCTCCAAGGGAAAGACCTACAGAAGTTGTGTGGCCTTGGCAACAGCCTAGAAATTGAAGACATAATCACCCACTTGCAGAACCCTAGACCTAAAATAACATTATTTGGATGGTACCATCTAGTTCACAGAAAATTGTAAATGAAGAGCAATGACTAATGCAGATTAATTCAATTCAGAGCTACCTCCCTCTTTCTTCAGCATTATGCTTCTGCACATCCAGAACTCACCTGCCTGAGCTACATAACCGCAGCTTTTTAATCCTTCAGTAAAAGGGACTTAAAATCTGACCTACAACACACAGAAACTGGTATTTACTACATATTGGATTTTCAGTGAAAACACCGTACTACTACTTTCAGGATGCAAGGGCAGATAATCAGGAGGACACACAGCAGAGTGTACAGTGACTCTTTGCTTTTGAATATGGAAGGAGGTTTTCTTCAAGCCACTCCCTCACAAAATGTACACGAAATGGGGGTGCCTGCTGATTATCTGGCAGAGCTCCCGTGTTATGTGGAATTCTGCTAGAGTTTAGCTTGGGACAGCCATTTTTAAATAAAGATACTAATTTTGTTTGATTTCTTTCTGTGCAAATCTAAGAACACATACATGGATTAGTGAAGGGGGAAAAGATCGCTGTTGGTTAGTCACGTACATACAGACCTTCAGTAATACATAAAGAATATATACAGCAAAAGTTTCCTCTCTTTAGATCCCTTCTGAAAGGCATCACGCTTCTGACCTACAACGTTCAGTGCTCAGAACTGAGGCAAAAGTGGATTACCAAAGTCCCCCAGTTTCCTGAACAACATGGACATGAAGGCACAGACAGAACTGTGCTATACCCAGCTACGGGGCTGGGTGCTATTATCCCTCAGCTGCTCGATACCAATCCTCTGGCTGGAAATCATCATCCCCTCCAGAGAGTCTGCGAGCAAACTCTGATCTACTGCAGCACAAGTTCAACCAGCTCCAGCCATATTCACTGGATAGTAAACGAAGTGGCTTAAACTAAGCAGATGAGAACGTGCATCCTCTGCATGGGCTAAGGGAATGGTACCCTCCAGCCAAGGGTCTGAACGAGCCTTTCATTGTTTTCACCTCCAACACCTATAGCAAAATCTGGAAAACATCTGACAACCCAAGACAAAAATTAACAAGATATTTTTTAACTGTGATCTAAACTAGATCATAAATCACAATCTCCAGATATGAAAAGGCAATGACATAAAAAGTACTTCATATATTTTAATATAGATATTGATATGATTCTAGATATATACAGCAATGTTTATATGTCATATAGAGTCTATGTATCATATAGGAAATATACTCACGCTATAATTCTTTTCCACTTCCATTTTTCTGTCCCTTTTTGCTTCTATATAAATGCTTGCAGAGGAAGTTTTAGATAAAATTCGCAAATATAACAGCTAAGCCTGATAAAGAAGAAGATACATTGGTAATCGAATTTTCAAAGTACAATAGCATGTCATTTATGGTATTGTAACATTATAACGGCAATTATAATGTAAATAATATTTACAGAACATTGTATAACACCATTATTAAAACATTTAAACAACATAATAATGCTATTTAACACTTCTAAATCTGTTCTTTTAGACCAGAACATTTTCTTACTCTCCTTGAAGAACGTAAAAAACTGCTTCTGCATCGTTCCCACTAACAGCCAATGGAATTGTTCTCCATTCATTGGTTCTCCTATAGAAAGCAAAGCACAAAGCATTTTTTCAAGAAAAAAGCTGAACACATTCATTTTAGTCGTATAGTATTAAGCTACTGCTGGTAGATGATTAATCTTCACGTTTCATAGTACCATGTTCTGATATCTTTTAGATTCCAGTTTACTTGCTCCAACAACAGAACCCATATCACAATTTTCAGTTAGCTGGTTTTCATGTAATATATTATTCAAAGTTGTGATAAGATCTGATATCATTAATATGACAAAATAGTTCAGATATGGCCTTCTTTGGAGACTCTGAAATGGCTTCAGAGTCCGTCTTAAAAATACCTTCTAAGGGAAACAGAGTAGGATCAAATTAAGTGTTTGTATCCTTTTGTTTGCAAGTAATTTTAACTTCTTTTTATTAAAATAAAAAGAGAGCTTACATTTGGATTTTGCATTCTTATAGTTCTTTGTGTTTATTAGCTAGGTAACCCAAAGCAAATATTTTTCAGTTAAATACGTAACACTGGAATAGCCCCAGAATCATGTAGAGAGGCTCCTAACAGCCGCTCCACGTATGAAGAGGGGAAACAAGGACAATGAAGGCTCAAAGAAACACGTTGCAAAACCAAAATATGATGAACAAATCTAGAGGCAAGGGCAAACCAAAAGATAAGAACGTAACAACTAAGCACAGTGACAGTGCTAAGCTGCAAAAAATTACTTGCAAGGAGAAGGAAAACGAGATACAGAAGGAACAAGACAAGAGAGAAAAAATACGAAAGAACAGGAAGGGAAGAAGAAGAAAACACTCAACTTTTGTCAAGTTGAATTGAAGCCTTGTATTTCACTATGTTATACTTCCCTGGAAAACTCTGCAACTCCGCTGCAAACCTACAAAGGAGCAGTCAGAGAGAGTAGGACAAAATCCCAACCCAAAAGAGGAGCTATAAATTAAAGTAACAGAGAGCTTGCGGAAAATAAATACAGCTAAATGAAGACCTACGGAGAAGGGGAAAAAAAGAGAGAACGGCTGCCCTCAGCTACCGAACAGAGCGTGCAGAGGAGATGGAGAGACTCTTCACCTGGGTCCAATGGAAGGACGGGTGGTAACACTCACCTCGGATGATGGGAGATTCTGACTTGATATAAGGAAACCATATATTTTACCATGAGGTGGTAAAATGCTGGAACTGGAGCACAGAGAAGCTGAGCTTCAAAACTCAACGGAACAAGGCCTTGAGCAACCTGCTGTAGCTAGATCTGATCTGAGCAGAAGGCTGGACTGGATGACCTCTGTGGGTCCCTTCCAACCCACAAGAGGCTGTGGTTCTACAAGAGAATCCTTCTTCAGAGTGGGAAATATTCACAGTTTGGTACAATTTTTAACAAGAAATTAATCTTTCAGCTAGGGAGATTAAATGAATTTTTCCCTTGGTTTCACACAAGAGATCTGACCTTTCACAGGAAATGTGATTATGAGAAGACAACAATGAATCTGTGAGGGTGAAGGTCACATATTTGTCTTTTGAAATAAATTCTTCATGTATATCTGAGCTGCTTAGTTGCAAATGTGCAGGCAGTCATACCGCGTGGTGATAACACCTTTATTTACAGAATTTAAGGCTGCACCGAAAGCAGTGAATAAATGATGAGTCCATTGCTGAAGACATTTACCAATTAACAAGCAGCAGCTGTTTGTCTTCTTTTCTTAGGGTAGAATTGATTAAAATTGCATGCTTCATTTAAGCAGAATTCTCTTGTACTTTACCAAAGGGGGAGAGAAAACTTCTTTCAAATAGAGCAGTTTCTTTTCTGATGTATTGAACATCATTCCAGCCGAATACAAATTAGAAACATATTCTGGTTTGTTGTGTATAATATGCAGACAGTATTTTAAAAATCAGACTTAAAATATTTAGAATGTTAATCAGAAATAAACTGCAACAAAAAAACAGTTGGTGCAACAAGTTCTTTCAGGCTTAAACTAGACTTCCTTTTCTATTTAGTCCACATGTGTATATACACACAGATACACACACAAACACACATATGTATGTTATATACATGTATATAAGTAAGAACAGACTGCTTTGTGCAGTTATGAAATATAAAAGCTTGAATGCAAATAGAAACTATCTAAACAGGGAGAAAAAACTGATGGTGACATCTCAGCTCTTCACAGAATCAGAATCACAGAATCACAGAATCAACCAGGTTGGAAGAGACCGCAGGGATCATCAAGTCCAACCATTGCCCTGACACCACCATCTCAACTAGACCATGGCACTAAGTGCCATGTCCAGTCTTTTCTTAAACCCCTCCAGAGATGGTGACTCCACCACCTCCCTGGGCAGCCCATTCCAATGTCTAATAACCTTTTCTGAGAAGAAATGCTTCCTAATGTCCAACCTGAACCTCCCCTGGCCAAGCTTGAGGCTGTGTCCTCTTGTCCTATCGCTAGTTGCCTGGGAGAAGAGGCCGACTCCCACTCCACTACAACCTCCCTTCAGGTAGTTGTAGACTGCACTAAGGTCACCTCTGAGCCTCCTCTTCTCCAGGCTAAACAACCCCAGCTCCCTCAGCCGTTCCTCATAGGTCAGACCCTCCAGACCCTTCACCAGCTTGGTCGCCCTCCTCTGGACTCGCTTTAACACCTCAACGTCTTTCCTGAAGTGCAGGGCCCAGAACTGGACACAGGATTCAAGGTGCGGCCTCACCAGTGCCGAGTACAGAGGGACGATCACTTCCCTAGACCGGTTGGAAATGTAATAGGCAAGGGCAGAGTAAGATGCATTGACTGGACATTGAAACGCATGAAGTACATGAGTACTGTGATTCTGTGATTCTGTGAAGTACGTGCCAGAAACAAGGTGTACCTTTTTAACAGGAGTAATTAATCTCTGGAACAATCTACCTACTACTGTAGTGGATTCTCCACAGTTATTCCACTTCAGCCATGAGCAAGAATTTGAATAGAAAATCCTATTGCTTGGGTTATGTCAGAGATTAGATGCTGCCTGTAATGACCTGGGCAACTTGTACAGCAATACTTTCCAACTAAAAAAAAATATTTTAAGCAAGCTCTGATTACTTGAAAAGCTGAAGGTTTGTCACAAATGCATGAAGAAATAAGTCTCAGGTTTGGAAGATCTGCTTCAAAACAAATGAATCTGCTAAAGCTTACATTACTGCATCTAAGTCTCTTAAATATTCCATACGACAATTCTTAAACACTATCGGTTTTAAACATCAAAAGCGTCTATAAAACATATGTTCACATTTTAGGAGAGCTCTCCTTCACTGTGGAGGAAACATCTGCGATGCCAACGTGGAAATCTAATTAAAAAGGCTCATGGTAAAAAACTAATTCCTGAAGTCATTTCAGGTGTCATCTAAAAATATGCAAAACTAGAACTGAAAAACTTGAAAATGAGATGCCTGACTCTAAGCAGACATTATTCAAGCCTGAGAATGTTAATGTAGAAAAAAAAGTATTTATTATTTTCATCATTATATTTTATATTTTATATTATATATTATTCTCATGATAGCTGAACACCTGCCCGTTACAGAAGCTACTCTTGCTTCTGTCTGCTTAAGGACACCCTTTCTGTAGCTGATCTCATCCCACTGAGCACCTCCAATGTCAGTTTTTGACAACGTCAGAAGTACAACATGTTCAAGGCAAGGTATTCACTGGCCAGTGCCTTGAACACCTGAAAAGAAATGTCACTTATATTCTCAATAAAAAATGCTAAGTAAGTCACAGGAAAAAGCACGCATGTCTACACTTTCATTAATAGAAACATTTCTGGTATCATAATCATATTCTTCCTAAATCCAGAAGGCATGAGATAGGCTACATAAAAAGTACACAGCTGCTTTTCCACCTGCTTACCTTGTACGGCCAGAACTTGGCTAAGGAAAAAATATTTTTAAAAATAGTTTAAAAAAAAACAAAAGAAGGAAATCAAGTTATGTTTTATTCTTCGTTTGTAAAATTATGTTAGAGAGCACTCTAGAGACTACTATAACTACAATTTAATCTGCAGAATAACTTTAGTCCATATTAGTTAATCTGAGTATTAAGGTAACATTATGTGATTTCCCTAATGTCTGCTCAGAAAACACGTTTTTTTAAGAATTCCTTTTTTTTTTTTTCTTTTAAATCTGTCTAAGGAGTCCTTGAATTAGTCACTTCATTATAATTTAAAATCTGTACTACTTTCTAGCAGGGAACACAGAGATAACTGGACTATAAGCGAAAGCTCTTTTAGGGCGAGTGACCTTTAATTGATATCTGTAGGACACTCTTGGCTCACAGCCACGTACAACATGCTTTGTAGCACACCCTCGAAAAGGAAAAGAAAGTCTCTTATGTTCCTTGAAATATTCTTTGCAAACAGTCCAGCACGTAGCAAGTGATCAGAGATCACAATGTTTTCAAAACATATGCGCTATCCCTCAAAATAAAACGTCCTCTTGTTCTGCATCACTGCTCCCATACTGATGCATCTGTCAAATCTGGGCACCAAGATATAATCTATAGTGGAACATAATGATTTTTTTCAATATGAGCTAAGTCATAAATTAAGACCAGAATACAAATGGTATAATCACCATTCTTCCAATTAGAGCAAAGCTTTTTTAGTTTTGCTTATGTCCCCAACTAAAGAGACTTAAAATTGCCCCACACAGAAAAAACCTAATTTGTAAGTGCCCTTAACTGTGGCTGTGAATTAGTTGTTCTCATATGAAAAATGGCATTTAGAGACAAGGAAAGACATTTGCACATATAAATACCTCATCTGCATACGGAGTTAAAGCTGAATATCATACATCTTTGGAAAACACCAAAGGGGAACAACATGTTTTCATTTACAGATCATCTACAAATTTGATTACTAAAATATTTCTAAGATGTGGGAGTGAAGATTCAGTAGAAGAGCAGATTTTATCACAAATTCAAAGTGAATTATTAATCCAATATTTACAACAATTCTGAAGTCCAGCATACTATACCTGCTATTTTTTTTAAAAAAAATACTCCTTCAAAAGCACTGCATTTAGCAGAATTTATTTTAACATTTAGATATTTTTGAATGCTGCGTATAGTCAAAGAGGTATTTATGGAATAGAAAGAAGCCAACTGGACAAATCATAAAAAATGTTAGTACTAATATAGTCTAATTCTGCCACCTAGTGACAAACTTTCCTACGTAAATTTTCAAAGGACTTTATGTGTCACTAGAAAACACATTTATCTGTAGGAAAAGGACCAAAGGCCTTTATAACCAAACCAGCAAACTCTGAATTTCACTATCACCACCATTTAGTTCAAAAAAAAGGGAAACAGATAAAGACTCCGTACTGATTTGTGACTACCTAAAAAGGGAATATGTTATCTAAGCATATGGGAAGTATTATTGGTTTGTTACAAGTGACTCCAGGATTGTCAAGAGCTTATTTGGAAGAGACTCAACACATAAGCAGGGTGAAAAAAAAAAACCAACCCCAGTGAAGTCAATAGGAGTTGTGCATGTTATCCCTCCACGGACTGACTCTCTCTGTATAAGAAATCACACTGTCATGGATGTGAAGAAGGAAGACACGGCAGATTCCTAGGAAGGCAACAGCTCTGAAATTATTCAGGACTCACAATGTCCCCTTCTGAAAAAAAAAAATCCACATGCAGCAGAGTAGAAAAATATTCCTTGATAATATTTACAGTAAAAATGGTATTATTCAAGATATTTATTAATAAATTACTTTACATGTTAACAATATAATGCAAAATTCTAATTTTACATTTTACTTTTGCAAAAGATACATTTACAGCGAATGTTCAGCATTTCAATCACTCTCAGCTTTAAAATGCTTCACAAATCTGAAGACACTACGACATTAACTTTGTACCTACATGTACACGACTCTGTGAGTATGCAAGATTGGATCTATCTTCGGTTGAATATTACAACCATTGTCCTCATGATCCTTTTCTATCTGCTGCTTCTTCTGGGGCCCAAAGCAACTGAATACAGTGGTGTATCACTCCTGTAAGTGGAGGGAGTGTTTTATTGATGGTTCTTTTTCCTGAAAACGATTAAATATTTCAAAACATTACTTTTATGATATAGTTTGTAAATATGTTCACATATGAGAAAATGGATTTTGGACATTCAGTAATAAATCATGTTATCGTTTGATTTAGCACTTGTACCTCTAACAGGCGCTTGGAGAACCACAAGTACACACAAAAACTATGCACATATTTTGCATTTATATCTAAGTAACAGAATCAACTTTTAAATTCACTATCTGATGGAGAAATAATACCTAAAATTGCATTGGATTACTTTAGAAATCTGGCTTGGTTGTCACACTAGCATACTGAGCCTATGCATTCTGTTTTAATGCAGTCTCTACTTCTCACTATAAATCTTTCTATACACACAGGGCTCCTCTTACCGAATTTCTTTTCAACAAATCTGAGATGCCACGTGCTTGCAGGAAGGCTTTGGGCTGCTGTATACCAACATGCAGCTCAAGTTACAGAGCAAGCAAATCTAGGAAAAAAAACACAAAAAAAAAGACCAAAAATTTGGAATAACAATTCAGTTGTTCCCTTCTATTTTTCTATTTGCTTAAAAAAAACAAAACCAAAAACTAACCAAAAAAAAACCCCAAACCCAAAAAACCATATCTATATAGTCTAGACAAAAGAAACATATTGGTATTACAATATATTGTTAAAAAAAAAATTAAATTATCATGCACATATGGGTCTACAAAGGGCTGCTTAATTAACCAATAACTGTTCAACCCTAAATACTGATTTTCCTGACTGTTTTAAAGTAAAATCTCTATTTTTGTGACGACAATAAAAAGCAGAGATGTTGCCCTCCTGCTGCTATATCCTAGATGACAAAACACATGGTGCCCTATACTTGCAAAGCACTGCTTAACAAACACCCACTCAAAAAGTGAGGATAGCAAAAAATCTGTATGCAGGAATTTTAAATTAGGCAAGAAATATTCAGTTAAGACAAACAATTTTAAAACCCAACCAACATTTTTGTTTCTGGTTAAACTACTTCCAGTAACAAAAATCTGGATATAAGAAAGATATTTGTGAAAACGAAACGTGAGTCTTGATAAGATTGACTATACTGAGAAAAATATAGAAATGAGAAAAATACAGAAATGAGAAAAATACAGAAATGAGAAAAATACAGAAATGAGAAAAATACAGAAATGAGAAATATCAGTCTGAAGGGTGAAAAGAGACAAGAAAATTTGACGTTATAGATCTTCAGGGAAAACAAGATCCCATAAAAAGGGCAGAAGAGTGGAAGATGCATTTCCAATGACAAGATGAGGAAAACTTTTGATTTTACAAATGATTAGGATGTCTGACAGTCAGACTGGCAAGAAAGTATTGCTCAAAAACCCAGCAGGTGAGACTCAAACTCTGAAAACACACAGACACCCCTGAGGAGCTGAGATGTCCAATAATATCGACACTTGCAGTTGACTCATAAAAATTTAATTTTTACACAAATTTCCTTTCATAAAGGAAAAAAAGCAAGTTCTACAGGTGCCAGTATCATAAATATTACCTGAACTCCATACAAATATTGCAAGGTTTCCTTAAGAAGTTTCCATTCACAGAGGCTGTGAATGGAGTAACCTTAAAAAATTGCTCTTCAGTTATGTTTTAAAACATAGCAAGATATACTTAGTGGTTTGAAACAACTATGAGAAAGCCAGTAGTGTTTTCTGTGAGCTATACTACACTGTAGCAAAACAGTATGAATACTGTATTTTTTTAAGCCAATGAGAAACATAAGTCCTGTTGCATTTAACAAAAATCCCTCATTATTTATTCTCCAATTCATACTTTTCTGCATTCATTCCAGATAAGCCTATGTAAGCTAGATGTCTACTAAACTACTTCTCTTATGACAAAAACACCTTATAGAGATATGCTCAACATGTTACTAATTAATTATACCCCTTGACTGTAAAACATATCAGTTTTGTACCACATGGTAAACACCAAAAGCGGTGGGCTTAGGTAGAAAGTCACCAGGTTCAGCAACATCCATACAGCATAACTAACTGATCTAACGTTCTCCACCCCAGTGGTACTAATGCTTTGAGCAAGTTTTTACATCCTCTCTGTGTAAGACATCCCTTTTTCAGGGCACATTCCCTTTCAACGCACAGTCTGAGCTACTACAGTGTCTAAATTTGCTCTTGTTAGAAGGACCTGAGCTACCTTGGTAGGTGCTTGCTCTTTTGATAGAACAGTTTCGTTTCCCTGAAGAAGAGTTGTCTCTCATTGCAAAGTCGTGAAGCAGCATCTAATTTACAGGGAAGCCCTCTAAGCTTCCCATTCCATTATACTTTTACACGTGGTCAACTACAATTTGTGTAGTTTCCAGAAGCGTGCAATGGAGAATGGTGTATTAGCAAACACAAGCCTTCAAGACTTGCTACTCCCTTCAGAAATCCTAAAAAACAGAAAAGGAGCAGCCTCGTACTAGAGGAACTGAGCACTCTGTCCAGCAAAGTTATTTGGCCAAAGAAGCCTTCAGAAAGAGCTGGGGATCACGTAATCCAACCCTTGTTTTATGGTTACATTGGTGCTGCCAGCCTGTCTAACTACATCCTACTCAAAGGAACTTAAAAATTCAAACATTTCCTGAATGATTTTCAAATCCCATCTTACCTCTGTTGATTTTTGGAGCACAGAGAAACAGTATCAACAAATGATTTATCAGAAGTCTATATTCCTCTACTCACTCACACCTACGGTTCTTCTGCAGTCTGGAATAGCAAAGTTATACTAGAACAGTGAGACTACTTTTCTTCAAAGTTAATCTAAAACTTTTACAGCTGTTTGTGTATAAAGGAATATGTTATACACACACACTGAATTTCTATTACCATATACATACCTCTACCATTTCCATCTCATGATTTGCTCTCACTTAAATCTCATTTTCTCTAAATAAAGAGAAAATACGCTCTTCATTGGCAATAGTTAACAGGTGAATTCCTGAGACAGCTAAATGTCTGCCCACTGAATACATTTTAGCAATAGCAAATACTGTCCTGTAACTATTGCTATTCATAAAACAATTTTAATCACTAATCAAGAATTTGCATGTTATTAAAAATACTCTGTGTGTAAAGAATTAGAAAAAATCTTGCCATTTTGATCAAGGAAATCACATTTTCCATGGACAGTGAAAGTCTCAGAATTTTCTATAGTTTAAACCCACTGAAAAATAATAAGTGCAGGAGAAAGACAGTAATTTTAGTCCATTTTGGGCACTCTTTCTTCAGCAGCCTCTGCAAGCACAATTTTGATTTTGGCCCTAGGCACAGAGCAAACCAAGCAGGATGCAATGCTGTTGCTCCTGCTCCAGAGATCAGAAATCATATGTTAAGGTGGAGAGAAGGGTTGAAGGATGGGGGTGTGGTTTGGTGGTTTTTTACCTCAAATTATTACATAATGTGGTCACTGGATTCCCCACCTGAGAAACCAAAGCTTATCCGCACGGAGATTTCAATGAGTATGATTTTACTGCTTTAATTATTATTTCTGAAAAGCTTTTCCCCACCACCACTGAACTCGAATCACATTTGTCTCACTTCACTGTCATTTCATCAAACATGCACCATCATTCCTTCATTAAGCAGGAAAGCATGTACAACCCAGCGCTTAGTATTGGATATATTTGACCTATACAAGAAAGAAAGAAACAAAACCCCCCTCCTTTAGACCTTGCTAGACTGTGATACATTGCCCCACTTGTAGAAGATTGTTCTTAATTATTCATGACTGAATGTAACTGAAAAGAAAGAGTGTAGAAATACTGAGTAGGTGAACTTGAATATTCAACAATTCATTCAAAGCTCATGAAAACATGTGTAGTTCTTAGAAATAAACAATACCATTTAGTCCATCCAATTATATTCGGATGTGTAAAACAAAATACTACCTTTACACTCCTATAAAATGCAGATATTATATTTGCCTCCCATTTCAGAGGCTCTAAATTTTTTTTAATTGAGGTATTTATTATTATAAGAGATACCAGATTTCATTACCATGCCCATATAGCCTTTCCTAACATATTGTAAAAAGGTTCTAGTGCTGCAGTTTGCTTTAGCACTATCAAAGGAAAAAGTCAGTTATCTTTGTAGAAACTTTCAAAGTTAAGGTGACATAAAAGGTGAAATTTTCTCGGAGTTACATAGTGAGAATGAAGAAAAAATAATAAAGCAGGTATTTTTCTTAATCAACATGTAAAATTATATTTGCTTTCTTCTACAGAGGTAAACAGAAATTAAAGATCAAGGGATCACGCATTATCTAACATTTCGTTTTTGCTTGCATCTGAAAACTGTAACAAATTTTGACCCCACATAAAGGGTTACTCTATCTTCAGAAAATAAACTACATTTCCCTAATTCTTTTAACCACACACGTCTCACAGATATATTAACAATGTTTTCTGGAAGAAAATTTGGCTTGATTCATATCAATGGCAAAATTCCCATTAAATTCAAAGGCCAAACATTTAGTTCTGCATCTGCAATGAAGCAGACCTTCATACTAAATATTATCTGCATATACAACAACAAGGAGGACTTGATTTGGCAGAGTATAGCCATGCCAACCCACATTGACTTCCCTAATATTTTGGCTTGAATTATGACTGTAGGGTAAAAGCCAAAGAATGAAGACTGAGTCCATTTATGTCTGCCACAAAACTCCTACTGACCTGATTAGGGTTGGAATATTTTAATATCTCAGGCAAAATCAATGCGAAATGGTGGCCAAAGCAATGACATGGGATGTTCTGGGTCTCAAGCCGGCGACCAGGGCATTACAACAGCTCTGTAACGACACCCAGCAGTGACAGTGACCAAATGCAGCTGAGAGGCACGGAGCCAGGGCAGTGTCACATGAAAACAATCTCTAATGTCAAAACAAAACAAACTTTTATTTCGGAGCACATTGATCCTTGTCAGTTCCCAGTAACTGTATGACCAGAGGAAAACAGCCATGTCAACTCCAGCTCAGTTCAAAGAGTACTGGAAAAAAAAAAATGTTCAAGCCCAGCATGCAAAGTCAACCCTTCGTAAAGGCAAAGTTCCCATCCTTTTGCCTCGGTTTTCGTTTGCAGAACTGCACATTGTGTTTTGCAGGAATGCAGTATTTGTTTATCAGAAGACATCTGTTATGTACAACATTTTCACAACTCATGCTTCATTAAATAAGTTATTAAGTTACAAGTTCCTTAAAAGTTAGTATGGATAAACGAGTACTAATAAATGAAATTTTTTGGAATGTGAAATAAATCAATAAAATTTGTCCTTACAACAAAGTAGCCACGAAATACTTTTGATATTAAGAAATAAACTAGATTAAATTTATGTATGTTTTTTTCCATTCTGCATGATCTAAAGCATTAGAAATCCATACTCACAGAGAGAGGAATAAACTTCAGTGTAGAGAAAGGCAGACACCTGTGACACAAAAACATTTGGGGAAGGGTGTAATATACTTTATTGGGCAAATATAAAAAATAGCCACATCAATCAAATCCTAAAGAGGCAGCTGGAATATCTTAGATACAGAAAATTAATTCTAGAGTAAAGAGACTTCTCATTCTCTCATCCATCAGAGCAGCAATGACCGCTCTAAAAGTTTCGCGCCTGCTGCCAAAAGTTGTAAAGAAAACCGAAGCCATGAATTCCCAACAGAACTGCTCAGCCACGCTCTGCTGACGCAGCAGGTCTGCTCGTCTCTGCAGTAACCTCTTCTGCACCTCAAAACATCTTCTGATTTTGGGCTAGGTAATTTGAAGAACCCATATAACTCCTTCTCAAAGTCTTTGGGTTAAATCACAGCTCCTTTTCATCAACTGCAAAAGCCTGCTGACTGCGGGGTGACTAAAGGTTTGCCTTCCACTTGATCCCTTGTCAGCTGCCCATAAATCTATCACCACCACTATTTACCACTGTCTGTAAATGCTTCACCGTGTTCATTTTCCATCACATTGCACACCTTTCTCTTTCACTGCTCAATATCCCTTCCATATGCTCCACTTTACCTCCCCAAAATCCAGAAATTCATATTCCAGACCATGAAAACATTTCAGCCTTCTCATTCAAAGAAAAATATAACCACATCACTAATATTTTCACAAACATAGTTCCCAACTTGTTCCAAGAGACTTTCCAGAGAATATTTTTCATCAGTTTATAAAGCAAAAGCTCTCTCTGACAAACCACCTGATGTTTCTCTATTCCCTGCGCAGCTACAGCAGTAGTTTTTGTTGCTGCCCCACCAGACATTTTGGCTCCTACCCAAACTTCTTGTCTGTAGTTCCCGTCATCTGGAACAAAATGTACTAATACTGTCTAGCTGACTCTTCATCTCATTTCAAATCCAAGTTCAAAATATCCTTTATTCTCTTCCCTGTGAATTATCTCTGTTTCTCCCTTCTCCTCCTCCTGCTGTTCCAGCTCTGGAAAGCGTTAAGTCTACAGTATGCATGAATATTGTACTAATGACTCGAAAAGAGAATGCTGGTCTTGCTTTTTTCTAAACAACATAAAGAGAATAGAAAACAGATGAAGATATCCCATTACATTAAAAAAACACTAATAAATTAGAATAAAATTCCATTTAGGTCTCCTGTCATCCGTCTTCTTAAGATGGCTTGGCGTTTAGATAACACTTAAAGCCATTCTCTAAAACAGCTCAGGAAAAAAAGTACTTGCAAAAGATACATATAGCTATTAGTTTGCTTTTCATATCATCATTCAAATGAAGAGTAAACAAACAGATCAGATGCCTGGCTGACAGTTTTGTGGATAATGTCCTAGCACAGCTATACTACAGATAATGAGACAGACGATGGTTTTATTAAGCAAATGGTGGTGATAAATATGGTAATAGATAAGAAAAACTTGTTTTGAGCTTTCTTTTCTTGTTTAATTATGGAAGTCAGAG